>NC_083100.1:80426077-81026077 GCF_949774975.1 Lagenorhynchus albirostris
CCTTAAAATAAATCTCTCTGTTTTTCTCTTCCTCTCTGTCTCTATACACACATCCTATTGGTTTTGTTTCTCTGGAGAACCCTGAGTAATACACTGAGGGAGGATAGACATTAGTATATGTTTCTGTGTATGTGTGTGATGGAGGGGGGTGATAATAGGACCTGGGGTTTTACTCTTGTCCCTGGATAGTCTGGGTATACCAATTTTCAGACTATACTGATCATCCCAACATGAAAATAGAGTAAAACATGATTTTCTGAGCCTCACAACCAAAGATTCTGCTTTAATTGGTATAAGGTGGGGCCTCAGGAAACCTGCCTTTTCTACCAAACACCCTGAGATTGTTCCAGTACACAGTGTTCACACAATTTAGTTAGAAACAATAGCCATGGGAGTGTCACTTCTCAAGACAGGTGTTATGGTTTGAATGTTTGTGTCCCCTCAAAATTCATATGTTGGAATCCTAATCCCCAGTGTGATGTATTAGGAGGTGGGGCTTTGGGGAGGTGATTAGGTTATGAGTATGGACCCTCATGAATGGGGTTAGTTGTAGACTTTTTTTTTTTCTTTTGCAGTACGCAGGCCTCTCACTGTTGTGGCCTCTCCCGTTGCGCAGCACAGGCTCCGGACGCGCAGGCTCAGCGGCCATGGCTCACGGGCCCAGCCGCTCCGCGGCATGTGGGATCCTCCCGGACCGGGGCACGAACCCGTGTCCCCTGCATCGGCAGGCGGACTCTCAACCACTGTGCCACCAGGGAAGCCCTGTTGTAGACTTTTTAATGATGGCCATTCTGACCAGTGTGAGGTGATAGCTCATTGTATTTTTTTAAAATATTTATTTATTTAATTTATTTATTTGGCTGCACTGGGTCTTAGTTGCAGAATGAGGGATCTTCATTGTTGTGTGGGGATCTTCGTTGCAGTGTGTGGGATCTTTTAGTTGCAGCATACAGGATCTTTAGTTGCAGCATGCGGGCTCTTTAATTGCAGCATGTGAGATCTTTTAGTTGTGGCATGCGGAACCTTTAGTTGTGGCATGCAGAATCTTTAGTTGCAGCATGTGGGATCTTTAGTTGCAGCATGTGAAATCTTGGTTGCAGCATGTGGGATCTAGTTCCCTGACCAGGGATCAAACCTGGGCCCCTTTCACTGGGAACACGGAGTCTTAGCCACTGGACCACCAAGGAAGTCCCCCTCATTGCAGTTTTGATTTGCATTTCTCTAATAGTTGGTGATATTGAGCATCTTTTCATGTGCTTTTTGGCCATCTGTATGTCTTCTTTGAAGAAATGCCTATTTAGGTCTTCTGCCCACTTTTTGATTAGGTTGTTTGTTTGTTTTTATATTAAGCTGTATGAGCTGTTTGTATATTTTGGAAAGTAATCCTTTGCTGGTTGCATCATTGCAAATATGTTCTACCATTCTGTAGGTTGTCATTTTATTTTGTTTATGATTTCCTTTGCTATGCAAAAGCTTTTAAGTTTAATTAAGTCCCATTTGTTTATCAAAAATATCAAATTTTATTTGGTATTTAAGCCTTCTCAAGAAGATACTGGAAGATGTGTTCCTCCAATAAAAGAGAGTGAACTAAAAAAGAGAAAGATAGAAAACAAGGGATATAATATAGGAAAGACAAGGCCCATGAAGGAAAATCCCAGGATCACAGCTGTGCTACAGAGCTAGAGAGCAACGGGTCTAAGACTGGAGCAGGTGAAAGGTATCAGGAGAGATTTACTCAAGAAGATGAATCTGATAGAACCCCAACAGGCCTGAAAGTTTTGAGATGATATTCCCACAACTGGGGGAGAGTTTGGTCTAAGATAGAGATAAAATCATAGAAAACTAAAAGAATAAAAACAATAAAACCAGATTTCAGGGAGAACAAAATGTTGTTCAAGAAAAGGAAAGTGATCGTGGTACACTACTTAGCTCATCCATGAGCAATAATAAGCAACAGTCGGGCTTCCCTGGTGGCACAGTGGTTGAGAGTCCTCCTGCCGATGCAGGGGACGCGGGATCGTGCCCCGGTCTGGGAGGATCCCACATGCCATGGAGCAGCTGGGCCCGTGGGCCGTGGCACTGGGCCTGCACGTCCGGAGCCTGTGCTCCGCAACGGGAGAGGCCACAACAGTGAGAGGCCTGCGTACCGCAAAAAAAAAATAAAAAAATAAGCAACAGTCATGTTGGGAGGTGGGGAGGACCAGAAGTGGACTAAGTATGGTCAAGGCAAGTAGCTGAAAAGCATTAAATCTTCATCCTCCAGAGTGTTAAGTCAAAACATAATGCTAAAAATATTTTCCACTTAAATATCTCTTTCCCTTGACTTTGTAAGTGCTCATACTTTCTCTGTGTTCCAACAGCTGCAGCACAATGTTGAGTATATAATAGATGCTAACGAAAACATTTTATGGTAAATCATTAGCTAGTTGTTTATTTAAAGAGGAATTATATACTGACAGGCAAAATGAAAATGTTTGACCTTAACTTTATGTAAAAGTTTCCTCAGAAATAGTTATGGATTGAAGAAAATATTTTGAAGGTACATGTTAAAATTTAGAAATACATTTTGCAATTCTGCTTATGGTATTCTCTTCACAGAAGAATTATAATACATAAGAAAACATAAGCTTTAAATATAACTAAAAGATATCATCTGACCATGTTTTCTGGTGGATGGTCAAGTAAAATAAAGAGAAATAAGTCAGTATGAAAGCTATTGAAAATCTCACTGTTCTTTCTATTTATGAGCATTATCAAACACATTTGCATCTTCAAACTTTCCCTATGTGCAAGCCCAGAATCCAACACTTTAATCATCAGGACCATGGTAAGACTATAGGAGCACAGCCCACACACTAGAATTCTGAGTGCAATGGCTATCTGAGTTATTCCTGTTTTTCTATCATTAAATCCTTTGGAAATCCTTAGCTGTTACCTCTCACTGCCTTAGATTTCTAACTTCTTTCCCTTATAAGTGAAAAGTCTTGGAGACCTTCAAGATAGCAGAGGAGTAAGACGTGGAGATCACCTTCCTGCCCACAAATACATCAAAAGTACATCTACATGTGGAACAGCTCCTACAGAACACCTACTGAACGCTGGCAGAAAACCTCAGACTTCCAAAAAGGCAAGAAAATCCCCACATACCTGGGTAGGGCAAAAGAAAAAAGAAACAGACAAAAGAATAGGGATGGGACCTGCACCTCTAGGAGGGAGCTGTGAAGAAGGAAAAGTTTCCACACACTAGGAAGCCCCTTCACTGGCGGGGACTGGGGGCGGGGGACGGTGAATGGGGGGGGAAGCTTCGGAGCCGGGGAGGAGAGCACAGCAACAGGGGTGCAGAGGGCAAAACGGAGAGGTTCCCGCACAAAGGATTGGTACTGACCAGCACTCACCAACCTGAGACACTTATGTGCTCACCCGCCAGGGCGGGTGGGGGCTGGGAGCTGAGGCTCGGGCTTCAGGAGTCAGACTGCAGGGAGAGGACTGGGGATGGCTGCGTGAACACAGCCTGAAGGGGGCTAGTGCACCACAGCTAGCCAGGAGGGAGTCCAAGAAAAAGTCTGGACCTGCCGAAGAGGCAAGAGAACATTGTTTCCGGGTGTGTGAGGAGAAGGGATTCCTGCTCTGTGTGCCTACAGAAGGCAGAGCACCACCTAAGCGAACTCCAGAGACAGGCATGAGCTGTGGCTGTCAGCTCAGACCACAGAGACTGTCATGAAATGCTAACACTGCCGCCACTGCCACCAAGAATCCTGTGTGCAAGCACAGGTCACACCCCCACCAGGAGCCTGTGCAGCCCACCACTACCAGGGTCCTGATATTCAGGGATAACTTCCCTGGGAGAACACACGGCACGCCTCAGGCTGTTGCAATGTCACACCGGCCTCTGCCACCTCAGGCTCGCCCTGCATTCGAATTATGACTACCGTACCCTTGCCTCTCCCTGGCCTGAGTGAGCAAGAGAGCCCTAAACAGCTGATCCTTTAACCCCCTCCTGTCTAGGCAGGGAACAGATGCCTGAGGGTGGCCTACATGCAGAGGCGGGGCCAAATCCAAAGCTGAACCCCAGGAGCTGTGCAAACAAAGAAGAGAAAGGGAAATCTCTCCCAGGAGCCTCAGGAGCAGTGGATTAAATCCCCACAATCAACTTGATGTACCCTGCATCTGTGGAATACCTGAATAGACAATAAATGTTCCCAAAACTGAGGCGGTGGACTTTGGGAGCAACTGTAGACTTGGGGTTTCTTTTCTGCATCAATTTGTTTCTGGTTTTTATGTTTATCTTAGTTTAGTTTTTAGTGCTTGTTATCAATGGTAGATTTGTTCATTAGTTTGGTTGCTCTCTTCTTTTTTTAATTTTTTTTAAATTTTTTTTTCCTTTTTTCTCGTTTTGTCAGTGTGTATGTGTATGATCCTTTGTGTGATTTTGTCTGTTTAGGTTTGTTTTTACCATTTGTCCTAGGGTTCTGACTGTTGGTTTTTTGGGGGGTTGTTTTTTTTTTCCTTTTTATGAGTGTGTGTGTGTATGTTTGGGTGATTGTGTCTGATTACTTTTACTTTTACCATTTGGTTTCAGATTCTATCTGTTCGTTTTTCTGGGGTTTTTTTTGCTTTTCCTTTTTTTTTCTTCCTTTTCTTCCAAGCTGTGCAGTTGGCAGGGTCTTGATGCTCCGGCCGGGTGTCAGGTCTGAGCCTCCGAGGTGGGAGAGCCAAGTCCAGGACACTGGGCCACCAGAGACCTCCCAGGCCCACATAATATCAATTGGCAAGAGCTCTCCCAGAGATCTCCATCTCAACACTAAGACCCAGCTCCACCCAACAGCCAGCAAGCTCCAGTCCTCGACGCCCCATACCAAACGATTAACAAGACAGGAGCACAAACCCACCCATTAGCAGAGAGGCTGCCTAAAGTCATACTAAGTTCACAGACAACCCAAAACACACTACTGGATGTGGCCCTGCCCACCAGAAAGACAAGATCCAGCCCTACCTACCCGAAGACAGTCACCAGTTCCCTCCACCAGGAAGCCTACACAATCCACTGAACCAACCTCACCCACTGGGGGCAGACACCAAAAACAACGGGAAATATGAACGTGCAGCCTGCGAAGAGGAGACCCCAAACACACTAAGTTAAGCAAAATGAGAAGACAGAGAAATACACAGCAGATGAAGGAGCAAGGTAAAAACCCACCAGACCAAACAAATGAAGAGGAAATAGGCAGTCTACTGAAAAAGAATTCAGAGTAATGATAGTAAAGATGACACAAAATCTTGGAAACAGAATGGAGAAAATACAAGAAACATTTAATAAGGACCTAGAAGAACTAAAGAGCAAACAAACAGTGATGAACAACACAGTAAATGAAATTAAAAATTCTCTACAAGGAATCCATAGCAAAATAACTGAGGTAGAAGAACAGATAAATGACCTGGAAGATAAAATAGTGGAAATCACTGCCACAGAGCAGAATAAAGAAAAAAAGAATGAAAAGAATTGAGGACACTCTCAGACACCTCTGGGACAACATTAAACGCACAAACATTTTAATAATAGTGGTCCCAGAAGAAGAAGAGAAAAAGAAAGGGTCTGAGAAAATATTTGAAGAGATTATACTTGAAAACTTCCTTAACATGGGAAAGGAAATAGTCGATCAAGTCCAGGAAGCACAGAGTCCCATACAGATAAATCCAAGGAGAAACACGCCAAGACACATATGAATCAAACTATCAAAAATTAAATACAAATAAAAATATTAAAAGAAGGAAGGGAAAAGGAACAAATAACATACAATGGAATCCCCATAAAGTTAACAGCTGATCTTTCAGCAGAAACTCTGCAAGCCAGAAGGGAGTGGCAGGGCATATTTAAAGTGATGAAAGGTAAAAACCTACAACAATGATTACTCTCCCAAGCAAGGATCTCATTCAGATCTGATGGAGAAATTAAAACCTTTATAGACAAGCAAAAGTTAAGAGAATTCAACACCACCAAACCAGCTTTACAGCAAATGTTAAAAGAACTTCTCTAGGCAAGAAACACAAGAGAAGGAAAAGACCTACAAAAACAAACCGAAAACAATTAGGAAAATGGTGATAGGAACATACATATTGATAATTACCTTAAAGGTAAATGGATTAAATGTTCCAACCAAAAGACATAGACTGGCTGATTGGATACAAAAACAATATCCACATATATGCTGTCTACAAGAGACTCACTTCAGACCTAGGAAAACATAGACTGAAAGTGAAGGGATGGAAAAAGATATTCCATGTAATGCAAATCAAAAGAAAGCTGGTGTAGCAATTCTTATATCAGACAAAATAGACTTTAAAATAAAGACTATTACAACAGACAAAGAAGGACATTACATAATGATCAAGGGATGAATCCAAGAAGAACATATAACATTTGTAAATATGTATGCACCCAACATAGGAGCACCTCAATACATAAGGCAAATGTTAACAGTCATAAAAGGGGAAACTGACAGTAATACAATAATAGTAGGAGACTTTAACACCCCACTTTCACCAATGGACAAAGTATCCAAAATGAAAATAAAAAAGGAAACACAAGCTTTAAATGACACATTAGATTAGATGGACTTAATTGATATTTATATGACATTGAATCCAAAAACAACGGAATACACATTCTTCTCAAATGCTCACGGATCATTCCCCAAATAGATCATATCTTGGGTCACAAATCAAGCCTTGGTAAAGTTAAGAATATTGAAATCACATCAAGTATCTTTTCTGACCACAACCCTATGAGACTACCTATCAATTACAGGAAAAAAAACTGTTAGAAATACAAACACATGGAGGCTAAACAATACACTACTAAATAACCAAGAGATCACTGAAGAAATCAAAGAGGAAATCAAAAAATACCTAGAAACAAATGACAATGAAAACACGATGACCCAAAACCTATGGGATGCAGCAAAAGCAGTTCTAAGAGGGAAGTTTACAGCAATACAATCTTAGCTCAAGAAACAAGAAACATCTCAAATAAATAACCTAACCTTACCCCTAAAGCAATTAGAGAAGAAGAACAAAAAAAAAGTTAGCAGAAGGAAAGGAATCATAAAGATCAGATCAGAAATAAATGAAAAAGAAATGACCGAAACTATCTCAAAGATCAATAAAACTAAAAGCTGGTTCTTTGAGAAGATAAACAAAACTGATAAACCATTAGCCAGACTCATCAAGAAAAAAAGAGAGAAGACTCAAATCAACAGAATTAGAAATGAAAAAGGAGAAGCAACAACTGATACTGTAGAAATACAAAGGATCATGAGATATTACTAGAAGCAGCTCTATGCCAATAAAATGGACAGCCTGGAAGAAATGGACACATTCTTAGAAAAGCACAACCTTCTGAACAGAACCAGGAAGAAATAGAAAATATAAAGAGTCCGATCACAAGCACTGAAATTGAGACTGTCATTAAAAATCTTCCAACAAACAAAAGCCCAGGACCAGATGGCTTCAGAGGCGAATTCTATCAAACATTTAGAGAAGAGCTAACACCTATCCTTCTAAAACTCTTAAAAAATATAGCAGAGGGAGGAACATTCCCAAACTCATTCTACGAGGTCACCATCACCCTGATATCAAAACCACACAAAGATGTCAAAAAGAAAAAAACTACAGGCGAATATCACTGATGAACATAGATGCAAAAATCCTCAACAAAATACTAGCAAACAGAATCCAACAGTACATTAAAAGGATCATACACCATGATTAAGTGGGGTTTATCTCACAAATGCAAAGATCTTCAATATACTCAAATCAATCAATGTGATACACCATATTAACAAACTGAAGGATAAAACCATATGATAATCTCAGTAGATGCAGAAAAAGCTTTCAAGAAAATTCAACACCCATTTATGATAAAAACCCTCCAGAAAGCAGGCATAGAGGGAACCTACCTCAACATAATAAAGGCCATATATGACAAACCCACAGCCAGCATTATTCTCAGTGGTCAAAAACTGAAACCATTTCCCCTAAGATCAGGAACAAGACAAGGTTGCCCACTCGCAGCACTATTATTCAACATAGTTTGGAAGTTTTAGCCACGGCAACAAGAGAAGAAAAAGAAATAAAAGGAATCCAAATCAGAAAAGAAGTAAAATTGTAACTGTTTGCAGATAACATGATACTATATACAGAAAATCCTAAAGATGCTACCAGAAAATGTCTATGGCTAATCAATGAATTTGGTAAAGTAGCAGGATACAAAATTAATGCACAGAAATCTCTTGCATTCCTATACACTAATGACGAAAAATATGAAAGAGAAATAAAGGAAACACTCCCATTTACCACTGCAACAAGAAGAATAAAATACCTAAGAATAAACCTACTTAGGGAGACAAAGGACCTATATGCCAAAAACTATAAGACCCTGACAAAAAAATTAAAGATTATACAAACAGATGGAGAGATATATCATGTTCTTGGATTAGAAAAACCAACATTGTGAAAATGACTATACTACCCAAAGCAATCTACAGATTCAATGCAAGCCCTATCAAACTACCAATGGCATTTTTCACAGAACTAGAACAAAAAATTTCACAATTTGCATGGAAACACAGAAGACCCCAAATAGCCAAAGCGATCTTGAGAAAGAAAAATGGAGCTGGAGGAATCAGGCTCCCTGACTTCAGACTATACTACAAAGCTACAGTAATCAAGACAGTATGAGGCTAGCAAAAAGAAATATAGATCAATGGAACAGGATAGAAAGCCCAGAGATAAACCAGCACACATATGGTCACCTTATCTTTGATAAAGGAGGCAAGAATATACTATGGAGAAAAGACAGTCTCTTCAATAAATGGTGCTGGGAAAACTGGACAGCTACATGTAAAAGAATGAAATTAGAACACTTCCTAACACCATACACAAAAATAAACTCAAAATGGATTAAAGACCTAAATGTAAGGGCAGACACTATAAAACTCTTAGAGGAAAACATAGGCAGAACACTCTATGACATAAATCACAGCAAGATCCTTTTTGACCCACCACCTAGAGAAATGGAAATAAAAATTAACAGATGGGACCTAATGAAACTTAAAAGCTTTTGCACAGCAAAGGAAACCTAAACAAGACAAAAAGACAGCCCTCAGAATGGCAGAAAATATTTGCAAATGAAGCAACTGACAAAGGATTAATCTCCAAAATATACAAGCAGCTCATGCAGCTCAATATCAAAAACAAAAACAACAACCCAATCCAAAAATGGGCAGAAGAACTAAATAGACATTTCTCCAAAGAAGACATACAGATTGCCAACAAACACATGAAAGCATGCTCAACATCACTAATCATTAGAGAAATGCAAATCAAAACTACAATGAGGTATCCCCTCACACCGGTCCGAATGGCCATCATCAAATAATCTACAAACAATAAATGCCAGAGAGGGTGTGGAGAAAACGAAACGCTCTTGCAATGTTGGTGGGAATGTAAGTTGATATAGCCACTATGGAGAATTGTATGGAGGTTCCTTAAAAAACTAAAAATAGAACTACCATATGACTCAGCAATCCCACTACTGGGCACATACCCTGAGAAAACCATAATTCAAAAAGAGACATGTACCACAATGTTCACTGCAGCACTGTTTACAATAGCCAGGACATGGAAACAACCTACGTGTCCATCGACAGATGAATGGATAAAGAAGATGTGGCACACATATACAATGGAATATTACTCAGCCATAAAAAGAAACAAAATTGAGTTATTTGTAGTGAGGTAGATGGACCTAGAGTCTGTCATACAGAGTGAAGAAGTAAGTCAGAAAGAGAGAAACAAATACCGTATGCTAACACATATATTTGGAATCTAAAAAACAAAAGAAAATGGTTCTGAAGAACCTAGGGGCAGGACAGGAATAAAGACGCAGACATAGAGAGTGAACTTGAGGACACGGGGAAGGGGAAGGGGAAGCTGGGACAAAGTGAGAGAGTAGCACTGACATATATACACTACCAAATGTAAAATAGCTGGTGGGAAGCAGCTGCATAGCACAGGGAGATCAGCTCGGTGCTTTGTGACCACCTAGAGGGGTGGGATAGGGAGCATGGGTGGGAGGCACAAGAGAGAGGGGATATGGGGATATATGTATACACATAGCTGATTCACTTTGTTATACAGCAGAAACTAACATAACATTGTAAAGCAATTATATTCCAATAAAGATGTTAAAAAGAAAAGTTTGAGAGAAAGATAAGGTATAAGCCTAATCAAAGGAAGACTGATTACTTTTTTGACATTCTGTAAAAAGAGCAATAGCATTTTAAGCAGCTAGAAAGCTAGAAAGCTTTCTTTATTTATTCATTTTTTAAATAAACCTGTAATTGGATCATTTGGTTTTAACAACTCCTTTGATTTAGAAAGTCAGATTGGTATTTAGAAATTCATGTCAAAGAGAAATTTATTAAGAATCATGGTTAACAAAATTCAAAAAGAGTCATGTACCAAAATGTTCATTGCAGCTCTATTTACAATAGCCCAGAGATGGAAACAACCTAAGTGCCCATCATCGGATGAATGGATAAAGAAGATGTGGCACATATATACAATGGAATATTACTCAGCCATAAAAAGAAACGAAATTGAGCTATTTGTAATGAGGTGGATAGACCTAGAGTCTGCCATACAGAGTGAAGTAAGTCAGAAAGAAAAAGACAAATACCGTATGCTAACACATATATATGGAATTTAAGAAGAAAAAAAAATGTCATGAAGAACCTAGGGGTAAGACAGGAATAAAGACACAGACCTACTGGAGAACGGACTTAAGGATATGGGGAGGGGGAAGGGTTAGCTGTGACAGGGCGAGAAAGAGTCATGGACATGTACACACTACCAAACTTAAGGTAGATAGCTAGTGGGAAGCAGCCGCATGGCACAAGGATATCGGCTCGGTGCTTTGTGACCGCCTGGAGGGGTGGGATAGGGAGGGTGGGAGGGAGGGAGACGCAAGAGGGAAGAGATATGGGAACATATGTATATGTATAACTGATTCACTTTGTTATAAAGCAGAAACAAACACACCATTGTAAAGCAATTATACCCCAATAAAGATGTTAAAAAAAAAAAAGAATCATGGTTAAAATCTGCAATTGGCCAATATGAGAAAATTCTTCTATTATTTTTCTTTTGCAGAACATTTTTAATATTATTTGACACTAAGATATTGTGACTTGGGATTTGAACCATTTTTTAAAGATAGTAAAAGCTGCCACAAAACAGAAAAATTCTCCCAATATATTATTCCATATAACATTGGGAAACCATAACAACTTCTGAAGAAGCAAAGAATTTACATATTATTCCCTAGAAAAATATCTCTAACTGAACAATAATAGAGAGCAGTTTTATTTGAAAATTCATGACATTTTAAAAGACAAATCAAAAAAATGTTAAAAGTATAATCCTTTATAGAGTTTTAAAGCTATATATACATATTCACGCGTGTGTACATTTACATGATTTTGAATGGTACTACTATGCTCATAAAAATGCTGTACTCTCTTTCAGGGAGATTTAGATACAAAGTTTTACACTGAATCACTGGGGATTTATGCCAAGGCTAAAACAACATACAAAAGCAAAATTCCAGGAGGAGTTGTTTTTAAGCAAGAGGAATTGAAAGGCAATAAATTGTTTATCTATTAGAAAGTTAAACATATAATTGTCTAATGTGAAGTCAGAAAACTAAAGTTGCTTTTCATTTACCTATACCTATGCACACATTATTAAGGCAGTTGGTATATTAGATCTACTTGGTGGCCCTTCCTGCCAACTCTCTGCCAGATAGAAAGGTAATGACCTGCTTGAACTACAGGCATTCCATCTAAAATAAGGGAAGCAATACATTTTAAAAGTCTAAGACTTTGCAGAGATCATAGAAGAAAAGGACTCCACATTTCATGCCATTGTTCCACCACAGTTGATGTACAGTTTAAAGAACAATCTAATTCAGAGGATCTTTGTGATTCTTTTATTTATCATTGCTTGAGAATTACTAGACTACTCATACATGCTCTGGTCTGATCAGTAATTTGCTGGCTATTCTCTTCTATCATAAATTCTGGGGTGTTCATTTGGTCTTTAATAGCAGTGTGTCAAGAAGTAAGACTCACCTTCCAGCTCCATCAGTATATCCACAGACACTTTGTCTTCAAGCCAAAATGGAGTAAAAAAAGGATGGATTTAGCACCACAATCATCCCCTGTGTTAAAAACAACTAGAAAATCAGACAAAATATAGGAAACAATGGCTTACAGACATAAGAGAAGAGACCTGAGAGCTAGAAAACACACAGTGGAACCTCAACATTCACCAGATCACTTCCTGGGGGCAGTTTTAAGGCAACAACACAGAGTCAAGCAGTCTTCCTGCATTGAAGAAGCAGAGATCAGAATGCAGGTAAACCAAGAAAGTTAGAATTTGTGGAACATAGCACTACAGAGAAAGTAGCTGCACAAAGAAAGAACTCCAGAGATCTGCCGTGGGATCCACTTGAGACTTTGGCTACTTATCAGTGCATGCATGAGAGGAAATGGTCCAAGGCTAGAGAAAGAACCACAAGAAAGGAGGAGTCAGAAAAACCACTGTGAGTCACAGAGGACTAGAAATAGTTTGTCTCCCCTCAAGCCAAACTGGAATACACACACACACACACACACACACACACACACACACACATACACAGAGCATCAAGTAGAATCCTCAGAAGGGTATTGTATGTCAAGACACAATGTAATCAAATTGCTGAAAACTAATGATAAAAAGAAAATCTTAAATTTATCCAGTAAAAACAAGATACACTGACACATCACCTACAGGGCAATAAAAAAAAGAATAACAGCAGACTCTTCATCAGAAACTATGGAAGCCAAATGTATTAGAAGAAAAAACAAAACACTGTATACCTACAGCTCTTTCCCAAGGGAAAATACCTTTCAAAAACAATAACTAAATACACATTTCTGGATGAACAAAACTAAGAGACTTCATCACCAGTAGAGCAGCACTCCAAAAATATTAGAGGAAGTTTCCTAGGCAGCCCTAAAATAACACAAGATAAAAAGTGAAATCTTCACAAAAGATAGAAAAAAGCCAGAAATGATAAATATGTGGAGGAATGTAAAAGATAAATTTCTCACTTTTATACTATCTTCACAATATAATTGACTGTTTAAAGAACAATTGATAACATTATAGTTTGGGATTTACAGCATTTGTGGATGTAAAATATATGACAATGCTAGCACAAAGGATAAAGAGATGGAAGTATACTGTTGTAAGGTTTTTATATTACATGTGAAAAGGTACAATATCATTTGAAGGCAGACTGTGATAAGTTGAATGTACATATTGTCAACCCAAGAGAAACTAATAAAAAACAAAAGAAGGAGGTACAATCCAACAATGTAAATAAAATGTAACCATAAAAAATAGTCAATTAATCTCAATAAAAGGAAGGGCAACAGGAAAAAGGAACAAAGAACAGGTGGGAAAAATAGAAAGCAAACAGCAAGAAGGTAGATTTAAATCCAACCATATGAATAATGACATTAAATATAAATAGTTTAAACATTCCAATTAAAAAGCAGAGATTGCCATATCGAACCCCTCCAAAAATGACTGCAAGCCTCATTAAATATAAAGGCATAGGTAGCTTAAAAGTAGAAGAATGGAAAAATATATAACATGCTAACACAAATCAAAAGAAAATTTGAGTGGCAATATTAATACGAGACAAAAAAATAGTTCAGAACAAGAAATATTACCATGAATAAAGAAGGACATTCCATAACGATAGAGAGGTTAACTCATCAAGAAGACATACCAGTCCTAAATGTTTACATACCTACTAACAATTTTAAACTACAAAATGTAAATCTGAAAGGAGACAAGCAAATCTTAGTTATACTTGGAGACTGACACCTCTCTTTCAGAAATTAATAGAATAAGGATTCAGAAAGTCTGAAGGACACAGAAAATTTGAACAAGGCTATCAACTAACTTGACCTAAATAACATTTATAAAACACTATAGTCAACAACAGCAGAATGCACAAACTTTCCAAGCACACACTGCTGTATATTCACCAAATCAGATTATATTCAGGACCATAAAATGTCTCAATAAATTTAGGAGAACTGAAAACAGTTAAAGTATGTTCTATGTCTACCAAAGAGTTAAACTAGAAATCATCAGGAGATATAGTATGGGAAATCCCCAAGTATTTGAAAATTAAACAACACACTTCTAAATAACTCATGAATAAAGAAGAAATAAGGAAAAATAGAAAAAATTTTAACTGAATAAAAATAAAAACATATCAAAGTTTAAGGAATGCAGCTGAAGCAGGGTTTAGAGGGGAAATTATAGCAAATGCTTATATTAGAAAACAAGAAAGTTCTCAAATCAATTATCTAAGCTTCTACCATAAGAAACTAGAAAAAGAATGAAAAACTAAACCCAAAGTAAGCAGGGGAAAGAAAATAATAAAGAGCAGAAATCAGTGGTATTGAAAACAGAAAACCTGTACAAAAACAATGAAACCAAAAACTATTACTAGGAGAAAAGTCAACGAAATTGATAAACCTCTAGTCAGACTAACGAGGAAAAGAAAAAAGACACTAAATACCAATACTTGGAATGAAAAAGGGACATAATTATATTCTCTAAGATATTAAAATGAAGATGCCTGCCCCTGAAAGTTTATAATCTAATTGGTAGGACAAGTTCTAAGTACATAAAACAAAGAACAATCTTATATCAGTAACAATAATAAACAATACCAATCAATCACTTATTATATACCAGGAAAAGTTCTAAGTACTCTATATATATTAAATCATTTAATCATCGCAACCGTAACAGGTAGACACCAGTATTAACCCTACACTACAGATATGAACCTTAGGCACTTGCCCAACATAGATATGATGAAGGGAGATAAGATAATTTAGTACTTTAGAATAAGGAGGAGAAATCAGGATTGTGCTGGCCTTGGAAATTTCTCATGGAGGAGATAAGGCTTGAACTAGCTCTTGTAAGGTCTACACTGATGATTACTAAGTTTTTCACAACAGATGTCACAATCTAATATTATCAGAGATCTAGTAGTTCAGCAGAGTAGTTTAAATCAATTTTTCAGCTCTTTCAACAAACATTTATTGAACACCTACTATGTTTCAGGCTTTGGGATCACAGAGACAGATAAAAGATGGATATCTATTGGGTATGTATATTCAATACATACCATACTGCTAGATGGCACTGGGGTGCAGTCCTCACCTTCAAAAAGCTTGTAATCTAGTTAGCTGTGTGTGTGTGTGTGTGTGTGTGTGTGTGTGTGTGTGTGTGCGCACATGTGCATGTGTAAACCAATCAGAAAGCAACTGAGCCTAGGTTATAATCATGAGCTAACCTTAGTAATATTATATGAGTTCAGGAAAGCAGATTAGTATGAATTACCCAGAAATAACTTCTTAAAGGAGACGCCTTGGAGCTGAATACTGAAAAGGAGGGAGAAGGGGCATACCAGCAGGTATTAACAGGATGACAAAGACTCAGGTAGGAATAAGTATAGTTTGCTTAGCTAACCATAGGTAATGCTAGAAGATAGCTGAAGACAAAACTGACCATGTAAAGGGGGCAAGAGGGATACAAATTGGTACATGAAAATTAACTTAAATCCCAAATTTTCGTTGAGAACATAGGCTTTGTAAATTTCAGCCCCAAATCCTAACTAAACCCTTCTGTTTTACTTAGGCAGGAGAAAGGGCATAAATACAGGAGGAAATTCCCAAAACAATGGATAAAAAGGTTTCAATGATCATCTGATATGCATGTAATTTCCTTGGAACTCAGAAATATCAATACAAATTAAAATAGAGAAAAGCTTACCTGATCTAAGCTTTTATAGATTTTTTTAAAGACAAAAGCTTCTTTAAGCAATTAACAAACATGCATCACTGATGCCACCAACATCATCAAACCGTAAAGAAAACGGGAACCTTATGCCAAAGCGTAAGCTAATCATTGATACTCCCGTGGGCTGGTGAAGAGCCTACTCTACTCAAATGACAGGGCACTGGGCTTTCAGCATGTCCAGGAGATATTCCCATTGCAATTTGTCAGCAGATTAGCAAATGTTCTTAGTGACAGGAACACACAGCCCAGGAACCCTCATTGGTGGCTCAAATCACCTCAGTGCAATGTCGCTCTCCTCTCCTGTTAATACCTCTCCAATTAAACAGCTTTGTCATCTCTGTATCTAAATTTAGACATAGGTATCAAGTTTGGATGCCCGATGAGACTAAGTACTTTGCAGAAGTGTGAAGTAACCAGTCTTAAAATGGAAGAAAATAAAAGGAAGGAAAACACTAGAGGTGGATCCGACCCGATCCCTGCCCTATTTAAGTTTCATAAGATCACAGCTGAAGGAACATTCTACTGTAAATTGAAGGGCTCTGTATTAACAGCAGGAAACCAAAGCTCATCTCACAGCTCTTCCCCCGCTAATTCAGCATCCCACCACAAATTCGAAAATCCTCACGTTGCCATATATTGCCACCTAGTGTCCATAGGCTAATGTTAACATTAGCTGAGCCAAAAGGTGCCATTTTTCTGCAGTTACCCTCCAAGGGCTTCCTGTTAGACTTGGCAGTTCAGTACATCAGGATTCCTAGGGTTATTCCTCATTCTACTTCAGGGCATACCCATGAAAGTGTAATTCTGGATTTATTTTATTTTGTTAACCCCCATTTTGTGTATTATCCTCAAGTACTTTGAAATTGCAAATTGTTCCCCAGGATAACTCTTTCTCAACACTTAGCATATACCTCACTCCCACCATTCCTTCTCCTTACTCTTGTCCGTTATTGGGATGTGGACTCTCTATGTATAGTCTATACACTTTAATAGCATAATTTGCTGCATGAAATATAATTGGGAAGAGAGGGCTGTGCCAGAAATGCATCAGAATTTTTTATACACCAACATTTGAGTGGCTTTCATTTTGGAGATTCACGCTTTCCCTCCTTCTAGTCCCACAACCACACAGTGGGAGAGAGAAAGACATGTTAATGAATAATCAAAAATCAAAAGAATAACAGACTATAACAGAAATGAAAAATAATTCCAAGGATTAATTAAGTGGCCCTATTTCCCTCCAAGCAGTCTTTAGTGTATAAGCCCAAGCAAGCCATTTCCAGACAGGAAGTATAAACATTTTTGAAGATGTGAGCTTTCAGTTAGCAATAACTCTCCAAAAGCATTTTTAGACCTACATTTTTTGAGCCAGACTTTTTCCATACAAGGTAGAATAGAAGATTTGATCAATTAGATGACCTTCGGGTACAGAAATAGAAACATGGAACAGCTTCCTTAGTTTGCCTTTGAGTTAGATTTGCCAGATTGCCATGCAATATCTAACCCATACTTACACTAAAAAATTATGCATTGTTTATCTGAAACTCAAATGTAACTGAGTATCCTACATTTTATCAGTCAAACTTACATGCGGAACAAAAGATGTAGTTGGGGAAAATAACCAGGCTCTTAGCAGAACCAGAGTCATTTTTATGGAAAGGGTACTTTGGTGAGGTTTCAAAGACCAATATCAAAGCAAAGGTCCAACACTATAAGCATTCAAATAATACTTTGCATTTATTTAACACTTCAAAATTATTTCACATTTATTATCTGGGTCCTCCTCATGATACCCCTTATGTGGACATTTTTTATGCCTGTTTCAAGGCTCACAGACGTTAAGAAATTGTCGTGGTGATCCACGTGGAGCTTTACAGAAAAGCCAGAACTTGAATCCAAGTCCCCCAGCATGTTGCAGTGTCTACAGATAAAGACAATGTTTACAGGGACAGCACACAAGGCTTCAATCCCTGAGCTGCAGATGAAAATTAAATATCTGGCAAACCCAGTATAAAACTAACATTGTGATATAAGGCCAGGAAAAGATATTCTAAGAGTCATTGAGTGCCTTGTATACTTTGACTGTGGAATCCAGTTTGGTTTTTTAAACCACAAAACATTCACTTTATTTCCCCAAGTACACTGAGACATTATTCCTTAGAATAGGTTTATTTACATGTACCCCAAATTTCTAAATCTCCAATCACTCTTTGTAAGCTGTTCGTATGTCCTAAAGATCTTTAATAAAATCACAGGAAAATCCAACTCTGTTTAAATTAGAGTTCATTTTCCCTAGATCTTTACATTGCAAATTTAGAGAATGTTCTTGTAATAATTCTTTTGGCTGCTAACGATGTCATTTTCAAATTGTACAGTAGTGACATCTACTGTTCATAGTGTATATTGCACTCCTCCCCAGGACAGTTTTTATCTTTTACTTGGGGTCCTCGAACTCTAGTGTTCATAAAAATTCCCTGAAAGGTTTCTTAAAATGCAGCTTCCTTAGCCCGTTACATATTCTTTTTTTTTTTTTTTTTTTTTGGCTGTGTTGGGTCTTCGTTTCTGTGCTAGCGCTTTCTCCAGTTGCGGCGAGCAGGGGCCACTCTTCATTGCAGGCCTCTCAGTGTCGTGGCCTCTCTTGTTGCGGAGCACAGGCTCCAGACATGCAGGCTCAGTAGTTGTGGCTCACAGGCCCAGTTGCTCCGTGGCATGTGGGATCTTCCCAGACCAGGCCTCGAACCCGTGTCCCCTGCATTGGCAGGCAGATTCTCAACCACTGCACCACCAGGGAAGCACCCCTTACATATTCTGATTCTATATATATGGGGCGATTTGCATTATGCAAGGCCCAATGCTACCATCTCTCTTCCACTTCCTAGTCAATCTCATTCAAGAGAATTTAATTGTACATATGAATCACTATGGATTTTTTTAAAATACAGATTCTGGGGCAGTAGTTTTGGATTGGAGCCAGAGATTTTGCATTTTTAACATGCTCCCAGGTAGCTTTATACCCTCCTTTCAAGTCTAAGTATTTCCACTTCTTTATGGAGCCAGATCACCACAGCCTGAATCCTAAGTTTACCAAATATGACTTATAGATGCTTCTCACTCAGTGGTTAATCAGTTTTTGCTTAAATCTTCTCCTCATCCTTGTTCTCTGCTCTGTCTACATGCTTTGAGTTCTAAAATACAGGCATAATCATGGGCTTCCCTGGTGGCACACTGGTTGAGAATCTGCCTGCCAATGCAGGAGACACGGGTTACAAGCCCTGGTCTGGGAAGATCCCACATGCTGCGGAGCAATTAGGTCCATGAGCCGTGGCTACTGAGCCTGCGCATCTGGAGCCTGTGCTCTGCAACAAGAGAGGCCACGATAGTAAGAGGCCCGTGCACTGCGATGAAGAGTGGCCCCCGCTTGCCACAACTAGAGAAAGTCCTCGCACAGAAACGAAGACCCAGCACAGCCAAAAATAAATATAAATAAATAAATAATTTTTTTTAAAAAAAGAAGGGCCCCTTGGAATAAGCAATGAAATGTCCCCTACACCCTTACCCCTTAAAAAAAAATTAAAAAATAAATAAATAAAATAAAATACATGCATAATCACCTCAAGGTAAAGAAGCTCAAAACAAAGCAGGCCAACATCCTGAGGGGAGTCCCACCTAAACCCATGCCTGTTCCTTTCTAGACCAAACAATGTCCCAGTACCAAAGAGATAGGAAGGTCATGGCAGTATTATCACCTCTGATAAGCCTCCTGCATATATAAGGGAACCAAAGCTCCTTACCACATTACCACTTCCCTATGAGAATGGAGTTCAGAGGAGTTCAGTGATGATGACAATAATGCAGCTGATGAGGAGGAAGGCGATATCAGCTAACATTTATTGCATACTTGCCGAGTGCCACGCACTGCGTTAAATTCTTTACATGGATTACCTTCATATATCTATGAGGGAGGCAATATCATTGTCTTCATCGTAACAACAAGGAGAAAGACAGAAAGAAGAGCAGATAGGCAACTGCTATATCTAATATCACAATTACAGTCCCGTGACACACTGTATGAATCACATTCAAACTAAAAACCAAAATATTAAATCACAGGCTCCTCCTCCTCCATTATGTCCTAGAGACAAATAACATTCACTCTGTAACATTTCTCTGTAACATCCACATATTGCTACCTAGCAATGGATGGCTAGAACATACAAGGGGTTTCCAGGAAAATCTCGAGTTTTTAGAAATGGCCAAAACATATACCTGCCTTAATGTATCAAACACTAAAGAGCTATCACAGCACTGATGCAGGCAACTTAAAAAGATGTGTTCTCAATGGCTGAGTTCTGTGACCAAGTCAAAGAATAAAAACCAAGTGTTCACACATCTTTTCTTTTCTCCATACCCTTTTTACTCATAACATTATCCCTTTTTACATGCTATTTTCTTACAACCAAGTAATAGTTCCATGCAACCTTTTTTTTAAAAAAATAACACAGAATATTGTCTCCAAACTTCTAATATGCTTTAGATATGCTTGGTTGAGCAGAAAATATTCCCTCTTGTCTCTTTTGGTTTTATAATCCTACTCTCTTTACAGAAAGAGCTAGCTGCAATACAATAGTCTTTCCAAGTTGAGCATTCAGTGATGACTATATATTCCTTGGTTTGCTTAAATATGCATCCTTTGTTATTGAGAATCGATGTTTTCCAGAATAAAAAGGAAACCATGTGTTTATCAGAGAGTATTAATGCAGGCAGCTGTGAGAGTGAGATGAGAATGAAAGCCCCAAAGATTACATATTGGCCTCTGAATAATCTCATAATCTGGTACTTTGATCAATCTTTATAGTTCTGTGAAGGCACTGCTTTGTCTATGAAGAATAAGAACAACCCAAGAGAGAGTGAAAGGAAGAAGGCGAATAGATAAGGGAAAATTTAATAACAGTTGAGAGTCACATACTCACCTCTCGCTCTTCTTCTCCTTTGTTTTATTGTCATGGAAGGAACAGAGATTTTGGAGCCAGACAAATCCAAGTCTGAATCTCACATTCATCACTGTATGTAGTTGTACAGCATCAAGCAGTTTACTCAGCCTCTCTGAGTCACAGTTTCTTCGTTTATGCCATAGAGACACTACTGCTCCCCCAGCCCAGTTGTTGGGTGGATAAGTGCTATTGAAGGATGGAGCCTGGAAACAGAAGAAAAAGCAGCTGTTACTAATGGTACCTGGTTATTAATGGTCACCACTTCTTCATCTGTTCAACCTTCAATAAATACTATTGATCACCTCGCTGTGGCGGGAATACAGTGAAGTCCCAGGAATACAGTGAAAAAACAGGTGAAATCTCTTCCCTTAAGAGGCTGTGTTTCATCCTTCGAATCCACAGTTATCAAAATTTCATCCTCCCACCCCCACTCCACCGAAACTCCTCTGGCAAAGTCACCATTGCCCTAGTTATCAAATACAATGGATTGGTTTGGGTCCTCAATAACACCTTTTTGTAGCATCCAGTAAAACTGAGCAGTTATCTTCTTCATGCCTAGAATACTATCTCCTGATTTCCTTTTACCCTCTGACTGAAATTTCTCAGTCTCCATTGCTAGTTTTTTCTTCTTCTGTTACCTCTTTAATTAATATTTCCTACTCTTCTGACTTTTGCTCTTTTTTCTTTTATACTCTACACTAGTAGTTCTTGATCTTTTCAGAGTCAGGAACTCCTTTAAGAATCTGAAGAGGCTATGTGCACTCTCCCTAGGGAGGGAAGAATGGATCTGCTTACAAATACACAACAATTTGCATACATTTTCAGGAGTCTCACAGACCTTCCTCCCTAAAAGCCCACTGTTGAGTTCCAGGTTAAGGGGTTCCTATGGCTTTAACTGTTACTCATATGTCAATGACCTCAAATCTCTGTCTCCAGCATAAATCACTTTCCTGAGCAACAGGCCTGCTTTCAAATGCCCCTCAGGCATCTTAAAATTCAAACATCCCAAATCAAATTCATTATCTTTCCCCTAAAACCTGTTTTACTCCTAGGAGACAACACCTATGGGAAAGAAAACACTATTCTTAAACCTAACAGACATAGATTTAAATCCAGCCCTGGAAGCTTCATAAATATACATAAGCTATGTGCTTTAATTTCTTCATATTAACATGAGGATAATAATACATCCAGTTTCTGGATTGTTATGAGAATTAAAATAAATAATGGGAAAATCCCTATACAGGTGCCATCACATAGCGTACATTCCACAAATTAATATTACTAGATTCCAAATCTCAGAAAAAGCAACTCCATTCACCAAGTATTCTAAGTCAAAAATTTAGGAGTTATCTTCAACTCGTCCTTTTCCTCATCTGCAACCAATGGATAGCTATGCAGTATCAATTCCTCAACTCCCCCCCTGCCCTTAATTCAGGCTCGCATGTTCTTTCTCATGGACACAGCAATAGTCCCCTAACCACTTGATCCAGTGGTTCCAATTCCACATCCTTCCAACCTATCCTCTATACTGAAACCCAAGAATCTTCCCAAGACACAAATCTGATAATGCCATGACTGCTTAAATCTGCCCAGTTGCTTCTCGTTGCTTCCAGGGTTACATCCACCTTAGTACTGCACTGCAGGCTGACTATGATTTGGCCCCTGTCTACTTCCAACTGAATCCCTTGACTATTTGGGGATCTCTCCAACTGCCCATAGCGTTTTGGATTCTGTATCTCTGTCCCAACTGCTTCCTTTGACTGAAACGCCCTCACCCGTGTAATGCCTTTTCTTGGCATTCAGGCAAACAACTACTCATCTTTCAAAACACTGATCAAGCATCACCTCCGCTATGAAGTTACTCCTGACAGCCTCCTGCCATTCTGCCTATCACTGACTCCTCTTATCTCCTACCTCTACCTGACAGATGATTTTCTATCCTGGCAAAGATGTATAACATATGGCTCCCAGGCTCAAAAAGCTTAGGATCATCATTCAAACAGTAATCTTGTTATATAACCTAGACAAGTAAGCCGCTTTGAAGGAGAAATTATGAGTCATGAAGAAATAACAAATTGTAAGTAACTTCAACACTCAGAAGCCTCTGTGACTCCCAAGCCATGAGCTCTGCGTGCGCACGTGTGGTGCTATATGTGTTAGCTACATATCAACTGATTTAATCTTCACAAACTATGAGTTGGCCACTATTATTATTCCCGTTTTATTATTTTTTAACATCTTTATTGGAGTATAATTGCTTTACAATGCTGTATTAGTGTCTGCTGTATAACAAAGTGAATCAGCTATATGTATACATATATCCCCATATCCCCTCCCTCTTGCGTCTCCCTCCCATTGTCCCTATCCCACCCCTCTAGGTGGTCACAAAGCACCTAGCTGATCTCCCTGTGCTATACGGCTGCTTCCCACTAGCTATCTATTTTACATTTGGTAGTGTATATATGTCAATGCTACTCTCTCACTTCGTCCCTGCTTCCCCTTCCCCCTCCCCGTGTCCTCAAGTCCATTCTCTATGTCTGTGTCTTTATTCCTGTCCTGCTCCTAGGTTCATCAGAACCATTTTTTTTTAGATTCCATATATATGTGTTAGCATACGGTATTTGTTTTTCTCTTTCTGACTTACTTCACTCTGTATGACAGACTCTAGGTCCATCCACCTCACTACAAACAACTCTATTTCGTTTCTTTTTATGGCTGAGTAATATTCCTTTGTATACATGTGCCACATCTTCTTTATCCATTTATTCCCATTTTAGAAGGGAGGAAACTAAAATAAAGACACTAACTTGCCCAACATGACCCAACTAAATATATCAGTATGAACTTCAGTTAATTGTCTTTAAACGTAACTGACAAATGAAAATTATATACTCTTTACATTTTTTTTTTTTTTTTTTTTTTTGCATTACGCGGGCCTCTCACTGTTGCGGCCTCTCCGGTTGCTGAGCCTGTGCTCCGGACGCGCAGGCTCAGCGGCCATGGCTCACGGGCCCAGCCGCTCCGCGGCATGTGGGATCCTCCCGGACCGGGGCACGAACCCGTGTTCCCTGCATCGGCAGGCAGGCTCGCAACCACTGCGCCACCAGGGAAGCCCTATATACTCTTTATAAATAAGGGGATATGTATTTATTGCGCCTATTTTAAAGGCCTGGTACATAAAGAAAAACGTTAAGTGCCCTATTCTCAAAAACAGTGATTCCTTGAAAAATAAAAAAAACCACACACAATGAACAGAAAACTTTACCTCTTGGAGGCAATAAGAAAGTCTTAGGGAGAGAGGAGGTTTTCAAATACCTCAGTTCAGTGAGTTAATGCACGAAATTAAACGGCTGCCTAAACACAGCTCCAGAGCTCAAGCCTCCAGGCTCCCAGGTCATCCGCGCGTCACTTTATCTCCGCCCACGTCGCGGCGGGGGACTATCCAATGGAAGGGCGGCTCTACGTGGGCCTCCTATGCGCGTGCGCATCATCGGCTCGACGATCCTTCTCATCGATGTGCTCAGGAGCAACTCCTTCAGTCTGGGCACTGCCAGCTTCGGCGCTACCCGCTCTGCCGTCGCGCCGCCATTTTGAAGACGGGAAGAGTCCGGGTCTCAAAAACTTGGAGGCGGCGGCGTAGACTGGTACGTATGGTTTCCGCCCGCGTTAGCCCCATCCAAATTCGCCCATCTTCGGGCTGCAGCTCTCGGTGTTTCCTCTATTCCCACAGGGTCCCTATCGCTGTCGCCAGTCGTCCTGGCACTCTGTCTTTAGGATCCTTTTCGCTTGCTCATCCTTCATCTCTGCTGGCACCTTTGCTTCTGTCGTCGGGCAGCCCTGACCGGTGTTAAAATATCTACTTCGAGCCTCAGGACTCCATCCCGGTGGAGCTCCTCATTGGCCACCCCAATCTAGTCGGAGTCGAGTCCCATTCGCGGACTCGAACCGGGCGGGCTGAGCGCCTCACGCCCTCCTGTGGGCAGCGAGCTGTGCCCTGTGGGGGCGGGGGGCGAATTTTGGGGTTCGGGGAGAGCTTGGACTTTGGTCCTGTCTCGGTGGAGGGACACACAATAGGCGGTGGTGGACGTTACCCCAGTGATCTGTTGTTAGAGCTTAATCCGTCACCGGCCTGTTTGTTTTGTCCTTTCCCAGGAATAACTTTACAAAAGGGAAGATATTTTTCGCCTGCCCTTCCCGCCAGAAATGGCCAATGTGAGTAAATTAGCCTCTTAAGAAGCAGTATAGTAATAAAATAGTTTGGGAACTCGTTAGGAAGGACGGGTTTAATGATAATGGCATTGATGGCATAATGTTTCTCGTGATTAGTGTACCGGAAATGGCAAGGGAAGCAAGGGGTGTGAATTAGGTTGATATGCTTTGCGGGTAGTTTGAACGCAACATATTTCTCAATACACGTCTATTTATTTCTATAAATTCGTTTTTAGAAATAAATTCAGTGCCAGCACCCTTTCAGTAGTTTTAAAAGACATTATTTCAGTAAATATTTAGAATTATTTTTAAGCCGTTTTCTGTTTCTTTGGTTAGGTAAACTGAAGGTTTTGTAGCAGTTTCAGTATAGGAAGTCACCTTCCAAATACTACAAAATGGGCGCAAGAGATATTATTCTCACAGGCCATAGAGATTTATTCACTGTAACAGTACAGCGAGTACTCAAACGCATCCTGCCATAGGGAACACAAGACATATTTTAAAACAATTACAATAAGAGTAGAAACTAATTTTAAAACCTACACAAAGGTACAGTGCAGATTCAGAGCTTTGTGGAGAGGGAAAAGTAGGGGTTTGTGTTCACTTAATCAGAGAAGCATTTGAGGTTTGAAAGATGGGTGGGATTAGATAATCTGAGGTTTGGTTGGGCAGAGCAGGAGGTATATTCAAAGACACCCCCCCTTTCAAAAATCAGGAAGTCAGTTCTGTCTTCCTGAATGTAAAATGTGTGAAAGAGATAAGTGAGAAGGTTGGATTGTGGATTTGGAATCATGTAATAGAGAGTCTTGAATGCCAAACCCAGTAATTTGGACTTTATTCTTTAAATTTTGGTGATTTAATTAGAGCTGTGTGTTAGGAAGACTAATATGGCAACAGTTAGCCAGGAGAGTATTCCTGTAGTCAAATATGATATATTAAGTAATAGCCTAATGGTAAGACTATAAGGCCAAGTCGTAAAAGTAGACCACTAGTGTATCCCGTGTGTTAAGGTGAATTTATACCTAGCCATAATCATAGGAAGGGAATGTTGTAAAAGAAGCATGTGCTACTCTCAAAGGAAAGATACCAGTTAGAGTAGTATGCTAATATTTGACCTGGCTTTATTTTGATTTGAATGAATAAATTAATCCAGTAGGTATTTTGAAGGATACTTTTATTGTTAGAAGTTTACATAAAACAATATTCAAATATATGTTTAAAAATTTGTGTTCGTTTATGTGCATTTTAAGTGCTGAATGGATGTTACTAATGAAACATGAAGATAGATATGTATGTCTTCAACAATTTAGTTTGCATACATAGCATGGGTCAGGTATGTCTATGCTTCAGAGGCTGAACAGGTCAATTAAGAAGCCTTGGTGGGGACTTGTACAAACTGAAATACTCATTTCTGATATAAAGGGAGCAGCCTTTCCTTAGCTACAGTGATGTGTTGCCAACTAATGTCATTTGGGAATGTGAATCCAGCACTGCCAGATCTTTGGAGTTTGTAAGAACAGCTGAAAGTCTGGATCTTTTGTGTGAAATATCACAATTGCTCAATGTTGATATACAATTCAAATTTCTTGTACCACTGAGAATTACCATTTTTGTCTCTGAGCAGGTTGGGTGCACACCCAAGGGAAGATGCTTAAATTTTCAGGTGGGCAGAATGCTCTGGAGACAGGTCTTGCATTTTGAAGACATATAAAGGAGGTTCTGTCTATCCAGATCTTGTAGAAAGAGTTGGAATTTGTCAGGCCTAGGAGGAGAGGGAAAAGGACGTTTTAGCAGAAGAAATCTTGTGGCAGAATAAAGAAGGCAGAGAAATATGGGAAGACTTGGGTAGATATTTTTATGTGACTAAAGAGTGGAGTAAGAGAAGGAGGGATAAAATGAGTAAGAAATTATGTCAGAGAAGTAGAACGACCAGTTAGGATGTATTCTTGTACTTAGGATGAGAAAGTCAGAAGGAACACAGGGCTGGATTTCAGAATACTATGTGAAAGGGAAAAAGAGTGATTCTACAGTATCTAGACTATTTCAACATCCTGGTAACTATTCTTCATACCAGCTCTCTAATCCCACTCCATTCTCTACACTGCCCTTAGTGGTACATTCCTTAAAACATCCTTTATTTTTATCAGTTTACTTTTTTCCTCCCTGCCTACAGGTTAAAATTCTGATTTATTATCTTGATATAACAGGCCCTTTCCTCTCTGTGTCAAGTATAAAGCCTTTTAAAGTTGCCCACAAGTTAACTTTCAAGCTTGTTTTTTACTGCACTACCTTATATCCACCTTCAGTGAACTTGTCACTCTTCTGAGTACATCCTTTATGACTCCATCCCTTTGTTCCTGATAGTCACTCATTGAAATGCCCTTTCCCCAGCAAATTTCTATTTCTTCACAACTAAATATATCCTCCATGAAACTTTTTGCCTATGTCCTCAAGGGTCTCTTAATTATTCAGATCTTTTGATAGCATTTCACAGATGATATGGTATTTGTTCTTACATGTTTTCCACTAATCTAAGAGTCAGCGATTTCTTTTTTTAATATAAAGAGCCAGATAGCAAATATTTTAGGCTTTGTAGGCCGTAGAGTCTCTGTGAAGCTACTTAACTCTGCCATTATGACATGAAAGCAGCCACAGACCATACATAAATGGGTATGGCAATAAAACTTTATTCACCAAAACAGACAGAAGGCTATATTCAGCTATAGTTTGCCAACCCCTGCATTAGATTATTCTGACTTAAGTATTTTGATTAAAGTTTATACGTGAAAGATGTTTACACATTCATCCATTGTAACTGACCTCAGAGTCTAGGGAATGAACATAAGAGCAGAAAATGTATCACAAAGTTGTGTGCTAAAACGGAGGAAAGTGGACATTGCCATTAAAGAAAGAGGAAAGATGGTATGGTAGATAATTAGTACAATTTACAGCAGTAAAAGAAGAGAAGAGTTAGAAAGTAAATAGGTTTTGTTTCTAGGAGAGGTTTTGAAAGCTCTTTATTTTGAGAATAGAATCTTATCAGTTGTGTTACCTTTTTAGTGTCATCACTAAATAGGGCAACTTTTAGAGGTTCCCATTCTTTCTGTATGGCACTCTTAATTCTGGCCTTGGGAAAGCCATATATTTTTACCCAAAGTAACTTATTACTTGTTTTTTAAATATTTGTATTTATTTCTAAAATTATAAATGTACATGATGCTTATCCTATGGTAGCTGCTCAATAATAGTAGAATAAACATTGGTTTTAAAAGATATATTGCAATGTGAGGATTTGCCAGAGATTGTCTGTGTTAGTATAGCATTTATATCCAGAATAATTCTGATTTTTGTGTCCTTCTTAGGTGCTCTGTAACAGAGCCAGACTGGTTTCCTATCTCCCAGGATTTTGCTCTTTAGTTAAAAGGGTTGTCAATCCCAGAGCCTTTTCAACTGCAGGATCTTCAGGTTCTGATGAGTCTCATGTGGCCACTGCACCTCCAGATATCTGTATGTAAAAGTTATTATTGCTTTACTTATAATTGTTTCATAACCTTCTGAGTTGTGTTTCCTGTAATACAGTAAGTCCCCTACATACAAACCTTCAAGTTGTGAACTTTCAGAGATGTGAACACGAGTTCGCGTGACCAGTCACGCAAGTTAGTTCACGTGTCTGGTGTACATTGTCACGTGTGTGCATTCTCTACAAGTGGTTGTGCTTTTGTGTACTTTATGGTACTGTATAGAGTACAGTATCTTTATTTCAAGCCCAGGATGTCCGGAAGCAAGCGTAAAAGCAGCGTATAGCTGGTATTGCTAAGAAGCGCCAAGCAATAACAATGGAAACAAAAGTGAAAATAATTGAGAGAGTGGAATGAGGCGAAAAGAAGGTAGACGTTGCTCATTCTTATAACATGCATCGTTCAACCATCAGCATGATTCTAAAGAACAAGGACAAGGTCATGGAACACATGAAGTCTGCTGTGCCGATGATGTTGACAGTAATATCGAAGAAGCGTGGAAAAGTGATGAAGGAGTTGGAGAAACTTCTCAGTATGTGGGTGCAGGGTCAGCATCAGCGTCAAGTCCCACTCAGCTTAATGCTGATTCAAGAGAAAGCTAAAAGCCTTTATGAAGACTTGAAACACTGCAAAGAATCAGAGGGCACATCTTTTAATGCCAACCATGGCTGGTTTCATCGGTTCAAGGCTAGAGCCAACCTTCACAATGTAAAAGTAAGTGTCAAGGCAGCAAGTGCAGATATGGTAGCTGACCGGGAATTTCCTGAAATGCTTCGAGAAATTATTGATGAAGGTACGTATTCACCTGAGCAGGTTTTTGATGTGGATGAGACAGGACTGTACTGGAAGAGGATGCCAGAGGAAAAGTTACATCAGTAAGGGGGAAAAGTTGATGCCAGGCTGTAAAGCAGCGAAGGATAGGCTACCTCTGTTGTTTGGTGGCAATGCTTCTTTCCAGCGATATGAAGCTGAAGGCTCTCTTAGTTCATCACTCAGGGAACCCAGGAGCCCTTAAAAACATAGCCAAGGGCTCTCTTCCTGTTGTGTGGGAGAGTAACCCCAAAACCCGGGTCACACAGGCCATTTTCCAGGACTGGTTTTTCCACCACTTTATCCCAGAGGTAGAGAAGTATTGCTTGGAGAAGGACATCCCATTCTACATTCTTTTGCTGCTCAGCAGTGCTCTGGGCCCCCCCCCCCATTCATGGACGACTTTCATCCCAACATCAAAGTAGTGCATCTGCCACCGAATACTACATCTCTCATCCAACCTATGAACCAGGGAGTTATAGCAACTTTCAAGAAATATTATTTACATCACAGTTTTCATCAGGCAGTAAAGGCAAGTGACGAATCAGGAACAACCTTGTGACAATTTGGAAGGACTGTAACATCCACGAGGCCATAAAAAACATTGACTTTGCTTGGCATGAGGTTACGGCCGTCCCCATGAATGGGGTTTGGAAGAACCTTTGCCTGCAGTTTGTTCACAATTTTCGTGGATTTGAAAGGTGGATGAGGAGTCCAAAGAGGTCTTCAGCAACTTAGTGACCCTCAGCGAGAAGCTGGAGCTAGATCTGCAAGAGGACAACTTCATTGAAATCCTTGCTGTGCACCATGAGGAGCTTACTAATGAAGACCTGATGGAGTTGGAGGGCAAGAGAGGACGAAAAGAGACAAGAGGAAGAAGAAGTAACTGAAGAACCAAAGAGATTCATGATGCAAGGGGTTTTTCTTTATTTGAGGAGGCACTGTTAGTTTTTGAGGCACAGGACCAAAATGTAGAACAGTACACAGAGATTGCAGCAGCCATTCAGAATGCAATCCACTGCTACCATGTCATCTATGATGAGAAAAAAAGACCTACTACCCAGACATCACTGGATTGTTTTTTCAAGAGGGTAGATAGAATTGAGTCCAGCAAGGAAGCAGAGCCTGTGCCATCCACGTCAGGCATCAGTGAAATTGCAGTTTGCCCTCCATCTCCTTGCTGATGATCCTTCCGCTCTGTCATCTCCCATCTCCTCTCCCTCCTCCAGTCAGTAACTCTTCTTGCCTGTTCACCCAATGCCAGCCCTGTACACCAGCTGTTGTACTGGACTACTGTACTTTTCAAGGTACTCTACTGTAAGATTTAAAGGTCTTTATTTTTTGTGTTTGTTTTCTATGTATTACTTGTGTGAAAAGTATTATAAACCTATTACAGTACAGTACTATATGCTAGCCGATTATGTTAGTTGAGTACCTAGGCTAACTTTATTGGACTTATGAACACACTCTCGGAATGGAACTCATGCGTGTGTAGGGGACTTACTGTATTTCTTCTTGAGATTTTACTGATTTTCTGAAGTTGAGTTTATCCCATTGAAAATAAAATCAGAGCTCTTGCCTAAATATTTATACCAGAAAGTTACAATATTTTTTAAAAGAAGATTGAATATTGGTTTCTAAAACTTATTTTCTTGAACTTTAGTGTTTTTCTAATGATCTTTGAGCACACAGTCCTCCCTGAAACAAATCTTCTTTTGATCCTATTAAACTATGTTACTACTTCTTGATTCTTTGCTGAATTTCTTAAATGTAGCTGTCACTTTGAGTGTTATTAAATCAAAGTCTGCTTTTTCTTATCCATCTTGTGCACCACTATCAATCATTCTAAAATACTTTAAATCATGTCACTTCCTTCATAAGCCTCGATTATCTCCCACTGCTTTCAGTAGCAGTTCCTAAACTATTCCCAAGCTATGAATCATTGTTCAAGGATGAAAAAAAATTTTTTTAAGCTCTGTGATTAGTTAACTTGGAGAAATGCTTTATACCATAGTCCTATCGTAGAGGTTTATAATACACACTAAAATATTCAGGGAGCGCTCTTAGAAACTTTACCTGATGTATTCTAAAGGAATTGCCCATGGAATCCTTTTTCATGCAACACATTACTTACAGTGTAATATAAGTTCACTTGGGCATGCAAAGCCTCCCCTGGTTTTCTTGGTCCAGTTTTCTAACTCCATCTCTGATTACTCCTCAATTTTCATAATCTGAAGGCTAAATATACATCTATCATAAATGAAAGATTTGTCACTCAGAATATGTAAAGGGTTTGCATTGTGAATATACAGCCAACCCTCCTTATCCATGGGTTCTTCATCCTCACATTCAACCAACCAAGGATTAAAAATATTTGAGGAAAAAAATTCCAGAAAGTTCCAAAAAGCAAAACTTTAATTTGCCACACACCATATCATTTACATTGTTTTTGATATTATAGGTAATCTAGAGATGATTTAAAGTATACAGGAGGATGTGATGTACGAAGGTTACAGTATATGTGCGTGCAGTTGACTCTTGGACAACATGGTTTTGAGCTGCTCAGGTCCACTTTATATGCAGATTTTTTTCAAAACTAAATAAGTACGGTACAATTCTCGGTTCATTGAATCTGAGGATGTGGAACCGACTATACAGAGAACTGCCTATAAATTATACTCAGATTTTTGACTGCATGCAGGGTTTGAACAGCTAACCCCTCAGTTGTTCAAAGGTCAGTAGAGATTATGCCCTTTTATATAAGGGACTTGAGCATATGCAGATTTTGGTATCTGTGGGGGTCCAGGGAGCAGTCCCCTGTGAATAACTAGGGACAACTATATAAAGAATTTTTGTAGATCAATAGGAGAAAGAAAACCCAGTAGAAAACCAAACAAAAAATTTCAAAAATGGATTTGAACAGGCTATTTCTGTAGGAGAAAACCTAAATGACTGGTAAACATTTGAAAATATGCTCAAATTCACTGTTAATATGGGATATTTATTTAAAGAAACAGATCTGAATAATCTGTAGAACCCATGTTCTTCAAAATAGCTGGTAAGTTTAAGTTTGTGAACTGACTCCAGTCAATCATTAGTGGCTGTCGAGAGCCTTGTTACTCAGTGTGATCTGCAGACCAGCATAGCATAGCATGGCATAGCATCAGCATCATCTGGGACTGTTTAGAAACGAAGAATTTTTAGCCCCACTGCAGACCTAGTAAATCAGAATCTGCATTTTGAGAAGATCTTAGATGATTCTTAAATAATTAAAAGTTTGAGACATACTGGGCTAGAGTGTTTAGGTTGAGAATCATGTGACAGTGTCTGTGTTCAGCTGGGAAATGTTCTGCAGTTGATGGGTGATGTCTGTCATAGGTATGGAAGAGCGATATGGGGGCAGCCATATTGACATGGTCGTTTTTAGTCACTCAGTTCTGGCAGAGTTTATAAATTTTTTTTATAATTTTTTTTTATAAATGTTTTATAAGTTTTATAAATTTATAAATATTTTTATTGCCAGCTAAAGTCTGCAGCAGTTGTCCCTTCCTTTCTCTAAACAAAATTCCTACTCTGAGTATTTCTTCATTTGATTTTCTAATTTATTCTTTTCTGGATCTTTTTGAATTTTTCACATGTCAGGATTTTTTTAAGTTTTACAGGAATAAAAATGTGGTCTATTCTTCTGTAAGTATTAAATCCATATTAACTCATGTAGCTGGTAAACAGGGCATTATGTCACGTTGGTTCGTACAAGATTTTTTTCCAGTCCATTAATGTTTTGTGCCACCAGGTAACAGCAGTTGAATGCCCCTCCCCAAGGGTAGCCACCATTAAGTCTGATGTCTTTCCTTACAGATGTTTTTTTTACTGTATTTAAAAACACAAATATAAGGATGAAAAATAAATGTCATATATGCTGTTCTTTGACTTAGCTTTTTCTTTTAATGTAATATGTACTGGACTTCATTCACTATCAGTAAAGATTTACCATATTCTTTTTAATGACTGTCAAGAATTACATAGTGTGGGAGTTCCCTGGTAATCCTAGTGGTTAGGATTCCGGGCTTTCACTGCCATGGCCCAGGTTCAGTCCCTTGTCAGAGAACTGAGATCCCACAAGCCGCACAGCATGGCCAAAAAAAAAAAAGAATTACATTTACAGTACTTTATTGAATTCTTTCCCTAGTAATGGAATTACCTATGAGCTGACAGCTGGTTGCTTTGATTAGTCTTTTGGAATAACATGAAACAAACTAATTTATATTTACACAGGAAAGCAAACTTCAAACAACTATTGGTTAGCTAAAAAAAAATACCTAATTGGAAGAAGAACATTCTTTCAGTCTACCAATGTACTTAACTAGTAAGGAGAAAATGATTAATTTTGTCGTTCCTCTTTAGGCTCTCGAACAGTTTGGCCCGATGAAACTATGGGACCATTTGGACCTCAGGATCAGAGATTCCAGCTTCCTGGGAACATAGGTTTTGATTGTCACCTCAATGGGACCACATCACAGAAGAAAAGCCAGGTTCATAAAACTTTACCTGATGTTCTAGCAGAACCTTTATCGAGCGAAAGACATGAGTTTGTTATGGCACAATATGTGAATGAATTTCAGGTAAGTTGTTAAGGTCATTCTGTTTTTCTAATTATTAATGCTATATTAATTTCTGATAACTGAACATATTACTTTCATTGAAAAAGTAAAAAAAATATCTATTTAAGTCCAGTATAAACAGAAACAACATATATAGCTTTTAAAAGCTTGGCATTGTCCTGTACCTAGCGTTTGCTATATAATTTTTTTCACCTAACTACATTGCAGTCTCTTTTAGGTAATTAAATAATTCTTCAAAAATATATTTTTTTACTAAATGTTTATTTCAAATATAAATAACTTAATTCTATAACTGGAAATTTATATTCCCTGTTTTTCACTTTTATTAATGGTAATTGTAATTTATATATGGACCAAATTCCGACTAGTTTTATATTCCTCTAGCCATTTAAAAAGAAAATTTTGAGATCTCTGAAACTCTGGATACAGTAGACTGAAGAGGAGGATTTTTAAATAGCTTTTGTAAAAACAATTCCTGAGGGGTTTTTTTAATGAGTTTTTTAAACTGGTATCGCATATGAATTTTTAAATGCATTTTAAAACTAGTATTGCTCATTGCTCACTCAAATGGAAAGTTACATGCATTTCAGAGTTTCTTTCAAACCCCGATCCTTATCATTTTTCATAGTTCTATATAGCTTCAGGTTGAGATTTTGATCAAAGCCATATTATTAAAAGCAGCAACCCCTCAAATTATGGGTGATATCAGATAACCTAACACTGGGACACAGTTGACCTCCCCTGACTTTTTATCTCAGATATTCCTTCTCAGTCTTTTTGACTCCTCCTCTGTCTACCAGTTACATGATATTTCCCAAATGTCTCTGATCTTCATTTTCTCATTTGACTTGCTCCCCGGACACTTAAGTCCTTGGCTTTCTCCACAGGCTGTGTATTCATATTTCCTAGCTTCTTATTTCTGTTTCTGACATTTCTGGTTCTATATTACTATCTGCCTGCCAAACATCTTTATCTGGATGTCTCAGAAGTCCCAAGATTTTACACGTCTAGTACTGAATTAGTCCTTTTTCTCTCAAAACTTGTCCTTATTCCCATGTTGTCAGTAGTATAAGTGACTTAGTCATCCTCCCACTGTCCCAAAAATAAAAATTATAGTGCCAACCTTGACTCCTCTTTTCATCATACCCCTGTAAATAGTGACAGAATTACATTGCTTCTATCTCTGAAAGTAGCTCTTAAATAATTTGTGTACCTTCAATTCTCACTAATACTGCCAAAGTTCAGCGCCTCCTTATCTTACCTCAATTTTTATAGGCATTATAGTATGATGGACTGTGGAGATAGGATAAATCTGTATTCAAAGATTAACTCAGCCATTTACTTAATTTTGTGACCTTGAGAAAGTTACTTCACCTTTCTGAGCCTCTGTTTCTTTATATGTAAAATGAGGATAATAATAATCCCTGGCCTACAAAGTTGCTATGAGGATTAAATGTGAAAATGTATGTAAAATACTTATTACACTAAGTGATCAGTAATTGTTGGCTGTTACTGGTCTGTCACCTGCTCTTCCTCGTTGCCATACATCCTCTACAGTAATACTGTCATTAGCTTTTTATATCGCCTGTTGATATTCCTCATTGCTTTTTCAAAATTTCATAATGTGGCATAAATGGCTTTCCACAATTTTGATCCCTTATCTTTCTCACCTTACTTCCCACTACTTCCTACTCCTTCTGTTCTCCAATCACAGCATATTTTCATTTTTTTAAAATTACACCATTCCCTTTGACCATTGTATGCCTTTGCACGTTATTATCTCTTGCTGGACTGTTTTTTTCCTCCTGAATTCTTAATCTATAGTCTGTCTATTCTTTATCTGTCAGACACACATGTTAATTAATATGTAACTCAAATGTGATTTCAACCTTTTCCTGATTTCTGCCAGCAAAGCAAGTTTCTTCCCCATCTATACCTCCAGAAGACTTCCGTTATAACTATATAGCATTTCTGATATGGATTGCATTTATTTGTTCATGCATTTTTCTTCTACTAACTCTTATATACCTAAGAGTGAAGACTGGATTTTTTACCATTGTAGTGCCTGTTCCTGTTTATAATGTCTAGTGTATAATAGGCACCCTGTAAATTTCTGTTGAATAAAAGCCTCTAAGCACTTCCTGTCGGAGAAGCTGTATGTTTAATCATGTTGCTTTGTAAGTTAGTGTTCTTATCCTCATTTTACAGATTATACAACAAAAGGAAGGATAATTAGATATAACAGAATATCAGAAGAGGTAACATTGTAAGACACAATCATGGCGCATTTTAGTTAGTTTTTTAGCCAACGTCTATTCATGTTAAGTCTTAGAATATCAGGGTATTTATATGTTCCTTTTTTTAATTAAACATTTTTTTTAAATTTTCAAATATTACATTCATCATAGAGAAAAGTTTGAGTATGTAAGAAAACACTGCCTATTACCCCATCACCAGCTAGGTTAGGATTACTGAAAAAACTTTCTAGGGAAAACAGGTTTATAACAGGCAAGATATTTTATTTGAACTCCAGATTTTGTTTACTTATATTTCTTATTCCGCCTTAGGGTAATGATGTACCTGTTGAGCAAGAAATTAACAGTGCGGAAACTTACTTTGAAAGTGCCAAAGTAGAGTGTGCAATCCAAACATGTCCGGAATTGCTGCGAAGAGGTATGTTGTGCTTTATTCATATTTACACTAGTGTGTGTTAGATAATGTCACTAATTTTTTAATGTGTTGAATAATGTACTCCATAGGAATCGTAATGCTTTATAACTTAGTATTTTAATATGTCTAGCTGGAAATGATGATTGCCTGGCCAAGATAAGGCTTTCAAGTGTCCCCTGACATCTGACCTCATGCTGCCATTAGATAGGAATAGTAGAATTTTTAATAACTTTTTTCCTAAATCTTTTCCTAAAGTCATCCCACTCCTGGGTGATTATTACAGCCATAATTTCCATGAGCTAATACATTAGTACTACTGAGAAAAATCTTAATAATAAACTTTTTTTTAAATTACAAGACCAAGAACATGTAACCCAACTTACTCTTCAGAATTGTTGGCAATATATTTTCGTTCATCCAAAAAGAGCAGAAGTAAACCAAAACTAAATTCATTTCATCCTTTTCAAAACTAATATGCATTTATAAACCTAACTTGGTACGATAATAATTTAACTTAATCATCATTTTTCTAAAGTATTTTATGAACTGTTTCTTTTTTTAAAAAATTTATTTTTTTCTGGAGTTTTATTCTTATTTCACTTACAGATTTTGAATCACTGTTTCCAGAAGTAGCCACCAACAAACTAATGATTCTGACTGTAACACAGAAAACTAAGAATGATATGACTGTTTGGAGTGAGGAGGTAGAAACTGAAAGAGAAATGCTCTTAGAAAAGGTAATTCTTTCAGCTGCTGACAATTCAATTTTATGATCTTATTTAAATACCAATGAACCAGTGTTTTAAAATGATGGCTATTTTTTCTAGCCTTTACTAATTCTCTGCTAATGTATTCCAGTACTAAAAAACTTACATGTTTTCTGAGAATAAAAATACCACAATTTTTTTTTTTAGTGTCTTTGAAAAACTTAGATTCTGTCCAGTACTTCCTCAGTTTTTTTTAAATTTATGTTTTAGGAAATTTGGGAATATAGTAAACAACAAAAATGTAAAATTAACTCTTCATACCCATCTCTCTCTCCTTCTCTCTGATCCTCTCTCCCCCTCCATGTCTCTTTCTCTCTCTCTCTCTCTCAAGCATGTCAAGTAAAAAGTGAAAATACCTCAGCCTTCTTAAAGGGGTAAACAATAACAGTGTACAGTACATAATAATATAATGTATATACCCACATTTTTTTCTCATCCTTTGCTTTTAACTTAGAAGATATGTTTTGACACCTTTCCATAACATTACGCATAGATTTTATTTCATTCTTTGTAAAAATCTGTGTAATATTACATTGCATGGGCAAACCGTAAATTTTTTAAATTATTTAAAAAAATTTTTAGTCATTTATAAGTTGAAAATCAAACTTAGGCTATTACAGGCAGTGAATATATTTGTACATATATTTTTTGTACATACTTACATATTCCTAAATAGGGAAATCGGAGGGTATATTCATTTTAAGTTTTGAAAGATACTGCCAATTTGCCCGCCAAAAAGACTGTCCTAGTATATATGCTCTCACCTTTACCCTGGATATTAGCATTACTTTTCATTTTTACCAACCTGAGAAATGAGAAGTAGTAACTTAAAGTCTTATATTTAAAAATTATATAATTATTTATCTAAGAGCTTGATGTTCAGTTATATCAATTTCTTTCTCTACAAGATAGAAAGGAATATTCCTTTGCCTGTATGACATGTTGGGATTAGCTCACTTGGACACCTTAGCTAACTATAGTTGAAAAAATTCTCTTAATTAATTTACATACAGGATAATATTTGGAATTATTTTATATTTTCTGTAGGGTTGGATATATGGTTCTCTTCATTTATAAAAATATTATTTACATACTCAATAGAGTATTTTATGGTAATGACTTCATACTTAAATGTCCCACATATAACTTTACTAATAAATTCCATGTAGTAATTAATAATCATGAGCAAGTTATATATGCCAGCTAACAAAGAAATTACAGAGAGGCATAAGGCATTCTCTCTGATCTTTAAAAGATCTGAATTTGGAGAAGTGAAATTTAAATACATAATAACTCAATAAACATTTTCTATTTATATATTGACAATGATTAGTAAATGTATACTACCATTTAGACACTAGAGAGTTTGCTCTGATATGTGCATTGTATTAGTAAGTCCTACTTTTTGAACCAGTCAAGATTCTGAGCCTCATTTGATACTGACTCCCGTATAGATGTAAGTCAGCAACAAAGACCCAATGCAGCCAAAAAATAAAATAAATTAAAAAAAAAAATTTCCAGCCTTTGAAATGGCAACACGCTTTATCATGTGCATTTTAAACTTTATAATGACTAAAGCTATTTTATTTTTTTATGAAAAAACATTTTTTATTTTAGACATGTTAGTGGTTATTTTAGAACCACACATAGCTTACTGTCCAAGTAGATATTATATGTTGTGGTTTACTTTATTTGTTTTTTACCAGCAGCTGTCAGTGTTTGCTATTGATGAGCAGAAATCTTTTTTTTTTTTTAATTAATTTATTTATTTTTGGCTACGTTGCGTCCCCGTTGCTGCACACGGGCTTTCCCTAGTTGTGGCGAGCGGGGGCTACTCTTTGTTGCGGTGCGCAGGCTTCTCATTGCGGTGGCTTCTCTTGTTGCAGAGCACGGGCTCTAGGTGTGCTGGCTTCAGTAGTTGTAGCTCGCGGGCTCTCAGTGCAGGCTCAGTAGTTGTGACACACAGGCTTAGTTGGTCCACATGTGGGATCTTCCCAGACCAGGGATCGAACCCATGTTCCCTGTACTAGCAGATGGATTCTTAACCACTGCGCCGCCAGGCAAGTCCCAAGCAGAAATCTTTAAGAAAAATACTTAAACTGGTTCTTTTTGTGATCATTTGGGATTCTTTTAGTTAACCTTTGCAAACATTTAAATGCATCGTTTTGTTCACCTTGTAGTTTTTGTGTATGGTACATCTTTTATTAAATTGATACATAATTCTAATGACTTTCCTAAACCATACTCAGTTTTCCTATTTTTAAGAATTATGAGAATTAATGAAATACAGCAGTAAGTGTAAATATTAAGTATGAAAATAACCTATAGAGTACAGTATTATCTAAATGTTTTTCATTAGTTTACAAGAAAGTACAGGCATGCCTTGGAAGTATTGCAGGTTAGGTTCCAGGCCACCATAATAAAGCAAATATCGCAATAAAGTGAGTCACACAGATTTTTTGGTTTCCCAGTGCATATAAAAGTTATGTTTATACTGTACTGTAGTCTAAGTGTGCAAAAGCATTATGTCTAAAAAAAAGTACATACCGTAATTTAAAAATACTTTATTGCTAAAAAATGCTAACCATCATCTGAACCTTCAGTGAGTCATAGTAGTAAAACATCAATAAAGATCACAGACTACAGATCATCATAACAAATATAATAATAGATGAAAAAGTTTGAAATATTGAGAGAATTACCGAAATGCCAAACAGACACGTGACGTGAGCAAATGCTATTGGAAAAATGTTGCCAATAGGCTTTCTGGACACAGGGTTGCCACAAACCTTCAATTTGTAAAAAACTTACCTGCGAAGTGCAATAAAGTGAAGCCCAAAAAAATGAGATATGCCTGTATTTGGAGAAAATAGGTTAAAGTTGTATATCTCTATAGCAGGGATCAGCAAACTTTTTCTGTAAAGAGCCAGATGGTAAATTTTTAGGTTTTGTAGGTGATAGGTTCTCAACTACTCAATTCTACCATGTATTGTTAAAGCAACCACAGACCATATATAAATGAACAGGCATGGCTACGTTCCGGCAAAACTGTATTTACACAAACAGGCAGGCAGCCAGCCAGGTTTGGCCCTCGGGCTATCAAGGCTTGGACTTCTGAGCATCTCAGGTTAGTGCCAGAGATGCTCAGTGAGGTCTCATCACTCTAGGTGGACCAGAAATTCACGTTACCCTGTAGTGCGTGACCCCTGATATCACCATTCAGCTCTCAGCCCCGCAGCTGGCACTCTCTGCTGGACCTTGAGGAATCTCACCTTGTATCTGCGCAGCTCAACCCTTGGCTACTGAACCAGGGTAAATTGCTCCGCGGACCACATGGGAAGCCCATTTGTGCATCTCCCTCTGCTCCATTACCCTACACCAGAAATTCCAGATGCTTCAACAGTTCAGAACTCTTGCTTTCTACCCCCTCAGCTCAGTGACACTATCACTTTGCTTGGGCTCCACTTCTTTGCCCTGCAACAAGAGAGTGTCCCCGGACAGAAGCCTGGAGCATATATGGGGATCACCTTATTTGTTTCCCCTCTCCGCTGCTGTTTTGTCTGCCTATTGTTCAGTGTCTAAAAACAGTTGCCTCATATATTTTGGTCAGTTTTATATTTTTCAGCAAGTGGCAAGTTTGATAACTGTTACTTTGTTATAGCTGTGAGTGAAACTGTGCCCTTGTCTTTAAACACTTATGGTCTGTCTTTTTTTTTTTTTTTAACATTCTAATCTGATTCTAATATTTGCTTCCAGTCTTTTTCACTGCTTAGACTTCTGATAAAGCTAATAAAGACATTGTAGGAATTAGGATGGTAAGACCAAGATTTTAATACATGCACGTGGTCTGTAATGTTTATACATAATACAAAAGATAGAGAGGTGTATAGTGAAAAGGAAGTATGTGGTCCAGCCCTGTACCCAATCTATCCATTTATCTTATTATTTTTATGTGCCTTTTCAGAAATATTTCATGACTATGTGAGTGGGTAGATGTGTTTTTGAAGGACACACAAACAAATACATGTTTTTAACCAACTTTCATTCAAATTAATGAATGGTCCATATCTTTTCATTATGAATATTTTGTTTTCCCTTTCTTACCTTATTTCTAATACCTCTGTAATGATACAAAATAGCAACTGTAGGTTATAATCCATGACAAATTTGGGAGTTAATAGCACAGAAGTGATTAGAAATAGTTCCTAAAATAGGAAATAATTTAGAAGAAAAAAATATACAATTTAGACTTTTTAAAAGAAATGAAAATATTATATGAACCATTAATCTTTTGGACTGGTGAAAATAATCTTAGGACTTTACAGTCTTAATTTATCACTAGTTTTAATTGTTTATTAATCTTATTGTATTCTCTATCTGAAGCAAAAAATATTTATCTTAAAAATTTATTGAGAAATAAAACACTCTGTGCTGCTGCTTTGAGCATATTATTTGTGCCTTTTTCTATGCAGTTCATCAGCGGTGCTAAAGAAATTTGCTACGCCCTTCGAGCTGAAGGCTATTGGGCTGACTTTATTGACCCATCATCTGGTTTGGCAGTGAGTAATTAAATACATTTTGAAAGCCACATTATATAATTTGAAGTAGGAATTATTTTTATTATAAAATTGTTTATAATTATAACCTTGGTAAAAGTAGACCATTTAAGACTTTGAAAACCTCACAATTTTATGCAAAGAGGTATAAAAATAGGTACCAAGAGTCTGTTGAATTCACAATAGGTACCAAGAGTCTGTTGAATTCACAACTTTGAGGGACCTCTGGCACTCATAGTTAAGCTTCTCCATCACTTTAAATTTTTTTCATTAAAAATAATTTTAAAATTTATTTTCCATCCTCATTAATAGATATTGTTTGAATTACATTGAATTAGTGTGTTTACTGTTCATTAGTTAAAACTTAGTATCCAATAGTTTCCTTAAGGAAGAAACACACACTTATTTTTAGAATTAAGAATATGGATGGTAAAGAAATATTTAGAAAAGTAACTTTTTGGAAATTAACATTTGTAAAGCTATACTTTAAAGAAAATAACTGAACCACTATTGTGGTCATATTTTAAATTCTGTGTATATCTTTTAACTACAAATAGTAATTTTTTCAATCTTAAAATAGGAATATATACTGTTTCTTTTCAAAGTCAAGATTTAGTGAGTACTAGAAATGAAAAACTTACTCTGATAGTTTTCTTATCTTAAAAATTGCAAAAGTGAACCATAGATGATTGCCTAATTCTTATTTCATCTCTAAAGGTCATATAATATTATGCATTTGGTTCTAGGTAATATGCAGTCTGCTAGATCATTCATTTCTCATTTCCAGAATGCACAGGTATTGAGGGGAGAGGAGGTATTAGGACAGTTAGGTGTTCCATGTGACCTTTTTATTTCTTATTTGATTTTTTAAATATTCAGAGTATTTATATAGATATGTGTTCGTATTTGCATAAAAATTATTACTTCATTATCTTTCTAGCTAATGAAAATATGACTTGTTTTATTTCCTCCAGTTTTTTGGACCATATACAAACAACACTCTTTTTGAGACAGATGAACGCTATCGACATTTAGGATTCTCTGTTGATGATCTTGGTTGCTGTAAAGTGATTCGTCACAGTCTCTGGGGTACCCATGTGGTTGTAGGAAGTATCTTCACTAATGCAACACCAGAGAGCCATATTATGAAGAAATTAAGTGGAAACTAGCAGTAATGTCAACTTATTTGCTCTGCTATTTGTAACATTTGGGATGATCTATACACTGTCAAAGGCTTCAGTTTTCAAAATTTAATTCCTTGTAGGTATTTATTTCAACATTTATGAATTTACAATATTGGCAAGCGGTTTGTGATTTTTAAATTTCAAATGTTCATTCATAATATCATGAAATACATCTTGAGCACATCCACATTGTATAGAATGTGATAACTAACATGTAACCAGGGTATGATCTCATATTGTTATTTCTCCCCTTAATTGGAAAAACCTCAGTTTTAATTATTTTTCTCCAAAAATAAATCATACATTTGGTTATGACGTGTTTTTTCATTGCAGTATTTTTAAAATATAATTCTTAAAGATTCCTAAGAAACTACAATATTAATCTTCTTAAAGTTTGTTTTTTCGTTTTTGGTTTTTTTTTTAATAAATGCAGTTGAGAAATCTGGATTCAGTGTAGATTTAACTTTTTTTTAATTTTCTTTTTACTATATTACTTGTTAGATGTCCTGGTGCCATCTGAGTATTACTTTGAAATAATGTATGTACAGGAAAAGAAGAATAAGGATAATACTAAAACTTTACATATAAAAGAATATGAATCTCAACTTTATACATAGTGAAAAATAATTCTTAACTCCTGGGTTGAGACAGATAAATGTAGTTTATTCTCAGACAAAACTATGCTTCAGCTGCTAAGTCATATTTCTCCAAATTTAGCAATAGATGGAAACTGCAGTAGTTTACAGAAATGTCTCATGTGGGACAGAGTTGTTTTTACAGCATTTTAAACTTAGACTCATCTTTGATTTGTCTTTTGTCATTAGGAATATAGATAAATCTCAGGAGAACAAGTAACTTCTACCAAATGAATTAATTGAAATGGATTTTTCTGTATTTTTAAAATTAACTGCCTGTTTTTCAAATGATCACATGGAGATGACCAGCTTTTTAATTTAGTTTACAACTTCATTTAATACTGTTTGTTTAACATGTATCGATAGTTTGATAATGAGTGTTGCTTATGATTCAAAGAATAAGAGCTACAGTGTTTTCATTCATTATGAAAAAGATGAAGTCTTGACTTCCAAAACATTTTTTTTTTTTTTTGGTGGTACGCGGGGCTCTCACTGTTGTGGCCTCTCCCGTTGCGGAGCACAGGCTCCGGACGCGCAGGCTCAGCGGCCATGGCTCACGGGCCCAGCCGCTCCACGGCATGTGGGATCTTTCCGGACTGGGGCACGAACCCGTGTCCCCTGCATCGGCAGGCGGACTCTCAACCACTGTGCCACCAGGGAAGCCCCCAAAACATTTTGAAAAAAATTGTTTTGGAGTATATATGCTCGATAAATTTTCATCTATGTAAGGAGCACCCAGATCAAGACAGAACATTACTGGTACCTCAGAGGCTCATCCGACTCCCTTTCAGGCACTTCCTCCCCTTACTTGCCCCTCCCACAAACAACCACTATCCTGAATTCCTACAGTATAAGTTGATTTTGTGTGTTTTGATGCTTTACATATATGAAATCATATATACTAGGTTCACTCTGGCTTCTTTCACTCAGCAATGTGAGATTAACCCTTACTGTGCATAATTATAGATCACCTGTTTGCATAGCATTTGCCTTCTCAGTGAATTGGGACAATTTTGCCCCTCAGAGGAAATGTAGCAATGTGGAGATATTTTTTGATTGTTACAATTTGGGGTGGGAGAGTGCTATAGGCATCTAGTAGTTACAGGCCAGAGATGCTACTAAACATCCTACAATGCAAAGGACAGTTCCCACAAAAAAAGAATTATGTGGTCCACTTGTTTCTTGTATGCATATTGCTTATTCAGGCCTTTCCTACTTTGCACCATTCTTTGAGCCATGTTCCTTGAAATTTCACCATTTGCTTTAACAATTCTGAAGTGCCATCTACTGGTTGAAAAGGATACTTCGTCCTTATAGGTGGCTATGGTTACATACTATATTATGTGAGGGGTAGGCTACACAATGTTGGGACTCCTTTTATCATCTCGCTTTCTAACAGGATTTGCAGAAACAAAAAGTGCCAGTTAAATTTTTTTTTCCTTGAAAAGTAGGAATGGCCAGATTTAGGTTTGGGATATATAATCCAAGGGATGCTTACTAATAGTAGTAGAAAATAGTTAACTATTATGTACTGCAGTAAGAAAACATTGCAGTTATCAGTTTCATCATATTCATTTGATTAGGACCCCATTAAGAAAGAATTGGTAAAATTATCTTAAACATAAATTTGCTACCTTTTAAAGTAAGCCTGAGCCATTGAAATTAATTTTAGACCTATCATTGAAAAACACCTTTTTGTTGTAAAATTTGTATTTTGACAAGAACTTAGGAATTATTGTATAGAAGATAAATGCTAGAAGGGGTCTTTCAGATCATCTGACCCACCTCCCTCTTTTTACAATAGACAAAATGGGAAACAAGAACATACATCAGGTCACACAGCTAGTATTAAGACCCAGTGCATAGTCATTATCAACAAGTTTATAAAGTGCTTAAAAATATCAGAGTTGCAGAATTTAAGTTTCAGATTAATAGTGCTGCCACATTTCATAAATAAACTTCTGAGTTCATTCCACTGAACTCTACATGCTCTGAATTTCTTTGAAATTTTACTGAAACGTATCTAAAAATTCAGTTATAGATCCTACACTTCACACAGTAATTCTCTGACTTCAAGATTAAAACTAATTTCTTCAACTTCCCTGGTGGCGCAGTGGTTAAGAATTTGCCTGCCAGCGCAGGGGACACGGGTTCAATCCCTGGTCCAGGAAGGTCCCATGTGCCACGGATCAACTAAGCCTGTGAGCCACAGCTACTGAGCCCGTGCACCGCAACTGCTGAGCCCACGCACCGCAACTATTAAAGCGGCGCGCCTAGAGCCCCTGCTGCACAACAAGAAGACACCGCAGTGAGAAACCTGCGCACCATGATGAAGAGTAGCCCCCGCTCACTGAAACTAGAGAAAGCCCGTGCACAGCAACAAAGACCCAACACAGCCATAAAGAAGGAAAGAAAAGAGGGAAGAAAGGAAGAAATTGCCCTCATTATAAATAAGTAAATAAAACTCATTTCTTTCTTGGGCTTCTGTCACTTGTAACATGAGTATAATCCTTACATTTGAACAAAATTCTGCTTTTAGTTCCAACTCTATTTCTTCTTCTTATGATTGGTTCTCTTGTTGCTCCAAAGCAGAATTTATCTACCTCAGTGCTGTTGACATTTTGAACTAGATAATTCTTTTTTCTCGAGGATGTCATGTACATTATAGGATGTTGAGCAGCATCCTTGGCCTCCATCCTCCAGATGCAGCAACCCCTGGTCATGACAAAAAAATATCTCCAAAAATTGCCAAATTTCCCCTGGGAAGCCAAATGTTTATCTGAAAAAATTTAACCAAGTGTCCTGTATGTTATCTGACAGTATCATATCACCAGTTGAAAACCACTGATTGAATATACCTTCTAACTCAGCAGTCCTCAACTTCAGCTGTACATTTGAATCAAGTGGGAGTGCATTGAAACACATTGATAATTTGGCCTCCACTCTCACAGATTGTTTTATTAGTGTGAAGAGCCTTGGGCATCATTATTTTTTAAAAGTTTCCCAGATGATTCAGATGTACAGTCAGGATTAAAACCATTAGTTGGTTTTGAAACTCAGAGGTTAAAGAGGCATCTAAAGAAATAAGGGCAGGATATGATAACTGATTTAATGCACTAAGGAGATACAGGAAACAAAAATGAAATCTCTAATGTTCTGCATTAAGAGTGACCTAATCAGGCTCAAATAAATTCAAGGGTTCTTTCTCTATGAAGCCTTTCCTAACTACTCCATCCCTCACTGATCTTTCTTTTCCTTTCATTTGTATAGCACTTGGTTTACACCACACCATTTTGCACTTACTACTTGTACATAATTCTTTTGTATTTTTTATTGTCTTTTTTCCTCCTGTACCTGGAAAGTAGGCATCCAGTTCCCTAATAAGCATTGCAGTACACTCAGTAATAATCTTTATTCTCATCTCTTTACTACCCAGGATGTTTTCAACTGTTTCATAAGTTTTCTTTGCCCTCCCTTCTTTGTGTCAACAGGATGTATGTAAGCTATAACTTCATTATCCAGAAGATTCAAATTCAGGCTTTGAGCATTTGCCTCCCAGTCATATTATTGGAAGTTATAATCACTTAAAACCATCTTGCTACTATAAAGCTATCGTCATTAAGACAAAGTGATATTGACACAAGGATAGACAAACTGACCAATGAAGAGAAAAAGAAGTCCAAGAAACAGACCTGCACGAGTGGTCACTTGATTTATGACAAAGGTAACACTGCAGTGCAGTAAGAAAAGTGATCTTTTCAATTAATATTGCTGGGTCAATTGGATAGCCACATAGGAAAAGAATGTATTTTTGCTTTTATGTTACACCATACACAAAAATTACTTCCAAATGTGTTGCAAATCTGCAAGATTAAATGAAACTTTTAGGGGGAAAAAATATGTCACCTTGGAGTAGGCAAGGATTTTTTTAAAACAGGACACAACACTAACCATACAAGGGGAGAAAATTGATTATAGAATATTAGAATTAAGAACTTTTTAATTCATCAAAAGACATTATGAAGGAGAAGGCAACCAATAGAATTGAAGAGATATATATATCCAACAATCCAGATTTATATCCAACAAAGGACTTGTTTCCAAAATATATATAAAGAACTCCTGAAATCAGTCAGCAATAAACCAACAGAAAAATAAAAGACTTAAATGTTCACAAAAAAAGCTATCCGAATGATGAATAAACATGAAAAGGTGCTCTGCTTCATTAATCATCAGAAATGCAAATTAAACCCACAATACCACACCACTACATGTCCCCAGAATGGCTAAAATGAAAAGGAAGATACCAAGTGGTAGAGATGTAGAGCAACTACAACTATTATTGATGGAAAATGTAATAGTATGAACACTTGAAAAAACTGTTTGGTAGTTCTAAAGCTTAACATACCCTACACCTAGGACCTAGCAATTCCACTCTGAGATATAGATCCAACAGAAATGCACACGTCTGTTCCCCCAAAGTCATGCACTCACTAAAGTCTATACCAGCACTATACATAGGATACTGCTCAAATGCCCAACAGCACTGGAATGGATATATTAATTGTGGCATATTCACATAGTGAAATGCTATACAATAATGAAAATGAATGTTTTATGACTACTTGCAACAAAGTGATGACACTAATAATGTGTGAAAGAAGCCAGACGCCAAAGAGTATATACTGTATAATCCCAGTAATATGAAGTACAAAAGCAAAACTGCTGCTAGAAGTCAGGGTGAGGGGAAGGGTAGTGACAGGAAGGAAGAAACAGGGGACTTCTGTTGTGGGGGTTGGTAATATTCTTTGTGTTTTTAATTTGGGTGCTGACTGCATGGGTAATTTAATTGTACAAACTTGAGTTGTACAGTTACGTGCACTTTTTTGTATGCGTACTATACTTAAATAAAAAGTTTTTAAAAATACAACCAAATCCACTCATAAAGTACTGGTAAAACCTATTCAAAGTGGTACCATAAAAAGACCCTGAAAATTGAATCCACTTTTAAAGAAAGGAATTAAAATTTATAGTTAACCCTGAGAAATGTTGAAACAAAATTATGGGGTTTCTTTTTAAATATTTAGGTATAATTTCAACTGTACATTAATTTCTAGATTAAACAAAGAATCACATTTTCAACCATTTAACCTTTCTTATACTATTGTATTAGACACTTTATATTTTTTATAACATGATCAATTTTGCAAAGAGCTTAGAGAGTTTTCCAAGAACATCTTAATCCTTGGATAGTTAATCATTCTCTTTTAGGAGTTCCTAACACTGAGTCATCCTTGTAGATTTTCTCTAATTATTAATTGATCTAACAGTTGTTTCATCATATTTGATTATTTCATGAAATGTTTAATTTCTGTCATATTTACAATTTTACTATAGTATATTTACATGAAATGCCATAGTCATTAAATTTGCTTCCTTAAAAGTAAAACAGACTAAACAGATAAAGTTGCAATGCTATATTCTGCTTTGATTTTATTGTCCTATGTAAAAATAGAGGCTCTAATCGCTAATTCTGTTTTGTGTAAGATTATATTTAAGTTACAACTTCTAACACATTCTAGTCTAAAGGAGCAATATTCCTATATTTAAAATGAACAGCAATTTAATGTTACAAAAATAGGTATTAAGCTTTTTAAACACTGTTTTGTACTCATAGTCTAGGCCATTCTGCTGTAAATTGAATTTTCAATAGTTTCTGAATAGTAAAATGCCATCCTTGTCACAAACTTCATGAAAAAGTGCCCGCCAAAGGTCCAGTTTTGTTACTGGAAGAATGCTTCCGCACAGTGCGTTGCACACAGATGTTCTGTAATAGATGTTGTAAAATAGATGCTGACTAATTTAATGAAGGCTCAGAACAGTAATGCAGATTTGATGGGGTCAAACTGGAACTTTGTGTCCATTTTCATTGAAAAACCTTGTATCGAGAGATCCTCCAATTAGTTTCAGATTAACTCAATCTGTTTTACAATTTCCGTGCAATTGGAAGTGTATTTAATGAATATACTGCCCACCTCCCCAATATTGCATGGTACATATTTATACTAAAAAGTTACTTGCTTTTTTTCTGAAATTCACATTTATCTGAGTATCCTCTAGTTTTACTCTATGTGAATGACAACATTGCTGTCAAACAATAGTTACTTTTAATGGTGAGATAGTAGAGGGACTTTAATAGAATTACAAACTAAATTTTTTAAACATACAAATACCTACTAAAGTTGAAAAGGGTACAAGCTTTGAGCACCCTGAAAAATTAGCACTTTCAGGGTTAAACCTCCATGACTGGTCATCATTTTTTAATTTCAGTTTTTTACCTTAGAACGTTAACAGTACTCTTCATTGATTGCTACTTATTTCTCTTATTCATTTTAAAACTGTGACTAAAATAGATCCTTAACATTCAAATCAACAATATTTTCTGGAAGAATTTTATTCTCCACAGTCCTGTTGGGTAACAGAAGGATTGAGATCCATTTGTAATTTGCTTACAGAGCATGAGACTTCATTTACATTTAAAGTTATTTTAAATAATATGAATTCCATCTCTAATGTCGCACAATCTTAACTGTAAATTACTGGATTTGGAAAACTTCAAACTGAGTTAAATCACCAGTAGGGTCAAAAGGAAGACTTAGTTCTGACACTGAGTAAACAAGCTGGGAAAGAGAAGGGGAAACTATGTTTATTGCGTGTAAGTAAGTTATAGTAATAAGATTTGTCTTGTATTAAGCTGTGTGCATTAAAATACCTTTGCAGAGTCAAGCGGTCACTCATGGGAAATAAATTAACTTTCCTGGGACACTGGGGTATGAATTAGTGACCTGGAAGAGGCAGTTAATCTCAAATGGATGAGCGCTTGGCTTTTAGATTGCTATTTATAGTTCCCTTAGAATCAAATGTAGATCAACACACAGTGTACTTTTATGCAAATAAGCCCAAAGCTCTACATTGATTCAAGACAATTATGTCTCCAGGTGGCAAAAATCATTTTAGCATACTGGGAAAAACCTAAGAGTTGGTCAAGGAATCTACTATGGAGATAGAACTAATATTATAATTGATACTATGGAAAGCTTTATGGATTTTGTTTTGGAAGTTTTGTTTATAACAGTTAATACAAGTTCCTCCAAGCAAATTAGACTGGCAATAAAGTAAAAAAGATGCAATATACTATTAGAACTCCTGGCCTGCTTCTCAAATTACTCCTATTTTTATTTGTTTTGTTTTTCTGTTTTTTGGGTTTTTTTGGTTTTTTTAAATAGATATTTATTGGAGTATAATTGCCTCACAATGCTGTTAGTTTCTGTTGCACAACAAAGTGAATCAGCCATATGCATACACATGTCCGCATATCCCCTCCTTCTTGAGCCTCCCTCCCATCCTCCCTATCCCACCCCTCTAGGTCATCGCAAACCACCAAGCCGATCTCCCTGTGCTATGCTGCTGCTTCCAATCAGCCAACTATTTTACATTCTATAGTATATATATATGTCAATGCTATTCTCACTTCACCCCAGCTTCCCCCTCCCACCCCATGTCCTCAAGTCCATTCTCTATGTCTACTTCTTTATTCCTGCCCGGCAACTAGGTTCATCAGTACCTTTTTTAATTATTATTTTAGAATTCATATATATATGTTAGCATATGGTGTTTGTTTTTCTCTTTCTGACTTACCTCACTTTATATGACAGACTCTAGGTCCATCCTCCTCACTACAAATAACTCAATTTCATTTCTTTTTATGGCTGAGTAATATTCCATTGTATATATGTGCCACACCTTCTTTATCTATTCATCTGTCAATGGACGTTTAGGTTGGTTCCATGTCCTGGCTATTGTAAATAATGCTGCAGTGAACATTGTGGTACATGTCTCTCTTTGAGTTATGGTTTTCTCAGGATATATGCTCAGTAGTGGGATTGCTGGGTCATATGGTAGTTCTATTTTTAGTATTTTAAGGAACCTCCATACTGTTTTCCATGCTGGTTGTATCAACTTAACATTCCTACCAACAATGCAGGAGGGTTCCCTTTTCACCACACCTTTTCCAGCATTTACTGTTTCTAGATTTTTTGATAATCACCATTCTGACCGTCGTGAGGCGATACCTCATTGTAGTTTTGATTTGCATTTCTCTAATGATTAGTGATGTTGAGCATCTTTTCATGTGCCTCTTGGACATCTGTATGTCTTCGTTGGTGAAATATCTATTTAGGTCTTCCACCCATTTTTTAACTTGATTGTTTTTTTGGTACTGAGCTCCATGAGCTGTTTGTGTATTTTGGAGATTAATTCTTTGTTGTTTCATTTGCAAATATTTTCTCCCATTCTGAGGGTTATCTTTTTGTCTTGGTATCTTTTTGTCTCGTTTATGGTTTCCTTTGCTGTGCAAAAGCTTTTAAGTTTAATTAAGTCCCATTAGTTTATTTTTGTTTTGGTTTCCGTTACTCTAGGAGGTGGGTCAAAAAAGATCTTGCTGTGGTTTATGTCAAAGAGTGTTTTTCCTATGTTTCCCTCTAAGGGTTTTATAGTGTCTGGTCTTACATTTAAGTCTTTAATCCATCTGGAGTTTACTTTTGTGTATGGTGTCAGGTAGTGTTGTAATTTCATTCTTTTACACGTAGCTGTCCAGTTTTCCCAGCACCACTTATTGAAGAGGCTGTCTTTTCTCCATTGTATTTTCTTGCCTCCTTTGTCATAAATTAGGTGCCCATGTGTGTGGAGGTTTATCTCTGGGCATTCTATTCTGTACCATTGATCTGTATTCCTGTTTTTGTGCCAGTACAATACTGTCTTGATTACTGTAGCTTTGTGGTATAGTTTGAAGTCAAGGAGCCTGTTTCCTCTAACTCCGTTTTTCTTTCTCAAGATGGCTTTGGCTATTCAGGGCCTTTTATGTTTCCATATGAATTGTAAAATTTTTTGTTCTAATTCTGTGAAGAATGCCATTGGTAGATTCCCTCTATGCCCATTTTCTGGAGAGTTTTTATCATAAATTTTATTCCTTAATTTGTTGATGTGGTGTATCACATTGATTGATTTGCGTATATTGAAGAATCCTTGCATTCCTGGGATAAATCCCACTTGATCATGGTGCATGATCCTTTTAATGTGCTGTTGGATTCTGTTTGCTAGTATTTTGTTCAGGATTTTTGCATCTATGTTCATCAGTGATATTGGTTTATAATTTTCTTTTTTTGTGATATCTTTTTCTGGTTTTGGTATCAGGGTAACAGTGGCTTCATAGAATGAATTTCGTAGTGTTTCTCCCTCTGCAATTTTTTGGAAGAGTTTGAGAAGAATCAGTGTTAGCTCTTCTCTAAATGTTTGATAGAATTCGCCTGTGAAGCCATCTGGTCCTGGACTTTTGTTAGAAGATTTTTAATCACAGTTTCATTTTCAGTGCTTGTGATTGATCTGTTTATATTTTCTAATTCTTCCTGGTTCAGTCCTGGAAAATTGTACCTTTCTTAGAATTTGTCCATTTCTTCATGGTTGTCCATTTTATTGGCATATAGTTGTTTGTAGTAGTCGCTTATAATCCTTTGTATTTCTGCAGTGTCAGTTGTGATTTCTCCTTTTTCATTTCTAATTTTATTGATTTGAGTCTTCTCCCTTTTTTTCTTGATGAGTCTGGCTAAGGGTTTATCAATTTTGTTTATCTTCTCAAAGAACCAGATTTTAGTTTTATTGATCTTTGCTATTGTTTTTATCACTTCTATTTCATTTATTTCTGCTCTGATCTTTATGATTTCTTTCCTTCTACTGACTTTGGGTTTTCTTTATTCTTCTTTCTCTTATTGTTTTAAGTATAGGGTTAGATTATTTATTTGAGATTTTTCTTGTTTCTTGAGATGAGACTGAATTGCTTAAACTTCCCTCTTAGAACTGCTTTGGCTACATCCCGTAGGTTTTGGGTCGTCGTGTTTTCATTGTCATTTGTTTCTATGTATTTTTTATTTCTTCTTTGATTTCTTCAGTGATCTCTTGGTTATTTATTAGCGCACTGTTCAGCCTCCAAGTGTTTGTGTTTTTTACAGTTTTTTTCCTGTAATTGATTTCCAATTTCATAGCGTGTGGTCAGAAAAGAAGCTTCATAGGATTTCAATCTTCTTAAATTTTCTGAGGCTTAATTTGTGACCCAAGGTGTGATCTATACTGGAGAATGTTCCGTGTGCACTTGAGGAGAAATTGCATTCTGCCTCTTTTGGGTGGAATGTTCTATAAATATCAATTAAATCTATCTGGTCTTTTGTGTCATTTAAAGCTTGTGTTTCCTTATTTATTTTCTGTTTGGATGATCTGTCGATTGGTGTAAGTGGGGTTATAAAGTCCCCTACTATTATTGTGTTACTGTCGATTTCTCCTTTCATGGTCATTAGCATTTGCCTTATGTATTGAGGTGCTCCAATGTTGGGTGCATAAACAATTATAATTGTTATGTCTTCCTCTTGGATTGATCCTTTGATCATTATGTAGTGTCCCTCCTTATCTCTTGTACCCGTCTTTAATTTAAAGTCGATTTTATCTGATACGAGTATTGCTACTCCAGCTTTCTTTTGATTTCCATTTGCCTGGAATATCTTTTTCCATCGCTTCACTCTCAGTCTGTATGTGTCCCTAGGTCTGAAGTGGGTCTCTTGTAGACAGCATATATATGGGTCTTGTTTTTGTATCCATTCAACTAGTCTGTGTCTTTTGGTTGGAGCATTTAATCCATTCACATTTAAGGTAATTATCGATTTGTATGTTCCTATTACCATTTTCTTAATTGTTTTGGGTTTGTTTTTGTGTGTCTTTTCCTTCTCTAGTGTTTCCTGCCTAGAGAAGTTTCCTTAGCATTTGTTGTAAAGCTAGTTTGGTGGTGCTGAATTCTTTTAGCTTTTGCTTGTCTGAAAAGCTTTTGACTTCTGCATCGAATCTGAATGAGATCCTTGATGGGTAGAGTAATCTTAGTTATAGGTTTTTCTCTTTCATCACTTTAAGTATATCCTGCACTCCCTTCTGGCCTGCAGAGTTTCTGCTGAAAAATCAGCTGATAACCTTATAGGGATTCCTTTGTATGTTATTTTTGTTTTTCCCTTGCTGCTTTTAGTATTTTTTCTTTGAATTTTTTTTTTTTTTTTTTTTTTTGTGGTACGCAGGCCTGTCACTGTTGTGGCCTCTTCCGTTGCGGAGCACAGGCTCCGGACACGCAGGCTCAGCGGCCATGGCTTACGAGCCCAGCCGCTCTGCGGTATGTGGGATCTTCCCGGACCGGGGCACAAACCCGTGTCCCCTGCATCGGCAGGCGGACTCTCAACCACTGCACCACCAGGGTAGCCCCCTGAATTTAATTTTTGTTAGTTTGATTAATATGTGTCTTGGTGTGTTTTTCTTAGGTTTTATCCTGTATGGGACTCTCTGTACTTCCTGGACTTGGGTGACTATTTCCTTTCCCATGTTAGGGAAGTTTTTGACTATAATCTCTTCAAATATTTTCTCAGACCCTTTCTTTTTCTCTTCTTCTGGGACTCCTATAATTTGAATGTTGGTGCATTTAGTGTTGTCCCAGAGGTCTCTGAGATTGTCTTCAATTATTTTTATTCTTTTCTCTTTATTCTGCCTCTTGGCAGTATTTGCACCATTCTGTCTTCCAGTTCGCTTTTTCATTCTTCTGCTTCAGTTATTCTGTTATTGATTCCATCTAGTGTATTTTTCATTTCAATTATTGTGTTGTTCATCTCTGTTTGTTCTTTAGTTCTTCTAGATCTTTGTTAAACATTTCTTGTATTTTCTCAATCTGTGCCTCCATTCTGTTTCCGAGAGTCTCAATCATCTTTACTATCATTACACTGAATTCTTTTTCAGGTAGGTTGCCTATTTCCTCTTCATTTATTTGGTGTTGTAGGTTTTTACCTTGCCTCTTCATCTGTGAAATTTTTTTTTTAATTTTTTAAATTTTTTTTTAGTTTATTTATTTATTTATTTTTGGCTGCGTTGGGTCTTTGTTGCTGCGCGTGGCTTTCTCTAGTTGCGGTGAGCGGGGGCTGCTCTTCACTGCGGTGCGCAGGCTTCCCATTGCAGTGGCTTCTCTTGTTAGAGCACGGACTCTAGGCACGTGGGCTCAGTAGTTGTGGCTCATGGGCTCTAGAGCACAGGCTAAGTAGTTGTGGCACATGGGCTTAGTTGCTCCGCGGCATCATCCCAGACCAGAGATCGAACCCGTGTCCCCTTCACTGGCAGGCTGATTCTTAAGCACTGCGCTACCAGGGAGGTCCCAGTGAAATATTTTTTTTGCCATCTCTTTCTTCTTTTTTTTTTTTTTTTTATGAGTGGGATTGTGTTCCTGTCTTACTGGTTGTTTGGTCTGAGCCTTCTAACACTGGAGTTTGTAGGCTATTGTGTAGAGCTGGGACTTGGTGCTGAGATAAGGACCTCTGTGAGACCTCACTCTGATGAATATTCCTTGGAGTCTGAGGTTCTCTGTTAGTCCAGTTTGGACTCAGAGCTCCCACCACAGGAGCTTCAGCCCTACCCCCAGCTCATGAACCGAGATCCTGCAAGCCTTGTGGGGTGGCAAAAAAAAAAAAAAAAAAAGAGTGAACAATAACAATGTGAAAAATAAAATTAGACTAGGAAACTAACAGATATGTTAAAAAGAATATAAAAATAAAACTATAGATGAATCAACCACCAGAATGTACATCAGTACCACAATAGTAAAAAAGAGGATGAGGAAAAAGAAAAAAAAAGGGGGGCGGGGGGGTAAAAGGCCTTGGCTGTGGAGAGGGGGGCCTAAGCAAGGGTGAGGTTTGGGTGGTGGCCGGGACCTATGCTCAGGACCCACAAGGCTGGAAAAGGCCCTGGGCGCTTTGGAGGGATGAGGCTTAGGTTCAAGGAACAGAGGGGCCCAGGCGTGCCCCCACCCCTGGTCTCAGAGGGCAGAGGACCTCACCTGGGAGCCCAGCAGGCTTCCTGGGCTTGAGTGCATGGGGCAAATGCCCTCCTCTCCTCTCCTACTCCTCCAGTCTGGGAGGGCCCCTCTCACCTGTCTCTCCTGATCTCCCCAGCCTCCCTCCTACGCCCCCAGGGACCCACACGGTCCGGAGGGGGCTTTGGAGCAGGGGATCCGCCTGGGAGCTCAGCAGTCTCTCCGGGGCCTGAGTGGGAGGAGCAAATGCCCTCTGCTCCTCTCCTCCTCCTCCTGGAGGGCCCTCCCACCTGCCTCTCCTGTTCTTGCCTCGGCCTCCTTCCTATGCCCCCAAGGACCCACGTGACCTGGAGGGGGCTTTGCGGGGGGTGGTACTGGCTTGGGAGCTCAGCAGGCTCCCCGGCCCTAGTGGGCCAGGCGATTGCCCTCTGCTCCTCTCCCGCTCTTCCCAGAGAGTCCCTCCCACCTGCCTCTCCTGATCTCCCCAGCCTCAGGGGCGCCAATACTGGCTGGCCTCCACTTCTCCTCCCTCCTCAGTCCCCCTGTATCCTACTGGTTCACTTTGGGGTTCCTCCCATCTCCTTGGGTGTCAGAGTCCCCCACCAGTGGCCGGCAGGTGCCCTAGTTGTGTGATTACTCCTATTTTTCAGTTTAAAATTAGATTTATTTTCAGTGGCAAGTTAAAGACTCCGTAGAAGCTTAATATAGCCACTTTTCTGACATTATCATTAATATTAAGGATAACTGAAAAGCACTGAGATCAATAAATTTCACAAGTTATATGTAAAAATCAATCTCATTACTTTACAGTCATTTCTGATGGTAGATCTCTATTGTTGGTACTGGATGGTTTGGTTCCAGCCAGCAGAAGGAGCGGTTGGATGTCCAGGATTGCCTTTAGCTGTTGGCCTTTCCACTGTGCCTCTCCATTTCATAGTGCAGAGTAAGCTAATGTTATAATAAGTGTCCTTTTATATACATACATACACACACACACATACCCTGTGAACACAACAACTTCTAAGAGCAAAATATATGTGAGGTACATTTATCTAATTGAAAATATTATGTTAAAATGTGTCCACAATGTGAATATCTCAAATGGATAGTAACCCCTAATTTTATCCCTGGGACTTCACCAAATTTATTCAACTCTCTGCTGATAGATGTTTAAAATGATAGGTTTGCAGTGATACATTTGGCCAATAGGTGTCACCATCTAATTACCTAGAATTCCTCAAATTTGGGATTTCTAGTTTTGTAGAATTTGGGGCTGCTGATATTGTAAAGAAGAATATTCTACCTTATCATTTCTGCCAGTTTGAAATTTAAACTATTCTGTTTAGAAAGAGAGGTTCCTGTACATTGCTAATCACTTCATCTGTTGGCCTTGGTGTTTTTTTTTTTTTCCTAATGCTATTACCCAGATGCCATTATTTGGTCTGTGAAACTAACCAAATAATGGATTATCTTTAAAATAGAAACAGAATCTCCAGTGCAGTAAGTCAAATTGTTTGATTGTTATAAACATGATTTTTTTTCATTTTTTAAATTGTGAGTTCTTATAAAAGTATCATTTTGTCACAGTGCAATCTAGTGGCTTGAATCAGAAAAGAAAGATGGGGAGAAGGACTCCTAGCTACTAATAGGAAAAGAAAGGTGCAGCATGAGACCTAGTGGGAGGTGGTCAATTTATCCTTACCATCAAGGCAACCAAGAAATCCTGCAGTAGTCAGGGGATTCTGGGTTTAGCCAAAAGATCTGATAGGGGCTCGGATTTCAAATTAATTTCCATTTGGTAAGCAATTATTTGATGCCTCCTGTCTCCAGTAATAGGGACCGTGTCTCTGAAATATTAGGAAAGCAAAGAGTTAACAAGGGTAAACTATTAGGTTTGGGAAGTATAGTAATGTGCTATGATTTTAGAGTCATTGAAAATATAAAATACTGTGAAAAATAAGTGTAAGAAAATGAACCTATTGAGGTTTTTTTATGTTACTATGCAGTCTTTGGAACAGGGCATTCAAAGTCTAAAATGTCTTTTGAATCATAAAAGAAAATGCAAAATTTATAATTATTTTAATATTAAGAATTTATATTGTAGTTCTTTGAAAGGTAAGGTATGTGGGAATAGACACATTCACTGAACTTTAAGGTCATGGTAAGTGAGTAATAGAACCTTACATAAATAATTTATAGCCATATAGGTAAGAAAAGAAAAAGGCATAGAAATATTGGTGTGTTTGGGGTATTTGAAACCATCTCTCCTGCCTTTTATTTTTAGATGAGAAAACTCAAGTCTTTAGAATCTTTGACCAAGGTCACCTTAGAATCCAGATTTCCTGGGTCTTTAGTCTTTGGAACTACTTCTCTAATTGGCAATTTCTGATAATTCGGCCAGGTAGTTCTCAAATTAATATTTTCTTTTCTATGAAAAAAATATTCAAGTACAGTATGGGCTTTTATAATATCAATTTGCATTACATGATCATCTATTTGTAATGCAGTCTTAATTAGGAACCTGCCCCATTCTCAAAGAGGAAACTGTTAAGGTCCTCCTGTTTTGTTTGAACAGTTCTGCTTCATTTGTCATGTCAGAGATGCTAGGCGTGGTAAAAAGTTTTGACTATCGATGGTGCTAGAATTAGTTGAGAAAGTCCAATACCTTTAATATAATAAAATACTGAATTTTCTCAGTAGTGTTTACGTTTTATAAACATACATCTATGGCTATAAGAAAGCACTTTCATCGTTGAAATTCCTTGCTCAACAATGTTATGAATCTGAAACTCCTGTTTTTTCCATTGACTTTTTCTTTCTTTCTTTCTTTTTGAGTATGCAAGATTTCTTAGGAGTGTAACTCCCATTATAGCAGAATGGACAAGGGAGGGGGTGAGGGCTGTTAATTTGATCTTGAACAGTGATTTCAAGCATTCAATTATGCACAATATCCATTTATTAAAATAGGTTACAGCAAGCCCTTTGCTGTTCATTTCAGTCATTGCTTGTATCATTATATAAATATGAAAATAACTGAATAGTTTTAAAATTTTATAGTCCATTGAATATTTCTCAAACCCCAAACTTCTCTTTGCTTTTTACTGCATCATCCCCCATATATGTACACTCTGAATTAGTAAAATTTGCCTTTTTATTCTGATGCCCTTTATGCCTGCTCCAAGTCATAGAGCTTATGGCATGTCTAGAGTCTTTGGAGAAGACAAAATTTGAGCTGACCCAAGAGTGCAGGTAGGATTTGAAGAGTGAGAAGAGGATATTCAGGCCCTAGGAATATCACTGAATGGACTGGTTTGCCTAGAGCTTTCTTGACATGCAAGGGAGAGAGATGAGGCTAGAAAAATAGGTTGGAACTGGATTGAAGGGATTTTCTGCCCCAGAATGAGGAATTTGCACTATATGCTATAGCATTAAACATTGAAAGTTTTTAAGTAAGAGAATAATTCTGTTAAATCAATGTATAAAAAGATAGATCTTCTGGTAGTATAGGGCATAAATTGTAGGAGAGAAGTAACTGGCAGCAAGAAGACTACTACTGTGATGGAGAAGACCTAAATTAAGATGGTGGCTGTTGAAATGGGATAAATATTCCAAAAGAAGAACCAAAAGGAGTTGGTGGCTAACTGCTCCCTTGGCCTTGCTTCCACATCCTTCCCACATCTAGCGATCCAAACAAAAGACTAGTTTTCAACCTGTATGATGAAGAATAAGAATAGTAGTAACCACCAGCTTTTCCATGGTGCTTACTATGTGCCCAGAACTTGTCTAAGTGCTTCACATGTAACAATTCATTTAATCTTCATAACAACCCCATGAAATAAATATTATTATTTTCACTGCACAGATGGGAAGCTTGAAGCAAAGAGAGCTTGGATGATGTATTCAGTCACACAAATAATGAGTGACAGCCAGGACAGGAACACAAGCAACTGGGCCCCAGAGTCTAATACCTGTCCTGATGATTTCATTCATAAGTACTAGTTTGTGGGTTATAGCTGGCCATGTTAAATCTAGACACATTGAAGGTGAAATAATGGTGAATATCCAAATGGGAATACCTAGCAGGTACTTGGAGGTGGGAATCTAGAATTCAGAGAATAGTCAGTATTGAATGCTATGTGTACTCTACTCAACTAACTTGAATATTCAAAACATTCCATTACTGAATTTGAGATTAGAATTTAACCTGCTGACTTTCCAGGGGAGGGGATGCAGCTGGAAGTGGGATCAAGACAAAGATTTTCAGCCTCATTGGAAATAATGCTGACAGACTTCCTCACCAGAGCTCTAAGGAGTGATGTTCTGCTTATCTTTTATTCTCTCATGTTTTCTAACAATTTGATATTTGATCATGTATTACATTCATTTCTATTTGTTTCTAGGAAATCAAGTGGCTTATAATATTTTCATGCTCATTTTAAAAGTTCCAACCTGTTTTGGGCTTCTGAAATTCTCAGCGTTACAACATGCCATGAAATATCATTGAGTTCAGATATCTAGACACTCATTAGAAAATCAAAGAGCTTTATAGCATTGTGGCTATTAAATGACAGGCTTTGGAAGACACCTGAGTTTGGATCTTAGTTCTGCCACTTACAAGTTTTCCAACCTTGGACAAGTTACTTTCTGTCTCTGATAACACCCATCCAATGGGAAGATGGCCTGGTTTAGGGGAAATGACATATGCAAGTTGTTTGTTAACAGTTCCTATGGAAGAGGTCAGTAACTTTTAGCTGCTATTATTATCTGATCTCTGTGTACAAATTTTGTAAACATCTAAACAATAAAAATTACCCCAAAAATGAATTTCCCTAAACGTATAAAACCACTTCAAAAGGAGGTGTGCTTAACACTCTAGTACTTAATCTAACCACAACTGGAGAAGGAAAAATAAAACCATCACAAACAATTCATAACATCCAAAGCAAATAAAAGGAATACTCCCACTAGCTGTTAATACATAGATAGTGTGTTAACTTAGGTAATCATGGAATCCACTGCTTTAGATTTAATCTGTTGTTACATGCCCAGAGACATCTGCCAGAAACTTTTTACTGGCATTTTAAATGGTTTTCCTTTAGTTGGGGGGGCAGTACCTCAAAACCCAACATGCAAACACTGGATCCAACAGAATTCCATCTCAAAATTTAGAAAGATACATGCATACATACACACATTGTGAGAAAAAAAATAGAGATGTTTAAAGTATCAATATTTATAGTAACAGATGCTGCATTTTTGCAGAGCCAAGTTTTAAAAAGTTCTACCCTGGCGCAAAAAGTTTCCTATGCAGAGATTTTGTTAAGTCACTGTAAAGGTCAAACTGTTTGGTCACATCTATTGTGATAATTCTATTCACAAATCAGTAAGGGATTAGAATTAACAATTTTTTTTTTGCACAGATATTAATCTGTTGAAATTTACATAAGTATCTTATTTAATATGCACAAAAACAGTATGGGATAAGTGATGGTATCTTCTATTCACAAGGAGGAAATTGAAACTCAGAAAAAAATAAATATTTAAGGTCACAAAGTTTTTAAGTAATGGAGTAGGAACCCAAACTCAAGTCTTTTTCATGTGAAAGTCCCAATTTTTTACACTGCATTATCTTGTGAAAATCATTGGTCAAGCTTCTCACTTTTGGAAATAGCTATTGAATAGTTTACTGAAAGCAAGCGCTCTTGATTATGAGGAAGTGATTTAAATACGATTTAAAGTGATTTTTAAAAGTGATTATTTTTAGGTACTTAGAAGTCATAAATGGGAAGACTTGATGGTACAAGATTATATGGCAGGAGGTTCAGAGTATGTTCTACTGCCTTTGGAAACTTAAAGTTCAAGAAGGCTTTGGTTTTAGAAAAAGAGCACTATTTTTAGGCTGACTAATAAAATTTAGCTGAAATTAAAATTCTCAATATTGCAATCCCCAGCATGACTCATGAATAAAGTGAAATATCTTTACTCATATATGTCATGTATTATTCAATATAAGCACCTGCTTGTACGGTTTAATGAAGATTTTGTAAATACCTTAACACGAATTTTGCTATTTATAAAATGATCATAGGAATGAATCAGAAAGAAACATCCTAAAAGTAATCTAACTGGTCTACATGGCTCTGGTTGCCCTCAATAAAAAGATTACAGACCTTTACATGTGTATGTCCACACATATGCAAACGTGCACAGCTTTGTTTTATTCCTTATATTATTACATTATATAATAATATTCTGATGCTTAAGATTACTATGAGATTTTTTTCTTAACATGTTATAATTCTGTCTATATTTTTTATCATATCTTAGGTAGTATTCAAACTAGAAATATAACACTTGGAAGCAGCAGCCCTGTTGTTTTAAATTAGATATTCATTGCTACACTGAGGATATATATTTCAGGGATTCTTACCCTTTTTTCATGCCATGGGTTCCTCTCCAGGATAATGTTTTTAAATACATATAATACATATATTGTTAAAAATCGATTGGGAGTTCCCTGGCAGTCCAGTGGTTAGGACTCGACGCTTTTACTGCCGTGGACCCGGGTTCAATCCTCGGTCAGGGAGCCAAGATCCCACAAGCTGCACAGAGCGGCCAAAAAATTAAAATCAATTATTTTGAAATACATTTATCAAAATACTTTTTAACTTGTGATAGAGTACATGTGCTTTTTATTAATGCTTTAAATTATAAGATCTAGCAGCAGGTCTAATAGATACTGTAATTTTGAATGAGTGATAACTATAAATAGTTTTATGAGATATCTGCAACAACTATAATGTGATAGGAAAAGATCTGTGTTTTCTCTTGGTGCCAAGTCAAGGGAGCTGCTGATAACAATTTGTTGCCTATATTCATAATGGAAAGAAATGCTAAATTTCAGTGAAAATAAAAATATATTTTTTTCAACCAAATTTATTCTACACATGCACCCCACATTAAGAAAGCTTGTAACTAATCTGGTTTCTAAAGGTTTGTATCAGCAATTATTATTTATTCTTATTTCATGCTTTGGGGCTTCTATAATAATCCTTGTAGTATTTAAAGTAGACTAAGCTGCTATAACAAATGGAGCTAATACACATTTTGGGGCATAACACAAAGGAAGTCTTATTTCTCAGTCATATAACACTACGGCAGGTGGCTCTCCTCCATAAGGTAATTCAGGGACACAGATTCCTTCCATCTGTGGCTGCGTTAGCTCCTAGGGCCTTGCCATTGCCTAAATCATGCTGATGGAAGGGGAAGAAATTGTGAAGGATGCCTGCCAGCTTCTTAAACAGCTTTGGCCCAGAGGTGGCACACATTGCCACCACCCACATTCCTTTGGCAAGAACTAGTCACATAGTCCCACCTGGGCACCATTTCCTAGTAACAGCACTATACAGTGGAATAGAAAACACAAAATTGGGTGGATGGTTAGCTGAATCTACCACAATCATGCTTTTTCTTAGAGCTTTTATGCGATATGTTTTGGGGACAGTTTTCTTATTAGTACATCATTCTTCACATTCCTGAGGTGAATCCTACTTGGTTTTGGTAGGTGGATGTGTTTCTAAATTGTTGAGCAGGGTGAGAGGAAAAGCAAACCAACCAACCAACCAACGAATAGCTCTTGCTTTGTGAAAGGAAGGACCTAAGCTGCAAACCTAGAAGTCATCTTTGAAGCGTCCTTCTCTTTTCCTCTTTCACTAGTAACTAGGGATCTACTAGTTAGTGCTTCCTATTTATTTTACATCCTAAATACCACTTAAATCACGACTGCCCCTGCCACTGCCTCACTTCAGAACCTTATCAATTCTCTGGACTACTGAAATAGCCTCCTGACTGAACATTCTCTCCCAAGACCATTTTCTTTCCCAATATTCTCAAACTTTTAAGACTTCACACCACTATGAGTGAAAAAATTGAGCACACACCTCAATACACGTACATTGATTTATTTATAAGGTGTCTACTTATTCTTTCCCCTTTATGGATGTCATAAAATGGCATGATGAGGAAAGATTACAACAAATATAAATAGAAGTTCTAAAATGATCTTCCCCATGCAATGGATTATTTGGTACACAGGAATAATCACGTATCAGTCTGGGTCTGTCAGGATAAGAGACGCTACAACAATTACAGGACTAGGGGTTTAACATGAGAATTTCGACTTACCTGAAGGAGGGAGAAGCTAGGAAGTGAAGGTCGGCCTGCAAGGGTGGGTAGTCCGGGGATTAGAGAAAGTCACCGCTTCAACTTGAAGCAGAAAAGCTGGAGTTTGCAGAAGTCTGAGAAGCAACAGTCCAACAAAAGTGGACTGGGAAATGGGAGCTCCTGCAAAGGTCCCAGGAAACTCTGTGGGACCACCCCCATGACCGCTGCAGCTGCCGAGTATAATGGCTTGTGCTTCACCTTTGCCCGTTAAATCTCCACAAGTTTCTCTCATCAGAAACTAATGCATAACTACTGAGAAGGCAGTTAAAGGGAAATCCATTTCACAGCCTTCGAAGAGACTAGGCGTTTGGTGCCAGTTGGCAACAACCAAGCCAACTTGGAGACTAATACTCTAGTCTGGATTCAGAATGATTTTTCTAAAATGCACCTGATTTTGTCTTACTCAAAATCCTCCTATAGCTTCCTTTTGCCTCCAGCTTGTAATCAGTTTAGCCTTGAAAACTTTTATTTGCATACTTACATAGGAGCATAAACAGATAAAATATAATTCTTCTATTAAGCCTTGGTTGAGCAGTGGGAGAGTGTTGGAGCTTCTTCTATCCCCTCGTAATCCTGCACAGAGCCTCCTTAGCAGAGGAACTTCAGAGTTCCATAGGCCCTGTGTAGAAACCACCACCTTAAATGGTGACATCCATTCCATCCTCCAGAAATATAATAAACTTGTATTGTTTTAAGCCACCAGGTTTGTGGTACTTTGTTACAACAACAATAGGGAAACAGCACACCTCCCAACAACAAAAAAAATGTTTAATAAAAGAAAAAACTTTAAACTTTTTCTGGTAAAGAAATATGTCAACAAAATAAATCAACACGGCATGTATGAACAAGCAGCAGTCAGTTAAGGGACTGTCTGAAATCCCCATTTATTAAAAAGAAAGAAAAATAATTCAGACACTTGTATACTTTATGAAGCACTCACTTTCATCTTTCAGGTCTCAGAAGATATATTTGTTTGAGCATAATAAATTGTTACAGCATACAACTGTATTAGAGCATTACAAACATGTATTTTTTGTTGTCTAGCAGTATTAAAAATGATTCCTACTAATAACCCATCCTGGCTGTAGAGACAAGTGACTTCAGGAACTCTGAAGATAATGAAATTAAAGGGACCCTTTACAAGCATCTAGTCCACTCCCTTCATTTTAGAGATAGTTCACTGAGTCCCAGAAGTCAAGTGACACGTCCCGAGTTACACAGTTTTTAGCAAAATGGGAAGTAAAATACAACTCCCACCCAGTATTCCAGGCTGATGGCACTGGCAGATGGAGCCAGGGAGAGACAGGGAGGACACGGGACCCTGGAGAGGATCGGGTCCAGCCTAGGGATCCTACCCAAGCATAGGACTATGGATTTAATCTAAGTTCAAGAGGAAGCCAATGTATATTCTTAAATGCTTAAATTTAACATAAATGTAATAATATGAATATATAAATTCAGTCTTGTAGAGACACAAGAGTGAAAGTAAAGAGACCAGTTGCAGGGTCGTTGCAGGAATTGAGGGAAGAGATGACGGCAACTTGGACAAGGGTGATAGCCAAGGTGCTAAAGAAAGATGGAGGAATTCAGGCTCTTCTTTGGAGTCATAATCAGTAGAACTTGCTGATAGGTTGATGTGTAGCTAAAGAAAGGAGAGGAATCAAAGGCTATTCCAGATTTTGGTTTAATGGTACCATGAGCTGAAATGGGAGGAAGGCAGGATAGGATTTTCCATGAGATGGTTACAAATAAAGTGCTATAAGGGTGTAGTGAGATTATTTCTTACTGGACTAAGAGATGAAAGAGGTATAACAGATGAAGTATTATTTGACATGAGTCTTTCAGAAGAGAGAGATGATGCTCCAGACAGAAGAAACTATGCCCTCCAAGACAAAGCAGTGGGGAAATTCAAAGCATGTCCACAGACTGGAGAATAGTAATTTGGTTTTGACTGAGTGATTGATTCAGCCATTCAACAATTATTTATTGAAAACAGTATAGGCCAAGTAGCATGTTACCAGCTGAAGATTCAAGGATGTTTGAAATATAGTCCTTTTCCCTCATGAGGTTTACTGCCTGATAGGTGGTGTTGAATAAATTCAATGAACACATGGGGAAGAGATACGAAAACAAATATTTATACATAATACTTTTTTTATTCATTCAATACACATTTCTTGAGTATCTACTATGTGCATTGTTCTAGCACTTGCACAGTGTTCTGGGACTTTTTAAAAATTAATTTTTAGAAGAGTATAGTTGCTTTACAATGTTGTGTTAGTTTCTTGCCATACAGCAAAGTGAATCAGTCATACATATACGTATATCCACTCTTTTTTAGATTTCCTTCCCATTTAGGTCACCACAGAGCACTGAGTAGTGTTCCCTGTGCTAGACAGTAAGTTCTCATTAGTTATCTATTTTATACATAGTAGTGTATCTACGTCAGTCCCAATCTCCCAGTTCATCCCACCCCTTCTTCTCCCCTTGGCTGTTCTGGGACTTATATCCAAGTACAAATGGATGTGCTTATAGAAGTCCTAGGAAAGGATTTGTAGAGTCCATATGGTTTTAATTGGGGTGGGGGGGTCGGGATTGTTCAGGAAAGACTTTACAAATAAGTCAACTTTACAGTAGAGTAGTTGGAATTCAGACCAAAATATTAGGCAAGGACCACACTATGGAGGGCATTAGGAAGTCGCTGAGGGATTTTTGACCACTGAAGTGATAGAATTGGACTTTATTTTGGCTATTAATCTTATTAATTTGATGCAGGAAGAACTATAATAAGGAGCAACGGGGAAGGGAGAGGTTTTGAAAGACCCAGCGATTCCACTCTTAGGAAAATAATCAAAAGAATTGGAAAAGCATGTCCACACAAAAATCTGTACAGGAGTGTTTACAGCAGCATCATTCATTACAGCCTAAAGTGGAAACAATTCAAATATCCATCACCTGATGAATGGATAAAGAAATATGGTATATCTATATAATGGAATATTAATCAGCTGTAAAAAAAGAATGAAGCATTAATCCATGCTACGACATGAATGAACCTTGAAAACATATGCTAAATGAAAGAAGCCAGGCCAAAAAGCTACATATTGTATGATTCTATTCATTTGAAGTGTCTAGAATAGATAATTCCATAGAGACAGAAAGTCAGTTAATGGTTTCCAGGGCCTGGAGGAGGGAAGGGTGAGGAGAGTCTATTAATCGGTTTAGAGTTTCTTTTGGGGGTGATGAAATTGTTGCAAAATTAGATAGAAGTGAAGATTGCACAACTCTGTGAATATACTAAAAACCACTTAATTACATGCTTTAAAAGGGTAGCTTTTATGGTGTGTGAATTATATCTCGCTAAAGATGTTATTTTAAAAATTGAGTGACTTTAAGACAGGTAATATACCATTACCAGGATATAGAGGACATGAAAGGGAGCAGATCTGGGGAGAAGACGAGTTTGGGACATAGTGAAGTTAAAACATTTAGGTGTAAATATCCATTATTGTAAATGCTCATTCACAGCTTTAAAAGAGGTGTATTTGGGTATTCTCTACACAGAAATGACTACTAAAACCCTGGGAGTGGTTGAATGCTCTGAGTGAAAAAGTGAAGAAAAGTGATCACGTCCAAGATAAAATCTTGATAAATGCTATGGGAAAGCAGCAAGGGAGAGAACAGAATTCCAGAAAGAAAAACTATTTGGAAAAAGGCCTGAAGAAAGAAGGAGCCTGAAACAATGTGAAGAGCTGAAATAGAAGGCCAGTGTGGCACAGCCCAGAGGTAAACGACAGGAAAGACGAGACTGGGGGTGTCATCAGAGGTGAGTTTGTATAAATCTCATGGGCGGGGTTGAGGATGCTTGATCCTTAAGCTAAAGAACAAAATGAAGGTCTTAAACAGGAAAAGTCATGATTAGATTTGCATTTTTAAAAGATCACTCCAGCTGTAGTGTGAGGAATGGTTTGGAGAGGGTTCAATCAAAATAATCCTGGTGGGAGATGAAAACTTGGACTACGATGGCGATTGTGTAGGTGGAGAGACTTGAGAGAGGTTTCAGAGATGAAATGACAAGTGGGTGATGATTGAATGTCTCTGGTGAGGGAGAGACAGGTGTCCAGGAATATGACTTATTTTCTGGCTTACTTTCGTTAGATGGTGGTGCCTTTGAATGGGATAGAAGAGAAATCCACTGTGAGGGGAGAAGTGGTGTTCATCAAAATCCAAGCAGAGCTATTGAGAAGAAAGTTGTATGCATAAGACTGCTGCCCAATAGATAGCTCTGAGCTGAAGATGATAACCTGGGAGTCGTTATCATGTAAACGGTCATTGAACGCAGGGTGTGAATGAGGTTGATAAGGGAGAGAGAATAGAGTAAGAAGCTAACAGAACCAGTCTGAGACAACAGAACCAGTCTGAGACTACAGACCGAAGACCACGATCAACGTTTCATGCTCAGATTGAGCAGACTGAGCCCCTGTAAGAGAAGGAGAGAAGGTCTGGTGAGAAAAACAGAAGGAACACCAGGATAATCCTCTATCATGAAAACCAAGGAAGCAGAATGTTTCAAAGAGAAAGGGGGTAATCAGCAAGGATGGATGGTGTAGATGCTGCTAAGAGATCAGTAAGGATAAAGACTGGAAAATGTCGGTTGTAAAAATTTGATATAATTCCACATGACAATGTACCATAAATAGATGACATTACAAAACCCAAATCTGGACACAACCTTTGAGGGAGGAGGTGTGACCAATGCTGACTATTGTTGAACATGGCTTGTGAATGTTCAGAGGAGTTCCTGATGCTGATTAGGGAACTGAGACTTGGTGACCTTCTAAGTAGCTTCAGTAACAAGACATGACTCAGCCACCTGGAGAGTATTTGAGAGGTGTAGTTTCAAACCCATAGTCCCCTGGGTCCTCCCTCACCAGAACCTCCATCCAAAGAAGGCCAGGAATGTGGAAACAAGTGGGGGAATTCCCCATCATTTCTGGTAGTGCCTGAAATCAGAGGGAAAACATCCACATCTGACTCACCAAATCTTTCAGTAACACAAAAACATATGTATTTCTTAAAAAATAAGTGTATCTTTCCCTCTTTCATACATCCCACTCCCATCTCCAGCAGCCTAAAAGCTCATGCTCTAACTCCTGTTGGCTGAAGATGTAACTGGTCAGTTTCGGGGCGGGGCCGGGTGAGTGGTTATCCAATGAGCTGTGCAACAACACTGGCAATGTAAATCACAGCATTGTCCAACAGTTTTCGTAAAATTTTCATAATCTAATAATGACTTCAGTGTTGATGGTTGTCAGTGAGGTAGGATGGCTATTTTCTGTTATTTAAGGTAATTCAATCCAAGCAGAACATAAACATTATAAAAATTTATACTTTCAACGAGATCTATTTTACACGCGTTTGAAAGCTAGCTGTATTTAATCACTTTTTATTACATAAGCTAATGATGTGGATAATGTTGTTGACTTTTTATTCATCTCTTAATGGGTGGTTTCAGAGCTAAACCACATAAGTGCCCTCCTACAGTGCTGCTGAATGATACGATCAAAACCGTATAGGAAGATGACACAAATCATTCATCAGGAACCACAACCCTAAGTTACATAGAAGATAAAATAGAACTGAAAGCTGTTTATAGGATCTCTTGCAATTGCTCAAGAAATAGTATATTTCTGCTTGACTGCATACAGCTTAAAAATATACTGTGGGTAACATCTAAGCTGCCTCACTAAACTCCTATTTCCAAGCATAATTAACAAAGTTTGACTTTTAGGCTGTGTGTGCTTTTCAAATTAATTGCAGTCAGACCTTAATTTTTCAGAGGTTACAGCTTGGTTGTCATGTTTTTGGATTGTATAGGCCCTCTGCTTCTCTTCCTCTTTTACTCCTCCCTCTGCCTTTTGTTGTTGTTTTGCCCATTTTCAAGCTATGTCATCCCTTGTTAGTAATTCCACTTGGCAAAGGAGCAGAGAAAGGAGCTGAAACGTAATTCCATTCACTTTACCTCTTTGCTAGCAGCAATGGCAGAAGATGTATTACAGGAAGAGGCTGAAAGTACTGGCTGAAATGAAGTTCAGGGAATATGGTATATTTCAATTACTCGTGCTCTCACTCTATTCTCTAGACAAACAAGCCAGTCCTGGGCATGCAGTCAGCTGCTCAAGTCTAATTATCTCAACTGCGGGGTGTCCACATACCGTGCTTCCCACCTCTTCACCTGCTCTATCTACCCAACGTTGTCAGCAGTCAGCACAAGGAAAACCTAGCTGCCCACTGCACTCACATCACTCTAAGAAGTGTAAGAAATCGCAGCATTGGAAACACAGCCCTTAGAGATGGCTTAGAATCTCCTGGGGATCTAGTTTAAATGCAGATATTGGGGCTTCCCTGGTGGCACAGTGGTTGAGAGTCCGCCTGCCAATGCAGGGGACACGGGTTCGTGTCCCGGTCCGGGAAGATCTCACATGCCGCAGAGCGGCTGGGCCCGTGAGCCATGGCCGCTGAGCCTGCGCATCCGGACCCTGTGCTCCGCAACGGGAGAGGCCACAACAGTGAGAGGCCCACGTACCGCAAAAAAAGAAAAGAAAAAAAAAATGCAGATACTGACTCAGTAGGTCTGAGGTGAAGCCTGAGGTTCTGAATTTCTAACAAGCTCCCGTGCAACACTGTTGCTGCTGGCCTAGGGACCCACACATTTTGAGTAGAAAAAGCTTAGAAAACCTGCGGTAGACCTTGATAAACAATAAATAAGAACTCATTCTACTTTACACAGAGTTCAGGGTAGAGGTAATAAAGATCCTCCAGGGTGTATTTTTGTTTAAACACAGAAAGAGGTATGTTTTGCTACAAATCAGTGGGTTTCAAACATGGTTCCTTTTTAAAAAACATTTTATTGTGATAGGAACACTTAACATGAGATCTACCCTCTTAAGAAATGTTTAAGTGTATAATCCAGCATTGCTAACTACGTATGATGTTGTATAGCTAACCTCCAGAATTTTTTCATCTTGCTTAACTAAAACTCTACACCCATTGATTAGTAACTCCCTACTTCTCCCTCCCCTGGCCCCTGGCAACCACCATTCCACTCTTTGATTCTGAGTTTGACTATTTTTTGCTGCCTCATATAAGTGGAATCATGCAGTATTTGTCTTTTGTGACTGCCTTATTTCATTTAGCATAAGGTCCGCAAGGTTCATCCATATTGTCACATATTGCAGAATTTCCATGTTTTTTCTTTAAAGGCTGAATAGTATTCCATTGTGTGTTTATATTACACCTTCACCTAGGGAAAGGAAGGTGTTGGTACATGCACCTAGCACCCCAGCTTTTCCAAGAGGGCTCCCCCGAGGACTGGCTTCTGTCTTGCCAGTACTACAGCTCTGATGGGTACAGCACAGTCTAGCTGCCTGGGGAAAATAGAGATGGCAGCCTGAGCTAGTAGGTGACATATATCCCCCCGGCTCGGCCCAGAGCAAGCAGATGAAAAATCTCAGATCTCAGCTTTTTCCTGGCAGGTAAAGAGTGGAATCAAACATGTTTTCTTAAAAGCAGTAGAACTCCTTTCTCAAAAGAAATATTTTATAAAACTTCACTATATAAAACAGATAAGTGGTTGCACAAAGGGCAGATCCCCTAAACCCTACACACTTAGCCTCCCTTTCAGCTTCCCTCAGCCAGAAACATCCCAGTGGGAACTCTAGTTTCCAAAGGACACACACAAAAAACCATTGCTTTAGGTTGTAGTTTATGTCTCCTGGCCAGTGTCACGTGGTAGTATTCATTCATTCATTCAGCACGTATTTATTGAATACCTACTGTGTGCCAGGCACATATGGGGCACATTCTAATGGGAAAGACTAACAATAAATAGTAAACAAAATGAATAAATAAATTACATAATACATTAGAAGGAGATAAGAGCTATAGAAGAAAGTGGAGAACAGGGTAAGAGGAATCAGGATCCTGGTGTGGGCTGGGGTATGTGCAGCTGTAAATAAAGTCATCAGAGGGAGCCTCAAGGAGAGAGTGATATTTAAGCAAAGGCTTGAAGGTGACCCAGGGCAACAATGACGGTGCACGAATTCATGGTAAAGTTTGCTGCTGAGACCCACCCTACGCAAGGTTGACCTAGAGTCTATCTAAAGGCAATCCATGATGGGTAGTTGATCCTGCAGGTCACTTGGTCCAGCCTGCATGGCTCAGGTCACAAGGAGGCATGAAGCCACACACAGGGTTTTACACCCTGCTATCATGTGGGGTGTAAAACTGACTTTGGAGTCAGTATCAATTATTCATTTATTCATTTCTCAAACATGTATTAACCATCCACCATGTTAGGGGCCCTGTACTAGGTGCCCAGGATACAGATGCCTGCAATCTAGCCAGAGGGGCACGTGCATGAGACAGCAATCCCCAGACAATGTGCCAAGTGCAAGATAAAGTTATGCACCTGGGTAATGAGAACTCGAGGGCATCAACCCAGGCCTGGGGTCACAGAAGGCTACCTGACACAAAGGATGAAGCAGAACTTCAGTCATGGCAGCCCACCTCCCTCTCAACAAACCCACTGGCTAAATAATTGCCCTCTACAAGTCTGAAACCCTTTATAAATATCTGGTTTTGATGCATGGGTTTTTTTTTTAAATCACTGCTAATTGAAGTAAATTGTTACCTTCAGATATTCCTGCACTCTGCATTAGTGAGATGTTTCTCTTCATTTATAGAGTAATTTATTTTGCTATACATTCATTGTTCATGACACTTCATCATGCTGAAATGCATTTTCTTGATTGTCTGCAGAGTCACCCAGGGGTAATAAATGTGTTGCTACATTTTGTAGACTGAAAAATGTCCTGCGTGAACGAGCAATCGAGAGAGGGCAGGCAGAGGGGAGGGAGGGAAAAAGAGACACAGGTGCACGAAGAGAAAGGCAGAGAGCAAACAGAAATAAGTCCCAGAACAGGGAGAGGAAAAGTACATTTGTCCACACGATATAGCATCCAGCTGATACTTATGTCCAAGCGATACAGCTTCACTCACGTCAGGAAGACCCAGGGGTCAGCCTGCTGGTGGTCACTGCTGACACCTTTGTCCTGAGACAAGGTGCCCTAAAGAGGAACTTGGATGCAACACACAATATCCCAGCACTGGGGATTTGTGCATTGTGGCGACCAGACTTTTCAACTGAGAGATCAAAGAGGAAATCTCAGAAAGGAGACCAGATTTGAAAGGATGTCGCCAGAGCTGTGCAGATAGGCAGGTTGACTCTTTTATTCTCACAATCCCACCCCGGCCCTTCCAGGATGCCATGCAGACCTCCTCTGTCTGTGATCCTCCGGCATCGGGTATGTGGGCTCTGGGGGACTCATGTGCATTTTTCTGCTTGTAGGAAACTGCCACACTTTGTCCCAAGGGACCTGCTCTCTGGCACAAAATCTCGGTGTCATTGGGGGGGGGGTTCCTGCTGCCTTCTGCTCCCCTTTTCTCCACCTTCTGCTTCCTTCCCCGCTCAGCCCTCTCCTCCAGAGAGACATAGCAACCAAAAATAGCCAGTGCACTTACTCTCAATCTTCTGAGCATTAATCACCACCCTACCCCCAGCCCCCAGGCTGGAGAAGTTCCATCACGATTATTCCTGGGACTGTCTTGTGACACAAATGGGCACACAGACAATTCCTGACTGGCCCCACCCCTCCATTATCATAGACGTCTTTTTAGCTCGGAGGTCATCAATCACAGGACCCTCCTCGGCATCTCAGAGCAGGCCGCCCAACCCAGGAATGCTGAGAGAAGCAATTGCTTGTCTTTGAGTCCGGTTTTACTTTAAATGCTTGTTTTTATAAAGGAACAAGCATAGTGGACACATGGGCCACTCATCCCATCATCCTCTTTCTGATCGTGACCTCGAGGGACAGTTTGTAGAAAGGCATGGTTTGGAGAATTTTCCCCTGCTTAATTACATTTTAGCAGCAGTCTCAAAAGTCTCCAACACCCCTTGCTTCCCTTAATAACCATTAGTGCTATATTATACATGGGTTTATTTATACCCAGTCCCACTAAGTTTTTCATGATCTGCTCCTTAAGGAAAGAGATTTACTATTGTGTAAAGTACTTCTTCCTTTTTTGTGAGTGTGCTAAATTTATCTCTTTGATCCTTACTTCCAGTATTTGGTTAATAAATCTGTGTTCTGTGCCCTATAGGGCTTGATTCATGTATGCATTTATTGAGCACTTTCTCATAATGACTAAAAAGTTGTATTTTCTTTTGTTGTAGTTTACCTTCACATGTATATCCTAGATGCTTTCTCTCCTTGCTTACCTACTGGTCCTTAGCTATGCGTCCCAAGTAGCATCATTTTTCTCAATGATTGTTGGCAGCCAGCACCTTCCACTGGTGTAGACTTCTATATTTTGATGCAAAGATAAGGTAATACTCTATGTTTTGTTTCCACTGCTCATGCTAATGACGGCCTACATTTTGTTGGTCTTTTGTTGCAACTGTACCTGTTTACTTTATATTGTCACTACACTTATTAGAATTACTCCAAATTAATGCCTGTGTGTTTAGGTCTGTCAGTATCACTCCTTTGGATAATTTTCCCCAGTGCCACTCCCTTCCCCTCGATCAAACTGAAATGCATTTGATATTTTAAAAAACCTTGTGCAAAGCCTAAAAAGATCTCACCAATTAGCATCTTACTGTCTGGAAGATTTCATCCTATTCTGCCATCTAAGTTCAAATCAACTCAAAGGCAGCTAAACCTAACAGTTCCTTATTTGCCTATTTAGTGTTGCATCAAATAAAAATTTTGCCTTACCAATAATTTTTCAACCCCTATCAATGATCTATGATCATAGAGAAGAAAGAGAGCTACGTCATCATTAAGCCCACAAATAATTCATCAGCCTCACTGAAGGCCGTAAGTATAAGATCCTTCGCTATTGAACCTGCTCTTACAGTTTTTCACCTTCTTAGCCCCCATCCTTTATCTTTCTATCAAAAGCACTGATAGGGCTTCCCTGGTGGCACAGTGGTTGAGAGTCCGCCTGCCAATGCAGGGGACACGGGTTCGTGCCCCGGTCCGGGAAGATCTCACATGCCGTGGAGCGGCTGGGCCCGTGAGCCATGGCCGCTGAGCCTGCACGTCCGGAGCCTGTGCTCCGCAACGGGAGAGGCCACAACAGTGAGAGGCCCGCATACTGAAAAAAAAAAAAAAAAAAAAAAAGCACTGATAAAAATAGTAGAGTTGTGAATAGCTAGCCAGATTTAAGTCAAATCCTTGATAAGCAAAGCAGCTAAAGGAGTCATTTTTTTAATTTTGGATGGTTTCAGAGTGTGAAGAAGACTGCTAGCTGGCCACCAAAATGCATCTCCCCCCTTTTACTGGGGAGAACACACCTCAACTTCATTTTACGGCCTCCCTTCTGGTTCAGAGGGGCCACCCGGATGAGCTCTAGCTAACTTCTATTGTAGTGAGCCACTGAATTTCATTGAATTTCTATTTCTTCCCTCAACTTAGTCTAACCTGACGTGTAAAAGGAATTATCTCCCTTAGAGTCAGGTCTCTCTCAGCAAAGAGGGATGATTTCCCTAATCTAATAAGCAGATGCCCAGGCTGCCAAGTCATGCAGTAGAATTCTTGGAGAGAAAAGGACACTGCTTCTTAATACTGCCAGTCCTCAGAGTCAGAGGTTTTAAGAGATGGGAAGGCGTTTGATATGGCTGCTGCTGGCTAATTCTCTTGGTGGATATTTCCCTGATTCTAATTCATCGATCTTCTCCCCACCAGGCTGTTTCTCTCATGGCTTCTATGATGTATACAGCTTCTGCTGAAGGAGACACACCCAGAAAGTCAAGTCCACAATTCTGTGAGTTTTGATAAACAGAGTCATGTAACCACCATCACAACGTTCAAGATACAGAGCATTTTCGTCTCTCTAAAAACTTCCCCCGTAGTCTTTGTAACCAGCCCTCCGACCCCCAAACCCTCAGCCTCTTGCAGCCATTCATCTGTTTTCTCTAGAATATCATATAAATGGGAACCTAGAGCACATACGTAACCTTTTGGGTGTGGTTTCTTTCATTAAGATAAAGCAGGTAAACCTCACTCACTCTGTTGCATGTATCAGCAATCTATACCTTTTTTATTGCTGAATCATATCCCGTTATGTTGGTATATCACAGTTTGCTTATTTATTCCCCAGTAAGGGATGTTTGGGTTGTTTTCAGCTTTGGGCTACTATGAAAAAAGCCACTCTAAACATTCATGTGCAGAATTTTGTGTGAGCAGAGGTTTCATTGCCCTTGGGTAAAAAGGAGTGGGATTGCCGGGTTGTGTGGGAAGTACTTAACTTTATAAGAAACTGTCAAAATATTTTACAAAGTAACTGTTTCATTTTGCACTCCCATCAGAGTTCTAGCTTTTTAAATAATTTATCCATTCTGATAGATAGTGCCACAAATTATTTTTACCGGTTCTAGAACATTGTATACAGGCAGACTTTGAAGATAATGCGGGTTTCGCTCCAGACCACCTCAATAAAGCAAATATTGCAATAAAACGTCTCACGAATTTTTTGGTTTCCCACTACTTACAAAAGTGGCATTTAATTTATACTATAGTCTTTTAAGTGTGCAACAGCATTATGTCTAAAATGAAATGTACATTCCTTAGTTAAAAAAGACTTTATTGCTAAAAAATGTTAATCATCATCTGAGCCTTCAGCAAGTGGCAGTAGTAACATCAAAGATCACTGTCACCACAATAAATATAACAATAATAAAAAAGTTTGAAATATTGCAAGAGTTACCAAAATGTCACAAAGACACGAAGTGAGCAAATGCTGTTAGAAAAATGGTGCCAATAGACTTGCTTGGCACAGGGTTGCCACAGATCTTCAATTTGTAAAAAATGCGATATCTGCAAAGCATAACAAAGCAAAGTGAATAAAACGAGGTATGCTTGCAAATGGAATCATTTGTCTGGTTTCTTTTGCGTAGCAGAGTGTATGCAAATTCATCCACGTTACTATATGTACCAGTAGTTAATTCTTTTTTTTAGTGCTGAGTAGTATTCCATTATATGGCTAGATCTCTTTTGTTTATGCATTCACCTGTTACGGGGCACTTCGGTTGCTTCCAGTTTGGATCACCTAAGGGGTGGGCAAAACACCTAAGACACCCCTCTGGCGCAACCCCTGGACAAACCCCTGCCCTCATCCCATATAAGGAACAAGCTCATGCCACCCTCACGGAGCGAGCAAGCAGGGGAACATGGTGTTTGTTCTCGCTCCCCACTGCTGCAGCAGGGGTCCCAATAAAATCTTGCCTGAATTTCTTGTCTGGCCTCTGATCAATTTCTATTGATTGGGGAAGGCCAAGAACCCTGGTCATTATCACTACCAGACACAACACTTCCCCATCCCTGGCCATGGTCTAACCCACGGCTCAGCTTGTTTCCCAGCTTTTCTGGGTCACTTTGCACATAGTTTATTTCAGAAAATGACACAGTGATGAAAGACATGGAGTTCACCTCGGGTTATTCTACGGCTTCTGCACAAAGAGAACGTTCTCCCACCGTGCTCTCCAAAGAGCACAGCTCTAAGGCTTGCAGACCTGATTATAATGGTCTGATTAACCCATCGGGGGCTCACACGGGCTTTAGTCAGTGCAAATTTACCTGGGCACTAGTCTTACAGCTAATCCTATCAAAGGCTGTAGGCTGGGGAGTGAGATGAGATTACAAATCCAAACATATTTACACAGATGTCTTGTTTAGCCCTGCACACAGCCAGGAATGCCTTTGCATCTTGTAACAAAATCACAGTTATCACAGGCCAACTTTGTTAGAAACCTAAGACCAGGATATTGAGGGAGAGAGAAAATGGGAGAGAAAGAAAATGGATGGAGAGTAAGTTAAAAAAAAAAAAAAAGCTCCCGGGGAAGCAGCTTCCAGCAGCAATCAGCTGAGAAGAGCACGTTTGTGTTCAGCCTATGTGGTTATTTTCTGATTAGGCAGGGTTGTCTGTCTAATCAGATTTTCTCCTTCCCTGTTATCCATCTTATTAGGCTCTTTCTACATGTGCAGCTTCGGGTTCCCTGGCAGTCACAAGATGATTCACAGTAACGGCCAACAAAGCCACTTTCGGTGGGATGGTATTTATTAGGTTTGTTCCAAGTCAGGCCTCTCTGACTCCACATAAGTAAGAGGATCAATTTTCTCTCTCTCACATTTAAGTCTCATGAGGACTCTAGTTTTCATACAAATCTAATAATGAAAACAGTTTCTTGATTAATCAGAAAAGCTCCTCTGTAGAACCTGATCTATTAGGATTCCCTCAACATAAATCAAGATTTCTCAAGGCCTACTAAGTGCCAAGCACCAGGTCAGGCAGTGGGTATAGTGATGGGCAGACTACATACAGTCTGCAACTATTAGTGTTCCATAGTCTGGGACACAGAGGAGAAAATGATTTTCTTTCAGTGAAAAGAGCATGGATGGAAGAGAGACAGGGTAATTTTTTGTACTGTCCCTGCTCTGCCTGAGGCCAAGTGACATTAGGAAAAATGTTTTTTTCCTAACAGCCAAGCAGGTATAGTGATCCCTGCCTGCCCAGCACATACAACAGAATACCCTTGTGAAGTATTCATGTAAACAGCTTTTGAAGAAAATTAAAATGACAAAAGGTCTTCCTACAATCTTTCTGTACTTTTAAATTAGACAGTTTGAAGCCACAAGAATGCTGGGGACAATCTGTAAAAATAGTGTTTTAAAGAAAATGTATGAAAGCCTCAGATAACTACATTACGGGTTGTACACGAAGTAATCTTATTTCAGATTCTATGACGAGCAAAAATGGCTCTTTAGCAGAGAAGGCAAATGCTGCCCTATGGCTAAGAAGAACTGAACTCCCCCATCAAATGTGAGAAGAAAATTCAACTTCTCTTTAAATGCCATCTTCTGATGGCTTCTAGCATGCCTTCAGCTATTTCGCAGTCACACACTGCACAAGGAATTTTGAAGATCACATGTATGTTAAAATGTTTAGAGACCCTTCTGAGACAGATGGTATAAAAATATCTCCTACTTGCTACTAAAGCCAACTATTACTAGGATAGAATTTCTCATGATTTGAAAAAATATATATTCCTGTTTACTTGTGAGTTTTTGTTTCAGAATCTATGCTTCAGGCACAGAAATTTTCCTTAAGTCCAGCATTTACAATGGTGGAGACCATGTATGTTTGAAGTCGAATGGGAAAGGGTCAGGTGGAGATGGCCAAATGGGAATCAACCTTCTGGGAATGGCAAGTTACCACCGAAGAGCACATGCGAATCCTGCAAGACAGGGGTCCCCAACCCCCGGGCCACGGACCCGTACCCGTCCGTGGCCCGTTAGGAACTGGGCTGAACAGCAGGAGGTGAGCGGCAGGTGAGCGAGCAAAGCTTCATCTGTGTTTACAGCCGCTCCCCATCGCTCGCATTACTGCCCGAGCTCCGCCTCTTGCCAGCATTATGGTGAGTTCTATAATTCTTTCATTATATATTACAATGTAATAGTAATAGAAATAAAGTGCACAGTAAATATAATGCGCTTGAATCATCCCCAAACCATCCCCCGCCCCCGTCCGTGGAAAAATTGTCTTCCATGAAACCAGTCCCTGGTGCCAAAAAAGGTTGGGGACCGCTGCTGTAAGAGAGGGAAGGGAGGCCTCTGAAGCCAGCTTTCTGTTCCAGGATTTACACAGCACAAGAGTTCAGAGCGCTGTGCAAACTGATGCAAAGTGAGCCCCACCGTCCAGGTACACAGAAACAGAGGGGAGGAGGTGGGGGGATGGGGGATGGGGGAGGGGAAGGGGTGAGAGTCAGGGAGCAAGGAGGACCGGGTCCTAGAAACATCCCTGTTAATTGAGTCCTTCTCTCAACACTCCTCTTCTTGCCTACATGGTACTCAGACTGGCCTTCCAACCCCTCCTTTCTTTCCTTTTTTGTTGTTTTAGGAATTATTTTATATTTTTTATTTTTAAAATTGTGGTGAAATATACGTAACATCAAATTTAGCATCGTAATCATTTTAAGTGTCCAGTTCAGTGGCGTTGAGTACATTTATATTGTTATGCAACCATCACTACTATTCACTTTTAGAACTCTTTCCATCTTGCAAAACTGAAACTTTGTACCCATTAAACAATAGCTCCCCATTCCTCCTTCAGAATTATAACTTTTTAAAATTGAAGTATAGTTGATTTACAATGTTGTGTTAGCTTCAGGTGTACAGCAAAGTGATTCAGTTTATACATATATATTCTTTTTCACATTCTATTCCCTTATAGAGAATATTGAGTAGAGTTCCCTGTGCTACACCCAGGGAACCTTGTTGGTTTTCTATTTTATATATAGTAGGTCCTTGTTGGTTGTCTATTTTATATATAGTATTGTGTATAGGTTAATCCCAAACTTCTAATTTATCCCTCCCCTCACCCCCTTTCCCCTTTGGTAACCATAGTTTGTTTTCTATGTCTTTGGTCAACCCCTGCTTTCTTAATTCTCATTCTGTCTGATTACTGTCTCAGGCGCCCCACCTGCTCCAGGACCCTCAAACTGTCCACAACACCCACACTGCAGATCCCTCCACCCTCCCTCCGCTACTTCCTGAACCTCCATTCTATTGTCAACAGTCTCCTGTGTGATCAAACTTTTGTCCATATATATCTTCTACTAAAACATGCCTTTCTCTTTATCCCCCATAAACTGTGGGGATGTCTCTACTTCTCCATTCCTCCCACCTCCAGGCCCGCAGCCGGGCTCAGCAGATTCCTTACACCCACCTCCAGATTATCATCCCACTGCCTTTCTTCAGCTGCCTCATCTGATGGCCCCACCATCCAATTAGGAGATTCCCTCAGCAGTCTCCCCTCCGAGCCCCTAGATTCCCATCATGCTCAGTGAGGTTAGGTTAGGAATTAAAATTGCCAAACTCAAACTACCTGTCAGCTGCTTGAACCCTAGCCCAAGCCCCCAAAGAGTGATCAGCCTGTACTTGAGCACCTGGCATTAGGAAACACTGTAGCAGGAGCCATGCTTTCCATTTTTAAACAACTTCAGCTATGGGACCATTTTTTAATAAACTGAAGTCCGTATCCCTATAATTGATGTTACTGGTTCTCGTTTTGGCTTTTGAAGTTCTACAAAAGAAGTTAAATTGTTGTTCCATATGACAGTTCTTGGACCATTTAGAAACTTTTATCACCTTCTCACTCTGTCATCTCTACTCCAGGCTAACCAGTCCAGGGCCTTTACATCTTCTGAACATAACACATTTTGGGGTTTCATCTCCCATTTCATTGCCCTCCCTTGAACATTCTTCAGGCTGTGCATGTGGCACACCACACTGTACACATTGATCTAGGTGTGATGTGATTGGAGGAACTACCCTCCCCCCACCTCCAAGACACAGTCTTTCCGTGAATGCAGCCTAAGACCTCATTAAGCTGTTGTTGTAATGATGGTGATGCTGACAGTGGTGACGGTGGTTGAGGCAGTGGTGGTGATGATGGTGGTGGCAGTGGTTGAGGCAGCAGTGGTGGTGGTGGAGATGGTAGTGATGGTTTCAGGGATCATGTAACACCGTTGACCCATCACAGTCAACTAATTAAAACTAGAAGCTTGTTTTACTGCTGCTAAGTCACATCTCTACAATCTTTTGCATGTGCTGTTGACTTTTTGGATCAAGATCAAAACTACTGAGCTTTATCTTAGTATATCTGAGCTATCATTTCAACCTAATGAAGATCTTTCTAGATCTTGATTTCAATGTTTGTTTGCCATCCTTCCCAGCTCCAGTTCATCTGCAGATTAATGAATGTGTCTTCTATATCTTTATCCAAGTTTCTGGTTAAATATGAATCAAACAGTGTTAAAGTTAGAGACTTATGAAAAGACACTAAAGAGTGTCCTTCAGGGTAACATCTATCTATGAATCAGCATCCTTTGAATACAATTGTTCAATTCATCGATTTAAATGTACCTCATTTCTCTTCTGTTTTGTCTCCAGGGTTATCCTGAAATTCAGCTGCTCTATATGTATCACATTTCTCACTTGTACCAATTTAATAACCATGACACCCTGGGGAAAAAAAAAAGATTCATTTGACATGACCTCTTCAATGATATTTAGTAATCACCAGATTCCTCCTGTGTATAAGCTCTCCCTACCATCCTATTAATAAGTAATCCTAGAATCTTACTTAGAATCATAAAATTTCCATGAAACTGTAGTGAGGAAAATGCCTCATCTTCTTCATTTTGAGAACCAGAATCACACTTGCCCATCTCCAGTCTTTCAACAACTTTCCTCCTCTCCATAATTTCCTCATTGGAGAAACAATCCATTCCTCCTGGGAATCTCAGGATTCATTGAAACCCCATGAAACAAATCTTACGTTAGGGCTATTTGTATAGACACCTTATTCCCTCCACCCCCAACCCCAAGATACTCACACTTGATTACAAACTCCTTGGCAACAAGGGAGGGTGCTTATTTTTCTTGTTGTCCTCTGCAGTGCCTTGCACTGTATATTTGAAGGTTTGAATTGAACTGAATTGCACAAAGGAAGAAAATTAGTTTGATCTATGCAGTTTCAAGAACATTTTTTGGTCAAATTGGATTCTTTTCATCTATCTTAATATCTAACTTGTGCGTAGTTGAATTAGTCTTGCAGTTAATCAGATGTGGTTTTACGTCTACCGAAGACAGTAAATTCATTTTCCTGATCTGGTGATTTTTAATCATATAGTCACAGCCACTCATACAGAAAAAGAAAACAGCAGATTAAATAGCAAACTAATAGCAGAATGATGAATAGAATTATCCCTAGATACAAAGGCTTTTACAGATAATCTACAGTTTCTGCCAAATCATTCGTTCGGTTTTTGATCCAACACCCTTTTGTTAAGTGATAATAATAGTCACAAATTACTGAGCGCTTCCTACGGGTAGAGCAGTTAACTAAGACAGAATAACATGGTGGCTAAGCACGTGGGGCTTGGCTTGTGTCCTGGCTATACCAGTTACTATTTGTGTGACCTTAAGCCAGTTACTTCAACGGTAAAACAAGGTAAAATAAATGTTAGTTATACCATCGTTATTTCAATGTATTATCTCATTTAATCCTCACAACAACCCTGTGAGCCACTATTATTTTCTCCTGCTTTACAAATTTGCAAGGTACTAGGTATTGGATGCCGTAGGATTCATAGAAATGGCCATGTCAGAATCGGACATGGTTTTGCCCCCAAGGACTTCACAATCAAGTAAACAGGACTGAATTTTAAATAATTAACTATAATCAAAAAGCAGAATCAAATATTTGTCATAGCAACATGAATGCAAAATGCATGAGACCACAGAGGGTTTAACAGCTAACTTTATGTAAAAGGGATTCTGCCCTTGGTTGTCTTTCTAGCCCCCTTAGCCCCTCTCACCCTTCCAAACTTCTGCCACACTGGTTTTCTGTCAGTTCCTTGAAATAAATCATGCTCTTTCCTATGGCAGAACCTTTGAATATACTCTTCCTTTTACCTGGATGCTCTTCCCCATTCCTCACCTGACTATCCTCAAAGGACTGTCTCATTTGCATCCTTTGATTTTCACCTTAAATGTCCACGTCCACTTAAGACGTTCTTTCCCCTCATTCATATTCTCTTTCTCAGCCCCTCACTGGATTCCTTCATATACTTATATACTTATACTTCATATACCTATCAGATACTTTATTTCTGTACCTGTTTTTATCAATCTCTGCCTCTGATAAAGACAAGCCCCCTTGGGAATCATCTTTTCCTCTACACCATTGCGTCCCCAGTGCCTAATACAGAGTAAATACTCTTTAAATATTTGCTGAGTGAATTGATGACTATAATGCTTGATGACCTGGGTAGGATTTTCAAAAGCTAAATTACATTCCTCCTCACTCCCCGAAAGAAAATTTAAAGCTGTACAGAAAGAGTTGGATTTCATTAGATAGGCAATCGAGCCTGATCATAATAGACTCAATCTTCCAACATCAAGATTAATTGGATATATCTGTATTACTTTCTTGTTAACTTAGTGGTCACATTTGCTTGTGCCTACAAAGTTGGTTTTGTTTTTTCCATTCTTTCAGTCGCTATTTTGCAGGTATCCTATCCCAGAGTTTTTAGGATGTTTAGTAAATTCCCACATGCAGATGATAGCATCATCTTCGAAGAATCAGGGAACGGCCTCCACGTGGGTTTAGTGGGCTATGGAGCAGGCTTTGATGGTGGGGCTGGGAACCCTCTTCTGACAGTTACATGCCTCCTCCACCCCTTCGACAGTTCAGTGCCATCCAGGAGGAGAGAGAAAGGCAGACAGAAAGAGGCTGAAAGCTCCCAGCTTGTTTCTGCCAGGACACATCAGTTCCAGGTCATGTTTCTGCAGCGCACGTGTCATGGAGCGAGCACAAGCTGTCAGCATGGAGAACAGAGAAGCTCCTTTGACAGATCCCACGTCTACATTCCAAACCCATTACAGCTGGAGAACTTGTTCCCCTCGAATGAGCTGCCCCCGCCCTCAGCTGGGTCCCCCAGCTGCAGAAATGCATCCGTGGCTGGAGAAACCCTCAGTCTTGAGCCCTGGAACAGCCGCGTCTCTGCTCGTCATATATATTTATAGGACAGAGCTGCTATATTCATAGCTGGGGGTAGGGGTGAGGAAGGACAAACAGGCAGAAACACAGCCTGTCTCCCCAGAAGGGGCCGCCTGTCACTTCACATTCTCACCATGTGTGTTCAGTTCAAATCTAGAAGCATAAAAAATGAGCTTCAGAACTAACTTCCATTTGGTGTAAACCTCAAACTTCTGAAAGTAGCTTTCAAGAAATGAGTAAACACACACTTTAATGAAAGTTACAAACTCTGCCTAATGAATCATTACCTTTGCATTCTAGTTTCCAGATATGAGAGGGCTGGGGAGGAAGGCAAAAATATATTCATTGGCTGGGGCGACGCGTTTTAAAATAAAGGGAGAGAGGAAGTTCCATTTGACAACAGAATGTGGTCTGAAGACCCTTCCAATGCAATTCTCTCCCAACTTTCCAGTAAAATCTCAGAAAACCCAGAAATAGATGTAAATTTTTTACACTGGCCAGAGCTAGTACTGATAGTCAAGCTATTGCCAAAATCTAGGAGGAATTTCCATGAACTACGAGGATGGTGGAATTGGATTGAGAAACACGTTTTGTGGTCTTCTAATTCTTCACCTCTAGAAAGAGAGCAAATCTGGCAACCCTTCTACCGCCCTCCCTGTTGTCCCTGGCCCAGGAGGTAAAAGCTAAGTCAGCCAGAGATACGGGGAACTGTCTCCATACCACAAAGGTGGTGGGAGGGAGAAAGGGCTCGTATTGAATGATGGTGATGTTGGCAGGGTATGAATGGATAAGGGCAATAAGAGCATCGCCTGCTGGGAGTGGTAGGCTTTCATGTATTCCGGATGTTCAGGGTGACAGAACACCTTGCCACAGTCCAGCTGAGCCACACTGGATGGAAATGTGTGGGGTATGAGGAACTGGTCTTGGAGCTATGCATAGAATCCTTCCATCCTTCAAGGGCAAAATCATTCATTCACTCAGCCAACGTTTACTGAGTAGATACTATATGCCAGACTATTCTCAGCACTGGGTAAACAACTGGGCCTAAAGGAGCTTACCTGCAAAGTGGGAAATAAAATAAATAATAAACAAATGTTGCTACTCGACATCAAGTGCTATGAAGAAAATTAAATCTGAATTAGAAAGTGGAGGTGGGGTCTAAAAAGGCCTGAGGAGGTGACATCCTCCTGAGGAAAGAGTTGAAAATGAGGTAGGAAGCCAATGTGAAGGTTAGGGGAAAGCTTTAGTGAGACGAACAAAATTAAAAATGCACTTTCCTTTTTACTATGCAGATTCTCATTGCATTTTAAGTCAGAGGAGAAATGAGGACAAGTTTCATAGTAGGAAGAGCATTTGTTAAGATGGGTGGCATTACAGCACCACCACTGAATGCTGGGGGGATAAACTTCAGTCGAGCTGGGGAAGGTATTGATGATATAAGACAGGAATGGATAAGCTGTTGTGGCCAGCCTGATCGGACTTCTGCCCACCTTTATAAAGTTTCAGTTGGAACACAGTGACAAATATCATTAGACCCATAAAGCCTAAAATACCTACTATTTGGCCCTTTGCAGGAAAAGTGTGCTGACCCTTGCTATAACAGATAAGGAGAAAACTGGAGGAACAATGGACCGGAAGACATGACAAGGGCTGGAATCTTGGTTCCAAGTGGAGGCACCAGCAGGGGTATCTTCCCTGTGTGACAAGAGTAAAGGCAGGTAGAATATACAAACAGTGGGACGTTAGTAAAACTGGAGATGGTTTACCAAGTTGTCCTCTTCTAATTATTTCTATTTTTTTCCGTGAAAAAAGAAGTGAAGTCATCCAGATTGAGTGTGAAGAGAAGAGAGTGTTGGATCTGCAGATATGAGAAATGAATTCGAGAAAACCAGAGGGAAGGGGGGTGAGGAGGAACGTATCCAATCATTTAACAGAGTATATCTGCAAAGATCTTCCCTCGCTTGAGAATCTGCAAATTAAACAGAATTTGCAAGTTAAATTAAATTAACATGGGACTTTAAACAATCACTGAGTATCAAGAGAAAGTATCCTCACCAAGACTTTAAGAAGAAAATAACTAGAGACTGATAATTTATTGTAAGAGATATTAAAGTCTAGCAAAATTTAAAACATATGTTTTCAATGACCCGGCATCTGCATTTCCAGGTAATACCTTAGTGAAATGTGTAAACATGAATAAATAGATAAATAAACCTCATACAAAGGCTTTTACTGCAATCCTCCTAGTAAGAGCAAAAAATCAAAGCCAACCTATATGCTTGTAGCAGTGTTATGACCAAATTAATTTTGGTATATTTACATGATGGACTTCATTTGTATAGAAGTAATCTTGAAAACATAATGTTGAGAAACATTCAAGTTGCAAAAGATTATTTATAGTCCAGTAAATCATTTACATAAAACTTACATACACATAAAACAATCTATGTATGTCATTTATTAATCTATATTTAGAAAACATATAAAAACAAGGAGTAGGATCACAAAATTCATGATAGCAGTTAACTCTGAAGAGAGAAATAAAGAGAAATGTGACCAGGGAAAGGTTTATAGGAGACTTCAACTTTATTGGTAATAGTTTATTTCTTAAAAGATCAGATAAAATGTGACATAATATTTGTTAATTCTGGGTGGTAGCTGAATGGGTATCTTCTTATCTTTTCCAAAAGAACTTTTTGGTTAAATTATTTTTTCAAAATAAAAATAAATTATGAAAGTTTACAAGTGTTTTTTACAAAACACTAAAACTGCAGCTGAGATGGGTTTTTTAGAGACTATGACAGGGAGTCATTCACCAATATAAAAAGTTCAGCACAGGGACTTCCCTGGTGGTCCAGTGGTTAGGACTTTGCACTTCCGCTGCTGGGGGCCGGGGTTCATCCCTGGTCAGGGAACTAAGATCCCTCAAGCAGCGCAAAAGCTCAGCACAGACCTGTGGTGGGCGGAGACCATGCTGCGGTGAGCGAACTAAAGGCGCTTCACCATTTTTTAAAAACTTTTATTTATTTCTTTTATTTTTTATTTTTTTCAACAAATTTATTGGAGTATAATTGCTTTACAGTGGTATGTTAGTTTCTGCTGTATAACAAAGTGAATCAGCTATACATATACATATATCCCCACATCTCCTCCCTCTTGAGTCTCCCTCCCACCCTCCCTATCCCACCGCTCTAGGTGGTCACAAAGCACCGAGCTGACCTCCCTGTGCCATGCGGCTGCTTCCCACTAGCTATCTATTTTACGTTTGGTAGTGTATATATGTCCATGCCAGTCTCTCACTTTGTCCCAGCTTACCCTTCCCCCTCCCCGTGTCCTCAAGTCCATTCTCTATGTTTGCGTCTTTATTCCTGTCCTGCCTCTAGGTTCTTCAGAACCTTTTTTTTTTTTTTTTTTTTTAGATTCCAAATATATATGTTAGCATACAGTATTTGTTTTTCTCTTTCTGACTTACTTCACTCTGCATGACAGTCTCTAGGTCCATCCACCTCACTACAAATAACTCAATTTCGTTTCTTTTTATGGCTGGGTAGTATTCCATTGTATATATGTGCTATATCTTCTTTATCCATTTCATCTGTCGATGGACACTTAGGTCGTTTCCATGTCCTGGCTATTGTAAATAGAGCTGCAATGAACATTTTGGTACATGACTCTTTTTGAATTACGGTTTTCTCAGGGTATATGCCCAGGAGTGGGATTGCTGGGTCGTATGGTAGTTCTATTTTTAGTTTTTTAAGGACCCTCCATACTGTTCTCCATAGTGGCTGTATCAATTTACATTCCCACCAACAGTGCAAGAGGGTTCCCTTTTCTCCACACCCTCTCCAGCACTTATTGTTTGTAGATTTTTTGATGATGGCCATTCTGACTGGTGTGAGGTGATACTTCATTGTAGTTTTGATTTGCATTTCTCTAATGATTAGTGATGTTGAGCATCCCTTCATGTGTTTGTTGGCCATCTGTATGTCTTCTTTGGAGAAATGTCTATTTAGGTCTTCTTCCCGTTTTTGGATTGGGTTGTTTTCTTTTTTGATATTGAGCTGCATGAGCTGCTTGTATATTTTGGAGATTAATCCTTTGTCAGTTGCTTCGTTTGCAAATATTTTCTCCCATTCTGAGGGTTGTCTTTTCGTCTTGTTTATGATTTCCTTTGCTGTGCAAAAGCTTTCAAGTTTCATTAGGTCCCATTTGTTTATTTTTGTTTTTATTTCCATTTCTCTAGGAGGTGGGTCAAAAAGGATCTTGCTGTGATTTATGTCATAGAGTGTTCTGCCTGTGTTTTCCTCTAAGAGTTTTATAGTGTCTGGCCTTACATTTAGGTCTTTAAGCCATTTTGAGTTTATTTTTGTGTATGGTGTTAGGGATTGTTCTAGCAGAGGGAGGAATGCTTCACCATTTCACTCCGCCTGCTGCCGGAGCCCCAGAACGAATTTCCGCTCCCCCCTCCCCCACCCATTACCTGGCTGTCTCCACCTCATCCCTCATTTCTCAGTTTACACATCCTGCTCTCAAGAACGCTTTTCCTAGCTTGCACAAGTGAGTTATACTCCCCTCCTTTGCACTTGACAAGCTGTCTGTGTGTTCCCACCTTGCCGTGGTTAGCACTCTAGGATAACTTCCCATTTACTTGTTTGTCTCCCCTCTGACATCGCTGGCTCTTTAGGGAGGGGCTGTGTGCAAAGCTGTGGCTGGCACTGTTCCCAGCCCTGAGTACATACTTCCTACATTTTTGCTGAATTTTGTAGATTCTGGGTCCAGACAGGGTACTGTAGTGGGCTCTCTGCTGGCAGAGGGCAGGACGAGGGTACTGACGCCTGAAGATGCCAGCAGGAAATATTCAAGGCAAACCATCTACTGAACATCTTTTGCCTGGAGCTGGATTTGCATTTCAGAATCATTAATGTCTGAAGCTGATCTTCATGGAAAAGAAAAAGTGGACTCAATTTTTAAAAAGCAGCTGATTGTCAGGCTTGCCTTTCCTCTTTGTTTTATCTAAACACACAAGTAGGGAAAGTTGGCTCAGAAATCATTCAAAATTGGATTTTTCTTTTATAGTTTCCACTCAAAATCCCCCATGTAACATTTTCCCACATAAAAAAGCCAAGCCTCAGTATTACAGAAAACATCCTATAGACATTTTCCTATTTTTGCCATCTTGTCCAATTTTGGAAAACGTAGGAACCACATCAGACCCATTCACTATAAGTAATGGGGAAAATATGGATGAGGAAAACCACACGCCCACACTCCTGGCAAGACTGACCTTAACCCATTTCTAGTTTTAAAATTGTAACTTAATATTGATGCCCTTGGCTTGAGAGCTACTGGTCAGAACATGTCAAAAGGCATGAACTCCAGTCTGATTTTTGAGGAACACAGTGTTTCTGGGACCCAGACAAACAGCAGAGTCTGAGACCGTGTAGGAGGTTGTGCAGTCCTTTCTGAGTGCTTACCGTCCCTGCCCACACTCGGCCGGCCCCCGTCCCGTGGCTCAGAGCCCCGGTGGGGAGTGCACTGCCTCCCCTGTGGGCAGCAGTTTGGCCAGGAGACGTGCTTTGGCCAATGAAATGTGAGTGGAGGTAAAAAGGTGCCAGTCCCGGAAGAAAGGTCTAAGAGGCACCGGTCTTTCCTCCAGCCGGCTCGCTCACCTTTCCTGCTACCAAGGGAACAGCGTGTTGCAGAAACAGGCTGACCTTTTAGTCTGAATTCCAGAATAAAGAAGATCCATGGAGCCCACTTGCAGCTGATGTATAATGTGAGCAAGGAGAGAAACAAAATGAAACAAAACCCCTATGTTTTTGAAGCCACTAAGATTTTAGGGTTGTTTGTTTCCATGTCATAACCTACTAAAAGATGACCAATGGTGAATTTAAAAATTAGAATAAATTAAAGTTATGTCCCTACGCAACAGCAGGCACCATTCAGACTCCTCTCTGCTACCCACAGCAAGTGCGCTGTAGAAGGTGAGAGGGAACTTCGCTATAGGTTGGCCTCTTTTCTTCTGCAAGGCTAGTTGTAGCAAATATTCTCTTTCTGGTACACAAGTTGACAAGAAGCCTCTTGGTTTGGGTTTTTTTTTTTTAATTCATCTCAAAGATTCAGAATTTTCTGAGTCCAGAACCAGCTCCGGTGTCCCCCCTAATTTCCTAGGCAGATCTTTAACACATTTCTAGCCTGGTTGCAAATCACCACTGCTTGAACCACTGTTTGAACTGAGCAGATTATTTCTGTCTTATCAGTGGCTGGAGAAACTAGAATTTCCCAAATTAGAGTAATATTTTTTCCTATTGATTTTGCCGTTAGGGACCTGCAATGGTCTCTCCAGGAAAATAGAAAGCCTTTCATTAAATATGCCTTGAATGTGGGTATAGCCTAGAGCCTGCCTGTGGCCATCCTACGTATAGGAGCAAGACAAGAGTTTCATAGTTACAGAGAGAGAGAGGAAACAAGCCGAACTTCACGGAAACATGGTGCTTGGCAGGGGTGATTTTTCTGAAGGAAACAGAAACTGACTAGGAATGATAATACAAATGCTCTATAAACACTGGAAACGTGAAATGAGCAGTATCCATTTAATTTTAGCAGAATCAGTACATCGTTTTATTCAGCACACATAGGAACATTCTGTGTATCAAAATAACCTTCTCAATACCAAACACGTATATGCTGCTGAGAATTCAACACGCCATCCTTACTTCCTATTATCATAGGTGCACATCTTGAACAAAAAACAGAAATACATGACTTCAGTGGTTGCTTTTCATTTTTAGAACATTAGTTAATACTATTGGAATACTAGTAACAAGCAGTATCTTAGAAATTAAGGTAGGATGTGCTCTTTTGCAGTAAATCATATGCCTTTGGTATAAACTCTTTTTGGTTTCCGCCGCCTGAGTCCTTGGCCTCCTTTTTTGCCTTTTCTTCTTTCCTTCTCTCCTGTCCCCCACCCTTTGCTCTAACAGCTGCACTCTTTTTTGCCTGGTGTCCATTTCCCACCTCCACCATCCACCTGATCACCTTAACCCTGAAAGGGGCTGGGTTGCAGCAGGAAGGGGCACTGAGCTTAGAGGCAAGGGGGTGAGGGGTGAGTCCTAGTGCTGCCACCAACATGCTGTGTGACTTGGGGTAAGTCACATAACTTCTCTGTGTATCCATGAGCTCATCCATAAAATGAACTGAGGAAGTGATTCAACATGGAGGGAGTAGTCGAAGTGCTGAAACGATGCTGAGAAGTTAGGGGATGAGAGGACTGAGACGTGACACTGGGCTGAATGGCTTGTCCTTCATTAGTGTACTCAGTGGATTCACTGTGGGCTCAGAAGACATATGGGGGTGCAGTGAGGAGTGAGTGGGTGGTGAGGAAATGAGGGCAACGAACATTGCCATCTTTCAAGATGTTTGGCTTGTGGGGCATAGTAAAAAGAACGGGGGTAGCTGGGGGTAGAAGTAGGGTTCAAGTCGATTCTGCTTTGTTTTGCTTTTATGATATTGAATGGGAATGGGAGAGATACAGGACAGTGGAAGAAGCAGAAGATGGGGGCTGGGGAGTGGTCTACACAGTGAGGTCCTTGAGGATCCTGTGCACAGAAGGCAGGATTAACCCTGTCCACGTCACATGGGAGGGACAGAGAGCACCAATGTGGATGGAATGAGGTGCATGGTTTGGTGGCAGTAAGTTGAGGTGTTCTCTATTGCTTATTTTTCTTTTCCTTGTAAAGTAGGAGGAGCGCCACCCGTAGAGGATGAACAGAAAGTTGGAGGTTTGAAGAGCGTAAATACTTTGTAAAGTTCTCCAACCCAGAGTGCGTGCAAGTTCCAAGACACAGATAAAGCACAGTGTTGGAGGAAGCTGAGGGCTGAGGGCGGCTCTACAGGCTGGTCCAGGTAAGGCAAGGACTTCTAGTCAAGATCTTCGCCCTAGATGGAAATAAACATCTCTAAACCTCCTGCCCTACTTCTTAGATCTGTTGCTCAATAACTCAGTTTAAATGAATTTCTTCTTCCTTCTGAGCTAGGTTGGCGTCACTGGACAGGATCAGCTAGTGGAAGATAACCCTCCAACTTTTATGCATGAACTTGGCCAAGATCAGGCTTTTTTGGAGGCATAACATCCACAGGGAATACTATACAGGCAAGGTCCTGGTGTATCGGTTTGATCTGGTAAGTTAATATCTGTCTCTTCTGTGTCCTGTGTACCAGATACTTGGAAAAGAGCTGAGAATAAAAAGGAGATATTACCCATTTTCATGGAGTTTACAGTATAGTGGAGAATCATAATAATAGCTAATTAAATAATTATAAGTGAGTAAAGTGTCATAAGGGAGAAGTTTAGTTCTCTAGCAGTCAGTAGAAAGAGGGCTCCACTTTACATTAGAGGTGAGAGAAGACTCCCCAGGGATGCATTTAATCTAAGACCTGAAACATGAGCAGGTGTTTGGTGAGTAAAAAGAGTTAACTGGTAGGGAGGGGTGAGCATCAAATGACATTGAATTTTAAGAAACGTATGAGGTCCATCTTGGGAGAAGTTGGTCATTAGCTGTAAATGACTACAACCTGAAATGGACCAGTCACGATTTCTTTTTCTGGACTGTTCTTCACTAACACTGCTTCTGTGATTATTATTGGTCATCCCTGATGGATGTTCAGCCATTCATGTCTGTTAGCTAATGGCCGGCCCATTAGAGTCATCTGGGGCAGAAGGACCCCAGCCCAACTATTACACATTAGAATCGCTCCACATGGAGCCTGGTCATTATTATTTTCAGAAAGCTTCCGGGTGATTCTAACGTGTAGTTGGCATTGAGACCCACCGCTATGGGGCTCTGGGAGATGTGGGTGCACTGGGATTTGGCTTCAGGATATCAAGCCTCAAGTCTCAGAATTAGGGCAGGAGCATTTGCTTCCCTCAACTCCACTCTCTTCCTTCAAGTACTACCAGGAATTCCTGCTTCCACCAGGTCTGAGAGATTTAATTCTTGCGTACATTTGAACAGGCTCTTGCTCTTTCCTTTTGTGAAATTTGCATGAACCTCAGTAATTGGGGCCTTACGTCCTTGCCTAGCTCGTTTACAGGAACTCCAACTGCCCATCTACCCTTACCTGCCCTGCCGAGGCCTCTGTGGCTGTTCTGGTTGGTGGGGAGGTGGGCAGCGTGTCCTCAGCTGCTCTCTCACTGATGCCTCCCCACCACTCACAACATTGGAAAAGTTTTGTCATCTGCAGCGATCTGCAATCTTTCATGCAACCTGCTCTCTTGAGTCTTCCAGACTTTGCTCTGTTCTTTCCACTTTATCATTCCCTTTGGGTTAGTACCAAGAATAAAGTGCCCCAAGTACCAGGCTGAAAATATGAAAGTGGAAGTGTCCACGCTCATGCTGTAAAGAAGCATTTCCCAGCTAAGTCAAATGTTCACCTCTGTGTACCAAAGGGTGAGTCCATCTTCTGAGAATTTGAGGCAATATTTGTCTACCCTATTTGTTCAGTGGCTAGGACCTCTGAACAGGGGACCTAGGGACCCTAGCGCAAATCAGATTCCTAGGAGTCCTCCAGGATGGTTTGGAGCTCCTGAGGTGGGTGCACAGAGAGGACCTCACTGTCCCCTTCCTAGAAAATGAAGGTGGTGGTGGGCGAGTAGTTGGACTAGATGCTCATGTTGGCTGATCTCAATATGTTCAACCCTAGCCTGGCCTAAACACACCAGCTATGCTTTTCTCCCAGACTTTTAATACTCCAAATAGACTTTTCAGTTCTTTAGATTACCCAACTTTGACAGACAGTTCTTGGGAGGTCTGATTGCACATTTCATGTTGATCTTGGCTGTCTTGCATGGAGGAGGGTGTGTCTCTACACAGTACACTTGGTATTTAGGTCACTGGCAAAGCACACACAGGGTCATTAGTTAATTAAATACGATATTAAAGTCAGGGATGGGCCCAATCCTTTGAGCTTTTAGAAAGACTTTAGAAGTAGAGATATGCCCACTTCTGACCTGTGCCCGGGCCAAGCCAGGCTGCAGGAGTCACGAGTGAGCCCAAATGTGTTCTCTCTGCACCTTTTCACCCAGACACCTCAATGCCAAGCACCTCAAGCGTGACCCCTGTCTTCAAACAACTCGTCTTCACATGCCACCGTGTGATGTGGCCCCTTATTGCTCACCCAGTCCTGTGGTATTGCTGGGAGAGGCTGGGGTTGAGGCAAAGCCAAGCCTGTGGACAGCCAGGAAGCTGGCCCCGTAGCCATGGCCCCATGAACACCAGGGACAAGGCAGACAGGATGTGGGAAAGGCTGAGGCTCTGGGTGCAGACTCCCTGTGCCCCCAACAGTCATGCTCCTCTGTAGAGAAAATAGGGGTCAGACAGTAAGTCGATTTTGAATTCTTCTCAAAGATGAATGGATGTGTTGAGAGTATGACTTATTTTTAGCCCTTCCTTTTGCATCATGGCTATTTCTGATGATATTTTTTTGTTTTGCCTATCCTCAACAGAGCTGCTTTTCACACACACTTCCCCACTTTGACAAAATGATCCTGTCACCTCCACAGGAGGACTTCAGTGGAGGCCTGAATTCCAGGTCTGAATGTGGCTTTTGAGGCTGAGTTTTGACACTGGATGTGCCGTACACCCTGAGAAAACCATTTCTGAATAACTGATTTTTCTCTAATTTAGGCAAATAATCCTGCTTTTTAAGGCCATGATTCTGAAAATGATTATTTCCACTGAATATTTTTCTTCTCAAGTTAGAATGAACAATCTATGTCTCCATCAGGCTAGCTTGCTTTTTTTTGGCTGAAGTTTGCCCTCTCCAAGTTTATGCTCTGCCCTTGCCTAGGCTGGTGATTCTTGTGGTGATGCCCATCCCACAGTTGAGTGAAGGGAGAGGAGACCCCTAAAAACTGTTTTCCATTACCCATGTCTTAATTACTTTGAACATCAAAGAAGGGACATTTGGTGAGTTTTATCTTTTCTTTAATGCAAGCAATGTGGCTTTCTCAGAGACAAATAGTCTGGGTTCTTTTTCCCTTCTGTATAAAATAAAGGGGGTGGACTAGATGTTTTCTAAGTTCCTAGTCTCCTCTAACTTTGTGACCTGAGAAATGGCTTTTCAGTAAAAGTGCCAGAGAAAGGTAGGGCTATCACGCATGTCATCCTGGTGACAAGTGTGTGTGGAACAAAGAGTCCTGGATCAGGAATCAAAGTCTTTGTGGTATAAACTACCAGTGGGATCTCCCTTAAGCACTCCAAAGCTTTAGCTGTGAAAGTTGTAAGTGGTGTCATGTTGACCAACTGAAGCAACTATATGTTGAAAGTGCTTTGACAATAAACTAATATATAAGAATCAAGGGTTGCTATTAACAGAATAGCAAAGAGGCTCCCTCAGAAATCATTTCTCAGCTTCTGGATTTTAGGTCTCTAGTCAGCTTATAATACAGCTACATAGAGATTCTGCCAACCCCACCCAACGTGCCCCACCCAATTTAAACAACTGCAGTGGATTAAAATTTGCCAAAGGAAAGAGCAAGACAATAGTAATTTGCTAATGGGAAAAGCCATGATTCTAACGCAAGCTGAAAATGAAGGCTTAATTTGAAAGACACTTTGGAAATCCACGCTGGTTTTGTAATGCCAAACTATAGGTTAGAAATGTGTATGTTCAAAAAATTCAGAGACCTGTTTTCCAGCAGATTCCAGTGGAGAACATGCCAGGCCAAAGTCATGCTGCCTAATATTCATGCTTTAGCCCAGCTCCCAAGTTGCTATTCAAGCTTAGAAAATTGGCTGAATCTTTCAAGGTCAAGTTCCCCTAATTACAATGTGGATTGATAATAGAGGCTCAGAGTTTTCACATATTTCACTCCTAGTATGTAAGTTAAAGGTAATTTAATTAAAAACATTTGTGGGGAGTCAAGATGGTGGTGTGGGAAGCCGTGGACTTAGCGTCCCCCCAAAACTAGGGCGCCTGTTGGCCACTGATGGCAGACTCTGACACCCAAGGAGACGGGAGGAAACCGAAAGTGAACCGGTAGGACGTAGAGGGACTGAGGAGGGAGGAGAAGTGGAGGCCAGCCAGGATTGGTGTCCCTGACGTCGGGGAGAACAGGAGAGACAGGCGGGAGGGGCCCTCCAGGAGGGGTGGTAGAGGAGCAGAGGGCGATCGCCTGGCCCACTAGGGCCAGGGAGCCTGCTGAGCTCCCATGCCAGTACCCTCCCTCCAAAGCCCCATCCAGGCTGTGTGGGTCCTGGGGGCATAGGAGGGAGACCGTGGAGATGAGGAGAGGCAGGTGGGAGGAGCCATCTGGAGGAGCGAGAGAGGAGTGGAGGGCATTTGCCCCACCCACTCAGTCCTGGGGAGCCTGCTGGGCTCCCACGTGAGGTCCCCTGCCCTCTGAGACCAGGGGTAGGGGGCACGCCTGGGCCTCTTCTGTTCCTTGAGCCTAAGCCCCACCCCCCACAGCTCCAGGACCTTTTCCAGCCCTTTGGGCCCTAAATATAGGCCCCACCCACTGCCCAAACCTCACCTTTGCTTAGGTCCCGCTCCACAGACAAGGCCTTCCCCCCCCTTTTTTTCTCTTTTTTTCTTTTTCTTTTCCCTCCTCTTATTACTGTTGTGACACTGAGGTACCTTCTGGTTGTTGATTCATCTACATTTTTATATTATTTCTAACATATCTGTTACTTTCCTAGTCTAATGTTTTTTACTTTGTTATTGTTCTCTCTTTTTTTTTTTTTGCTGCCCCACACAGCTTGCGGGATCTTGGTTCATGAGCTGGGGGTTGGGCTGAAACTCCTGCGGTGGGAGCTCCGAGTCCAAACCACTGGACTAACAGAGAACCTCAGACCCCAGGGAATATTCATCGGAGTGAGGTCTCATGGAGTCCCTCATCTCAGCACCAAGACCCAGCTCTACCCAATAGCTTACAAACTCCAGTGTTGGAAGCCTCAAGCCAAACAACCAGTAAGACAGAAACAAAATCTCACTCATAAAAAAATAAAATAAAATAAAAAAAAGAGACAGCAAAAAAAAAATGTCAGAGTTGAAGGAGCAAGGTAAAAACTTACAAGACCAAATAAATGAAGAGGAAATAGGCAATCCACCTGAAAAAGAATTCAGAGTAATGATAGTAAAGATGATCCAGAATCTCAGAAATAGAATGGAGGCACGGACTGAGAAAATACAAGAAATGTTTAACAAAGATCTAGAAGAACTAAAGAACAAATACACAGAGATGAACAACACAATAACTGAAATGAAAAATACACTAGATGGAATCAACAACAGAATAAATGAGGCAGAAGAATGAATAAGTAAACTGGAAGACAAAATGGTGGAAATAACTGCCAAGGAGCATAAGAAAGGAAAAAGAATGAAAAGAATTGAAGATAAGCACAGAGCCCTCTGGGACAACACTAAATGCACCAACATTCAAATTATAGGGGTCCCAGGAGAAGAAAAGAAAAAGAAAGGGTCTGAAAAAATATTTGAAGTGATTATAGTTGAAAACTTCCCTAACATGGGAAAGGAAACAGTCACCCAAGTCCAGGAAGCACAGAAAGTCCAATACAGGATAAACCCTAGGAAAAACACACCAAGACACATATTAATCAAACTAACAAAAATTAAATTCAAAGAAAAAATATTAAAAGCAGCAAGGGAAAAACAAAAAATAACATACAAAGGAATCCAGCTGATTTTTCAGCAGAAACTCTGCAGGCCAGAAAGGAGTGGCAGGATATACTTAAAGTGATGAAAGAGAAAAACTTACAACCATGATTACTCTATCCAGAAAGGATCTCATTCAGATTTGATGGAGAAGTCAAAAGCTTTTCACACAAGCAAAAGCTAAGAGAATTCAGCACCACCAAACTAGCTTTACAACAAATGCTAAAGAAACTTCTCCAGGCAGGAAACACAAGAGAAGAAAAAGACACACAAAAACAAACCCAAAACAATTAAGAAAATGGTAATAGGAACGTACCTATCGATAATAACCTTGAATGTAAATGGATTAAATGCCCCAACCAAAAGACACAGACTGGTTGAATGGATACAAAAACAAGACCCATATATATGCTGTCTACAAGAGACCCACTTCAGACCTAGGGACACATACAGACTGAAAGTGAAGCGATGGAAAAAGATATTCCAGGCAAATGGAAATCAAAAGAAAGCTGGAGTAGCAATGCTCGTATCAGATAAAATAGACTTTAAAATAAAGACGTGTACAAGAGATAAGGAGGGACACTACATAATGATCAAAGGATCAATCCAAGAAGAAGATATAACAATTATAAATGTTTATGCACCCAACATTGGAGCACCTCGATACATAAGGCAAATGCTAATGACCATGAAAGGAGAAATCAACAGTAACACAATAATAGTATGGGACTTTACCACCCTACTTACACCAACAGACAGATCATCCAAACAGAAAATAAATAAGGAAACACAAGCTTTAAATGACACAATAGACCAGATAGATGTAATTGATATTTATAGAATATTCCACCCAAAAATGGCAGAATACAATTTCTCCTCAAGTGCACACAGCACATTCTCCAGGATAGATCACATCTTGGGTCACAAATCAAGCCTCAGAAAACTTAAGAAAATTGAAATCATATCAAGCATCTTTTCTGACCACAATGCTATGAGACTGGAAATCAATCAAAGGAAGAAAAACTGTAAAAAACACAAATATATGGAGGCTAAACACTGGGCTACTAAATAACCAAGAGATCACTGAAGAAATCAAAGGAGAAATAGAAAAATACATAGAAACAAATGACAATGAAAACACAACGACCCCAAACCTATGGGATGCAGCAAAAGCAGTTCTAAGAGGGAAGATTATAGCAATTCAATCTCACCTTAAGAAACAAAAAAATCTCAAATAAACAATCTAACCCTACACTTAAAACAACTAGAGAAAGGAGAACAAAGAAAACCCAAAGTCAGTAGAAGGAAAGAAATCATAAAGATCGCAGCAGAAATAAATGAAATAGAAATGGAGAAAACAATAGCAAAGATCAATAAAACTAAAACCTGGTTCTTTGAGAAGATAAACAAAATTGATAAACCCTTAGCCAGACTCACCAAGAAAAAAAGGGAGAGGATGCAAATCAATAGAACTAGCAATGAAAAAGGAGAAATCACAACTGACACTGCAGAAATACAAAGGATTATAAGAGACTACTACAAACAACTATATGCCAATAAAATGGACAACCACGAAAATGGACAAATTCTTGGAAAGGTGCAATTTTCCAAGACTGAACCAGGAAGAATTAGAAAATATAAACAGACCTATCACAAGTAATTAAATTGAAACTGTAATTTAAAATCTTCCAACAAACAAAAGTCCAGGACCAGATGGCTTCACAGGTGAATTCTATCAAACATTTAAAGAAGAGCTAACACCAATCCTTCTCAAACTCTTCCAAAATATTGCAGAGGGAGAAACACTCCCAAATTCATTCTACGAAGCCACCATCACCCTGATATCAAAACCAGAAAAAGATATCACAAAAGAAGAAAATTATAGACCAATATCACTGATGAACATTCATGCAAAAATCCTGAACAAAATACTAGCAAACAGAATCCAACAGCACATTAAAAGGATCATACACCATGATCAAGTGGGATTTATCCCAGGGATGCAAGCATTCTTCAGTGTATGCAAATCAATCAATGTGATATGCCACATCAACAAATTAAGGAATAAAAACCATATGATCATCTGAATAGATGCAGAAAAAGCTTTTGACAAAATTCAACACCCGTTTATGATAAAAACTCTCCAGAAAATGGACATAGAGGGAACCGACCTCAACATAATAAAGGCCATATATCACAAACCCACAGTAAGCACCATACTCAATGGTGAAAAACTGAAAGCATTTCCACAAAGATCAGGAACAAGACAAGGATGTCCAGTCTTGCCACTCTTATTCAGCACCATTTTGGAAGTCCTACCCACAGCAATCAGAGAATAAAAAGAAATAAAGGAAATACAAATTGGAAAAGAAGAAGTAAAACTGTCACTGTTTGCCGACAACATGATACTATACATAGAAAATCCTAACGTTGCCACCAGAACACTACTAGAACTAATCAATGAATTTGGTAAGGTTTCAGGATACAAAATTAATGCACAGAAATCTCTGGCATTCCTATACACCAATAACGAAAAATCAGAAAGACAAATTAAGGAAACACTCCCATTTACCATCACAACAAAAAGAATAAAATATGTAGGAATACACCTGCCTAAGGAGGTGGAAGTCTTGTACTCAGAAAACTATAAAACACTGATAAAAGAAATCAAAGATGACATAAACAGATGGAGAGATAGACCATGTTCTTGGATTGGAAGAATCAATACTGTGAAAATAACTATACCACCCAAAGCAATCTACAGATTCAATGCAATCCCTATCAAACTATCAATGCATTCTTCACAGAATTAGCACAAAAAATTTTACAATTCGTATGGAGACTCAAAAGACCCTGAGTAGCCAAAGCAATCTTGAGAAAGAAAAACGGAGTTGGAGGAATCAGGCTCCCTGACTTCGAACTATACCACAAAGCTACAGTAATCAAGACAGTATGATACTGGCACAAAAACAGAAATATAGATCAATGGAACAGGATAGAAAGCCCAGAGATAAACCCAGGCACGTGTGGAAACCTAATTTACGTCAAAGGAGTCAAGAACATACAATGGAGAAAAGACAGCCTCTTCAATAAGTGGTGCTGGGAAAACTGGACAGCTACGTATAAAAGAATGAAATTACAACACTACCTAACACCATACAGAAAGAAACTCCAAATGGATTAAGACTTACATATAAGACCAGACACTATAAAACTCTTAGAGGAAAACATAGGAAAAACACTCTTTGACATAAACCACAGCAAGATCTTTTTTGACCCACCTCCTACATAACAGAAACCAAAACAAAAATAAACTAATGGGACTTAATTAAACTTAAAAGCTTTTGCACAGCAAAGGAAACCATAAACAAGACAAAAAGATAACCCTCAAAATGGGAGAAAATATTTGCAAATGAAACAACAAACAAAGGATTAATCTCCAAAATACACAAACAGCTCATGGAGCTCAATATCAAAAAACAAACAATCCAGTTAAAAAATGGGCAGAAGACCTAAATAGACATTTCACCAAGAAATACATACAGATGGCCAAGAGGCACATGAAAAGATGCTCAACATCACTAATTATTAGAGAAATGCAAATCAAAATGACAATGAGGTATCACCTCATGCCAGTCAGAACGGCCATCATCAAAACATTTACAAACAATAAGTGCTACAAAGGGTGTGGTGAAAAGGGAACCCTCCTGCACTGTTGGTGGGAATGTAAATTGATACAACCACTATGGAAAACAGTATGGAGGTTACTTAAAATACTAAAAATAGAGCTACCATATGACCCAGCAATCCCACTACTGGGCATTCACCCTGAAAAAAACGTAATTCAAAAAGAGACATGTACTACAATGTTCATTCCAGCACTATTTACAATAGCCAGGACATAGAACCAACCTAAATGTCCATCGACAGATGAATGGATAAAGAAGATGTGGCACATATATACAATGGAATATTACTCAGCCATAAAAAGAAACGAAATTGAGTTATTTGTAGTGAGGTGGATGGACCTAGAGTCTGTCATACAGAGTGAAGTAAGTCAGAAAGAGAAAAACAAATGCCATATACTAACGCATATATATGGAATCTAAAATGAAAAAGAAAAAAAAATGGTACTGATGAACCTAGTTGCAGGGCAGGAATAAAGAGGAAGACATAGAGAATGCGCTTGAGGACACAGGGTGGGAGGAGAAAGCTGGGGCAAAGTTAGAGTAGCACGGACACATATACACTACCGAGTGTAAAATAGTTGGCTGGTGGGAAGCAGCAGCATAGCACAGGGAGATCAGCTCGGTGCTTTGCGATGAACTAGAGGGGTGGGATAGGGAGGGTGGGAGGGAGGCTCAAAAGGTAGTGGGTATGAGGACATGTGTATGCATATAGCTGATTCGCTTTGTTGTGCAACAGGAACTACCACAGTATTGTGAAGCAATTATACTCCAATAAAGATCTATTAAAAAAATTCTTTGGAAAGCGCTTTTGGTATTTCAGATAAAAGTTACAATAATGCAGCCAAGGTACCACATCTGGCTTTACATACCTGAAATGCCCTAAATGTTGTTTGCAAATAAAACCTTACAAATGTGTTAGGAAAGGAATATTAAATACCTTTGTAATGCAAAGGATCCTTTTTGAACCCCCAAATTGGGTTACCATGTAAATCTATGTTTTCAAAAGTCAGATTTCTATAAAAGCACAGTAGACCTGCAGTGCTGTTTACTGCAGGTAAACACACAGAGCTCTTCACAGAGGCTAGTAATAAGAGCTATGTTCATGTGGGCAGGACATTTTAACAAGCACCAGCCTTAGCACCCATCCATAGCCTGATAGAAAACCTCTAACTGTGGGGAAAGCATGCATTTCCCTGGAAATATCAACATAAAAAGTGTTGAAGAATAACCAGGAATCATAAATGAGCTGGAGTTTTTCAAGGTCATTTTCAATGTCTATCGTTTTACTAAGAAAAATGCAATAAATTTGCTGCATAGATGAAAATGACATTTATGCTTGTCAAATATTTGTTTCCTGTGGCAGAAGAAACCATCAAGGGAAAGCGTTTTCTATTGTATCAGCACTAACATAATTGACCCCAAGAATAGAATAAAATTTGAAAATAAATTGCTAATGGGATAGTACTTAAATATATAGATACACACACACACACCCCTTTTTATATTTCCTGATTTAACAAAGAAAATGTTCTAGGGAAAGTGCAGATCTGATCAAAAGGTCTGGCAATCCTTCCTTCTTTGATTTTCTGCAGCACTTACTGTCTGCATGAATCATTTGGCATGGGCGAATTGTCTTGTGTCTTTTCATGCATGTATTTCTTGTCTATACAATGAAAAAGTGAGCTCCTGGAAGGAAGTTCCCTTTGACACTAAACCCAATCAATGCCTTGTACATAACCGGGATGGCTTAATCACTGACTAGCATGTGCATTTGCAGGGAGGAGCCCAGTGAGATACACTTAAAACCTTTATTCATTGATTTACAAAATGTACAATATTTACAAAATTTAGGCATTAATCCCATATTGACATGAACGCTGTGGGGAGTCTAAAAATAAATAAATGGCACACAGGTTGATATACACATCGTGGCTCTTTGCACTTCAAGCTGTCACCAACCGTGGGATTTAATGGAAGGCTTAATGCAGTAGAAAAGTCAGATGGATGCCTAGTCCTGGGCCTTCCACATGAATGGCCCTTCCTTGGCTCCTTGAGGCTGGGAATGGTGAGCAAACCACTTTCTTTGAAGAGAATGAAACACCAGCCATTCTGACAGGTACATGGGGTGCATGTAGCCACATCTGTGTAGAATTTGCAGTGACCCCCCCGGGTGGCAGATGAGTCTGCACCATTGTGGATCTGGTCCCTACACACCACCAGGGAGGCTTTGGAGTGGTGCCTTCTCATTAAGAACCAAGATTTGGACTTTATCTCTTATTTTAATCACATGCAGTACTTGGAAGGTGTCAGTGGAGAGTGACCCATGCACAAAAATGTATTTGTAGGTATATACATCAAATTGTCATTGTCTTATGGCATCTTCAGATGGAAGATCAACCTGCCTCCTCTTTGACAGCAAAAGGAATGAATGAGGAAGCCATACCCACACCCCCCCCTAAAGAGAAAACATTGTCTGGGGACACACACAAAAGGCATCCTATAGAAGCAGGACTAGACAAACTCCACATGATAAAATGGACAAATTCCCATGATGTCAGGCCTGGAAGTCTTCCTAGGGGTGGCAATTCCACCTTCCCTTCCTCTTCCATCCCACCTCATCCCATATAACCTAAACTGGAAGGAAAGGCTTCATGTTACTTCTTAGAGCCTCAGTACCTTCATCTGTAACGTGTAAATACTAGTAACGTTCCTTACAGGGTTCTTGCAGGGATTACATGACCCAACTCATGTAAAGTGCTTACTGTGGCGTCTGGCACATAAGAGGTGCTTAGTAAATGTCTTGCTTTCTCTCTCCCTCTACGTCCCCTGCCCCAGTTGTAAGCAACATATTGATAAACCTACCAAACTCTGAATTAAGGTTTTTTGATGCAATTTAGATGATTTTGTTTCAGAGTTTCTGCCGTCAGTTCACATTGGGTCCCTGAAGGGGGCTCATTTTATGAGCCTGAGACATTTTCCTCTGCAGGGCAGATGGACCCTGACAACACTGGCCTCCTGATCAGCAACGACCCCACCGAAGTTCATGGAAATACACCCCCTAACCCTGCAGAGAAACTCATACCAGTGATGGTCACCACCCGAATACTTCTGGGACAATACCACTGAGAAAACCACGAGCAAAAACCTTGAGGCCAACACGTTACTCTTACTCACAACATAAATTAAGTTTTTTCAACACTGGTGCAAGTATTATAGATAACTTTCAACAAACATATATTACAAGCTCTACCACTGTTGAAAAATATGTATTCTAATTCGATCGTTTTGTTCAGAATAAAGAATCTTTTACAATATATTTTAGTCTCTAGTTATGCCATACAAAAATAAATATTGTATAAATGATTTATAAGGAAGAAGAAAAAGTTGGAGGTGCCAAAAATATAGGAAGGATGGTGAAAGTTTTACCATTTACTTCAAAAGCAATCATCTGAAAAAAATAAAAACATCTTACTGGGTCTCTTTACTAGTCTCACCATCACTCCAGTGGTCCACCTACTTCTCATCCTAAGATATTACATCTTCTTTTCCTATCAATCTTGAGACAACTTAATGCAGAGCCTTCTCCCTGAAGTCACTGGGGATCTGGAAGAGGGAGAACGAAGAAGGCTCTGGGGCAGTATAAACTGCAGATGAAAGGTTTGGCAGAGACACTTACTGCGCCCTCACAACGAACTCGGATCAACCCCGCACATCTGCCTTTCGTTTTGAAATCCTCTCTCTGTCTCAATTAGCTATGCCTGAATAGAACCTCATGGCTGGAGGAAATAGCCCCATACTGCTGTCAGCCTCTTTGGATACCTATGGGTCCAGGTAGCATCCAGGATTTCATGGAGCACAGTTAGGTGCCAAATCAAGGCCAATCTCACCAATTATATGAAGGGATAAGCAGTCACCTTATGGGTGCCAGTTCCATTAAGTTGGGAAAAATCCTTCTCCAGCCACCTCTCCTCCCATACAAAAAAACTTTTATGATTGCCTTTTTTTTTTTTATGTCCCATGAGTCCCGCCATTGGGAGAAGAGTACTGGGACAATTAAATTGGACAAACTGCTTACTAGTTTTCTAGGGACTTGGTCAGACTCTCCAAGGAAATAGTCCATTCATTTGGGAATCAAAGTTTTAAAACTCTAAAGCTATAAATGAATTCATGACTGGAGCACTCAAACCAGGGGTCATTGACCTTTCTGCTGAAGAACACAGATCTACACGTGTCCATATAACATATGCCTAACATCTCAGAGGGCTGCAGGACCTCCTGTGGCTCGTGCATGTATTCCAAACTAAAAGCCCCAAATCTCAGTAAATGCAGAGCTATTTTTTGGAGGGGAAACAAAGGTTATGGTATAGAATCCAGGGACTGTTTTGGGGGCAGGCTGCTTTGATGAGGTCTTGGACTTGAAATGACTACATTGGAGCAATGCTTGTTCCCCGTGGTAAGTGGAAGTGCCTGGCCTTGAAGACATCCGTGAGTGTTATGGTTTCACATGTGTGACTACTGTCAGGCCAATGCCTCATGCATGACTATGGGCCCTCCACGTCCCCATGGATCGTTACGACACATGGTGCCTTTGAGCTGCTATAACGTGAGTCCCAACCACACCCACAAGCAGGACACTATCACGGACATGCAGCCTCGGTGCCCATTTGTCTGATTTATGGGTGACGTTGTGGTAAATGTGGCATCACTTTCATTTCGGGGGAGTGGCAAGTTACAGATATTTCCTTCACAACAGGAAGTGCAGACCTGAAAGAAAGGAAGAGAAAAAGAAGGGTGATGAGAAGCTGGCAGGTCTGGGAGGGGGCCAGAGATTTTTGAAGGAATTGTCTCCCTCACAGCAAAACTCAAATGAGAGTTACCTGTTATACAAAGGAGACACCAACCCTGCATTTAAGGGGGTGGGATGAAATTTCACCTGGTTTATCACAATAAACCCCTGTCCCCCAGGCTAAATTCTAGGAATGTGCATTCTGTTTTTGACATCCTACCATGTGGTTATTACACAGTTTTACAGTCTTCCTAGGTCTCAGCTCTTCCATCTATGAAATGGGAATTGTAATACTTACCTTTCTCAGAGACACTCTCATGGTAAACGTTCATTTGCCAAGTTTTCACAGTGAAAGTGAAGTGGCTACAACGCAGTGAATTTAAACTTAAGTATTTACTTTCGTTAGAATTGTCTGCATAATTAGCTCCATTCCAGTGGGTGAGTTAAAGTTTGAAGGGTTTTCATTTACGCAATTACTCCTGCTTTATACTGCTTTCCTCACGCATCATAAGAAAAAATAAACCCCAAAGGGTTATAGACAGAAATTATTTTGGGCCTTGGCTACACAAAGTACGGTAGCTTCAGCTTCAACTGGGAATTTATTAGAAATGCAGAATCTCAAAACTTGCACCAAAGTGAGGAATTTAGAATGTGCATTTGAACAAGATCCCCAAGTGATTCATAGGCACAGTAACGTTCTAAAAACTCTATGATGCTTAATATCCTATACAGTCATTATCCTGCAGAGGTCTGAGTTTGGTCACAGTTGACATGGGCTAAGATGACATTATAATGTTGAGGAGAGAAACTAGAGGTCAGAAGTGACTCTGGATTCTGTCTCTGTTACTAGCTGTGTCACCTGAGCCCATGACATCACTTCTCTGATCTATAGCTTCCACTTGGCTAAAGTAGCCACTATAACCTGAGAGCCAAGCTTAGCCTGGGGGAGGGGGGAGGTCAAGTAAAACCCTTGGGATTACCTTTCATATTTCACTTATTATGTATGACAATTATTTCTCAGTAAAACTGAAAAAAAATTAATTCTTTGTGTTTTCGACAAGTTACTTGAAAATTGGGTGTCTTCTTAAGAGAAAGAAGCCCCTACTAACAGTAAGAGTGGGAGTTGCCCCCAATCACCAGGAAGGCAGCCTGATGGGGAGAAGTGGGCAGCCTCCAAAAAAAGGTCAAGGGCTGATATACAAGATCACAGGTACAGCCAGCTCGGAACGACGGGCGAGAGAGTCAGGAGCATCCCCCACTCCAACCATGAGTCAGGCTGCCTTTCTCTGAGTCTCTATATTCTCCTTCTCCATAGAAGGCAAGGCTGCCTTCTAAGTTTGTTTTACACTGAGTGCTTCTGACCAGGCACCAGAGGGAGGCATCCCACAAGGAGATGGTCCTCTTGTCACCTGCTCAAATGACTCAGGAGCCAATGGATACCCTCCCCAAATCAGCATCCCAATAGAGATATGAACCCCGCTTTACAGAAAGTTATCAAAGCTAAATTGCCTTGGCCATCTTCAGCTGACTGAACTGTTAGTACATCTGCAATGCTCTACCATGAGGGCATAACTGGCCCCTTGCTCCTGTCCCTTTTGGTAACTTTATTACTTTCTTCTGAGTGAAGAAAGGGCTTAGAGTAATTCCAATACCCTCTTGGTCTTGTGTTTACATAATTTATACCAGTTATCCTGTGCCCTAGTATAAATTTTTATTCCTTTAGCGCCAACAGGAAAGGGAGCATCTTGTCATAACGGTATAAAGACAGTCAAAAGCCAGCCTACGTCAGGGAGTAAGGATTGGCTCATGAACCCTGGTGGGCGTCTGGAGAGGAGGAAGCCTGACTATGCTGTCCTGTCACTTGCTTTGTTGCCAGACCTTGTGGCCTTCATGCTCGGAGTCTCTGCAGCCAGTGGACAAGCAGTCTTCCAGCGGAACGCAGCGCTTGGTGACAGAGATGCTGTTTCCTGTGACTTCCATGGTGTGCTGAGTGTAGCAGTATCTAGTCTCTGTCAACAGAGAAAATTTGTTTTAATTGAGACGAGAAATGTTAGCCCAACCTGCTTGAAAGGGAAACAGGTGTGTCGACACTAGGATCTAACAGCATCTGGAACATATACTGTGTCAAGTTGATATCTGGTCCCAAAGATCTCCTTGGAGAGATCCACTTCACCGTGGTAGAAAGGAGGCCTTCTGAAGAATACTGGTCTCTCTGCCCATAAATCTCCATAAACCAAGACCCAGTAGTATTAGTCTTTGCCTTCCAACAAATTTTGCCACTGTGTTGATTTTTATTTTTAGGGGAGGAGAGGTTTGGAGCGATGATTGAGGATGTGAGAGTCATAGTAATTTTCAGGAAGACGAAGGGGTGAAAACATTCAAAGAACACAAGGTTAAAATAAAAAAAGTAAGGCAGGTAACAAAGATCTTCAAATTGAGAAAAGACTATAGGGGAGACTGGTGTGTGTGTGTGTGTGTGTGTGTGTCCAAGTGTGTGTGTGTGCTCACACACACGACTGGGAAACAGCTATTTCCAAGTAAGACAGAATGATTAAAAATAGATTCATTGTATCTGGAGAAAATGACTTTATCCAAAAGAGAACTTCTTGCCTATGAGCATAGCTGGATCCTACAATTCATGACAGGAGAAAACTAACCCAACACGAAAGGCATTCCAGATTGAGGAGTCTCACCATCTCTCCCCAGCGTGATTTCAGTATCTTTCCAAAAAGGCAGACGAAGACCATGAAGTGAGTTTCTAGAGTCCCTCTAAGCTTAGGAGTCTGAAAACTTGAGATTTCTTCCAAAATTCTATGGACAATTTCTTAACTTGCAATTTAAAGAAAAATGGTTTTGTCAGTGTAATTCTTTAAGGCCTCCAGGTGGTATCAGCTTTCTAAGTCTGGGATTTAGGAGAAAGTTCCTGCTCCACTTTTAGATTGAAAACAAAAAAAAGAATAATTCGCCATGGCTCACAGGCCCAGCCGCTCCATGGCATGTGGGATCTTCCCGGACCGGGGCACGAACCCGTGTCCCCTGCATTGGCAGGCGGACTCTCAACCACTGCGCCACCAGGGAAGCCCAAAAAGAATAATTCTTAAGAAATGTCATTGAGGTGTTTTTCATCCATATCTTGGACTGAACTTTTCATGCTTTATACATTTTGGATATTTCGTGGCTAATATGGAATTATGACCTTCTATGATATTATTTATTAGGCAATAAAAATTCCCCTCACCAAAGTACTAACATCAAGAGAAGAAAGCTCAGGGATTTTCGGCCCTGAGAATGAGCTAATACAGACCACACAGACACATCTAGGGAGTCATGAAAATCAGGGGTTTTAATATTCTTCCTAGACATCCCCATCTGACAGAACCCGAGTGGCCTGAGTCTCGCTAAGGGCGAAGACTCGCCCAACATTGGTATGTGTACCTGAACTGAGTCTGTGTCAATGCCCTCCCCCAAACGCTGTCTCCACACTGCCCCCCGACCAGAATTTCATCACTTGGGATCAGGTGAGGGCAGTTCCTAGCTTGATTAAGATTCTGGGGGCTCTTTGGAGTGGGGTAAAAGTAAGGTCACCCTATGAGCTCACAAGAAAACCTGAAAGTTTTGCACCTGGCAATGATTCTCCCAAAGCTCGAAAATATTTCAAAATTGGAGTGGTTGTTTTTCTGATGAAGAGATGGCATGATTTATTTATTTATTTTTTAAGACTTTAACGGGGTTTAACAACTGGAGGCCAGTGCCCTGAGAGCTTTACCACATCTTTCAGAGAGGACTGGTTTACTTCTTTAGTATCAGACTTGGGTGTTAATGGCCATGCTAGGGACCCCTTTCTTAGCCCCACTCCCACTTCAGACATTCAAGAAAGCCACGTTCTTATCTCCTGTCTCCTCTTCCCGCAGCTGGAGCAGCTGCCAGAGGTTTTATTGCTCCGAGTATAAATCTGAGCAGATAAGATCATACATTTATGGAATAAGTAAATCATTTCATGGTTTCAGTTTTGGAAATTAGGTTTGTCCCTCAAGTATTGAATTATCTTGTTTTCAGGATAAGCCTTAAAATAACAATTGGTGAACATGATAGAACCACTTTTTGTTCATACTTTTATGTCCATAACAAACTCTCTTTTAATTTATGAACTGGAAGCTTATTCCATTATGTGAAAGTAGAAACAATTGATGAACCTGTTTTTGTTTTTTTCAAGATGATATGCAAAAGCCCAATACCTAGTAAGCCAATTCTTGCCATTCCGGGGCGAAAATGGTGATCAGTGATGAGACTGGATAAGAATTTTTTCTTACACTTCACCAAGTCCAATCCATACAACAAAGATATATTGAGAGTACCCCATTACTTGCGGCAGTAAAGACCTCAGATCTGAAGCAGCAATCACTTGAAAATATCCATTCTTACCTCGCAAAACCCCGCGGTGAGTTGTGAAATGTTAACGTGGAAAAGGGTTCTATGGTTCAATAAGTTTTGGAAATGCTCAAGGTTGAGCAGCTTTCTTTAGTGGATAACTTACGAAAGGCTTGAATTTGTATTGTGATCTCCAAGGCGGGGTGAGAGGACGGGGCAAGCAGGCAGAATTTCCCAAGCAGAACTAGGTGGACCACATGTGGCTTATCACTGGTGGTAGGATTGATAAAAACTGAGTTTCAGCCCCAGAGCCCTGCTTGCCATGCATTTTGAATAATCCTTGAGTTAGTAATGAGGTTATATGAGAATCAAGCCTGCTGATAACTTCACACTAAAAGGATTTCAAAGACTTTTATCTAAAAGATAAAAGATGGATTTGAATTTCTACCAGTTTACTTTCAGCCTCTATATCTCATATTCCACAACTGCATGGAATTCCCAGAGGCTGTGAAACAAAAGTCTTTTACTGTGAGACTCACTGGCATTCAACTAAAATCAGAACTGGGTAAGAAAGCTTAATCAACTATCGGAGAATACAATTTTTATGAAATTCACACACATACACACACACAGAGTTTCTTGCAGATAGCATATAGTTGGGTCATGTGTTTTAGTATTCTGCCAATCCATTCCTTTTACTTTTACATTTAATGTAATTATTTACATGTAGCACTTAATTCTGCCATTTTAATTTTAATTTTCTGTTTGTTCTATTTTGGGTTGTTTGTTTTTTGTCTATTTTCTTTTTCCGGCATTCCTGTGGGTTACTTGAACATTTTCTAGAATTCCATTTTGAGTTATCTATAGGGTTTTGGGGTGTATCTCTTTGTATAGTTTTTCTTTTGTGTGTGTGTTTTTTCATGATTGCTCAGGTATTAAATTATATGCATAACTTATCATAGTCTGCTGGCATCATTTTATCAGTTCGAGTGAAGTATAGCAATCTCACCTCTGTTCATGTCTTATTACCCTCTCTTGTTTGTAATATAATTGTCTTCAGCAATCCCCTACATACATTTAGAACCATATTAGCATTACAATTTTTGCTTCAACCATCAAACATAATTTAGAAAACTCAAGAGAAAAAAGACAATCGTATTGTCAAAGACATATTTTTGCTTACCATGTTTTTTCTTCCTTTCTGCTGCTCCAAGTTTCCTTCTTTCATCATTTCCTTTCTGTGTCTGTCTTTGTGTAGATTTCTTTAGTTTTATCTTCTTTGGGGTTCACCCACCTTCTTGAATCTGCAGGATTTCATCTTTTACCAAATTTAGAAGGTTTAATCCATAATTTCTTTGAGTACTTTTTTCAGCTCTGCACTTTTTCTGTTCTTCTGAGACTCCAGTGACACAGTGTTAAATCTTTTGTTATACTCCCACAGATCGCTGAGGCTCTGTTTTTGTTTTTGTTTAAATTTTTTAATCTATTTTCTCTCTGGTGTTCAGAAGTGGTAATTTCTATTGTTCTACCTTCCAGTTCACTGATTCTTTCCTCTCTCTTCCACTCTACTGTTGAACCCATCCACTCAGTGTTAACTTCAGTTACAGTATTTACAGTTCTGAACTTTCCATCTGGTTCTTCTTTATATTTTCTATTTCCTTGCTTAGACTTTATTTCTCATTTGTTTCAAGTTTGTTTATAATTATTCATTGAAACATTTTTATTATGGTTGTTTTAAATCTTTGTTAGGTAATTCTAACATCTTTGTAGTTATCTAACTGTTGGTATCTATTAATTGTAATTTTTCATTCTGTTTGAGATCTTCCTGGTACAACAAGTGATTTTTTTATTGAAACCTGGACATTTTGGTATTATGTTATGACATTCTGGATCTTTTTTTTTTTTAACACCTTTATTGGAGTATAATTGCTTTACATTGTTGTGTTAGTTTCTGCTGTATAACAAAGTGAATCAGCTATATATATACTTATATCCCCATATCTGCTCCCTCTTGTGACTCCCTTCTACCCTCCCGATCCCACCCTTCTCGTTGGTCACAGAGCACCAAGCTGATCTCCCTGTGCTATGAGGCTGCTTCCCACTAGCTACCTATTTTACATTTGGTAGTGTATATACATCCATGCCACTCTCTCACTTCATCCCAGCTTACCCTTCCCCTTCCCCGTGTCCTCTAGTCCACTCTCTATGTCTGTGTTTTCATTCCTGTCCTGCCTCTAGGTTCTTCAGAACCTTTTTTTTTTTTTTTAAGATTCCATGTATATGTGTTAGCATACGGTATTTGTTTTTCTATTTCTGACTTACTTCACTCTGTATAACAGTCTCTAGGTCCATCCACCTCACTACAAATAACTCAATTTCATTCCTTTTTATGGCTGAGTAATATTCCATTGTATATATGTGCCACATCTTCTTCATCCATTCATCTGTCGATGGACACTTAGGTTGCTTCCATGTCCTGGCTATTGTAAATAGAGCTGCAATGAACATTTTGGTACATGACTCTTTTTGAATTATGTTTTTCTCAGGGTATATGCCCAGTAGTGGGATTGCTGGGTCATATGGTAGCTCTATTTTTAGTATTTTAAGGAACCTCCAAACTGTTCTCCATAGTGGCTGTATCAATTTACATTCCCACCAACAGTGCAAGAGGGCTCCCTTTTCTCCACACCCTCTCCAGCATTTATCATTTGTAGACCTTTTGATGATGGCTATTCTGACCCGTGTGGGGTGATACCTCATTGTAGTTTTGATTTGCATTTCTCTAATGATTAGTGATGTTGAGCATCCTTTCATGTGTTTGTTAGCAATCTGTATATCTTCTTTGGAGAAATGTCTATTTAGGTCTTCTGCCCATTTTTGGATTGGGTTGTATTTTTTTTGATATTGAGCTGCATGAGCTGCTTGTATTATTTGGAGATTAATCCTTTGTCAGTTGCTTCATTTGCAAATATTTTCTCCCATTCTGAGGGTTGTCTTTTCGTCTTGTTTAGGTTTCCTTTGCTGTGCAAAAGCTGTTAAGTTTCATTAGGTCCCATTTGTTTATTTTTATTTCCATTTCTCTAGGAGGTGGGTCAAAAAGGATCTTGCTGTGATTTATGTCATAGAGTATTCTGCCTATGTTTTCCTCTAAGAGTTTTATAGTGTCTGAGCTTACATTTACGGTCTTTAATCCATATTGAGTTTACTTTTGTGTACGGTGTTAGGGAGTGTTCTAATTTCATTTTTTTACATGTAGCTGTCCAGTTTTCCCAGCACCACTTATTGAAGAGGCTGTCTTTTCTCCATTGTATATTCTTGCCTCCTTTTGTCAAAGATAGGGGACCATATTTGCATGGGTTTATCTCTGGGCTTTCTATCCTGTTCCATTTACCTATATTTCTGTTTTTGTGCCAGTACCATACTGTCTTGATTACTGTAGCTTTGTCATATAGTCTGAAGTCAGGGAATCTGATTCCTCCAGCTTTGTTTTTCTTTTTCAAGATTGCTTTGGCTATTCGGGGTCTTTTGTGTTTCCATACAAATTGTGAACTTTTTTGTTCTAGTTCTGTGAAAAATGCCATTGGTAGTTTGATAGGGATTGCACTGAATCTGTAGATTGCTTTGGGTAGTATAGTCATCTGGATCTTATTTAAACCTTCTGTTTTAGCTAACGTCCTCTGATACAGTCCCAGTAGGGGAAGGGGGGCTGCTGCCTCATTACTGCTAGGTAGCAGTCAAGTCCAGGTTCCCTACTCTGTCTCCTTTCACAGCTGAGAGGGCTCTCCTAATTATTTCTCGATGGAAGTGGGATTTCCAGCTCCTCACTAGGCCTCCTATGATACCTTGCTGGCTGAGAGTGGTAGGAGTGCCTTGTTAATGATCCCCACATGGCCTCAACTGATGCCACTCTACTGATGTGTGTGTGTGGCCTCATTACCACTGGGCACTAGTGGAGTCCTGACTCTTCACTAGGCCTCCTCTGACACAACCCCAACAGGGAGGGGGATAACAATGTCATTATTGCTGGATGAGGACAGAAGTCCAGGCCCCAGACATGGTCTCTACTGACACTATGGGGGAGGCCTCATTACCACCTAGGGGGGATAAAAGTCTCTCCTATTCACTTTTTTCTGACAGCATCTCAGAAGAGGATGGTGTGTCTCATCACAGCCTGTTGAGTGTGGAAGTGTAAGCCTTTGTTAGCTTGCGGGGAGGGACCTATAATTTTTTTTTCTGTGGTATTTGGCTGGAGTAGAGTGATTATTGTCTAGAAGATTTCTGTCTTTCTGGGCTACCCACTTCTTGGTCCTTCGGCTATGGAGGACTAACTTTCGTTGGAATTTATTTTTTTTGGTACTTGTGGCATTTCCAGGTTGCCAGCTTCTTCATCTCCAAGTCTGGAAAATATGGGACAAAAAGAAAACCCAGAGAACTCACCTCCTTGGGTCTTGAGGTCCTTAGCTAGTCTGCCTTTTTCTCTCCATCTTTCAGAGTCTTTTTTTTTTTTCATATATATAATATTCAGGAATTTAGTTGTACTTAGAAGGAAGAATAGAAAAATCCATCTGCTCTGTCTTTCCAAAAATCCTCAGCACTTCTGACACTTTGAGCTAGCTAGTTCTGTTTTGGGGGGACTGACCTGTGCAATGTAGGATATTTAGCAGGATCTGTGGCCTCTTCTCACTAGATGCCAGTAGCAGCCCCAACTGTGGCAACCAAAAATGTTTCCATATATTAGTAAATGTCCCCTGAGGGGCAAAATCACTCCCAGTTAAGATGTACTGTTCAAGATTATAATCTTCTTGAGAATAAAGTCCATTCTTGTTCATGTCTGCATTTCCCTGCCAACCCTCCTCCCCAAATACAGCACAGGACCTTGCACAATATAGCAGGTGCTTAATGTATTAAGAATAGAGATGGATGGGTGGGAAGAATACATGTACCTGACTTCTACAACTCAAGATTGAACCAAATCAAAACATTTTAACTTAGTTCTATGATATCTATAACACCTCTTCCATTTCTGTAGTTTGAGTGATCTCTTCAAATTTGAAAGTGAAATAAGACTATATTTCAATCAGTTGTGCAACTTTCACACAGTGTAACTGCTTTGGAAAATTATTTGCCAGGATCTACTAAATCTAAACCTGTGCATATTCTAGGAATCAGCAATTCCACCCTTACATATATAGCCAACAAAAATGATAAGTACTAGAATGTTCATAGAATAATTCTCTATACAAAAAAAACCCTTGGAAACTACAAAAATGCCCAATGGTAGAATAAATAAATAAGTTATGGCATATACTCACACAGCAATGAGAATGAACGGCCTAGAAGCAGATTTAACAAAATGGACAAATCTCCCATAATACTGAGTGACTAGTAGTTCCTAGCTTTTTCTTTTCTTTCCCAAGTAAGAAATTTCTCAAGGCAGAAATTAAAAATAAATACTTAGCAACCAGATTGACTCGTAACTGCTCCCCTTTACCCTGCAGTCAGCATCTCTTGAAGAAACCACCAAACAGATACTTCTCTCTTTTTTAAAAACACCATCCACAGCTCTTAAGGACAGGTGACAGGCTCACTTGAGGAATCTCTCTTTTAAAGCATATCACTGAAACTCAGAAAGCAATGCTTTTATTTCCAGACAAAGGCCAAGGAGGTGGCTGGAAAAAGGGTGCAAAGCTAGTGAGGATAGACAGGACTTTACGGTGGACGGTAGTTAAAATCAAAGCAACAGGCAAAAGCATCAAATGGATGCTTCCTATCTGAGGCAACTGCGTTAACAGAAAATACTTAGTCAAAAACACTGAATTACAGTAGGTCAGATGCTCTCAGGGTACAAAAAAAATCTTGCTTAGGCTGACAGAAGAACTTTTGTTTAAAAAGTTGCTGGAAAAATTCTAACTGAAGAGTGATTCTGAGAATTCCAATGCCACTTGAGAAGAACCAAGAAATGGTAGGATAAAATGAAAATAGCAACAAAAATCTTATGAAAGCATAGGTGAGCTACCAAGGCAGACAGGATTTGAAGAACAAGATACCAGCAAAACCAGCAACACGGTAAGCTGAGCCCAACACCCTGTACCTGTTCTGCCCTCGAGGCACTTGCTGATCAGAAGTTGCACACATGAAGAGGCTGAGAAGACAGGCAGAAAGCCCTGCTGAGGGGCCGAGAAGCTAAGCAGAACCTTTGTCGGTCTAGCGGGAATTGGGAGTCGCAAACAGGAAGGCAGAGTGAGCAGGGAAGCCAGGAGACAAGGGAAGTGTGGAAGAGGAGGGGAGCTGACCGGCTAGGTATAGAATTCTACGTTGGCAGTTATATGCGTTCAGTGCTTTAAAAGCGTCGTTCCATCTACTTCTAGCTTTTATTGCTTCTGTCCATACTACGTGTTGGCAAGCTTGTGCAGCAACCAGCACTCTCAGGCACTGCTGGGGAGACTGCAAGTTGGTAGAGCAACTCTGGAAACTGTTAGGCAAAATCCAGTAAAGAGGGCTTCCCTGGTGGTGCAGTGGTTGAGAGTCCGCCTGCCGATGCAGGGGACACGGGTTCGTGCCCCAGTCCGGGAAGATCCCACATGCTGCAGAGCGGCTGGGCCCGTGAGCCATGGCCGCTGAGCCTGTGCGTCTGGAGCCTGTGCTCCGCAACGGGAGAGGCCGCAACAGTGAGAGGCCCGCGTACCGCAAAAAAAAAAAAAAAAAAAATCCAGTAAAGGCAAAGCATGAGTACCGCCTGTCCGGGGTGTGGAACCTGGGATAGACCTGGCAGAAATGCATATATCCCCGCACCAAAAGACATGTACAAGACTGCTGTGCATGGAAGCAACCCAAATGCCTATCAACAGAATGGATGGATTTTAGTATATTCATAAAATGATCTGCTGTACTTCTGGGAGAAAGAATGACTTTGCGACTCAAAAAAACACTGATGAATTTGACATATAGAATGTGGGAAAGAAAGGAGGACATTCTGTGTGGTTCCATTTATAGAAATCTGCATGGCAGTCACAGTTGCATTACCTTTGGGAGGTGGGGTGTAAAGCCTGGTGGACCCCGGTGGCCTTCTGGGGTTCTATGACTTAACATGAGTGGCAGATACACTGCATGTTCCGGCTGGGGAAATTCAACAAGCTGTGCACTTATGATCTGTGGACTTTCCAGAATGCATGTTAAACTTTAATTAAAAAATTTTTGCTTTATAAAAAAGGAGGAAGTCTAAGATTTCCATTTAGCAATATGACAAGATAGGTCGCTTGAACACTACCTCATTACACAGCAGGCAGAAGTGTTGGATAACGTATAACCAATACCTTTTGTAAACGTACAAATGAACTCTCCAGAAAGTAAGGGAAATCCCAGGGGCCAACACTGAGGAAGGTACTGAATTCTTGACCCTGGTGGGAGAGGGGAAGGTTAATAGATAAACGATAAGAAGATGCAAGGCCTTGGGTCCTCATGGGGTGTAGAGGTAGTGTAGAGACCCCTGTATAATGGCAGAAACCCTGAAGGGCTATATCCTATGTGTAACATTGCCTAAAAGAGAAAAAAATCCACCCTTAAGTAAAGTCAATGAAAACGCTGTCTGTCTCAGCCTGGGCTTGGGCTGAAAATAGTCGACATAAAGAAGTCTTTCCTGAAAGTCTGTAACCGCGGGGCTTGTCTTCAGTTGAACTGGGGATTACACGTATATTCCCTGCTTATACCACATAACAAATATAGAAAGAGCCACCAAGGGACATGGTCAGAGTTTTCTTTACTTTCACAGAAAAACAGTGAACAGCATAGAAGCTGGAACTAAAAGGATACGCGTCCCTCTATCTCAAGATTTCTCTTGGTCTGACTTTATACCAGCAATAATTTCCAGTGAAGATTCTGCCTTTGAGGGAGGCATCTGCACTTCATAATTAAGCAGGAACATAAAATCCTTAGCGGCTTAGGTATCCTCCACAGAACAAGCCTTTTAAAAAACTGCACGTTTTTGACTTGACATTTAATTCTACGGACTCTTAATAAACACTTAGTCCCTGTCTCAAGGAGCTTTTAATCACTCAGCACAGAGAAAAGTCACAGGCAAAAACCATGTGGACCTGAACACGGGACATTCAACTCTCATTTGCCTTCACCAATTCCTTCAACTGGTCCCTCACAGAATATGATTTCAAGATCCTTCACCATTCTGGTTCACAGCGGCAAGAAAATTGCATTGTTTTATAATGGGCAGTTTATGAAATTAAGGTTATCGCAAAGGAAGGGGCCGAAGACTAAATGGAAGTTGAGGAGGTGAACAACGGCAGTCCATTATTGGGGGGGCATCTTAAATTCTCACTTCCGGGAGGGAGTACGGTCCCATGAATCTGTAGGCGCCAAAGTCAATAACAATGTGATGGAGGAGGAAGTACTTACATAACACACATTTCAAAAGTCAGAGTGACAGGGAACTTGAAATTCCGTCAATCTCCTGAGCAATTTGGGATGCAAGCTTATTCCACAGACATAAAATTCAATATTTACACGAAACGGTTTTTTTCACTCTCAACCAGTTGTTTTCACATCGTGTGATAACTAAAACCTCGTTAAATAGATCACAAAATAAACCAACAGAAAAGGAGGAACGTCCCAAAAGTCAGGACATCTTTCCACAGCAGTTACTGAGCTGCCCTTACCAAGCCTGCTGGTAGTCCTACGGCTGCTTCAAACAAACTAATAATAAACAGAAAAAAAAAAATCTGGGCTTACTCAGTAGTTTTCAGTAGACACATTTTATAGTTTAATCTAATAATAATAGCATTATTTTCATTGCTAAAAAAAATCTGGAGAGAACCCAGAGGAAATGTTGATGGTTCGTGGCAAACGTGGCTGGACAAGAAGGAATTATGTCTTCTCAGTCTACAGCGCTAGTCCTCGCTCCTTACCTGACGTTCAAGGCCCCACAAAAATAGCCTGGATCCCCTGTCCTGCTCCTATTATTCCCCAGCAAATTCTGCTACACCCAGTTCAGGTCTCCCCCTGTCCACTGAGCCCACATGGGTACACTCCATGCCTCTGCTCTGAGTGACTTCCTGGAAGATATGCTCCCTTCACTCTGCCTCCCGCCTTGCCCACCTGTCGGGCTGCTGCCATCTCCCCAGCCCGGGATGCTGTCACTGGCCGCCTCACCCCCCAAAACTGCAATTCTTCCCTTAAACTCCCAAGCATTTAATGCCATGTTTCCTCTGGCACTTGCCTTTGTCCTGCTATTTTTGACATTTGGTATGTTCAGATCTTATCTCCCAGCTAAACTGCCAGGTCCTTGAAAGAAGAAACTTGATTCCTATCTTTCACCGCATAATCCCCCAAAGGGTTTGGCACGGTGGTTCTATGGCAAGAATCTCAAGGCATCACTTTCCATTTATTCCTATAAATGTCAGGACAAAAAGATAAAAAAGGGGAGAAGGAGAAATTGTGTAAAGACCTGAGATACTTCCAGGTGTCTGTACTTCAGAAGGATAGATTTTGACCTCAAAAGAACACATCAAGGTGGAACTTCCTCATTTCCAGAGAAGGATTCAAGCAGAGTGTCACGGTCTCTGTTTTCCCCTTGTGACAGAGGTAGACTTGTACACCTTCAGACTTGAAACTGGGCCTCTGTGAAACACAGCCCAAGGCCCAGGAGAGCACCAGTTCACAAAACCTCCTTTTCCTTTGTATCATCTCTGCCAGGGCAACACGGAGAGAAGCACTGTCACGTTTCCTGTACAGTAGCTCTAACCAGTGGCAACAGCTTCAAAAGCTCATCTGGCAGCTTTGTCCTACCAGGAACCAGCCCAAAGGTTATTGGCTACACAAGCAGATTATCCTGTTTTTGTCCAGAGTCACTGTTTACAGTGGTTCTCAAATTTTGCTGCATATTCGAAACACCCGGGGGGAGCTTTCAAAAATTCGAATGCCCGGCTGCACCCATACCATTTAAATATGAATCTCTGGGAATGGGCCCAGGCATCGGTGTTTTCACCTGTGATTTCAATGTGCCGCCAAGTTTGAGAAGCAGTGGTTTAATCAGGTCCGTCAGCAACCCGCCCAAACGTTCACCCTGTAGTGGTAATGTTAGAAAACACCGCTGGTCCAGAGTGAGTGCGTGATTGCAGAAAGCAACGCGGATGGAACTTCTCTTTTTTTTTTTTTTTTTTTTTGCGGTACGCGGGCCTCTCACTGTTGTGGCCTCTCCCGTTGCAGAGCACAGGCTCCGGACGCGCAGGCTCAGCGGCCATGGCTCACGGGCCCAGCCGCTCCGCGGCATGTGGGATCTTCCCGGACCAGGGCACGAACCCGTGTCCCCTGCATCGGCAGGCGGACTCTCAACCACTGCGCCACCAGGGAAGCCCGGAACTTCTCTTTGATTACCTGGATGGCTGGACACCTAGCTTGTGAATAAGCCGATCGTCAGTGTCTCCACATTCTTCTCTTCCCTGTGGTCTTTTGGGACCCTACCAACATTCTCTACTCCTCAAAGTAAATAAGAAGAACCTAGAAATGACAACAGTGCATTTTGCTTTCTATGAGTGGGGAGAGGAGCTCCCAGTGGTTTCTGTCCCTGACTGTTCATTAGAATCACCTGGGCTGTTTAAACACACTGGTGCAGGGCCCTAACCTCAGAGACGTAGGCTCAGTTGGTCTAGAGCTGTGGTTCTTAATGCCTGGTCTCCGGACCAGCAGTATCTGCATCACTGTGGAATGCTTTAGAAATGCAAGTTCTCAGGCCCCATCTCAGACCTATAGGAAGGAGGGGGAAGGCAGAACTAGGGGCAGAGATCTGTATTTAAATAAGCCCTCCAGGGAATGATGGTCATGCCGAAGTTTGAGAACCACTGGTCTAGGCAGGACGCAGGTCCAGGTGGTTTTGAAAAGACCCACAGGTATTTCTCCTGGGCAGTCTGGGTGGAGACTCATGGGTTAAATAAATAGCACCGGATTAGGTAGCTGACACCTGTCCTTCATTGAGGTTTTCATGCTCTCCTGATGTTCAGTCCTCCAGGGGAAACAGAGTGCCTTCTGCTGGGGTGAGTAGAAGAGCTCTTGTGTTACATTGAAAAATAACAGATTGGTGTTGCTGTGTTCAGTCATTTTAACAACTGAATTAGATCAGCAGCGAAGCCCATCTAACTACATGCTCAAACATTTGTCAATAAAATATCCCATCCTATCACCTCCCCATCAGATGAATCGACTTTCCTTCAAACACAAAACAGCCAATTAACAGTGACTCCATATCCAAATATAACCATCTTTTTTATTCAATAGGATAAAAGAGATCTGAACATGAATACGAAGCATCTACTTCATTTTGAAATGGGCCTTTGGGTCAAAATTTCATGCTTTGATTGGGCATTCATCTCATCCCTCAAAGAGAATTTAATAGTTTAAAAAGCTCAGGGTTTTTATTTGTGCGATGATGACATTGAGAATTCTAGCTTTCATGCAGTCTCGGGATAGAAGCCTCTGGCAAGATATGTAATAAATGGGATCTTTATATGAACAGCAACTCATATTTTTACTTAAAGGAAGTTACTAGGCAATGACTAATGCTTCGAAGAGTGGATTACAGGCTGGCTGTTCTCTTCTTATGTGGCATTTGTTGGGCCTGGGGGTGAGAAGTCTCACTCACCTCTTTTGGAGCTCCAACGATGCTTCATAAGAAAGGGGACAAGTCTATGGACCAGTTTATGTCTCTGACAATGTCTGATGATAAGGTACTGATGTGGCATAAAAGATCTACTAATAGCCTTAGACAAGAGAAGTGGTTGAGATTGCAAGCATGCCTCTCTCTATACATGCATCATAGTCAACAGGCCATTCACTCGTGGACAGCTCTGGGCAGCCCAGTGTGTCTACTGAGAGTTTACCTCGAGGGCAGTAGATGTCTGGAGCCCAACGGTTGCACTCATAATTGTCCGCTGCCTTTTCACAGGTGAAACACTTAAATCCACCAGGATATGGTGTGGCTACAAAAAAAAAATCAAGAGAGAAGATAAGTTTTTAGACTGAGCACAGAATCCTGCATGGTGAAGTGAGACGCTTTTATTTTTTAAAAAGGATTCTCAAAATAGCCTGGCAATTTCTTAAAAAACTAAACATGCAAGTGTCATATGACTCTGCAGCTGCACTCTTGGGCATTTATCCCTGAGAAATGAAAACCTACATTCACAAAAATCTGTACACAAATGTTTATAGCAACTGTATCTGTAACATCCCCAAACTGGAAACAACCCAGATGTCCTTCAATGGGTGAAGGTTAAACAAACCATGGTACATCCATACCATGGAACACTAGTCAGCAATAAAAATGAATTATTAATACATTTAACAACCTGGATGAATTTCCAGGAAGTTGTCCTGAGTGAAAGAAGTCAATCCCAAAAGGTTATATACTGTATGATTCCATTTGTGTGACATTTTTTAAATGAGAAAATTTTTTAAATGGAGGAAGTATTAGGGGTTGCCAGGGGTTGCAGTTGCCAGATAGTGGGGGGAGAGTCAGAGGGACATGGGTGTGAGGCCAACAGGAGGAATCCTTGTGCTATTGAAACCGTTTAGTGTCTAGATGTGGTGATGGATACACAAACCTACATGTGATAAATTATGTAGAACTAAATACACACACATACACACACACACACACAGAATCACACACAAATGAACACAAGTAAAACGGGGGAAGTCTGAATAAGACCGGTAGACTAATGTATCAGCGTCAATAACCTGGTTGTGATATTATTCCACAGTTTTAAAAAATGTTACCATTGGGGGAAACTGGGTAAAGTACATATGGAATCTCTGTATATTACTTCTTACAACTGTGGATGAATCTACAATAATCTCAATAAAAATGTCAATTAAAAAAAGGCACTCTGGATTTCCTATGATTTACTTTTATGTGTCAACTTCTGTAGACATATCATCGTGTAAATAAATATAAATATTAGGTTCAATCATTAAAAATTTCTTGATGCTTGATCATTTCTTACCTATAAAATTTCTTTGGTTCAATCGTATAATTTTATCTGGTTGGACCTGACATGGTTAAGAGTCTCAGGGGATAGCAAATACCAGCTAAGAGTCTTCATTGCTAAGATACATGCTGCCTGTGCAGAGGTGAACCTCCTAAGGGGCCCCGGGGGCCCACAGCCAATGTCTCAGGGCAGAGTGCTGAGGGCACATGAGGATGTTCCAGGAAGCTGCTCCTATCTTTCCTCTCCATTCCCCACTCCTGAGCTGCCTCTTCCTGCCTTCTGAAGGGATTGTCCTCCAGGTACTTGTATTCTTTGCCTTGCATTTGTGTTCAGGCGGGATGCATCCATGGGAGTCAGGTTCTGGAGAGTGCCCAGCATACCAGGGTCTCCTTGGTAATTAAGGACCAGGATCCAAAAGGAACGTCTGGCCAGGCCATCTCTGTCCTTTTCCCTGATGTACTTTCACTTGGTGCTTAGTTTTAATCATTTGCTTACTTTGTTGCTTAGAGTTTCGCCTTTCACAGACAGAACTTGTGTGTGTGTGTGTGTGTGTGTGTGTGTGTGTGTGTGTGTTTGTGTGTGTGTTAATCTGTAAAACTACCTGGCCTCTTTGAAAGCTGCAAACATGCAAACACTTCATCTGCAGGAGCCAACTGTTCTCCCTCGCAGATGGCTGAGCCTGCATGTCCCACTGGCGGAAATAATCATCTCAGGGTAAATTACTTTGCCCACATGGAACCAATGAAGTATGTTATCAAAAATAAATGAAGGAGGGGGCAGCAGCTTAAGGCCAGAATTATGGGCCAGATATAACTTTGATTTTCACCTTGCTTAGAATAACTGCCCATCCTCGCATTTGCTTGTAATATTTCACAGAGCTGACTCTGACAATACCCAATAACCTAACATGATCAAAAGTCATAAACTGTCTAAAAAAGACAGGCAACTGAAACTTTTAATGGGCCCATTTGAGAGTTCTATGTTCCTCCAAGTGGCTGGTTACTCAAGTTCATAAACAGAATGATGCTGAGAGCAAGGATCCTCTTAAAAACGAGGGATGGAAAGCAGCCTAGGCATAGCCACCCAACGACTGCATTCCCAATGAGGAAAACTTGCTCTGGTTAAACATGCTCTATCATGTAATTATAATAAACAGAAATCAACTATTTTGTAAAACTATACATAGAAAATTTTTATGTCTTCACTGCCTAGATAGGTGGGTTATACTCGAGATAAAGATTCTAGTTTAGGTAAGTACATGCCTGAAGAATTTAAAATAAATAGGTTCTCGGACTTCTCTGGTGGTTCAGTGGTTAAGACGCCACGCTTCCAATGCAGGGGGCACAGGTATGATCCCTGGTTGGGGAACTAAAATCCCGTATGCTGCACCCAACCAAAATAAATAAATAAATAAATAAATAAATAGGTCCTCATGTTCCAAAGGCATTCAATACTCTTATGGACATTTTAATTAGATTATTTTTATAAATACCATTATTAAAAACCATACAGAATATTTTAGGAAATTATCCTGATTGGATACATTAAAAATAGTTTCACTATCCACTTTAAATTATTTAATATATAAATAAGTGTAAAAGACAGAACTTTAAAATAGTTTGTAAGATTTGAAGTAGAATTATTAAAGCAGGAATTTTGAAGAAAAGATGTATATAATTTGTCCAAGAACAGCATTTCTCAAAAAACGATCGTATTCACTAAGGTTTATGACGGCAAGCCAACCATAATACTTCAGCTTGTGTGATTAATTCACTAGAGTATCCAATTTTATCTGTCTGTCACCGCAGCCAGTAAAACTTTTAGCTGGAATGTTGGATTAGCTATTCCTGGAAACTTTCCCATCAAAGAGATAAATTAAGAACTTTGAATGAGGATTGACGACCCAGCTGTTCCAAGAATAAACGTATTGAAAGCCTAGCACTAATAAGTCGTAGTGTTCCCAAATTTGGATTAATAGACTCTTCAAAATTATCTTTTGCAAGACTAGTGACATATTAAATTAAATACTGCCATTTCTTATACAAGTAGGCCTGGACTCTGAAATTAACTCAAAGTGTGTCAAAATTAAAACAGGAATATGAGCTAAAACAATATGGTAGCAAAATGAAGCTCTGTTAAAAATCATTTATCTCTGAATGTGTTTATCAGCATGTATCATTGCCAATTAACCAAATGATCTCCTTTCCAGTGAGTTTTATTTTTAAGTCCACAACTTCATATCTGTTGCATTCTCAACAATGACAGTCTAATATTTGCTCATAGGAACTTGTATTTACACCTTGGCAGGTAGTACTGATCAGTGAATAATCAAACCCTTTTCAGTGACAAATCTCTGAAAACAGACTCAGCTTTCAGTCGATAATTACAGCACAATACCAAGAAATGGTCCAATTCCCCCCTCTGGAAATATTTAGCTAATAAACAAGGTCTTCAGATGAACAACTATCTCCAGTAACTTGCTAACTGATACTGAATCTGATAAAGAGGGTTTTTTCAAAAGGACGGAAAGAGGTTTCTAAGAGATGTGCAGTTTTCTTCTCTGTTACTTCAAAGCATTACAGAGCAAGTAGGGTTTCAAATCGTTGTGCCCCCAGCTGCGAATGAATCTAATTTGGCTCCTGATCACAGAGTTAATAAGCTTAGTATTTCAGGGCATAAGTATTTCAGGGCATAAGTCCTTGGTCCCTCAAGAGAAGGTTATTGTAAAGAAAAAAAGAAAAGCCAAAGTGCCCAGTTACTTCCTGTAATATAATCTGTCCATTAACTCTCCTGGTCAGCCATGGTTCAACCGACCATAATTCATTTGCAAGGCATCGGAAAAGATTTCGTCTTTGTTTCCATCCCTTGGAACTTTTGCCAGGACAAAGGCCTTCAGTTACCAAAACCGTGGTGAGAAGAGAATCTTGTTTTGAACTGTATGCTGATGTGTAATGCATCCAAACTTTCTTATTTTTCATTCTTACCAAATTAATTTCCACTGTTTTTGGAAACTGGATGCAAATACAAAATTTCTAGAAATCTAATAAATTGATCTTCTCAGTCCACTAGGCAACAACATATTGTCAGTATAATTTTAACACCATGAACATATTTCTGATAGAAGTGCATTTCCTGGTACCTTTCTAGAAAGTCCCCTCACTCCCTAAGACTTAACGTAGTGTAGAATTATGGGAAAACTTCGCTGGCTTAAACAAGCCCCCTGTAGAGAGATAGGCTCTTTGGTCCACATAATTAAGGAAAGACTCAGAATATGCAACCAGAGGAAAACTCAACTTCCCAGGAAAGATTTCTATTACAAGGAATGAAAATGAGGCCAAGAACATGCTGAAGTCACTTAGGATGTTAAATTCTGCTATCTTGTACGAGGTCTAACAGCCAAATAAGTAGCTTCACGTCTCTTAATACAAACTCCTGCTTCAAAGGTTTTTATTAGGCTTTGGTATTTTAATCATGGGCTAGGAAGAAATTCATCATTTTTCACATGAAAAAGAAAAAAAACCCCATACCCATGATAGAAAAGAATGTTACTGAGGACAGTGCCTCAAGTTTGAAAGCCATAAAGTTTATTTCTTTTAAAGGCTTAGAAACTTCAAAGGTTAGGGAACCAGAGAGCAAAGGAGATTAGTCATGGGAGGCTGAACTTTCCCAACCCGGGTTCCAATCTCATCCCACTTGCTATCTCTGAGGGCCGTTCGGGGCCCAGGAGAAATGAGTTTATGTTTGTCTGGTGTGGAAAACTTCTGTATCTTCTCACATCTCCAGCATCACCGCGTCTCTCCTTGGGCAGGTTCTGAGCAGTATCTAATATTAATGGAATCTGACTCACTCGCCGACCCCAGGAAAGCTGTTTGTGTCTCCATCTACAAAGTGAGGCAATTATATTAATAATTCAAAATCAAAATAATCCCATGCTTCCTTCATATGTTTTTTGTGGTCTATGTTCTACAGAAACCTGCTTATTTGTGGAGAGATCGCTTCATCTAAACATAGTCTACTGGGTGCTGCTTAAGGGCAGACAACCATGACCGTTTAAAAAATCAAAGTGTAAAAACAAGCAAACAGCACCAAAAACTTCTGAAATAGTGCAGAGAAATGTGAAGTTAACTCTGCTTTAAAGCGGTCAGAATAAACAAAGTTATGGCCAAGGAGGAACCATGGACAGGAACTTGAATCCTGCAAGAACTTATATTCCTTGTGACCAGTTATGGAGACTCTGAAAGAGAACTCAGCCCAGACTTGCTGGTGAACCATCTACATACAACATAGTTTAGGAACAGCTGCTTCTACCCTTCTCTATATTCCAAAATCACATCAGAATACTCCATCAATTCTTTGTTTACAGTGAGCTCTCTTTAACCAGGCCATGGCTCTATTTAATCAACATAGGTCACATGAATGGAACTTTTCCATCAATTTCTAAAGAGCACAGGTGATTGCCCCTCCAGCCTGGCAGAGCTCATCCTTCAAAGATCCCATTCTGAAATGGACTTTCCAAATAGAGGTCCACTCAATGCCCGCCAGCACTGACCCACCATACCCCTGAGGCACAAGCAGAGTGTGTTTGTTTTGTTCTTGGTCACTTAAATCCACCCCCCTTAATTTTCCTTTCCACCCTGCGTGTACAATCACAGCCTCAGAGAAGGCCAGGCGTGGGTCTGTTTTGAGGCCCAGTGACTTCTGAGTTTGTCACTGAAGCGGACAAAGAATTCCGCAGAAGCTGAAAGTCCTGGCAATCAAACCCGAGAGACTGAAACCTAGGTTTTTGTTCACCAACTGTAATAAAAAAGCATGGTTGTTTGGAGAAAAGAACAAAATGCAATCTTAGAAAACAGAGAAACAATCAAAGCACCTTCTTTTCATGAATGTTACTAAAATAAACTGCCCTGCAAAAACAAGCAGCTAGATAAGCTTTCCATACATCTAACCAGTAGGCACCAGCCTGTACTGGTGAGAGCGTACAACGGCAATAAGTCTAAAGAAACTATTGGATGCCGGTTAAAAGTATATCTGGGAGGGTGGGGGGGAGGGAGACACAAGAGGGAAAAGATATGGGAACATATGTATATGTATAACTGATTCACTTTGTTATAAAGCAGAAACTAACACACCATTGTAAAGCAATTATACCCCAATAAAGATGTTAAAAAAAAGTGTATCTGGATTTAAAAAATTAGTGATGTACCTTCAGCATCCTCAGTTTACTGTCTGAGCCAATTAGCACAACATCATAAGTAACAGGCATCTGATTGCCTGTTATGTATGTGCTAGCATTTTACAGATATTATTTCTAGTCCACAAAACAATGCTATAGGGTATGTATCATTTTAACCAAGTTAGAAATGTAGAAATCAACACTTTAAAGATTCCCCTAACATTTATTGAGCATTTCCTATGGCTCACAGTGCTAAGTGCTTTGTATGCGTTCTTGTATTTAATCTTCACAAAGTTAGGGAACTTATTTCAAGTCAGAAGGCTATGAAGCAGCTGAGGGAGGTCCTAACCCGAGGTCAGGTGGACTCCAAGCCCCTGTGCACTCCTTGGACCACCTCTCATTCAACCGGAACACGGAGACGTTACATATTCTAACCATGTGGCATTGAAGGAGTCCAGGTAACTGCCTCCACCTTGTAGATTGCAAGATCCTCAAAAGCAAGGACTATGGTTGATTTGCCTTTACATTTTTCACGCCGATCACAATGCTTGACACACAGTAGAGGCTCAAAAATGTTTGGCGAACAGAACATTTCAAAAGAGTAATGCACCTCGGGGCGAATGCTAAAGGTCAGCCCTCGCACTACATACCCAGCTCAGGGGCATTCCAGCAGAGAGTCAAGCAAAAGTAAAAGAGATGAGATAAATACAGAGATGGTGACCAGTAGAGAAGGAAAGCTGCTGTGTTTCCTGAAGCGTGATCCTTAGAATATCGGCAACAGCGGAAGCACCTGAATTTCTTGCTGAAAGCAAAAATCCATGGGGACCACCCAGATAGATGCAGTCAGACACTCCAGAGAAGGAACCTGGGACACACATCATTATACACTCCCAAGATAATTCTTAAACACAGGAAACTGAAAGGGATAGGGAACAGGAAGTGGCGGGAGGCAATTATGCTGAGACTGAGAATTAGATGCACAGACAGGAAGGCCAGCTATTATCTTGCTTATAAAGGCCTGATCTTTTACAAACACCTTCCTCCTGGGACTTGGCGGTTGACTTTGATAACTGACCGAGGGCTGGCAGAGTCAGAGGAAAGGGTGTTCAGAATCAGAGCGACCGAGGGTACAGGGAACAGAGAAAACAAGCCTAATAATTTACCTTCAAATACAAACACCCTGTAAAAAGGGGAGGGTAAAACACAACGCATGTTTCTGTCGCATGCACGCCCCCCCCCCCCCGCAATTAAATCACCAGGTTTCGCCTGAGCGGAAGGCTGCCTCCTGCCGGCCATTTTTCAACTTTCAAATCTTATTGGGAGTCGAGTGACATTTCTGCAGTGAAGAGAACGGAGTCTTACTTGAAGGGTGGAGGTAGATTATGTCTTTGACGGTGAAGTCTCGGGACTGAGCAGCTTTCAGACAATCAGCCAGCAGACTCAGAAGCAGGAGCCAGGCCAGGGCAGGGCCAGCTTCCATGGCAGACCAAGGCGTCACTCATCCAGGGGGCCCGGGAGCGGGGACTCAGGACGGCGGAAGAGGACTTGCACCTGAAATACGAAGCCAGAGTCATGTCAGTGTCCAACTCGGGAAAGCCACGGAGACTCGGCCCAGCTCCTGTGATGGCGGGATGAGCTGGCGAGAAACAGGGAGCCCAGGGCACGAGGAAGTGGGTAGACATGGAGAGAAACTTTACAGACTGTAATTTTAGAGTACTTAGAAAATTTCACCCCAAATCCATTCTTAATTAGGTTGCTAAAGCTCCACTGCTAAGAGTCCCCTCTAACATCCAGCAGAGATGGTATCAGGAAAGATTGAATTTTAATGAAACCCAGCTATTTTTGCCAGGAGGAAAGGGGTTGGCTGCCAGAATGCAACAATAAATAAGTCAGGTGCAGAAGCTCAGAAGCATTTCCTTGATACCAGCGAGCGCCAGGTACGAGAGTGCAGCCTTACTGGGTCATGCTGTACAGGCTAGACTTTCCGATTTGGAAAAAAAAAGAAAAAAAAAGGATATGTAGGTAAATTGGCCTCTCGTGAACCAAGATGTGTCTTTATAGCTCAAAATCTCCTCAACATAACTAGCGTTATTGGCTGTGTACTGTTGAAGTTATATATATATATATATATATATATATATATATATATATATATATATATGTATCAGGTAATTCTCCTCATAACCCTATGAGGTAGGCACTGTTATCCTCCCATTGTGAGTAAACTGAAGTCCAGCAAATACATAGAGGAGTTGATTTTAACCCAGGCAGTCTGGCCACTGAGGCCACATTTAATGGTGATACTATGTTCTTCCAAAGACTGAGTCAAGGTATATGAACAAAACCTGAGGAAATGAGATCAAGGTGTCACTGTAACACTAAGCAATCATCATTCTATCCTTTATTTGGACTCTTCCCTTTTCAATTAAAACTGAGAGCAATAAAATTTTACTAGGGTTGAATTATCCAGCTTACTTAGAACGTAGATATATATCTTAATTTATATGCGTTGTTCGCTTGCCATTTTATTGCTTTTCTATAGAGTCTGTTCCTCATGTTCTATTTTCCGAATACCATCATTCTAGCACCCATGCAAGGGATCAAGTTAGATATTCACTTTATTTTAAACTGGTTAAAAAAACATAATTTGGACATTTTGTTTACAAAATTTTAATACAAATATTCAATGACATTTAAAAAACAGCATAATAAGATAATCCTAAAATTTTGCTGTCAAAACAAATAGACCAAGAGTAAATATATTAGAAATCAAAATCAACAGAGAAAATCAATATCAGACTAATCAGATATCAGAGCACAGTACAGAGTAATATTATTCAAAACAGGATGATAGAAAGTATAAAAATGAATTCAGAAAATGAAACACTCCAAGGAACTCAGACATAGAGCTATTTCATGATAAAAGCTATTTTTTTTAAATTACAGAACAGGAAAATATTAAATAATAGTAAGATAACTTTATTAAAAATTGTGAAAAGATTAACTGACACCAAACAATGCACGATACACTCAAATTAACTCCAGATGGATTGGTGTGTTCTTTACTTTTTTCAACTAGACAAATTGTTAGAAAATAGAGAACTCTTATCACCCTGTAACAGCTTGATGATGCCGGCTTGCCAATTTCATGCTCACTACGCCCTCTTCTGTTTGCAATTTGGTTCCCCCAAGCAGGTTTGCAATCAGAAAGGGAAGGAGCTGCTCGTTCACTTCATAAATGTGACTGCCAGGCACTGTGCTAGGCACTTGGTTAAATAATGTGATGAGAAAACAAATATCAAGGATCTCTTTCCCTCTATGAGTGACAGGCACAAACATTATCTAATCTTAAGCGAACGCAATAGTTCTTCTGTGTACCTCCATCAGGTCGGGTGAAGCTGTACCTGAGGGACAGATTTGCACAGAGGCCCCTGGACCCCTGAATGAATTGCACCAACACCTGTGTCCTCACAATCTGGGCTCAGTTCGAGAGGAATGGTGAGGAAAGGTTTCTGGTTTTATTTTGAATAATTTAACATTAAATATCAACTAGTTGCCAACCTAAGTTCTTTTTAATGTGAAACTTAATGTCAACACATACCAAACATTGCAAGTGTCTCGTTTCCATTAAAGCATTTCTCAACCACAGTATTCCTTCCAGTTATTAATTTAAAAGTCTTCCTCTGCACAGTCTTTGCATAAGCATTATGTATTACTTAGTGTCATCTGAAATGAACCTTACTGCAACCTCTGTGGCATGGCTACCCATCCAAGAGCCTTCATTTTACAGCTTGTGTTGACTATGTGTGAGTGACATACAGAGGGGAGGAGCTAGATGCCTGGATTTGAAACCTTACTCCAATACTTTCTTGCTGTGCAACCTTAAGCCAGTTACTTAACCATTCTGTTCCCCAGTTTCCTCATCTGCGAAATGAGGATAATACTACCTACCTTAAAATGTACTACGAGTTGGACACAGAGAACAGACTTGTTTGCCAAAGGACAGGGGGTTGGGGGAGGGATGGAGTGGGAAGTTGAGGTTAGCACATGTAAGCTATTATATATAGAATGGATAAACAACAAGGTCCTACTGTATAGCACAGAGAACTATATTCAATAGCCTATGATAAACCATAATGGAAAAGAATCTTTTAAAAATGAATGTTTTATATATATATATATATATGAATCACTTTGTTGTATAGCAGAAATTAAGACAACATTGTATATCAACTATACTTCAATGAAAAAAATACAGCTTTAAAAAAATGTGCTATGAGAATTAAATAAATTAACATGTAAAACACTAAGAACAGTGTCTGTCATACAGTAAATGCCACGTATTAACAGTATTTCCCAATATTTCTACTACTATTGTTTTGTTCAAAATCAGTCAGTATAGTTTTCTAAGTGAAAGTAAACATGGTACAATTAACTTTGGTTCAACACAAGCACACCTTCCTTAAATCATAAAAATATGACAATGCCCAGAACTACTAAGTATGACAAATCACAATCCATATGTCTCCTCTACCCCACCTTTGGTCCCATGGCCAGCCAGGCAGGGACAAAGCCAGCGGGGAGAGGCCTAAATGCCACCAGCATTTTAATATGCTGAGGCTCACACAGACCCAGGGATTTCTTGCCATCCCTGTCAAGGAAGCAAACACGTGGGTGCTGGTCTTCTACACCCTCCCTGTATTTACAAGGCCTGTGTTCCACCCCCATGATCTCTACCACAGCTGCCTTAATTACATTTTACTTGTGTAAAAGATGTGGAAGGAGCACAGGTCATGAGCACACCTTGTACGCCTGCCAAGGCCCACATCTCCAAGCGTGCTCACAGGTCCTACACACAGTGAAGTATCATGGATGAAGTTAAAACAACCATTTCATTCATTAAAAGAGATTCACCTCTACTTGGCAAGCTTGATTCTTTAGGCCGGATTCGTTTAGAGAAAGTTTTCAAACTTGGAGGGTTCAACTACTTTTTAACCATGAATTTTATGTGTTTAATGCAGAGTTTTCAAATTCTTAAAGTAGTTGACACTTTGTCATACCAACACATTTTACTCATGAAATTGTTCCTTCTTTAGCAAAAAAATTTATGTATTTCTAGGCTTGTTTATGATTAGAAAAAGGACTGAAAGGACAAAGACCAAAATGATGTGGGATTTCAGGTAATTTTGATGTTTTTCTTTTTGCTCAATTTGCATGCTCAAAAATTTTTGATGAGCATGTATTACTTTTATAAAGAGGAAAACAGTTTTTGGAAAAAATCGTTCTTTTCACAAAGTGATTTGACAGAGTAATTTCACTTTTTATGCACAAACAGAAGTCAGCTTTTCACCCAAAGCCAATGAATATAGCCTTAAAAATGCCCATGTCTCTTCTAACATAACAGAATCCATATTTGATAGAATGTTCCCCCCTTCCCTCTTTTGCCACACCCTTCACCAAGTGCCATAGGCCAGGTGCTCTTACAGCAGAATCTGTGCAAGGACTAAAGGTGCTAAGACTTTATACGGGAAGAGCAAGCCCAGGACAACGAGGGTAAAGGAAAAAGAGAAAGAAGGAAAGGGAGAGGGAGAGAGAGAAGGAGGGGAAGACAGACAGACAGACAGAGGTAAAATGAAGCTAGGAAATATAAAGCAATGTGATCCTAGGTTACTATGCAGCTCACCACTTCACATCAAGCCACAGAGAGATAGAGGATTCCAAGGAACAGCTGCACTCAGTGCGGCCCACTGAGCGAGAAGGGAGGGAGAATTTATGTCTTCCTGTCTCTTGTCTCCCATTGATCAAGGTCCACTCCACGAAGAACCCACTCACCTGTATTTCAGCAGCCAGAGTGGAAGGTCAACCCCGTGTGGATGGACCGCTGACCAAGAAAGAGAAAGAAGGTACCAGTCACAGGAATCTGAGATAACACTTGAGGTTTATCTCTAGTGCATGTGCTATTAATCCTAGTAAACACACTTTTTTTTTCTTTAAGGATCTGTTATTTTTATTTTAAAATTTTTTATTGAGATAAAATTCACATAACATAACATTCATCATCTAAAAATAATACAATTCAGTGAGGACTTTTTGTATGTCCATAATATTGTGCAACCATCACCTAGTCTAGAACATTTCCATCACCCCAAAAAGAAATTTTGCACCCATTAGCAGTCATCCCCAATTCCCTCCTCTTCCCACTCCTGGCAACCACTAAGCTACTTTCTGTTGCTATGGATTTGCCTATCGGGAACATTTTGTGTAAAAGGAATCATACAACATATAGTCTTTCACGTCTGGCTTCTTTCACTTAGTATAATGTTTTCAAGGTTCATCCATGCTGTAATGTGAATTCGTACATCATTCTTCTTTATGGTTGAATAATGTTTCACTGTATGGATATACCACTCATCAGCTGATAGACATCTGGGCGGTTTCCACTTTTTGGCTATTGTGAATAATGCTGCTTTTAACATTCATGTACATTTTTTGTGTGGACATATGTTTTCATTTTTCTTGGGTATATACCTAACAGTGGAATTGCTGGGTCTTATAGTAACTATATTTAACTTTTTGCAGAACTGCCAAACGATTTTCCACTGTACCATTTTACGTTCCCATCAGCAAAATTTCTCCACATCCTTATCAACACTTACTTTCATTAAAAAACAATTTTTATTATAGCACCATCCTAGTGAATGTAAAGTGCACTGTGTATTTTTTTTGTTTTTTTTTTTTTTGCGGTGTGTGGGCCTCTCACTGTTGTGGCCTCTCCCATTGCGGAGCACAGGCTCTGGACGCACAGGCTCAGCGGCCATGGCTCACGGGCCCAGCCGCTCCACGGCACGTGGGATCTTCCCGGACCGGGACACGAACCTGTGTCCCCTGCATCGGCAGGCAGACTCTCAACCACTGCGCCACCAGGGAAGCCCCTGTTCATTTCTTAAATTGAATTATTATATTTTTATTGTTGAGTTGTAAGAGTTCTTTCTATATGCTGGACTCTGGACTCTTTTCAGATGTATGATTTGCAACCGTTTTCTCCCTTTCCCTGTGTTGACTTTTCACTTTCTTGATGATGTATTTTGATACACAAAAGTTTTTAATTTTGATGAAGCCCACACATTGCTTGTATAAATAATTCCCTTATACAAGTCAAGCCCAACACAACACAACACACAAAAAAAGATCTGCATAAAATGCACAGTAAAAGAACTTGTCTACTTTATAGTAGCCAGAGCTATTTTCCCACTGCTCTTTTCCATGAGAAAACAGGATGGGCCGGACTATTTATTAATATCACCCAACTGCTTACATTCCTGCAGTAAATCATGAAGCACCACTCACTATATTAGTATTTTCTAGGAACTGAAAAGTGAAAGATGAGTGACATGCATTCACAATTAGTCTAACTGCTACTGAAATATGGGCTCTGCTGATGGGGATGTGTTTTTTCTACACAGATTCTCAGTAGTTGATGGAACTTTAATCCCTAAACCCCACAAATACCATGTTGGACATGCTCAGTGATTTGAAGGGTCTTTTCTAGGACTTTGATGTTTTTCCCTGGAGTCCACTGTGTCTTTGGAATGTTCTAGACATTTAGAAAAGATGTTGTGCTTCCATCTTGTGCACTGCTATTTGAATATGCGCTGAGGACTCGTCCCTGACTACAGCTCTCTTATGAAGTACACTCTCATTTTCACAGCTTTGTGACCTTTCATTTGTTATTTATGAGCTTTTGCAAATCTAATACCACTCTGACAGATTTAATTTGTGCTCTAAATTACCTTTGCATGAGTTAACTCAACTGCTGGTTTTATTCCAATAGATTACTTGCTACACTCTGAAACAGAAAGAAAAAAAAATAGTTCAAGATCTATTAGACTTCCTCCACTTGGGAGAAAGTTGAAAAGAGTTGCATTCTGATTTTTACTCCATGGTACTACATAGTATAAAGGAGGATTTCTAACTCTAGTCAGATTTCTAACTCTATACTAGATAGTATAAAGGAGGATTTCTAACTCTAGTCAGAGAGGCAAAGTGATAGAACCATAACACAGGTCAAGTTTTACAAATCTACATTGTAATGGCTATTTCATATAGAATCCATAAAAAAGAGATTACTCCCAACTCCTTAAACTGGTCACTGGAAGGCAGTGAAGCGCTTCTGGAAGTTACATTGACTACGGTACCCAGTACTAAATGACAATGCCTCGATAGTAAGTCAATATATAAGCAACTGTGAAGTAGAGAACTAATCCCAATCTAAATGCCTTTCAGTGCTACTCACATTAAAATTGGAAATGCCTTAATACAAGAACAAAATGGAATCCTAAAGCCTGAAAGGTCATGACAAATCTTATTTAATTTTCAATATATATAGACTACACTTTGTGCCTTAATGACTTGAAAAAGTTAATCCAGCTCCCAGAAGTATAAACTAAAAGCATGATGTCACAAAACTAAGTCTACTGAAATATATCATTTTGACCACAGTACCCTACCCTTCTCACAGTTTGGGGATTGCTCATAACATGTGGTGGTTTTAAAACATGTCTGCAAATTCATTGACGTGTCACCATTAAGAGGTGGGGTCTACATCTTCTTCCCTTGATTCAGTTGACCAGCTTGTGGTGAAAATGACACTGTGTGACTTTCAAAGCTGGGTCATAGAAAGTGATTCAATTTACACCCAGAGCTCTGGAACACTCATGCGGAAGCCAGGTTAGCAGTCTGAGTGCTCTGAATGCCATGCTGTGAGGAAGCTCAAGTAGTCCAACAGAGCTATTGAGAGTTCAGGAGGAGAGACAGCTGCCCTGCTGGCTGCCAGCTGCTCCAGCCCCCTGCCCTCCCCTCTATCCCAGCTCCAGCCACTGTCTGGTTGCCACTGCATGGAGACTCCAAGTAAGAACTCCCTAGACAAGCCCTTCCCATATTCCTGACCCACAGAAACCATGAGATAAATGAAATAACGGTTACTGCTTTATGCCACTAGGTTTTGTGGTTTGCCTTATCTGGAACATAAGGAACTGGAGCAGGAGATTTAATTAGGAACTACACAGTTCTGCTCATGAAGATAATTCACTTTTCACATTGGTTGCAAGGTACAGAAATCCAAATCAAACAAGCTATAACCAAAACTGAGGGGAAGGGGGTAGGGGGAAGAATTTTACTGTTTCACTTGACTGTCCAGCTTAGACAGCTGGACTTCAACCCTGTTATCAGGCATTTCCATCCCTCAACTCTGCTTTATCCCATCTCTTGCCTTTGTTCTCATTCAGGTCTTCTCAAACTGTGGCCAACAGTAGCTTCAGAAGCATTCCCAGCGAGGCCCTTTCCAAACTGTTCCAGGGAAAGCCTTAAAAAGGAGGGAGGTCCATCCTTGGACCATAACTGGCCAGGGGAGTGTGGCATTCCAATTGGCCAGGGCTGGGCCACTAGCACGTCATTGAGACAAGCACACAGTGTCAACTTCATGGAAATCGCATGGTTTGAGAATATAGGAGACATTGGTTTCCCAAAGGAAAATCTAGGTGTTATCAGCTGAAGAAGAAAAACTGGATGATGGGCTAGCAGAATCACACAGATGTCCACTACAACAAACAACACAGACTTCTAAGTAACCTCATTAGCCTGGAAGTGAAAAATAAAGCTAACAGTAGTTCACGTGGACATTTCTGCAAATGCCAGAAGGTGGGGAGGTTACCTATTGACATGATTTGCTTCTGTAGAAGTGGAATATCACTCCATTACAATGTTCAAATCAAAATATAAGGTTTAAACAATGAAAATACAGGTCAAGTGGGCATATGGAATCAGTTTTGGCCTATACTTTCCCCTTCGTATGGGAATGGTTCTTCTATTGACATACGTCATGTGTTGCTATTGGGAAGCACCTTGTTCTCACATGGTCCATCCTACAGGCCACTGTCATTTGGGCCAGGGTTGGACATCTGATCCAGGCCAAGCCCATCAGAGTTCTTCCTGGTATTTTTCAAGCCAGAATTGGGAAAAGACAATCAGCCCTCTCTGAAACAGAAGCCCCCAAGAAGTAAAACTCAGAAACATGTGTATGTCCTGTTCCTCCCCATGTGGAAGGAGAAGATGAAAATGAAGCTTGCAGGCCAACAGAGACAGAGAGGAGAGATGCAGAGAAGAGCCCAAGCTACATGCAACCCTTGCCTTTTTAGCCAATTTTTAACTCTTCCCTTAGAAGCTTCAGTCTCCATCCAATAAATACCCCTTTTGTCCAAACTAGTTTGAAGTGGCTTTCTGTCCCTTGAAATCAGGAGCCCTGACCAATTCAAGAGTCTTCCAAAAGGGTCCAGACACCAGGTTATATTTTCCTTTGTAACAATTATGCACTTTACAATAATATATCTTTAAGGCCTATCAACTAAAAGGTTAGAGTTGGTTTTTAAAAATGTCAATAATAGAAAACCAAGCAGAGATTATCTCTTTTAGACTTCATAGACACTGATGTTTCATTTCCATAACCTACAGGGTGATAGATTTTTACATATTCCCAATTTAAATTGAGGATCTATTTGCATAAAAATCAGTGCTGTAAAAAAGTGTGTATTTCTTTTTCAGGAACCTCTTGGCAAGGGCTTGAGTTATAGGGGAAAGCTACCTTTCTATTTTGCCCCAATGTGATTTAAAGGTCAAATGCATCAAAAATGCTTCAATTCCTGAAGGATAAATGATGCTGGTTGAGTATGCCTAGCAGTATGTTCACATTTCTAAAAGATGTTGCATTAACTCTCTTCTGCTTGTTGACTGTATGCTTGTTTGCTTCCTCTATCAATTTGAAGGTTCTAGAGAACTGACGAGAAGGCATTTTGAAGTGCAAACAGCCATAAGGGGATAAAGTCAAAGAACTCTCCAGGCAGGAATGGGACACCGGTACATTTCAGCTACAGCCTGCCATTTTTTTTTTACTTGGGAGTAGTGGTTTGGAGAAATTTTTGCTTTTGTGTCTTTTATTAAATGTTTCTCTATGTTTAAAAACGTCGTGTTTTCAATTTATTGTTTTCTAGGAATTTCATCTTAGAAACCTTCCAAAAATGTGAAAGATCAAAATGTACTCAGAAACAATATGATAGTTATAAGTGGATTAAATTGCAAACTCATTTGCTCTTGGGTTCAAAATAACCCAGTTCCAAATCCAACATTTGGATTCCTGGGCATATGCCTTCCACCTCTTGACCAAAAAAGAGTTATCTTGGTACTGTACAGAGGCAGTCTTCTCCGTATTTGCAGTGGTGCGTTCATGTTTCCCCTGCTAATTTAGAGTGTTTCCAAAACTTCAGTAATAATCGGTTATAAAGCTGACACTGCCTGCTGTGAATCCATGGGGAAGTTCTGCAGTGTTTGAGCCAAGTTTTACTGGCAGGGACCATTGCATGGGGTTTGGGGTCACTTTGTTTCGGTTTTAGAGACCTGGTGTGAAGATTCTTTTTGAGACCTTGAGGCCTATTCTTCATATCACTCCTCCCAGTTACCTTTGGCCACTGCCACGCTCGCCCACATTAAGTGATGTCTGCCTCTCCTGTCTCCTCTTTTCATGTTCTCTGAAAGCCAGATGTAAGCAAATGACCCCACATCTCTAACCTCTTCATGAACTATTCCTTCCATTGCTTTATGCATGGACTAAAGCCTGGCTCACAGAGAAAATACCACTTCCTCTTGGACTTCTGTGGTGGAGGGTGCTCATCCTTCCAAGCCCCATGGATCCTGGGGACAGGAGGTCACCAAAATGCCTCTCCTTCCCACTGCAGCCTACAAAACATTGCTCTTTCTCTTCAAACGATTTTCCTCCTCCTCTCAAAGGCTAAACCAACTGCCCTTGTGGCTGTTGTGAAGCGGTTGGACAATATTAATACGGCCCACCATCAACCATTAACAATGACTCAGACTTATCTTGATTCTTACCCAAGATTCAGAAGAACCAACCCATCTTAAATCTTATTTACTGTCTTGCATGGAATAGGGTTTTTCCCAGGATTCCACGAATCCTAATCAAGTTTTTGTCAAAATGGCCTTGAAGACTGTTTCCATTTAGCCATGAATAACTCAAGTTTAAGAAGACTGTGTAACTGCTAGTTTGATAGGTGTGGTGAGCCCCTTCAGGATTTCCTACAGTGTAGGAAAGCCAGCCTGTGCTCTCTCTTCTTGTGGGAAAAATGAAAAAAGGAAAAACAAAAATCAAACAGCCAACATTGAAACAATGGCTTAAGTAAAAACCCTATGACTATATTTTTTTCAAATCACTGGGTTCTTTGTAGCTAACTATAGACGGTCCCCAGTTTACAATGGTTCAACTTAACGATTTTTCCACTTTACAATGGTGCAAAAGTGGTAAGCATTCAGTAGACACTGTATTTCAATTTTGAATTTTGATCTTCTCCCAGGCTTCTGATTGACAGGGCTGGTGATACGCGGTACCATCCTCCCTCCTGATTCTAGGCAGCAGCCGTAGCTCCCATCAGCCATGCCGTCAAACAACCGATACACTTACAGCCATTCTGTATCCAAACTGTTTTCCACTTTAAGTACAGTATTCCAAAAAACTGCATGAGATATTCAACACTTTATTACAAAATAAGCTTTGTGTTAGATGATTTTGCCCAACTGTAGGCTAATGCAAGTGTTCTGTTTAAGGTAGGCTGGGCTCGGCTATATTATGTTCCATAGGTTAGGTGTATTAAATGCATTTTTGACTTAGGATATTTCAACTTATGATAGGTTTTTCAGGACCTAACCCCATAGTAAGTCGAGGAAGACATGTACTAAATCTTAACCAATGTTTCTCATTTAATAAGTAGTATGTTTTTTAAAAGCAAATCTATCTATGCATTCATCCTCCAAGTTTCTGATCAACCAGTATCTTGAGCTACACACAGTATGTCTCTCTCCAGATTGCTCAAAGATCATCAATTTCATTTTCGTGAAAGGGTATTGGGGTCTGCTAAAACTCACAGTGTAAACTATAACTTGACTTTTCAAGAACACAACAAATTAGCACAGTCATTTTGAGGAAGGCAGGATTTTCTCACCCTGGGTTTAAAGGCACAGGAATGTATCAAATGACCCCCTAACTCTATGTCACTGAGGTAGGCATTCTTCCTTTGTCACACACCGTCTTCATTTATAAGTCTCCATAGATAATAGCTACTAAAGTAGTCTACTATTGTAGCAAAACAGACTCTAATAAGATTTTATATAGTACTCATGCAGGCAGAAAAAGATGTAGGAGTTATTAATAAAATAAAATTGTCCTTGATAATAGAAACTTTTTTTGTTTTTGTATCTAAATGAATTCCCTTCTTACTGAGTAGCTTCTTTTGGATAAGGAAATGGAGGTATCTAGACAGACCCTGCTCCCTGACTGCTGACACTGAATTCAGTCATGTGACAGTAAGATTCCTCTCCCCTATTCCTTTTTAATGTTTTCCTATTTCTGTTCCTCAATTGTCCCCCTTGTTTTCTATTTCACTTGTTAACTCATTCATTCATTCATTATCCTCCGTCTAGGTGGGTATAGATAACATTTTCTGTTAGATTGGGTTGGCCAAAAAGTTCGTTCGGATTTTTCTATAAGACGTTACGGAAAAACCCAAATGAACTTTTTGGCCAACCCAATACTTGTTAATAGCTCCAGCTTAACACACAAATTCTCCAACTCTATTAGTAAAATCATTAATGCAAATTCTTAAAAATCTCTTTAAAAAGAGAGATGATGCATCTTTGAGTCACTTAGTCAAGCGTGATCATGGTAAGATGTTGACCTTCTGTTCTTACAACCAAGGCCACTTGTCTGTAAGGTGCCAAGTAGAGGAGCCAGCTAACACAATGACTGCACCAACCCTACACAGGCCCTTTGGGGAGGACGTCACAAGATATTATCAGTGAAACCCAATCAGAGGTCCATATTCCTTCCTACCAACAAAGCAGCTTAACTGGAAAAAGGAAGAAAGGAAGAAATGGACATAGGGATGACCCATTTCATTTTATAAAGATACACTTAACCTCTAGGTTCATAGGAACAATCATTCAAGTATACTAGTAATAGGACACTGGAAATAAGAGGGATTGGAGAAAACAAAAGATGTTAAAAATCCCAAGTGTCTTAGCCAGAGGTGAATTTATCATGTAGTGAAGGGTAAGCCTCAGGGGTCCCTGATTGCATGGGCCTCTGTCAAGACCCTTTCCTAATGTCAGGATTCTAATTCACATACTCTTTTTCTTAAGGAGAGGTCCCCCCTAAAAACTCTGGACCGGCCACCCCTGGCCAGAGTAATACAAAAAGCAACTTTTACCACTCCTAATATTCTTGCTTTTTTTCCTGCCGGGAGTCAGGTTAATAAATAAAAATACGTGCTGTCTGTCATTCTACTCTCAGGGAAAGGACAAAAAGAAAAAGAGGTAAATCCAGCACATTCACAAAGGCAGGCCTTCTCAAAATTGGGGAAGTGGTATTAGAGCTGGAGAAAGCAACCAACCAAGTAACTCCGTCCCTCTTGGCCGGTCCTGCAGCACTGCGTGTGGGCAAACCTCCTAGAACCACTCCATGGGAAAAAGAATGCTAGGGCGCCTCTAAGGCGATGGGGCAATTAAAGTCAAGAGAATTAACATGTGCTTTTTAACTACTTTAAGAAGGGTCAGAGAAACAACATCTTATCACCCAAAAGCAGGGGCAGAGGCACTGGGACTGGAAAGGAGGCCACTCTAAGGGGAGCCACACGGCCACAGCCAGCAGTGGCACGCAGGGCTGACCGGGCACTGGGCAATAGAGCAGAGAGGGTGTTAGTGCCAGCTCCAGAGCCAGGAAGACCCCAGACCCCTCTACCTCCCACCTAGGATTGTTTTGAGGACACACAGATAATGCCTGGATGACTGTGGAGCAGTTCCTAAGGGCACAGGTTCTGGAGCCGGCCCAGGTTAGAATTTTGACTCTGCTCCTGATAGCTGACTGACTGTGGGCAGGTTTCTTAAACTCCTCTCTGTACCTCAGTTTCCTCATCTGCAAAATGGGGGAAATCATACTGCCTATGTCATAGGGCTCTTAGGAGGACTAAAGGAGATAATACACATAAAGCACTTTGAATCATACCTAGCGCATGCCTGCCGGCTAATATAATTCTCCAAATCAGTGTCTAGTGGCCTAGCGAAGCATCCGGTTACTCATTTGGGTCTAGACGCTGGTTCGGAACTGTCTTCTCTCCAGTCTAGAAAGGAGATGTGAAAGGTCTTCAAAAAGGAGCCTATGCAATGTCGTGTTCTATCAGGAGAAATCGAAAGCCCAAGTTGCTTGTCAGATTTTCTAGCTGATCCCAGACTAAGGTCAGCACCCTGCCATGACAATAAAAACAGAGGGCAGGTGAATTACATGAGGCAGGCAGGGGAAGGTCTAGGGCAGGATTTCTCAAATTTGAAAACTGCTTTCTCCTTTAAAGAGAAAACAGGCTCACAGACAGAACCTTTCCTACCCCCACTGTCAACTAATTAACCCGTATTATAATAATTATACTGCTACTCAGATATACACAGATAGAAAACTAGGGTTAAGTTCCTTTAAAGCCCATGTCATAGCTTTAAAGCTAAACAAAAATTGCCAAATATAAATAAAATCACATTCAAATTAAATACAATAATTAAATAAAAGGGAAAATGACATAACAGCATTTTTTGAACATTTACCACAGGGTTGCACATTATGGAATTGCCACTATTTGATCATTCTGCCCTACGAAGGTGGCAATTTCACATAGTTCCACCCAACACGTGTGAGGCACTAAGTGCTGTCTGTATTCCCCACAACACTATGAACTAGGCATTACTACTGCCCCATTTTCCAGATGAGAAAACCGGAGCACCAAGAAATAAGGTCACACATTTTAAAATCTTCTTCAGAACTGGCAGGTGCCCGAGGACTCAGCTGCAGATGCCTAGAGACAAGCAGACACCTCTTCGGGAAGCCTTGACCTAGGAGGCACTTACACACCAGGGGTGGGGTGATGGAGGCAGAGCCAGGCCCAGAAAAGAGTGTGTTCGGGCAACCTTCAGTGAGAGCTAGAAGGACACCAAGTCGGGGACAGCATCTCCTGCTGGAAGGAAGGGGCCACCAAAGACCATCTTGACTTGGTGTCCTCTGGGCTTTGTTCTGGGTGGGGCAAAGGGCTTGACTGGTCCTCCCCGGAAGACAGGCGCTGGCCCTCCTCTGGGATCAACAGTTAAGGTGAATACATGGAGACAGGAAGAGCAGGAGAAAGGATAAAAGGATAAAAGGAGATAAAAGGAGAGAGGGTAAAAGAGAGAGAAAGGGGTTGGTCAAAAAAGTTTCCAAATTCGCTGCATTTTAGAATCACCCGGGATCCTTACAAACTACTGATGCTGGCTCCCACCCACTAGGATGTCACTTATGGGGTGTGACTTTGGTATCGAGATTTTAAAAACCCTCCAGGTGATTCTAATTTGCAGCAACGTTTGGGAAACTTTATCATGCTTCTGCAAGTTGCTGGTAGAAGGAAACAGCCTCCAAATATGTTCCCTTCATCCATGGGCACCCGCAAAGCATGCTGCAAAGTTCCCCGCAGCACTCAATTACGGATCTATGAAGCAGTCCAACGTAACCAGTGTAATTTATTCCGCTAGGTCCCCTCTGTCATTCCTTCCTGGCTGTTCAGAGTACTCAGGATCAGAGAAGTGGGCAGGCTGTGACTTGTAAAATGACCACAGCTTCCCACCTGGTTTCTTCCCTGCTCTGACTCCAAACATGGCAGGCTTCTCTTGGGTTCTTTGGTAATCACTTCCCGAAAGTGGTTTTCATCCTCTTCATGAAGTGATTGTCCCACGTTGCCCTTGAAACGTTCCAGGGTGAAGTGCACGCCACCTTTCGGACTTAGCACACTTCGTTTTTACGACAACAAAACAGAAAATGCCTCGAGGCCTCTCCTGAGACAAACGTACTCTCACAACCATTCCTCTAAAGGGAGCCAGAAAGATGGGTGAGTGTTTGAGAAAGGAAACAAATATGCCAACATTTTCAGAGGTGGCATGGAGTGATGGAAAGAGAATGGCTTTTGCACACTGCAGACTTGAGCTCAAACCCTGGCTCTGCCACAAAGAACCATGGGAACTTGAGCAAGAAAACTGCCCTGTGGTTCAGTCTCTCGTCTGCACTGACACACCTGCCTTCAACTCGTCGGGACCCGCACCCTGACATTTCCACTGTGAGTGACTATGCTTGTGAGGCAAAGACTTGACTTGACTTTGGAGGTGGCAAATTTTCCATCTTTGATTTTCTAGTCACTCGTTCTGATGTGATTCATAGAAAGAAAGCAGGGCTGAGAATAAGGCAAAAAGTAACACAGCTGAGAATAAAGAGGAAGGGTAGTAATACATTCATCCTGATTTCACTCTGTAAAGTGAGGATAACATGCTTCCAATATCAAAACCATACCATCTATGCAGTTGCATTGTACCCTGCCAGGTCTTTCATATGGGTGGAGAAACAAAACCAAGCATATATTGATATATGATATCATATATAGGATATAGGATATTGCTTCTTATCCTATATAAGAATCCTTGCTTCTTATCCTACAAGAAGCAAAGGAACTCGATCAAAGATCTTAAAAGGCCTGGGATTTGATATGAGATGACAGGTTGCTCCAATTCCTGTTTTCATGATTATACGGATCTGAAGCTTCTAGCCAGGCTGTTTGTGCAAAGGAGTCTAATAAGTAGTGATGCTAAGTGCTACAACGATTCTATGTGCACAAGCAAAATCGAGGGTCTAAGTCACACTGTCCAATACGACTTCCTGCAATGCTGGAAATGTTCTACATTGGGGTTGCCCAGTTCAGGAGCCACTAGCCACATGTGCCTGTGGAGCAACTGAAATGTGTGACTGAGGAAGTGAATTTCATTGTATTTAATTGTTATTTAAACTAAATAGCGACATGTGGACCATGGCTACACTATTGGAAAGTGGAGTTCTAAATTAGTGATAAATAAATGAAAACCAGTCACTGAAGTTGTGATCTCTGAACCAATTAGGGCTAGGGTGAAGTAGAACAATGATTACCCAGCTAAGAACCAACACAACAGTGTTAATTACATCAAATCAGAAAATATGGCACAGCTGCTTCTACGGAGGCACTCTTGGCCTTATCATTGGTACAGGGGTCAAAGGGGATAAAAAGGAAATGACATAGACCTAAGGGTCATATTTTCAGGAGTGCCACAAGAAATCACTCTACCTCATTTTTTAGATGATGGCTGAAAATGTTAGCTTATTATGTGACAAGATGTCAATTACTTTATGGGGTATTTTTTTAATCCCAATTTTTACAGATGAGGAAACTTAGGAAGATAAGTCAATTGCTCCATAGTCACCTGGGTAGAAAGTATGGGAGTGGACATTGGAATGCATGCAGTCTGGCTTCATATGCCATGCTTCAAGGACCCATCAGTAATTTAGAAGTTAGAGCGAACAGAAGAATTGCCTTTGAGAGGAGGCTGGCTTGCTGCATGTATCCTGGACATACTAAGACTGTGTCATTTTAGAAGAAACTGGTCATTGCAGCTTTAAGAAGGGTAAAGGAAACCTGGGAACGCTGGGCACAGAATGAGGAGGGTGAAGAGACAGAAGTAAATGTGGAAACCAGGGGCTCCAGGAGACTCACTTTGCCATTTTCCCCAAGCCTTCTCTGAATCCGCTGGTTTCTTTCTAAGTTACTAACATCAATGGCAAGAGTGTGGATGGAGATGTGAAAGACGGCGCAAGTCCTGAGAGAATTAGAGGAAGGAAATGTTTCTATTATACGTTGACATTTGGTCTCTAACTCAGTTTGCTTCATGTGCAAAATCTTATCCTTATGGATCAAAATGTAGGTAAATTTAAGAGGCTACGTCCCCTCTTTCAATCCTCCATTATTACCCATTTTAGAGGCTTCCAAATTTTTGTTTTCTAATTAATGTTGTGAGTAGCATCCTTGCCACTACATCACATGGTCTATTCCCCATTATTTTCTTAGAATAAACTCTTAGACATAGGGAATAAAGGAAATGAAAGGACCCTGGCTTGCACTGGGTGGGCCAGGAATAATGCTGAGGGTTTCCCTTCCCTGGAATTATGTCACGAAGTGATGAGTTAAGCACTTCCTAGGAACCTTTGTTTTCCTCTGCCTGCATGGGGTGTTTCATAACCCCACGCTACTGCAGACTGTATTAACCTCACCAAACAGGCAACTAATTCATTGTTTGGTTCAAAAAATATTTACTGAGGTCATTTCAGCTGTGGCCAAGCATGGGCCAAGCCCTGTGCTAAGCATAGAGGTTCAGATTCGAAGGAGAGTCAGCCCTTATCTTCAAGAAAATCATAATTAAGTAGGAAAGACAGAAACGTAAAAATACAATGGTATATTATTTGAGGATAAGTAGATTTTATTAACACATTTATTCCCTAATAAAGGCAAACATCTTTCTTTTTCAGTTGTGTATCTTTATTTTAAGGTGAACATCTCGATTTCTCAAAGAAAACTGACATATTTTAAACAAAAATAAAACAAAAAAAATTCAAAAAATACGTTAAACCATTACCTGGCTATTTGAAAGATTTTAATGAATGAGAAATCTTTTCATTATAAAATTGTAGAAAGTAAATGTGGGTTTAGGAAATACGGATAGTGAGCATTTTTAAAATATTAATACATATTTAGTAAGTTTTTAAATAAAAATCACATCAAAATTGTACCTCATTCCCACACTCTCAGATTTCTTTTTTGGAACAGTGGCCAAAAACACAAATCAATTTGGGAGAAGAAAACAAAAAATATAATACAATTTTCTTAACTGAACATCTACTGTATCAAAGTTCCACTGCTTATGAAGTCCTAATGCTAGCGATGTAAATTTGTAAAGATACACAAATACAACACCAGCTCTTTCTAGGAAAATTTGGCCATAGTCTCTGGTTGCTGAAGGCCCATCTATATAATATAAACAACTGGCCCTTGCTTGGCCCTGTCCCTAACTCATGCACATCTGCACTAACCTGGTGTGAAGTGTGTTCTCACTATGCTGTAAGGTGTGGCGCACGGACAGGGCCCAGAATTATAGTGGACTTGGCAGTTGTTCCAAACACCTCTTCCCTTCTTCTCCCACAAGCCCACGATCACACTGCAAATCAGTTTCCTGGTACCATTCCAGTCACACAAAGCAGCTGTGTGAACTTCACTTTCCTAATGACCCTGGCCAATCCTTTAACACACACAAATTGAAACTGCTCCATGCCAGTGAGTATTGGGAGAATTTTAACAACCGGATTAAAAGGCCAATCAATTGGTAAACTCCCAGAGGAAGCCCTAATACCAGGGAATAGATTAACTGGTAACTGATTTCAAGAACACATGGAAAGTACAAATCTCAAAGAGATGAGGTGGGAAAGGAGAATAAAATAAGCAGGACTAGAAGAATCTGAGCCATAGAAACTGATTTGGTAAGTCTGTAACAATGCAGAAAGATGATATTCTTTTTTCTAACTCTTTTTTTTTTTTTTGCTAACCAAGTTTCATTTTCCTTTACACATGATAAAATTGGAGCTGGTTTTGCTCTTCATCTGTTTTCTTGCATAATGTTGTGATAAGTAGGAAGGTAGAAAATGTATCCAGAAACTCACACACTTGACCTCCTCCTTCCCCTACCCCAGTCCCGCAGGGGCAAGAAAAGGCTGTGTGACAAGGATGTTACGTTCAGGATTACTGAGTGCTGGGGGATATCTGGAGGACCCAGCTAAGCAGTATGAGATGACTTTTTACATATAAGTTTTTAGCTTAAAAAAAGGAGAAAGTTGACAAAGTATTTTGGCTCCCAAGTATAATGGTGCCCACAACGAAATATGGAATACTTATTTCCTGTTAACTGGGAAAGAGAGCAGAGACACTGCCTGTGTGCAAGACTTCTCCTGGACACTGTATTCACACAGTATACTATTAGAAAAAAGTATACTGTTAGAGAAACAGACTCAGGGAGTCTAGGGTAGAACTAGAAAAGCTGTATTTAAAAAACCAAAGAAATCCAGGTATGGAAACTTTAGGATTAAGTCATGAAAAACATGGATAAATATCATCCCTAACAGCAATCCCCAAAAAAGAAAATTAGCGAATATATCTTTTTTAGAATGACTAATCTTATCAGAGTTAACAAAGGTGAATCAAAACAGTGATTCAAAGAAATATAAATCGGTCACTATAAAACTGGCAAAAACATCTGTTTGATAATACCCTATGTTAGTGAGTATGTGGGCAAAGAGACAATCTCATTTGAGAAGTAAATTAGTTACTCTTTTTTGGAAGGTAATTAAGCAGTATCTATCAATTTTTTAAATGTGCATACTCTTCAACCCCAAAATCCCATTTCCAACAATCCACCTAGCAGATATATGTCAAAAGTGTGCCAAGATGTTATAGGTGAGGATGTTCATGATACCCTAAATATCTAGTAATAGGAGGTAGGTTTATAAATTAAAGTGCAACCTTACAAAGGAATATTGTGTAGCTTTTAAAAAGAGAGAGGATCCATATGATATATTATGAAGAAAAAAAAGCAAGATGCAGATGAGAATGTACACTAAGGTCCTTATGATATTGTGATTTATAGTAAGAAATATATATTTGGTCTTCATCCCCCATTTCCGCACAAAGCTCCTTAAACCCTTGGAATTTCCTAAGTGAAGCAGTGATAAAAAGTGTCTTTTGTTATGGTAATGAGGTAGGCTATCACATCTAGGGATGGGGGCTGGTTGCCAAGAGAACTAACCATGTGATTGGAGGGTTGGGACTCCCTCAACTTCTGGGGAAGGTAAAAGGGCTGAAGGTTGAATCACTTGCAATGGCCAATGGATCAGTAAATCATGTTTAAGCAAGTAGTTTCTGGAAAAAATTAAAAGGGTGAGTTCACAGAGCTTCAGGTTTGGTGCTGGGAGAGTGGTGGGCCTGGAGGTGGCATGGAAGCTCCGTGCCCTTTCCCCATTCCCTGCCCTAAGCATATCTTCCATCTTGCTGTTCCTGAGTTATAAACTTACATAATAAACCGGTATTCTGGTAAGTAAGATGTTTCTTTGAATTCTGTGAGCCACTCAAGCAAATTAATCAAACCCAAAGAGGAAGTGGTTGGAGTCTCCAATCTATAGCCAGTCAGAAGCACAGGTAACAACCTTGACTTGAGATTGGCGTCTAAGGTGCTTGTTGGAGGGGGGACAGTCCTATAGGGCTGAGCCCTTAACGTGTGGGATCTGACGCTATCTCCAGGTACACAGTGTCAGAATTGAGTTAAATCATAGGACACCCTTCTGGTGTCAGAGCACTGCTTGCTGGTGTGGGGAAACACCCACCCTCCGCAGACACATTATAACTGGTGACCAGAACTTTTAGTGCTTTTTGTGTTTCTTAAAAGGAAAGTGCATAAATATATATACATGTGGGCCCTATAAACTTTATTTTCTAAAAAAGATAAACTTCATTTTCTAAAAAGATACCCAAGAGATTATTAATGATTATCTTTGAGGAGACAGCCTTCACTGGAGGAGTGAGGGAAGTTTTCACTTTTGCCAACTAAAAATTCTCTCGTCGTCTGGTTCTACAAGAATGAAATCACTAACCACTGCAGTCACTGACTTTCAACACACCCTGAAAGGAGTTCAGGGTGGAGATCAGGAATGAGGCGCTCTGTGCTCTGGGAAAAACTGGCAGAACAGGACTTCAATAAGTTAGATATTTTCAGAAGAAGATTTTATGAGCCCAATTTCTTGCATCTTCTCATATCTAAAAAAGCACGAAAATCATTAACTGAGACATCTGCTCGTCATGACTAGCAGCAACTTTCTGCCAAAATATGTGCTTGATTTCACATGTGCCCTCTTCACTGAAGTCATACATATACTGACCTCCCCCTCTACCTCTTCAAAGCTGCTCCTCAGAGCTGTCTGAGAGGCTGTCTCCCAGGCTATAGTCCTGATTTGGCCACAAATAAAACTTAACTCACAACTCTCACGTTGTGCATTGTTTTCAGCCAATTTCATTTTATACCTTTCTATACTGTTTACATTTTCTTACCATGTATAAGTAAGTATTCAAGCGCATGCACGGTGCTTTCTGCAAGATATGTTTAATTCCATGTTAGCTTCCCTTACTATCTAGTATATTTCTTAGTCAAATACCTCTACTGTCAATCACTGAGTGAGTCAATTTATTTCAAATTATATCCTCCCCACGCTGCCAACCTACTTACTAGCAAAATGGATTTGGGAAGGCCTATCATAACAGACTCATAGTAAGATACTTAAATAAAAGAAGCAAGTAAAATTCATGGAAAGGAAAGGGAAATAAAAAGCCCAGACAAATGTACTGATTATGATTGAGCAACTAGCACAGCTCCAAGTTTCCCAAAGTAAAAGGTAAAAATGGAAACAGAGTGGGTGATATTACTCTCCTCGTCTGGGAAAAGATTTCCTGCCTATATATGGAAGGTGACTTTTTCACCTGGTGGTGAATTCTAAGAGACATGATGCAAGACACTTTGACAACATCTTGATTTTATGGCCTTCAGCTCTAAAATTTGACCCTGCATCAGAATCACCCAGACGGCTTTTCAAGCACAGATTGTTGGGCCCCAGCCTCAGAGTTTATGATTGAGTAGGTCTGGGGTGGGGCCTGAGACTCCACATTTATTATTTTTTTTTGTGGTACGCAGGCCTCTCACTGTTGTGGTCTCTCCCGTTGCGGAGCACAGGCTCTGGACGCACAGGCTCAGTGGCCATGGCTCACGGGCCCAGCTGCTCCATGGCATGTGGGATCCTCCCGGACCGGGGCACGAACCCATGTCCCCTGCATCGGCAGGCGGACTCTCAACCATTGTGCCACCAGGGAAGCCCTAGAGACTCCACATTTTTAACTGGTTCTAGGTGATGCTGATGCTGCTGTTTGGGGACCACAATTTGTAACACTGGGGTTTTAGGCCAGCCATTCATTCATTAATCTTTAATGGTCAATGACTTCATCGGTAGTTCTACTGATGACCTGGAGATACTCTTTACGTAAGTATTTCAGGAAAACTTTGAAATGTAACCCAGTGAAAGCATTTTTAAAGTTACTGAGGGGCTTCCCTGGTGGTGCAGTGGTTGAGAATCTGCCTGCCAATGCAGGGGACACAGGTTCGAGCCCTGGTCTGGGAGGATCCCACATGCCGCGGAGCAACTGGGCCCGTGAGCCACAGTTCCTGAGCCTGCGCGTCTGGAGCCTGTGCCCCGCAACAAGAGAGGCCGCGATAGTGAGGGGCCCGCGCACCGCGATGAAGAGTGGCCCCCACTTGCCGCAACTAGAGAAAGGCCTCGCACAGAAACGAAGGCCCAACACAACCAAAAATAAATAAATAAATAAATAAAATTTTTTAAAAAAAGCACCAAACAGAGACATTTATAAAAAAAAAAAAAGCTACCAAGGCCCAAATATATGGTTTCTTATGACCTAATCAGAAAACAAAGATGAACTTGAGAATAGCCATAGATATAAATGTATTACACATGCCTTGGCCCTTCTTAATACAAATGTATTCCACATCACCTGACTCTGATACGGCTGATCAGACAGGGTCGGATAATGCAAATTCACGAAATACTGACTCACATTAACAAAAGCTTCATTTTGCCCACGCAGAAGCCTGGTCTCCTGCCAACATCCAAAGTATATTATAATTCAATTCCAAAATCAAGAATCAATGACCTTTAGACAATCTGTGCTCTTTTTTTGTTTTCTCATTGACATGGAGAATGGAGGCTTAACTGTACTAGGAATTAACATAGGACCTTTCTCCTGGAGAGGTAAGAGTTCAAAATACTTTTCAGATAAACAACCTCATGTGTCTTCCAACCTCCCTGGGGGGTGAGTTGCACCTTCCTCACGGCACGGGAATCCTGTCTGAGACCACCGTCTCAGACCCCTACTTCGTTCCTGGTTGTCAAAGCACTTGGCGCCACTGGTGTATTTAATAACTGCACCCAGATACAGATCACACATACACGTACACAAAAATACCCACACACGCTGGCACCAACAACCAGTGTGTTTACCAAGATTAAAAACATATACAAACATACTCAACAGATGCATTTATAAATGTACATGTTGTACTTCAAAAAGAGGAAAAAAAAGGATTTTTAAAAAGCGAAGAGGACTCTGAGATCCATGAATTTCAGTAAGTTTAACTTCTTGTCATAAGTTCTGTTCAAGAAACTTTAAGCACCTACTGTATGCCAAGCCCTGTTTTAGGAGCTGGGAGTAAAAGTTGGACACAAAACCTACTCTGATGTATAATGAAGAGGCACTCATAGAAAAGTAGTTCCAGATGATATTGGGTAAGTTAGGTGTTATCTTAACTGAATAGCTAAAGGGCAACGTCAACACTCAAAGAATGGTCACCTCACCCCTCCTGGGGCTCCCAGGGGGCTGCCTGGAGAAGAAAGCACAGACAAAACCCCATGGATGAGCGGGAAACAGCTGGAATAAAGACAGAGGGGATGGTGAAGGATCCTGGCTAGGCTGCTGGGTGCATATCCAAAATCCAATCACTCCTTCTGTGTTACGAATAGAAATTCAATTTTGTTCAGGGTGGCGTCCAGCCTGATTCAAAATACACTTCCTAGAATTCCTTACAGCTAGGGTGACCATGTGACACATTCCTGCCTAATGAGATATGAGTGGAAGTCACAATAGGGCTTCTAGGAAAGCCATTGGCTCACAATTGGCTTTTGCTTTTCCTTCTTTGCCCATCACTCTTCTTGCTGCCTAAAATACAGACAAGAAGCCCAGAGGTGGGGCCCTCATTCTAGGGGGCATGAGGAGTAGAAAAATAGAACAAGTCTGGTCGCTCGGAGCTGTCACCTCGGCCCTGGACTACCTACTTCCAGTCTCCTTGGTATTGAGAAAAGTAAATCCCAGTTGAGTTAAGGTCCTGGAGTGAAAATGCATCCAGGTGTATGGAAACAGAAACTCATCTCATACACGTAGACAGTGCTACTATGCATTACTATCTACTTATTTTACTATTTACTTATTTATATTCTGGGAAAAACTCCAAATCTTAGAGCAAACGCTAACGTCCAAAAGCAAACTCTGAATCCTTCAGTTTTTTCAAAACATGAAATGAAGGCTGCCCTGACACTTTTTAAAAATTCTGTTACAATTAAGTGGCAAACACGATTAACAACTGTGTTACCAGAAAGTTTAAATGTGATGTTTAATCAAGAGCTAATAAAATAACAAGATTACAATGGCCAGTAACATTTGCAGTTTCCTCTAAAAGAGTTCACATGAATACATAATCCCAGGGTTTAAACAAGATTTGTTCCTCTCATCCTCCAGAAAGAGAACTATGAAGTCTCTCTCGCGCGCTCTCTCTCTTTCTATCTCTCTCTCTCTCTCTCTCTCTCTCTCTCTCTCACACACACACACACACACACACACACACACACACACACACACACACACACAGAGCCACCTTCTGCCATCCCCATTGTATCACAAAATAAAGGACAATCTTCCAAAATAGGAAAATTAGAGCCTAATAATAAAATGGCAAATCTTCCCAAGAAAAGGCAGTTGGCATAGCATAGTCATACTAATAACAAGAATATTCAGAGATAAAGGAGCAGATGGGGGAGAGGCAAAAACTGAAGAAGTAATAGAGGAAATTTTCCCTACTTTACAAATAGACTTCAGCTGGCAGGTTGAAAGAGCCTGTCCAGCTCCAAGTTAGGAATAATTATAAAAGACATATCAATGCAAACTCTGGTACTTCCTAGAACAGAGAAAAGCTATTGCTTTTCTTTATTTTATAATAATTCTTCATATTCCCTTCTTAATTCTAGTTAGTTTTTTTCTTAATACAGTCTCCTGGGTTTTCTAAAAATAACTATCAGCTCAAAGAGGAAATTTTATCTTTTCTTCTTCAATATTTACTCCTTTCTTTTCTTGTCTTGTATTTTCTAGAACCCCCAAAAGTCTCTTAAAAACTAGTAACAGCTTTCTTATTTCTGATTTCAAGATGAAAAATCGTCTAGACAAAAACAAGTTACCTATAAAAGAAAAGAATTATACTGGCATCAGACTTCATCTGCACACTGTTGAGAAAAAAAGAATCACATTCCCAGAATTTTGTACCCACAGAAGATACGCAACTCTAATAGTAAAAGGAAATATTGAAGGTAATTTAATAACAACAATAATAGTATCATTGTTAATACTTATACAGTACTTGTACAGTTGTAAGCATTTCACTTATTGTCATAGTTTGTCTGCATAGGTGGCTGCTATTAATTCCTTCCCTCCCCCTCCGTTCAAGATACTCCTCCAACTCAACGTGGAGTCTAGTCTTCCATCTCATAGAATCTGGTAGAAGTGTCATTGTACCAATTCTAAGGCAAGATATTATGAAGACTGTCACCTTTCTGCCTTCTGGAGCCCTAAGTTCCCACGTAAGGAACCCAGGCTTCTCTGATAGAGACAGAGGTTATAGGATGGAAACTGAGACATGAGTGAAAAAGCCATCTGGGACATCCAGCCTGGCTGAACCTTCAGACCATTCCAGCCCCTGCCGGTATCTTGAGCCCAACTACATGAAAGCCCCCAAATAACAGCTGCCCAGCTAAGCCCAACCAACCCAGAGAAACATGAAAGATAATAACAAACTGTTGTTTACATTGTTGTTTTGGGGTAGTTCATTATACAGCAACAGATAATCAGAATGCTTACACCAACTCATTTCATCTCACAATATTCATATGCGGTAACTGTTATTAGTATCCCCATCTCACAGATAAGGAGAGGAGGACCAGAGAAATTAAATAACTTTCTCAAGGTTATCCAGCAAGCACGGAAATCCTTGAAGAAATGCAACAATTCAAAATAAATAAACCTCAGGGAACTATATTCAATATCCCGTAATAAACCATAATGGAAAAGAATATGAAAAAGTATATGTATATATATAACTGAATCACTTTGCTCTACACCAGAAACTAACACAACACTGTAAATCAACTCTACTCCAATAAATATAAACCACGTTCTTCATATGCAAAAAATATTGAGAAAGACTCTAATGCAACAACGAATGCATCAAAGAAGAGACCTCAAGATAGAGGAAATGGGAAAGGAGAAAAAACAGTGGTGAAAAGTGCATCCTGCGAATACCTTGTGAAATCTAAGATACTATGGGTACCAAGACTGAGAGCATGTAGATTAAATGTTGAAGATTTCCAAAACAAGAGACAAACTACAAGGGTATAGTAATTGTCAAGAGTGAAAGAAAGTGTAGGAATTGGGAAGGAGCAGACTGGAGGCAGGAGGAAGAGAGAGAAGTCAATGCATTCTAAAGTTCTTGGTATGAATTTCTACAACATATAAATTAACAAAACTGACGCACGTACAAAATCAAATAGACCAATTACCATTGGAGAGATTGGGAGAGTGGTTAAATTCCTACCATTAAAAAAGAGAGCAGAAACAGATAATTTTAGAGTGAGTTCCATATAACTCACAAAGAATAGAAATATTATTTAAATTATTCATGGCTATAGAAACATAAAGTTCCTAAATCCATTTTATAAAACTGGTTTAGCCTTAAAACCAAAACTGATCAAAGTAGTACAATAAAACTACAGAGCAATTCCACCTATAAATATTTGCAAAAGTTCTAAATAAAATATTAGCAAGTAAATGCAAAAGTAGATGAAGTGAATATTGCCAATGATCAAGTTTCCACACCAGCAAATCCACTGACATCATTCACGATAACAACAAATGCATGGAGGAAAAGTGAATGGGTTACATCAATAGGTTCTAAAAAACATTCAGTAAAATTCAATGGCCATTTTTAATAAATCTTCAAGTAAATATAAATCGAGAGAAACCTCTTGAATGTGAAAATATCTGTTTATCGAAAATCAGTTACAAACATCATTCCAACCAATCAAACGCCAGGAATAAGATAGGATACCTGCTATTATTGCAATTCAACAGTGAGCTGAGGAGAAGAAAATAGTGAATATAAATAGGGTATATGGGGAGATAAAATTCTCTCTTTTTGCTAATGATATACCTAGAAATTCCAACCCCAGTTTTAAAATGAAAACTACTGGAATCAATGAAGAAGTTTGTTCTGGTCCCTGGAAAAGTTCAGAGCTTTTCTCCATATTTGCAAATGGAAAAAATTTTAAACATAATAGCATTAAAATGAAAAGAAAATTTAGAAATAAGCATATAAATTCAAAGTTCATACATACATTTAACACAATGCCAATTAGAATCCCCCATTTTTAAAGTGGATATAATAAATGTTCTGGCAAGATTAAATATCCAAAACTTTGCAAGAAATCTGTGAAAAAGAAGAGTGAGGGGAGGGCCATACCAGACGTAAATCCATTAGAATCAAAACATGGCAGGGGAATAAACAACAGGACAGACTGAAGAGCCCAGAAATGAATCCCAGTATCATTTCTAGAGGAAACCCCACTTGGTCAATGGCAGTATTCATAGAACAGAAGCTTCTACATGACAAAGTGAATATCGTGACCTACTGTGGAGAGAACAGCTCATTGATAAAACTGGCACATACACAGCTGACTATGCATATAGAAGAAAGGAGTAAGTGGTGCAGCCCACATTTCATTATGAAGACACTGAAGAGTGAGTTAGCTGTGTGCATTCTCAAGAAGGGAAGTCCTTGACGTACCGCTCAGCAAGAAAAGGAAGATTCAGAGAATATGTGTTACAATAATCCCCCTGGTTTTGGAACGTCTTGTCCACCATTTAGAATTGTGGATCACGCATCCTGAGCACAGGAACAACACTGCTTTGGAGGATGCCTCTTGGAACAGACAAAACATAAATATATAAACATTCACAGAGAAATGTAGAGATACATAAACACTGCTTGACGGTGGAGGAGTCGGGGAGCTCTGGATACGAAGGGAGGGAAGGAACAAACAATGGAATTTTGAAAAGGTTTCCACAATGAATACGACTGTTATGTGATCTAATTTGTGAAGAATTATTAGTGTGCACGCACACTCACACACCCACACCAGTGTGTTTGGAGAGAGAGAGAGAGAGAGAGAGAGAGAGAGAGATGAAAGGATGGGACCTAAAATGTTATCTGTGTTTATCACAGAGGCATGAATTTCAGATGATTTTTTTACTTTATATAGTCAGGAAAAAAATAAATTTCCTGATCAAAAAAAGGGTTCAAAATTATAAAATACAAAGGTATGGATATAAATTTAGTTTTAAAATACTATATTTTAAATGGATGCCAGGTCAGAGGGTCTTCATATTCTTTTTTGTGAAGTTTAACAAGGTGGAGAGTGAATGCCCATAGCACGGGACTGACACCTGGAATAATGATCGCTCCTATTACCACTATTTCCGGGAGTTTAGAGGTCTAGTTGTGGCAAAAGTATAACCTCAGGGACCCAGAGTGAAGGGAAGCTCATAGAATCACTAACGGCTCTAAAACCACCTTCACGAAGAGGAAAAGAAGTATGGGCTCATCTCCTCAACACAACTGTACACTGAGAAGAGATGACATCACTGTGATTTAAGAGCTGAAGAAAAACATTGGTTCTGCCTTTCCAAACAGAAGGTCTTAAGTACTCTTGTCATCCTGATGGAAACGTGACAGTGTAAGCTGAGTACTGCACTTTTTATTCGAGACTGTCAAGCGACCTGATTTGTAAGCAGGCTTTGTGTAATAACTCCCTACCTCCATCATCAGGTCTGGAGAAGTCTTTCCAGTCTCATTTGGCACCCTGGTATTCAAACCCCACCACAAGGGAAAGCAAATCACCCTGCTACTGCCATGTCTCTAGCAGTCCTGCTTCAAAGCTCCAGGAGCTAATAGATGGTAATAGATTCCAGGAGAACTTAGAAATCCCTGTGGTTAAAATACTTTTTAAAATGTAACCAGTCTTTCTAGCTGGGGAAAGCTAATCTCATCTTCTCTCACGGTACACTGCAACCCAGATCCCTTCATCTTCCTCAGATGCGTGCATAATACCTTCTGATGTTCAAGTAATGCCGTGTCCAAAAAGGCAGCTCCCTAACACAGTCCTGTGTCTGCAGCCTGCCAGCTGCCCACACAGTGGGAGCCAGACACTTGTCTCAACCCCTTCCTGATAAGGCTGCCCTGCCCACCCTCTATCGCCCATGCCCGTTAACTTCATGAGCCTTAATTCTTCATAAACTGGACATTAGCACCTTCTAATATCCTGAAAGAGCAAGTCTGAGGTTATTTATTTTGAAAATGTATGCTTCTGTAGTTGTGAAGACGAAATAACACTATCTTCACAGTGAAGACCTTTGAATTCATCCACTTGCCATAAGCATTTATGACCAGACTGACTTGTTTTGCTGCTGAAAACGCTAGAAACACAAGAATGGGTTTTAAATGGAAACTCTCCAAGATAAATTGGCCCTCAAAATACTTCTGATGGCAACTATTTAAGTGTAAAACTGAAAAGCTATAGATGCATAAATGTATTCAGAATTCTGATTATAATTACCATAAAAAGAGGCTTTTATAGTTACTGCTGAATCATCCTAACTTTGGAAGTAAGAAAAGACCTATGCGAAGCTCTACCTGAATCAGGTGGGTATATCAAAAGAAACCACACACTTTTCATCACATACCCTGAGCCGATGTGCAAGGACTATTTTTCTAGTGGGGTCCCACATAAAGCAATATCCTTCCAATTGCCAGGAAACTTTCCCGGGGGGGTGAGATCCAGACCTAAAGGATTTCAAAAGGATACATATTTAAGACCTTTGTATTGTGTCAAAAAAATGACATAATGCCTCTTTATGGCAGTGTCCTGCTTATATAAATGGGAATAACACTCACTACTATGCAATCACAGCTTCCCTTTTCCTCGGGGTCAGCGGGGGAGGGACTGATAATCACTGCGTGCATCTGCGAGATGTTGGAAGGCTGGAATATGCCTAGGGGTCACAAATTTCACCCTCCTCTTACTTTCAGTCCAAACGACCACGGAGAAATTGTTTTCTACAACCACGGTGACCGTGCCTCTTATGCCCACACTTACACATGCATACACCACGCCCTGACTGGCCTACAGTGAGCTCTTCCTCTGTAAGTTCTATGTCTCCGCCATCACACACACTGCTATGGACTGAACAGCATTCCCCAAATTCAGGTGTTGAAGCCCTCACCCGTCATGTGAGAGTGTGTAGAGATGGGGCCTTTGGGAGGAGATTAGGTTTAGATGAAGTCATGAGGGTGGAGCCCTCTGATGGGATTAGTGTCCTTGTAAGGGACACCACAGAGCTTGCCATCCTCTCCCTCCCATGTGAGGACACAGAAAGAAGGTGGCCACCTACAAGCTAGGAAAAGGGCCCTCCCCAGGAACCATATCAGCTGGCATCTTGATCGTGGACTTCCCAGCCTCAACAACTTTGAGAAATAAACATCTGTTGCTTTAGCCCCCCAGTGTGTTATGGTGGCCAGAGCTGACACCCTCCCTCTATGGTTTCCCTCTACTCAGTTCTGTGATTCCAGGTATACTGGTAAAGGCATATCCCTAATTCTCAACTTCCCCACAAACAAGTCAGGATACTTATAACATTTCCTTCTATTTGATCTACCTTCTCTTCATTCGGAAAGCTTCCTTTACCAGCAACACCTCTTCCTCCCACTGAAAAGGTGGTGTGTCATGGGCAGAAAATATAGGGTCACATCCAACCCATCATACACACTTGAGCAGCCTCTGAGAGTCACGTCTGTGAAACAGGAATCAAATATCTGCCCTTATAAGGATCAAATAAAATAATGTACCTGGATCTTAGCTTCTTTTGTGGAATCTGACTTCAATGCAAAAAGCCAGTAACAACTCCAGTAGAAAAATTATTTTTTTAAAAAAAAGCCCCACACAAACATACCAAGATTTATAATAGTCTATGCCAGCCTGTAAGTCAAGTAACCTTAGGGCAAGCACTTCTCTCCACAATCATTAAAAAAAAAACCAAAGGTTTGAAATAAGAGAAAGCTCAAAGATGATTTTAAGAACTTTCTATACCAGACACCAGACACTAATTCAGTGACACTGAACAAGAGGTTCCCCCACTAGACTGTGAGATTCTCAGGGGCAATGCCTGAGTTTTATTCACCTTTAAAACTCCGAAGTCCATTTCAGTGCCTGGCACATAGCAAGAAAGAATCAACCAAGCATTCACTGAATGAACAAATACTGTGCCACGTTCAAGAGAATGCTCGAAAGTGTTTTCTCCTGCTGAGAGTGGGTTACTAATGATCACTCCAGGATTCTTCTTTGTAAATACATAGCAGCCTAGTGTAATGAAAAGCTTTGACTCTGAAGTCAGACACACCTGCACAGTGACACTGATTCTGCCACTCACCTTGGGCAAGGGCCTCAAATATTTCATCTGTAAAATGGGGATACTGATGCTCACCATAAAGGCTTGTTGTGAATATTAGAGGAAATACACATAAAGCAGCTTGAGCATTGTCCAACACAGTGTATGTGCTCAGCAAAGAAAGGTTATATTATCGATGAGTATCTCCAAACAAGAGTTCACGTTTAAATCCAATTATACTCACTACATCACATCACAACCTATGCATCATCTATAAACTACATCTAGCAATATTTCCATTCAATTACTGTCTACTGACTTAATGGACTGTGATACTTCATGCTGGACATGAACGATGCACAGTTCTTAGAACACAGCATCGGCTATCATAAGACCTCACATACTGAGATTTAAAGCATAAACTAGGATATGTACCCTGAGGTCTGGGGTCAAGCAGTAGGGACAGGGTCTACGTAGCTGGGTGGGGGTGGGGGGGTGGAGGATGGGCATGGCTGCAACAATTCCAAGTAGCAATGTCCCAAGGAATTTTCCAGACAGTCAAAAAAGCAGGCTGTCTCTAAGTAGGGCAGAGTGCCACTAAAGCAATGTAGGAATGAGCCAACATGAAAATCTGCAATGAACTGGAACCACCAGAAGAGCTGGATGAGAAGAGGATAGGAACAGAGGACAAGCGAGGCCTCCCTAGATTTCCTAAACCAGTCAGAAGCAGCCAGCACGTAGCTTCATAGCTACCACGTGTGTGCAGGTCTCCCCTGAGGACGAGGGTATCCTCCACTTCCCCAGAGAACAGACAAGAGATTATTCAAAGTAGAGATGAAGTAAGAGGGTGCGGAGAGGAAGAAGCCAGAAAGCAGACTTAACAGTAGAGCTGCAAGGCTAAAGATTTTCAAAACTGGCCATAGCGTCTTTCAGATGTTCAGCATAGAGCATTTTAAAAATTATTCAAGGTCCAAAATACGAGTGAACTACCCGAATGGCATATCTTCTGACAAGGAACTCAAAGCAAAATAATAATTATAATCAATTGCATTTAATTAATAAGAAGCTTATAATGCTTTTCAGAGTGTTTACACATATGTTATTCCGTTCAGGAATAATCCTAGGAGGTAAAATGCTAACTGGTCAAGAGCCAGGGATGGGCAAGGGGGTCTGCCAGCGTGATCCCAAGAGAGTGACGGAGCAACAACCGAGCTAGCCACACAGATGCCCCAGTTCAGCAGTGGGGTGTACCCCCTGTACTGTAGCCTCAAAGGGAGAGCCCGGGGTTCCTGTGCTAACAGGACAGAGGCAGCTGGGAGCAGACAGAGGGACTAATTGGAAACATGAAGTTGGTCCACCTCCACTCTAGGTCTGGCGCAAGGAGAGATCAACTTTGCATTGAACAAAAGACTTTATAGGGCTTCCCTGGTGGCGCGGTGGTTGAGAATCTGCCTGCCAATGCAGGGGACATGGGTTCCAGCCCTGGCCTGGGAAGATCCCACATGCCGCGGAGCAACTGGGCCCGTGAGCCACAGCTTCTGAACCTGCACGTCTGGAGCCTGTGCCCTGCAACGAGAGGCTGCGATAGTAAGAGGCCCGTGCAGGGTGATGAAGAGTGGCCCCCGCTCACCGCAACTAGAGAAAGCCCTCGCACAGAAACGAAGACCCAACACAGCCAAAAATAAATAAATTAATTTAAAAAAAAAGACTTTATAGACCAAAAATAAAGACACCAAGCTGAAGTCCCATTGCAATGACAGGTCAAAACCCTTAATCTGGGTGACCTTCGCTGCTATTCAAATGCAGCCATTGTGATGAAAATGTGCCTGGATTCAGTTTGTAAGCCAAGAAGCAGACAGGCACAGATGATGTTCCCTCAGGCCATTCATTAATGCACAGGGCCATTTTGGCTTCTCTGTTTCTAATTTTCATATTTCTTTAATTTGGTTCTCATCCTCTTACTTGGGCATTCTCCCTGAAGCCAGGATTATGCCTAGCTGTGGCTGTAACGTTTTTATGTCTTAAAATGTTAACTTCTTCAGGTGTTGTTTCCATAAACCCAGGAAAACATTAGCGAATCAATTCAAAGAGACAGGGATACCCCCTTTGTCCCCCACCGCATATAAGTGGCCCCATCTCTCTCAGGCATATGCAGGACAGTGTTTCTGCCATGAAAGAGCTTCCCAGGAAAAGGTTAGGGAGACTGTTATCAGAATGGAAATGAAGAGAAATGATCAATCAAATGTCACAAAGCAACTACAATTTCATAAGTCTTTAAAAGCCAAGGCTTAGGGTATGTTTTACCTCCCAGCCACTCTCCCCTCCCGCTAAAGTCATGGTATAATTGACATTTAAGTCCTACACTGTTACTGTAAAGGGTAACAAAGGGTGCAGAACAGTACTAACCCATTCTGTTGGGCAAGGAACTTTCTGGCACTTTCCCAGTCCTTCCAGGAAAGAAGAAGGATCATATGCCTACCATTAGGAAGGGTTAAATTCACCAAGCTGTTGAGAATTTTTAATCTTCCTTGTAATGTAAGTCACAGTACCATTAACTTGAATGTTATTGAAAACAGGTTTAGCTGAGCGTCTCATAAGGTAACAACACAGAGCAGGAGAAAAAGTATTTGACTTCTGTGAAGCTAAAACTACAGTCAGCATTCTGCATCCCCAGGTTCTACCTCTACAGATACAGAGCGCTGACCACACTTCGGTACTTCGTTAAAGGGACTTGAGAATCCGCAGATTTCGGTATCTGTGGGCATCCTGGAACCAATACTCCTGTGGATACCAAGGGACGACTGTATGTGAAGAACAGATTTCAAATGTAGCTAATCATCTTATAAAAAGAAGCACAAGCATTCGGGCAAGAATCACTTGACTTTCCCTCTCTTCCACCTCCCACCATACCCTTGACTACCCCACCTCCTGACCCCCTCACCCCTGCTGTTGAGCTGTGAATATTCCATGGGCATTAACCAGTTCCCAACCAATTCCCAGATAGGTTCTTTTGACACATCACTTTTGTATGAGGACTTCACTGCGTGTGAATTTCCTTGATTCAGGAAGATGGAGCCCAGTACTTCTCAACCTTCTCCTCTTAACTACCCCCAACTGTAGAGGAGAGCAAATGCCTTCCCTAGAGGGTTTGAGATCCAGCTCAAGGTAGCAAGTAGAAATCTACTTGATGCCTCAGGTTTTATTTTTTTAAGTGTCAGTTACATTCTACTCCATAATATATGCATCTGTTTTCTGAATTCATGTGAAATGAACACTTCAGGAAGCTGTACCAGGTTAATCCTATAGCTTTGTGTATCTGGTTCACTACAAGTATCAATTCACCCTATCCTCTATTTCATAGAAATTCACTCAAACTTTTAATCCCTTTGTCTTTGCATATCAGCTTTAGAAAAAAATAAAGGTAGTTCAACACATTTAACTACTTAAATAAAATTGAAGTTGTTCCTTAGGAACATTTAGAAGAAAGAGAGCATTTCAATTTTATTCTTTTCCCTGTTTTCCCTCCATCCTTCCTCTATACTATAGTGGAATGTGGTAGGTAGAATTTTTTCTACTCCTCCCCGCCACCAACCCATTGCCTTTTTTGTAACTAACAGGACCCTATGGCAGGTAGAAAGCCCATCCCAAGTAGTTTAGGGATTTACAGGTTTAATCCTCCCAACACCTGTAGAAGGGTGGCATCGGACCCAGACCTAGATAAAATACCTATCCCCTTAGCCACAAAGATTGGTTCAGGAATGGGCATGTGATCAACCAAAGCGAACCAGAAACTCCCAGCCAACCAGCACTCCTGCCCCAAAGCTCTTTCTCCTATACTGCTAATATACATATCTGAAGAAGTCAGTGGCCACCTTTGTTAACATGTGAAGAAGGTCTCCCAAGAACCAAGCCAATTCATATACAGGAGGTGCTGAAAGAGAATCAAGAGGAAGAATGACACAGAGATTTGTGGGAAGTACAGAGAGACAGAGAGTGTCCTGAGGATACCACTTTAACCCCTAGATTCCACTGTACCTGAAGCCAGGTACCTCAGGCCTACTTAGATGAGAAAAAAAAAAAATCCTATTTTGGCATAGGTAATTTAAGTTAGGTTCAGTCATCTATAACTGAACACTTTCCAAGATGAAAATATGGATGTGTGATTTCCCACTCCAAATCCTTCAATGCTCCCTATCAAATACCTAGAAGGAATCCAAACTCCTTAGTGTAGTACCAGGGCCGTCTGCAATCTAGACCCCACCTTCCATAGGTCAAGGGTGATTGATGGATGAGCCTTGGTTTTGTGCACTACATGCAGAGATGACCCGGAAGATGCTCCCAGTCTTGATGAAAGATGTCTTCCCATTTTCTCAATTTATTCCTTTATTTACACTCATGGCTCCCTCTACATCCTCTCATCTACCTACCATTGTCTGTCCTGTTCTCCTTGCTGGGAGTGTCTCATCCTCATTAACTGCCCAATGGATGTTCATCCTTCCATCTCAGCCCAAGCAGGTTCCCCCTTGAGAACTCTTCCCATCTTTTCCTGTTGAGTTGCTCACTTCATCCCAGCTTCCTTAACGCCACTCTCAGAGTGAGCAGTGCTGTAGCCAGTCAGCAGGCCACCTCCACACCCACCAGGAGTTCCTCCGCCTGCGACCTCTCTTATCTACCTTTGCATCACCAAAATCTGACACAGTGCCTCCCATGTAATAAATCTTATGTGAACATTTATTAAATACATGAAAGAATGAATCAATGAAATAAACTTAACAATGGTTAGTAATATTTGAATAAAGGGCAAAGGTGCAAAAGGGAATGGAATCAGATGCTAGTTTCCTTCCTTCCAGCTGCAACCCAACCAAGGACCTCAATTACTCAAAATGATTTGGCCTGAGAGAGAAGCCTGAGGAGGAGTAAATTCACAGAATTAGAAGTATGAAAACATTTTCTACCCTCTCCTACTATCCACACTCAATCCCAGTATCTGCCCTTGATTCTACTCATTTCGAAGAAACATTTTGTTCAAATGTTCATATAGGAACTGAGAGTTAATACAAAAATAGAGAGTCTCAAACTAAAGAAGTAGTTGGCTTTCTGGAAGAGCACCTCAACGTGGCTGGAGGGACTGTCACTGTCATGCTGGGGGCACTGAGACTTTTTCATTTGTTTTCACCCATTACCACACAGTCCTTAGCCTTTCCAGAAACACAGGGTCCTGCGGTTATGAGGGGCTGCAGGCAGAGCGCTATGTCTTCAGAACTGGGAAGCAGGACGGCTGGTGGATAAGCCCTGATTTTGTGCACTTCATGCACAGGTGACTGGGAGACACTCGGAATCTTGATAAAACACATCTTCCTATGTTCTCAATTTATTTCATTGTTTATATGCAATAGGTAGCTAATGTCATGAGGACTGCACACAGCCATCTGCAGCTTGGCGGCAAGTGGCCATACAGGGAGGGGACGTTAGTTTGGGTCTAGCAGAACCCCCCTCTCGGTGCTGACCACAGTGCCACTTACATCCCTCCTCTCCCTTTTCAGAAATTCCATGAGGGCTTCCCTGGTGGCGCAGCGGTTGGGGGTCCGCCTGCCGATGCAGGGGACGTGGGTTCGTGCCGCGGTCCGGGAGGATCCCGCGTGCCGCGGAGCGGCTGGGCCCCGTGGGCCATGGCCGCTGGGCCTGCGCGTCCGGAGCCTGTGCTCCGCGGCGGGAGAGGCCACAGCGGTGAGACGCCCGCGTACCGCAAAAAAAAAAAAAAAAAAGAAAAAAAAGAAAGAAATTCCATGAGTCTTCAGATTTGTTCTAAAATGTCTACTTTCTGAGTCATAGCTCTTTGCTAAAAGAGAAGGATTGGTTCTTCGATGCCAGTACCCTCCCGCACTAACCACCTCCTTCCTATCTTCAGGTTGGAATGTGTCTGTAAGCAAAGTCCGCAGTTTCCACCTGGGAAGCAGGCATCTGGGTCCCACCTCTGAGTCTGATAATAAAGGACCCATTTCCACACTCACTGCCGAAGCCTACGTGTTGCAATCGGGCTTGTTTTGGAGAAGAGTTTCTAGCAGCTGAAAGCAAGAGGATGAGATCAGTGAGAAGCAGGAAATCTGGACCCTCCATGTCAATAAGCATTATTAAAACTTAAAACACAGGGTAGATGAGAAATCTGAAAATCATCTTACAAAGAGGGGGTAATTCCTAAGCAGCTGTAATGGAAACAAAGACACTCTAAATCTAAGTGCAACAGGAAGCAAAACCTCCTACCCTGCCATTACTGTTCTGAAGACTCGCCTTCCCTTGTAATTATAACTCAGTTCAGGTTTGTCTTCATTCTTCCAGAAGGGGTAACTTCCCCCACATGCTATTTATCTTTTTACAGAAGATTCAGAAGGTTAAAATAGATGGCTTAGGTTTTAAGGACATTTTCATTTTGGAAAATATAGGCGATTATAATGGTTAATTACAGGTTTGGGGGAAAATTCTTGATTTTTTGCCAAGATGTATTCATTGAGCCACACTGGGGGAACAGCGGTTTGGGGAACAGGGGCGACGTTCTAGATCCATGTGCTGCCTTAACTGTCCAACACCTGGAAAGGGAGCCCAACCCCATGCCACTCTCCAAAGCAGGTGGTTCTCCTGTTCCTTCTCTCCCTCTCCCCTCACCCCCTCTGTATATATCTGTATTTTTTTCAAGCGCCAGAGAAAAATCAACCCTTTCTCCCTCTCCTTTCCCATAGCTCTTCTGTTCTGGAAAGAGCACAAACAAACAAGGCTTGATTTCTCTGGTTGATAATCATGGGAAAAGAAAAATTTTAGTATATGTAAAGAACCAGTCTAATTGCTTTCACTGAATTCTCTGGTCATTTCAGACCAAGAAAATAAATTTCCCCAATTGCCTGGTTGAGAAGACCAGTTATATCCCTGAATTCTTAACAAAAGGCTCACGAAGGTAGCCCTATGCAGACATGACAGATATTAGGACTCTGTTGCTAGTTATCCAAATGGCCCATTTCTTCTGCACAACAGGGCTTATCTCTGAGTAATACTGTTAAACTCAGATAAATCCAATATGTCCTTGCTGGGTTTGTCCTCTTGGGGGCTTAGTGAAAGCAACATGCCTTTCAGATGCTTCTGCTCTGAACGCTGCCCACAGAGAGGGCCTGTGAGATTGGTGGGCTGAGTTTGTGCACAGTGACTGAAACAAGGCACTTATGAATATTCATCCTCACTTATTCACACTCTGCCACCTAGAACTTCAGGAGCTCACCTTCAGGCAAAAGAGGGAGCAAGAGAGAAGCAAAGGACAGAGAGAGAAAATGAGAGGATGGGTCCCATGAAGCCACAGGAAGGTAAAAGGATGCTGTACTTGCACCTGGACAGAGCCTCGTCAGGAGTGAGGGAAGCCCCACTGCCTGGTCACAGAGAGCCACGGTGACACCTCAAGACAGGCTGTTCCCTTTGTGCTACAATTTCCTCTGCGATGCCAGTTGCAAGGCTCACATTGACACCCAACTATGGCAAGAACCATGTCATGTGGAATGTTTCCCTGACAGTGCCCGTGACTGGGACCAGTGCTGGGCCTTTACACAGGAACAAAGCAAATGGTGGCGATTTCGTACTCTGCCAGAGAGGACCTGAAGGAGATACGTCCCCGGCTAGTGCCTTCTCAATTCTCATGACAAACAAACACAGTCATCTCAAAATTTCTATAGAGGATGCCATTTTGAATTTTCTATGGTCATGGACAAATGTCCAGGAGTTTGTGATTGGAATATTTTGTCTTCCGTTTATGTCACAATTCTATGTCAACACACAAAATAGAATCCTATATATATTTTGCCAATTGCCTTAGTAAATAAAACATAAACATCTTATAACTGAGGCACTGTCAAAACTGAAAACTCCAGCATAGATGCTTAGATTGATTAGTTCACACATTGAGTCAACAAATATTTCACGGGCTTCACTGTGTGCTAGGAACTGTGGAGGGAATACAAGTAGGAATAACATATAGTCCCTAACCCTGAGAAGCTCATAGTATAGAGGAAATGAGAATTTAATGGGATGTTTGCTCCAACATGGATTTTTTGCAGAGTACTATTAGACCATAAAGAATATTCGATGGGGCTTCCCTGGTGGCGCAGTGGTTGAGAGTCCGCCTGCCGATGCAGGGGACACGGGTTCGTGTCCCGGTCCGGGAAGATCTCACATGCTGCAGAGCGGCTGGGCCCGTGAGCCATGGCCGCTGAGCCTGCGCGTCCGGAGCCTGTGCTCCGCAACGGGAGAGGCCACAACAGTGAGAAGCCCGCATACCAAAAAAAAAAAAAAAAAGAATATTCGATGACTGTCTATGGGAGTTGGGGAAGGATTCACAAAAGAAATAGCATCTAATTTGGGTGCTTTAAGGATGGATACCTGTTTCAAAAGTGGAGAAAGAAGTGGGGTCATAGTAAGCACAACTCAGTTTTATTATCTACTGGTCTATGTCATCAGTTTCTAGAAAATCATCACCCCTGTTACCTAAAAGCAAATGCATCAGTGGTTTAAACTGAGAAGTTACACATTTGCTCCAAGTAGACTGAGTTCATTATAATTTACCAGACTGATTCCTTTCCATGGTATTTACACAGTTCATGGAAGGCTTTGACTCATAATCACTGAGTAAGATAAATGTTTCTCTCATTTGAGTTTCCATGTACTGCTTCCTTTGGTCATCTGTTATTTGGGGTCTCTTTAAACTGAACTGAGCTTAATCTTTGGACTGTACATGTGGCAACACACATGACTGTCAAATCTCTTTGATGTTAAACTAACAGATGTCTTGTTTAATTTTGTGGTACTTTGATAAAAGGATTAAGGGGAGGCTCATGAAAGCAATCACGTTACCTGAATTTTAACGATAATCACCGAGGCCAAAGATGTGGCTAAGCCCAGCCTAGTAAGAAATGAGCTTACTACAAATGAGCACTCATACTGGATAGTTTTTGACCCGAAACACATTGACTGACCTATTAAAACTTGAGACATTATTCAAGGTGAGTCAGCTGGGACAGAAAACATTTAATATTTTCATGTAATTTAAAAAACACTAACTGGGCTTGGGATAACGAAAAAGTTTTGTTAGTAGAATAGTAGTAATGGTTGCACAATGCTGTGGATATAGTTAATGCCACTGCATTGTACACCTGAAAATGGTTGGTGTTATGTATTTTTACCACAATAAAAAATACCCCAAAAGGCACTCATTTATAAACCAGATATTAACATTCAAAGTTTTTTATTCTTATTTTCCTTGGAGAATATTTTAAAAGATCATCGAAGACTCTCTTGCTAACAGACTCTCTTTAACTAAAAGCCTATTACTGCCTTGTTATCCAGGCAAAATCAATATGTAAAGCACTAACAAAATTTAAAAACCTAGTCTCTCTGAAAGAATTCCGGAGGAAGTCAGTCCACAATATTCTCATAACTTTCTCTTAAATTAACGAAGTAACAGCATTATATCAGGCTATCAATCTGAGCATTTGCTACTCTTCTGTAGACATCTGAAATGATTTCAACTCAATACACAGTTTTTATGTGTGACTAATATTTGTTCATAGTTAACTTGTTCTGCCACTAACTAAATCTTACACAACATTTGAATCAAGCCGTTGAAAGATTTAGAAACTCCAGTAATTTACGGCATAGTAATACCGAACTGAGATGCTGACTGATGTCATTGTGAGTTTCACAAATATGATTTGGTGCCGCAGACCCAGGTCTAAAAGAGGGTGAAAAAAAGGTGGAGCAAATATTCAGAAGGCAGCGTATGTTTAAAGAGTCGGCATTTTGGTCTTCCCTGGTGGCGCAGTGGTTGAGAGTCCGCCTGCCGATGTAAGGGACACGGGTTCGTGCCCCGGTCCGGGAAGATCCCACATGCCGCGGAGCGGCTGGGCCCGTGAGCCATGGCCGCTGAGCCTGCGCGTCTGGAGCCTGTGCTCCGCAATGGGAGAGGCCACAACAGTGAGAGGCCCGCGTACCGCAAAAAAAAAAAAAAAAAAAAAAAAAAAGAGTCGGCATTTTGAGGAGTGTATGATAGATGTCGAAATCGATTAAACCACTTCTAATACAACAGGAAAATAATAGATTCTACCTTAGAAATTCTAACCAGACCTAAGGGAAAATGAGAGCTATTCTACCCTAGGATTACTTAGGCATATGGCACAATTAGCGTCGTATTGAGATATGACTGCAGAGTAAGAAGAATCATTTCATACTTCATTCCTATTTACAACAATATTTTGCATTTAAGGAAATTATAACTTCCCATGTTAACGAAAGTATTTCTAAAAACGTGTTTATGATCTGGAAAGCAACCAGAATTTCCATTAACAAGGTTATGTTTTTCCTATTAAGTTTAGTAGATTTCACTTTTAAGTTCTGCAAGGATTTTCTCACCATGAAACTTGCTACATGTTGGACTATGGCTGAAGATAATGAAACTCAACCCTTAATAGTAATGGACAAAGGCTATTTAATCTTTTCTCTCTAGGACTATTCAGAGCAATACAACACAGAAGGATAAACACAGATCCTGTAAAGTACTTGCATGCCTGGAAATCATCACTAATTAACACGTTAAAAAAGAGAAGCTTAATAGAGGAAAAGAATTCCAGACTGCATTCAGGAGATGTGGATTGAGTCCCACACTTTGACTTTAAGCATCTGATTTTAGCACACCCAACTCTCTCTGCCATCCACAGGGTTGTTGGGACGATCAGCATATGAGAAAACACTTGGTAAAAGGAACAGCACTGTCAAATGTGCATTAACACTGACAAAAACCACCACCAGCATTAGAAATTAGTCAGCAGTATTAGACCTTAGTCCATTCCTGCTCTTATTCTCCTGGATGACAACGTTACACCTTCCTTCTCTTTCTCTTCAAACATCTACCATTCTCTATCCTGGTGTCACTCTCTGTTGGTGACCTGGTTTCTCACTTCACCGAGATATCTGAAGAAATCAGGAAAGAGCTTCCCCATGCTCTTGCCACCACCTCTACCCACTGCCAGAATCTATGACCCAACACTTAGCCTCCCTCCTGCTACAGGGACGAAATATCCCTGTTCCTAAAACAGGCCACCCTCTCCAGTAGATCTTATCTCTTCCCATCTACCCAGCATCGACACTTTAGCAATTCTCCCCTCTATATCATTAATTGTTTGCTCTCCATCAGATCAGTACTAGCAGCAAACTAACCTTCTGCTGTTTTATGCATCTAAAACCAAAAACAGGGGGGAGGGAGAGGGATGGACTGGGAGTTTGGGGTTGGTAGATGCAAACTATTACATTTAGAATGGATAAACAACAAGGTCCTAATGTATAGCATAGGGAACTATATTCAGTATCCTGTGATAAACCATAATGGAAAAGAATATAAAAAAAGAATGTATATATGTGTATAACTGAGTCACTTTGCTGTACAGCAGAGATTGGCACTACACTGGAAATCAACTATACTTCAATTAAAAAAAAAGGTAAAATTGGAACTCTTGTGCACTGTTGGTAGGAAGGTAAAGTGGTACAACTGCTATGGAGAACAGTAGGGCGGTTCTTTGAAAAATTAAAAATAGAATCACCATATGATTCAGCAATTTCACTTCTGAATATATATACTCAAAAGAATTGAAAGCTGGGTCTTGAAGAGATATTTGTACACCCATGCTCACAGCAGCATTACTCACATTAGCTAAAACGTGGAAGTAACCCAAGTGTCTGTCAACAGATGAATGGATAAGCAAAATGTGGTATATACATAGAATGGGATATTATTTAGCCTATATAAGTTGATTCATAACATGGGTGAACTCTGAGGACATTCTGCTAAGTGAAATAAGCCCGTCACAAAAAGACATATATTGTGTGATTCCACATATGTGAGATACTTACAGTAGTCTAAATCATAGAGGCAGCAAGCAGAAGTTTTTGCCAGGGGCTGTGAGGAGAGGGGAATGGGGAGTGATAGTTTAATGAGTATAGAGTTTCAGTTTTACAAGATGAAAAGAGCTATGGAGAAGAAAGATGGCGGTGATGATTGCACACTGTGAATGTAATGCCACTGGACTACACACACAAAAATGGTGAACATGATAAAAAAAGGTAAAACAACAAAACAGAGCCCTCTCGACTCCAGTTCCCCTGTGAACTACCAACATATTATTTTCTTTCTTTTGCAGCAAAACTCTTCAAGCATCCTCATTTATGCTTGTCTCTAGCTCCTTTCCTTCCATTCTGTTTTCAGCTCCCTCCAGAGAAGCATTTGCCCCATCGTTCCACCAACACAGGTCCCATCAAGGCCACCAGTGACCTCCAGGGTGCTGCATCCAACAGTCAATTTTCAGTTGTCATCTTACTTGACCAGTTCTCAGCATTTGACACAACTTATCACATCCTCCTCATAACCCATCTTCACTGGGCTGCTGGGACACCTCTTTGTCCTGGTTTTCTTTCTTTCTTTTTCAATGGTTGCTCACTTTCCTTTGTTGTTTCCTCCTCATGTCCCAGACTCAGGATACTGAGTGTCCCAAAGGTCAGCCATTAAACCTCTTCTCTTCTTTTCTAATACTCTCTTGTCCCTTGGTGATCTCTTCCAGACACCATCTATAGGCTCATGACTTAAAACTAAATATTTTCAGCCCAGATCTCTCCACTGAGCTGCATACTTCTGTATCCAGCTGTCTACTCAACATTTCCTCCTGGAGGTCTAATGTACATAGAAAACTTAAAATGTCTAACACAGAACCACTGATCTGTCTCCTGGCATTTGCTACACTCTCAGGGTGCCCAACACCTGTTAATGACAACTCCATCCATCCAGTCATTCAGGCCAAAATGCATGCAAAATCCTTCACTCCACTCTTGGTCCCACCCTCACACCTTATCCATCTGCTAATCCTCAAAATATATCCAGATTCTGACCTCTTCTCACCCCTCCCCTGACTTCATCACCTCTTATCTGGCATGCAGCAATAGCCTCCCACCTGGTCTCCCTGCTTCCACCATTGGCCCCTCCACAGTCTCTTCCCAGCACAGCAGGCAGTGATTCTTTTAAAAGACACATCAGTTAATGTCTTCCATCCTGTGACTCTCATTCAGAGATATTAGAAAGGCCTTTGAGACACAATGTAATCCAGCCCCCGTTACCTTTCTGATCTCACTTCCTACCACTCTCACCTGATGGCTCATCCACTTGCTATTTCTCAAACTTGCCAACAAGCTCCTGCCCCGGGGTATTTGCACTTGCTGCTCAAGTGACCACTTAAAAACAATTTATGAAATGACAGGATGAGTACTATTATTAAAAGTTTGCTCAAATAAGCTCCCTTGATTCTTACTATGAATTAGACATAGCTAGGAGAGTCATTCCCAAGAATGAGTACAACGAGGCATCACCAGCTTTAGAAGGTGCCTAGAAAAGAGAAGAGACAAAATGTAGATATGAACTGTGTCTTACTGGATCCCCAGGGCCTGGCCCAGGGCCTGGCCCATGGGGACACTTAGTGTGTGTATGATGAGTGAATACAGAGGCCAAGGGAGGTTCCAGGGCAAAAATAAGGACAAAGCCAGCAAACAAAGATGATGATGTGAAGACTGAAAGGACCAGAGGGGCCCTAACATAGTTTCCTTTTCTTTGCTTTTCTACACTCATATTGCTGGGCCTGGGAGAGCCACTGTGCCTTCAAAAGGTTAGAGCCCACATCTGGGAGAAGTGCCCTTGACTCGTGCAGCATCCCTTAAAGTCTGATAAAGCAGCTCCTGTACACAGTGCCACAGTGTACACAGGGGACTTGTTCAGCAATTGTGGTTTTCTCAGGTCATTAAGCAAAGCAGGCAGATTCCTGCGTAGTCTCCTTGCACCCAGACCCAAGGGATCACATGATTCAGCATATTTTCCAAAAAAGGAAGAGAGGGAAGAAAGTAAGTCAGTCATCTACTTTGCTACAGAAAAACCACTTGCCTGATTCAACGTAGAGTAGACTCTTCATCTTTCTTGTTAGACAAAGTTCTGAACCAGGGGCCATCAAGTTTCTCAGCAGCAGTGGTCTGAAACCCAGTTAAGAACAGTGGAATCCCGAAGTGGCTGGCTCATTATATGCATAACCATGTACAGTAGAAATCTGATTTAATGCCATCTCCTGACACCATGTGACAAAGGAGATGGGAAGGCACAGTGTCTGGATACTGCACCATGGACAGCTTAAATAAAACCAAGAGAGAAGAACACATAAGTTTTGGACTGCTCTATATTTAACTAGATGAATTTAGTCAGTACTACGTCTATCAAATCAGATTCCAAATGAGGGGAGAGTAGCAGTGGTTACACAGCGGCTCTGCTGTCAGTTCTAAGGATTTCAAATCTCAGTTCTGCTCCTTATGAGCTCTGTGATTTTGGATGAAGTTTCTTATCCCAAATGAGATACTGTGTACAAAGCCGGTAGGACCGTGGGTAGGACACGGTGAGCACCTAGTAACATACTATGATTAAACCTTTTACATACGCAGGCATCTAATGATAATACATTTTTACATTACGTTTAAATAATACAATTACATGCAATTCACTTAATTAGTAAATTAAATTCATTTTCATAACATCCCTGCCAAGGAGTTATTACAGTAGCTTTTTACAGATGAGGGTTCAGGTTCACCTGACTCAAGTCTTGGTCCTTTAAACATTCCTCCATGGGTTTTCCAGATTAGAAGGGCCCGACCTGCTAAGCAGAAGAGTCCAGAGGCAATGAAGAAAAAAGTACCAGGGTCTGTGTGTTGGGGAGGGCAGTGAACCCCCACTATCTCTATTTATATTAATAGTATTCAGATGAAATTCAGAGCATACAAAGAGATTGCATACCGTGAGTTAGCAGCCAGGAAGCTCTTCAATATTGCCAAGTTAGAGAGAGCTGTTTCTTTTGTGTCCGTTTTGGATGGTAAACCTGGAGAGTTTATCTGTAGGGCTGTTTTCCCAAGGCCTTCAAAACAGAGCCAGTGCAAACCACACATCCCAGGCAGACACTTCAACATCAGCTTCTGTTGTTTCAGCCCCGAGGCGCTTTCCATGCCAGCAGGCGGCCCTTTTGTGTTTGTGCAGCTCCATCCTGGGCCACCTTCCTTTAGGTGTGTTCACTATCTCCAGTTCAGCTGCCTCCTCTCCGGCTACAATAACTCTTGGCTTATGTACTAAGAAAATGTTGCAATTGTAATTTTGCAGTGGTAGCGTTTTTGGAACCAGATGTCCAATTCTCTATGCTTTGCATATTTATGGCATTGTTCTCATTAGTAATATCCTGTATAACTCTCTCACATCTCAGCCCTAGGGCTTCCCTGCATCCAGCCACATTCTCTTGTTGGGGTCCCCCCTCCACCTGTCAAATCCAATTCCTCTCCTCTCTGCAATAATAGTAATAGTAATAATAACAACAGCAATAATAATAACAAAATGATCCCTTCCTGGCTCTTGGGAAGGACTTTCAAATGTCTTGGTATCAACTGTAGCAGAGGGTCAGCAAGAAAGCATGGTGAAAAAGGAGGAAAATAAGAGTATACCTAGAGCAAACAGCAGGAGACCTCCGTTTTCCTGACTCTATGTAGAAAAGGTACATTCTAAATCTCGTTTGAGACCATTGGGACCCCAGGGTCATAGAGCACACATAAATTTTCTGGGCTTTACTTTGATCATGCCAAGACGGAGAGCAGGACCACATCTTTAGCACGTGATCCAAACCAGCAGGCATCATCCTCATTATCAACTAGCCTTCGGAGAAGAAACCTCTCACTCAGGTTTCTCCCCATTCACACCCACAGCTACCTCCAAGAGCTCCGCGACTCAGCCTCACCAAGTCTCGGAACAATTTCGTCTGATACCACCTGTACGTCAAAAATCACAGCACCACACACATGAGTACTTACTTACAAGGTTCTTTCACGCTAATGAAAAATTCTCAAGCAATCAAGGCAAATCCCGTTTTGGCCACCTCCAAAATAAATCCACACATACCCCACCTCCATCGAAGAAAGATGTGCATCCTAATCTAAAGTAAACCCTGAGATCTGTGAACCAGCTCTTTCAATGGGTTATAGATACTCCCCCAAGTCTCTCTAGATTCTTGAAGACTCAAGTTCACCTGGACCAAGCTGGACATCCAACCTCCCCTGAAACCCTGGTAAAGTTCCAGAATCAATGAATCTCCTCACTACTTTCTCACCTTGGTCATCCCAGCACATGTGAAAAAGAAAAAACATATATATCTAATTTTTATATACTATAATTATATAACATATAATTTTATATATATGTACAATTTTTCTTCTTTTAGTTAGTAGAATCTTTTTTATTCAGAAAAAAAAAAACACCAAAAAAACAGAAAAGTTTTCCAACCACACAAAGAAGGGTAGGGGGAGGTGTCTGTCCATCCAGCCCAGCCTTCAGCCCACGTGGTTTTGGCAGCAATAAGGGATGTGGAAGGAGTAATGGATCCCAAAATAAAAATGGTATACGTGTGTATATGGAAAGGAGATGGGTGCAAAAACAGTGGGGAGTGGAGAGGAGGGAGACAGACAAAAAAAAATTATATATATATATATATATATAATATTTTATAAATATGACTATGCTGTAAAATCAAATTTCATCCTAAAAATATGAACCACCTATAGTAAAAGCCTAATATGTGCCACTGTCCCATTGAACAGGGCGTCAAGGCTCTCCCCATTGATATGTGTATAAAGAACCTCACTATAGTTTTGACCTTGCAATTCTCAGCAGAACCTCCTAAGTGGCATAAGAATATGAAATTTATTACAGATCATTTCTCTTAAGAGCCTGAGACTCAGAAAGGAAGCAAGACAAAGGAGATTGTCAGGGGCAGGTTTTCTATTCAATGTAATATTATTCAACATTTAATATCCCTTGGGCAGCCACAACTTTCCGGGCTCTAGGTAATACTCAAATTGTTGCCTTCATTCCCAGAATTGGGGAACACTCAAGTTCAAGGCCTGTGTCACCACAACCCTCCAGGATGTAAGCGTCACACTTCTCCTCTGTACTTTTCAAAGTTATTGACCAAAGCAATACGATGCATCATATTCACAAAATACTTCCTATACTGAAGACCTGGGCACAATTTTGAGACATTTTTTCCATTTTTGTTTTGTTTTTTCTTTTTGCTAAGCTTATGTATTTAAGTCAACAAAACAGTCTATTTTGACTTTTGAAATAATGTGGCATGAGTACTGACTGTCCTGGTTTCTTTTCTTTATCAGGATTTCTGTAATAAGTTTAAGAAAAATGCTGGTCATTTTAGCCTAGAGGGATACTTAGCCTGAATATCAGTTGGAGAAACTCTAAATGTCCCAAGAAACCTCACTCAAGACTGTCCTCTAAGGCAGCATGACTCGAGTATCATGCAGTTCCTTTCTATGTGGAGGCCAGGAATAGACCGTGAAAATAATCTCTTCAAAAATTCTACCGAGTAAATATATGGACTCCCAAATAATTTCCCACAGCATTTTCTGAATTCAATTTCTTTGACTAAAACAACTAAGAAACTGGGACCCCAATTAATCCCTTTTACATTGTGCTCTAGAATTAAACTTGTAATTTAAATGTTGTTACGCAATTAAATGTTACATAAAGTATGGATATTTTGAATACACAGCTAATGCGATAAATGTCCTTCAGGGAAGAAACAAATCTGCCTTTGTGGTGGCTTCTACCACCACCCCTCCACGTAAGCCATTCTTGCTGATATGACCATGGCCTCAATGCTGCCAAATCCAACTGAGGATTTCAATCCTCCACTTACCTGACTTTCAACAGCGTCCACCACAGTTGACCACTCCCTGCTTCTAGCGGCACTCTTCCCTCCTAGGGCATCGCGCAGTCTCCTTGCTGTCCTTCTACCTCTCTTGCACGCCGTTTTAGCCTTGGTTTCCGACTCCTCCCCTACCTGACCTCTAAATGCGGCAATTTGCCAGGGCAGAGTCTTGGAATCTCTTTTCTTCCAACTCTATGCATTTGCCCAAAGTGATCTCAGGCATTCCCATTGCTTTAAATACCCCACCAGCCACTCATGAATTTATAACTTCAGCCCAGACCTATTTACTGGCTCCAGACTCATTTACTTAATTACCTACTTGTCATCTCTAAGGCTGGCTCACGGGCATCTGAAACTTAACCTGTCTCCAGCTGAATTCTTGATCTCTAGGCAACGGCCTCTCCATCCATACTCACATTCTGGGGTCTTGGGAGTCATCCTCAACGCTCCCGCACCCCACCTGTCTCTCCATCCCCTTCTCTCCCCACCACCGTCTAATCCAAGTGTCCACTGTCTCTTGCTGGCTCATCGCACCAGTCTCCCAAGCCACTGTCACTGCTTTCACTCTTTCACCCCATCCTTTCTCCAGCAACAACCGGAGAGAGCTCTTCAAAGTACAATTCTCATCACATTACTCCCAACACAATCTTAAAACCTTCCAAAGGCTTACATTGAGAATTTTTTTTAATATTTATTTTATTTATTTATTTGGTTGTGCCAGGTCTTGGTTGCAGCAGGCAGGCTACTTAGTTGTGGCTGACTGGCTCCTTAGTTGTGGCATGCAAACTCTTAGTTGCAGCATGCATGTGGGATCTAGTTCATTGAGAGATCGAACCCGGGCCCCCTGCATTGGGAGAATGGAGTCTTAACCACTAGCCACCAGGGAAGTCCCATACACTGAGAATCTTTAACAAAGTCTATGAGCTTGGAGATTGATGGCATAAACTCTCAGATGAGAATACTTTTTCTTTTTCACTGATGTATAGCTCTATGAATTTGTATATATGTATGTCCCCATGTAACTCCCACACACAGCAAGATACAGAACATGTCCTATACTCCAGATAGCTCATCCTCTGCCCTGTCCCCACTCTTTCCAGAGGTAACCACTATTCTGGCCTTTATTACAATGGATTCGTTTTGCTTGTCCTTGAACATCATATAAATTGGCTTACAGAGATGAATTTTTTCTAAACTATATCAAACTCTTCAAATGCTCCTGCATGTTAACGATGAGACCAGCTTTAAGACGATAACATCCCAGAGTCACCTAAAGTCAGGTGTTCAGCTCCAGCGCCTCAAGTCCCCAAAAGAGCTTGTTAATTAACAAGTGAGAATGAAATCCACACAGCACTCCAGGTTGAGCTGTCCCCGTGAATTGTCCCTAGGTATTTAAGACAACACAGGGATTAATATTTCTACTCATGGGCTTTGAGCCAATCTGGATAACTAATCTTCTAGGCAAATGCAGTCAGAGTACTCTTTTGATTTAAACAGAGACTTCAAACTGACAGAAATATGACAGCATGAGCAAAGTGTACAGTTACAATCTTAATAGTGGAGTGAGACTTTATCAGGCTTAAGGTCTTACCAGGAGAGCTGTGTTACAAGTATTAGGAATTAACGAGGATGAACTGGGGTGGGGCAGCTTAAAGCTAGATAAAGCCTCACCAGCACCCATTCCCCATTATAACTTAACCCTGGAGCAAGGCTATTAAATCTCTATTTTCAAGGCACAGTCCCTGATTTGTCCTCTGTCCAGAATAAGGGTCAATTCCAATAAAAAGTCCGAGGAAGTCAAGCTCCTGGAATGTATCAACCTCTCCTGAGACCTGAAATCCAAAGAGACACCTCCCCAGGGTTGGGAATTTCTGAAGCCTTTGAGAGGGAAGCAGAGTCCCAGGGACTTGTTTTTGCTGACGGTCAAATACCCCTCCCCAGGATCAAGAAGAGAAATCCTAAACCTAAATTAGGATTGACTGGGAGTATTTTGAAGACTTACCAAAGTCTGGAAGAATTGACAAAACAAGTCTTACCAAGCATCTCCGCTACTAGAGTCTCGTACCTCTGCACCCTTTGGTACCTCAGTTAAACATGTGCTAAGTGTATCACCTGGTGAGGCCTGATGATGCTGGCTAAGTGGCAGGCATGTGTTTCGATGGCATGATTCCTGACGTATGCAAGGCATACAAAAAATGTTGGTGACTGATACCCTGAAGGAATTACCACCAACCACAGTTTTGTTTCCTAAGCATGAAAGAGAAAAAGAATGGCTCACTCTTCAGTCTGAAGTGTTGAGAGGGTGGGGGAAGCAAAGGATAAGAAAGTCATGTGGATAAAATCTCCATCATCCCATCCTCCTGTCGATGAATTAAACCAGAGTGCTTCTTATAGGAAAAAAAAAAAATCTATTCCTTTAGAATTTGTAATAACATATAAGTCTACTTTCTCTTCCTTTCTCTACATAAATCTCCCTTGAACCACTGTGCCAGTAAATTTCAAATAGCCTGGCTTAAGATGCATGGAAAAACCTTCCAGATCCTCTGGTAAATGAAGCCATGGGTGGGAGGGAAAGTCCCAGGCAGGGCCAGACACCCTCGGCTATGTTCTTGAGCAGTGACTGCTGTGGAAATTGACAGTAAGCCCACCTAAGCTAGGATCTCAACCACTCTCTTGTCCCCTGTTACCTCAATCCTGTGTTAACTGAACGCTAATCAACCAGAGTCAGATGACTAAGATTGCTGTCATCGATAACATCGTTAACGTACTAAAATTGCTGTTGTTGCTATCACCCTCAATGTACAAACACAGGTTGTTTCTCCGGGGCAAGATGAGCTCACAGACCCCTGAGCCATGGACCACCTGGCCAGAGATTCGTAAACGGGAGACATCCTGACTCTTGAAGCCGCAATAAAGAATTGTCACAGAAATGTCACAAGATGTAACTAATCCCAGTTTCTTTGTTCTTCCCTTTTAAAATATTCCTAACCCAGACACCAAGATGGAGTGGATCTGAGGCTTGTCTACCACTCCCTTGCTTGGCACCCTACAAATAAACCCTTACTTTGCCACAGACATCCACTATCAGAGTTTGGTTACACCCCGTGGGCACACGAGCCCGTTGTTCAGCATCATGACTAAAAACGAAATTCCCTCTAAAAACAAGCTTTCGTGTTCTAAAACTTGAGGCTAAAGAAGCCACACAAGACATTGTGTAAAATGAAGAGAGGGGAAAGAAAAGGGGAAAAAAAAAAAGGTAACCCAGGTTAAAACTTGTAATGGGGCTTTGGAGGAAACTGCAACCTCCATTGGTTTATTTAACTTTTAAATCTTATTAAATTTGTTAGATGCATGTTAGCATTCATGGTTCATTTACTTTTATTCTGACTTCTATATATAAGCACTCTATGAACCCTGATAAATGACTTAAAATCTTGTTTGACTTCAATAAAGAAACTAGCATGTTAATCTTAAAAATTCTACCCATAGAAATGAATGAAAGCTCATTTTCCGCCAAGCTCTACTCCCTGCAAGTACACCTCCCCAATGCCTGGCCCCTCCCTGCCATCCTTGTTCTTTTCTTTGGCTCTGTGTTTATAAAATCTGGCCTCTTCTCAAACCCCTTAGATCTGGATCTCTTACAAAAACAAACAGAAGCTACCTGGGGCCCTTGATTCCCACTTACATTCTTTCCATGCCAAGGGTCAGAGGATGTCAGAGCTGGTGGCAGACAGTCAAGCCCAGCAAGAGAGGGCCCTTATCTACCAATGCAGTGTTTTCCTGTCTCAGAACACGCCAGTATTTATTTCTGAAAATTATAAATGGAAACATATGTAACTGCCTCAAATCAGAAACTAATAAATCTAAAAGCTGAGCCAGAGCTGTGGCAACAGGTAGACAAGAGCCCATACGAAGCTCATAAAAAAGTAGGCAGTGGGTGCCGTGCCACTGATATTCTAGAATATGACTGTATTCACATTTGAGAAGTGTGGACTTAGAATAAAATACTGAAGACATGGCTTTCCAGTTTATTAAATATTTTTTAAAAACTAAGAGATAACAAATTATTTGCATCTAAAGTCAACACTCAGATTATTATTTATTTATTTTTTTTTCTGTGGTACGCGGGCCTCTCACTGCTGTGGCCTCTCCCGCTGCGGAGCACAGCCTCCGGACGCGCAGGCTCAGCGGCCATGGCTCACGGGCCCAGCCGCTCCGCGGCATGTGGGATCTTCTCAGACCGGGGCACGAACCCGTGTCCCCTGCATCGGCAGGCGGACCCTCAACCACTGCGCTACCAGGGAAGCCCCAGCACTCAGATTATTGAACAGCTATGTAGGAGCCTCAAATCAGCAATATTAAATTTGATATATCACTTTAAATAACTTTCTGCAATATAATCTACCTATAGTGAACTGCATCCATTTAAAATGTACAAGTAAAGGAATTCTAAACCATGTATACATCTGTACAATCTCAATCACATTTAAGATGTAAAACATTTCAATAGTTTCTATGTTTCCTCATTCATGGCCTCATTTCCTAATTTCTCCTTTCTCAATCATTCCATTGTTTCCTCTTTTGTGTCTGGCTTCTTTTCCTTAACACAATGATTTTGACATTAATCCATTATGTTGCTTGTATCATTAGTGTATTCATCTTTATTGCTGAGTAGTATTCCATTGAGTGGATATGCCATATTTGCTTACCATTTCATCTTTTGATGAACATGTTGGCTGTTGCCAAGTTTTAACCAATATGAATAAAAGTATGTGAGATTTCAAAAAAAAAGTAGGCAGTGGGTGGAAAAGGAAGACATAATCTATATGACCTACACAGCATCTGGAAAACCAAGACAAGTTTGATACGCTAGATGATTTGATCACGTGGAATGCATATTTAAATAATTAGCAATTCACATTAAAGCACTGCTGCCTTTTAAGTGATTAGTTGGTTTGTAGCTTTCTAAACAGGCTTTGGTAAAGAGTAATGTCAGTTTCATATGAGCCCCACTAACTACACACATATGCCAATTCCATCTGTAAGTCCTACAGCCCACCTGTAGTCATCTAAATTAGTTTGTCCGTTTTTGAGCCCCCAAGAAGATGAAAATTGGTCGTTGGGAGGCAAAAAAAATCTTACATATACCAATAGGTGGTGGCCCTCCAAAGCTCAATCCTGCTTGACGAGATCTTATTCCTTAGTATTTAATTTCTCTCATTAGAAAGAATTTAAATTAATTTTCTCCCCTTAGGGAGGGAGAAATAATGAAAAAAGATGTTGAGAAACTACTCTGGATACTTAGAATTGTAGATGAGCATATAGGGAAGAAAATGAGCAAAGGAAAGCTCAGTAAAACCTGCAGACACTAAATAAAGTAACCTAAAACAATCTAATAGCCGGATCCTGTAATAAAACAGAGCAGAACTAGAGAAATCCCAACGGCAGGTTATGACACAGCATGAGAAACTCTGAGCTTGAAGTCAGAAGATCTGCATTGAGTCAGCTCCTAACGCATGATTAGTACTTGTGTGACCTTAGAGAAAAGTTAATTATTAATTGTGGTCTTTCCGCTTTTCTGTAAAAAGAATGAAAACGCCAGATTCACAAGGTAATTGCAGCGATTAAATGAGATCATATTAGTGACGCACTTTACAAACAAGAAGATCCTATTCAGTTGAAAGGTAACACCACTCGACAGAACTATTTGAACATTGGAAAGCGCCGTGTGAGCAGAGGATTATATTACTAAGCCCACAGTTGACACTGCTATGGATTATTGCTTCAAGATGTTAGACTGAGTGTGAAACGGCTGCTCGTAGGGATAGGGTGCCCTATGTAAATAAAACAAAACAAAACAGAAAGGACCTAACAAAACTGATCTATTCTATTTTAAGGGGATAGGGAGAGACATTCAGACCACAGAGAAGTGATGAGAGAAAATCTCCTTTCTTATTATTTTTCTTCCATCAACCAAACCAGCGGTTCTCAGCTAGCTACACTTTGAATCACCTGGGCACTTTTGAAAACTTTTCAAAAATGTCTGCACCTGAAGACTGTGAGAACTCTATAAATATTTATTGAATAAGTGAGCGCTGGCAAGCTTGCAGTGAGATAAGCATTCTCATACACTACTAGTGGGAATGTAAATTAATACAATCTTTAAAGAAAGCAATCTGTTAATATGTACCAATTTTTTTTCATTTTGTTTGGTTTTAATTTTGGTTTTGTTTTGTTTTTAAGATGTTGGGGTAGGAGTTTATTAATTTATTTATTTATTTTTGCTGTGTTGGGTCTTCGTTTCTGTGCGAGGGCTTTCTCTAGTTGTGGCAAGCGGGGGCCACTCTTCATCGCCGTGCACGGGCCTCTCACTATTGCGGTCTCTCTTGTTGCGGAGCACAGGCTCCAGACGCACAGGCTCAGTAGTTGTGGCTCATGGGCCTAGTTGCTCCGCGGCACGTGGGATCCTCCCAGACCAGGGCTCGAACCCGTGTCCCATGCATTAGCAGGCAGATTCTCAACCACTGCGCCACCAGGGAAGCCCCTGCTTTTGTTTTAAAGTTCATCCCCTTGGTTGACTAATTCTATGTCTAAGAACCCACACCAAGGAAATAATCAAATAGAGGAACAAAAATGTACACATAAGGATGCCTATCACAGTACCATTTTATGTTGGGATATTACCCCATTCAGGATAGCTGGACTTGCCTTGAACATGCATTAAACACTTGTGCTCTGCAGACCTTATGTTATGGGTGGGTAAACAAAAGAAGCAATAAATCATAACAAGGTGCTATATTTTGGCCAGGTGTCATCTCAACACAAATCAGCCACCCTGCAGCTCATCAATATTTCAAAAAGTTGAGAACCTGACAGTCAGTTCAGGTCTGGTCAGGTCATATCTTAGCCTTCCATTATCCTGGTGATCTCAACTAATCTCAAGATCAAATGGCAAAAAAAAAAAAAAAAAATCAAATGGCAGACAATGAGCAATTAAAGCATCATAAAGAAACGTAACCTTGCAGGTGAAGGCAGGATAGGGAGAAAGAGAATCACCTCCACCTCACTGGCTTTCTTTTTAAACTTCCAATCTTCTCGAGTCAGGACTCCCCAGGATTTGCAGCTCATTCCCAGCCTAGGACTCTCCCCCACAAATGACAAGCATCCTCAAGGGATTCATTGTTCCCTTATCCCGAAGAACCCCACTGAAAAGCTGCTGAAATCACTGCAAGCCTTCCATCAGCCCTCCCTTCCTGCCGGCTACACGTTACAAATATTCCCTCAGAGCAATAAGAAGGATTCATTTTAAAAAGAAAAAAAAATGAAGTTCTATGCCGGAGACTAAATTGTGAGCTCTCTGGTTTTTAGTGCCAATGATCCAAAATATAAGAATGATAACCTAGAGGGCAAAAGGGCACTTTTATCAAATGTGTTTATCGAGTAGATTAAGCACCTGCTTACCAAATGAGTCAGACATCATAGCTCATGAGCCACGTAGCTCTGGTCCACAGTAATGTGGACGATATACAAGCAACCAAATATATAATGATAAACAGCATACGTGTAGTGCTTGATACGTCTCAAAGCACTTTCACACGTAACTTATCGTTCAGTCCTCACATTAACCCCATAAGGCAAGCAGAAAGATTTGGCAAAGACAGGCACAGAGATCTAGGTTAGCTGACTTGCCCAGTTTCCAGAGGCAATTGATGAGGGAAGGCATCAATACTCAAATGGAGCTCCTGCAGCTTTCCTCTCGCCATGCCCTATCACACTAGGGGAGCACATGTAAATCTGGTGCTATGAGTAAGCGAGGTGTGGGATAGCGAGGTGTGGGACCGAGACCAAGAAGCAAGACTGCTTGCTTCGGGTCCCAGTGCCATCACCTGTGGGCAGTGTGATTTGGGACAAACTATTAAAACATGCTGTGCATTAGTTTCCTCACCTGCCAAGTGGGGATAATAAGCGCATGCGGCCTCAGAGTAATTATGAGGGTCATGTATAAAGGGCTGAGCACAGTGACTGTCACATAGCAAAAGGTTCAGTAAATATTAGCTACCATAATTATGAGGATCAGATTCTCTGCTTAATCAAGATAAGATGCAAATATACTGGGACTTCCCTGGTGGTCCAGTGGTTAAGACGTCACCTTCCAATGCAGGGGGTGCAGGTTCCATCACTGGTTGGGGAGCTAAGATCCCAAAGGCCTCGCGGCCAAAAAACCAAGACATAAAACAAGCAATATTGTAACAAATTCAATAAAGACTTTAAAAATGGTCCACATCAAAAAAAAAAATCTTTAAAAAAAAAGATGCAAATATACTGAGTCCTTCTGCATATTAGGTGTGTGTTACGTGCTGTATTAGTTTCCTATTGCTGCTGTAACAAATTACCACATGCTTAGCTGCTTAAAAATGACACAAGTTTATTATCTCTTCGTTCTGGAGGTCCAAAGTCTGAAATAGGTCTTACTGGGCTAAAATCAAGTGTCAGCAGAGCTGCATTCTTTCTGGAGGCTCTAAGGGAGATTCTATTTCCTTGCTTTTTCTAGCTTCTAGGGGCCACCTGCATTCCTTGGCTGGTGGCTCCTTCCATCTTCAAAGCACATCATTCCAACTTCTGCTTCTACTGATTATCTCCTCCCCCCCCGCCCCCCCGCTTCCCTCATCACATGACGTTCTCTGCCCCGAGCCATCTGCTTCCTTCTAATAAGGACCCATGATTACAGTGGGCCCACCAGGATAATCACCTCATCTCAGGATCCTTAGCTTAATCACATTTACAAAATCCCTTTTGCCATGTAAGGTAACACTCACAGGTTCCAGGGATTAGGGCATGGACATTATGGAGGAACCACTATTTAGTCTACCACAGATGTCAGGGATACAAGAATGAATCTGATACAACTGCTGAGCTCAAGGAGTCCACAGACTATTGAATAAAACAGACATATTTTTAAAAAAGAAAATAAATTCTAGTGCACATCAGACACCACTCAGGGCTATTGGAAAAGTATAAACAAAGTGCTCTGGGGTAACAGAAGATGGATCCATGTATCTCAACCAAGAAAGGAAGAGAGGGCCTCATGACGAGAGCGATGCAGGCACAGAACTGGGCATTGATACTTGCTTAAACTTGTGGTCAAGGGCATCCCGGGAAAGTGCATTAAAAAGTTGGGAATATTGAACAGGCTGGTGTGATTAAAGCCTGGGAGACAAAAGGAGGAGAAAAACGACAGAAGATAACCCTTTTCCTCTACCTCCCAAGATTCTTACACTTCCCCAGGTAGAATGACAGGAATATTTATACTCCTCTTAAGCTTAGGAACAGATAACAAAAGACTGAAAAATACTAATACCTAAAATAAAATCAATATTCCATAACTGGATACACACACGTATGTTCCTACATATGTGTATACATGTACATGCATGTATGCACGTACATGCGTATATGTGTATATATGTATACACGTGTGTGTCCAACTAAGATACATATATTTTATATATATATAAAAAAAATATATATCCTGGTTATATCTGGTTAGGCCTCTATCCTACCTTTTTTGTGTCCCACATCTAGCTACACATGCCCTTCATCCTAATCATATTCAAACACACATGACCTCCTCCAGTTGACCATGCTGCCTTCTGCTTTATGCCTGTGTTTTAGTTCACAGTCTTCCTTCTTCCTTCTTGTCCTCTCCAGGGCAGATGGCCCCCTTCAGCTGTCATCTTCTAATTAAGGCTTCCCTGATCTCAACTGACTGCTCCCTCCTTTGTGTCCCATGGCACCTTCTATCATGATGTCTATAACTCTTTATTGGAAGTTTCTTATAGATCCATATCTCCCTAGTTTTAAGTTTCCAGAGGTAGAACAGGCAGGTACCCAATTGATATTTGTTGACTGAATGAATGAACATGGTGATAGAAGAAACATCAAGTTCATTATTCAGTCTCTCTAAGGCAAAGATATATTCTTTTCCTCAAAATCCATTTATAGGTCCAGAGAACAATTTTTGTTTATTGACTATCAATAATTAAAGGTAAGAATGTCCAAAGGTAGTGCTGTTTTTGAAATATAAAATATTCCATGACTTAAGGGGCAAAGAATGAACCACGCACACAATATGGTCGGCAAAACTTATTTATTAAAATTTTTAAATTCTATTTATTCTGCCATTATGTTAAAAAAAGGAGTAGAAATTAAACTATCACCATCTTAAATTTCATGCCGCAATAGGATTATAATTTGTAATACTAAAACAGTGGGACATTTATTTTATTTTTTTTGCGGTACACGGGCCTCTCACCGCTGTGGCCTCTCCCATTGCGGAGCACAGGCTCCGGATGCACAGGCTCAGCGGCCATGGCTCACGTGCCCAGCCGCTCCGCGGCGTGTGGGATCCTCCCAGACCGGGACACGAACCCATGTCCCCTGCATCAGCAGGCGGACTCTCAACCACTGCGCCACCAGGGAAGCCCGGGACATTTATTTTTGTTCCATGTGTGCTGAAACAGCTACAGCTTTACTCTTCAGGGATATATTTATGGCCATATCAGTCAACAAGCCCTGAGAAACACCTCTCAGGGAATATGATCACCGCTGATGGCAGAAATAAATTAATAAGCATGCTAACGTGTGCTGGGTGAGATTGTTATTAATGTGTTCGCCTACAGAGCCACCCCGAAGCACACTCAAATGAACCCTGAAAAAGAGTGTCAGGGAAATGTGTCTAAATCCTCCCTCAATCTTAGGAGATAAGGCCTTTTCCAGCAAAAATTGCTTACTCAGTGTCAATTATAATGCAAACATCAGACTGTGATCTAGGCACTTGAAGTTAAAGCACATAAAGCTCTCTTCAGTAGGAGAAAAATCCAATTCAATGGTTAAATGCCAATCAGGGTGGGATAACTAGGCAGCAACTGAAAACACAAGATTTAGACATCCACTGCAATTCCTTTGGGGATGCATTACTGCCAAATGGCTGTCAGAAGCAGAACGTAAGTGAGTTAGCACCATTATCTTGGGGGAAACAAAAGAATGACTTCTATTTAAGTGAACACACAGAGGATCCCAGTAAATTTTTGAAAAGTTACACGTTAAATGGGTTTGGAAAACTTTCTTAGCCTAAAAAATATGTGCAAATGAATTTGGGTAATGAAAACAAATTAGGAAATAAGTCAAAGCCCAAAGTACATTTTTCTCCAACTATTATACATATGTTATACATACATAAAGAATCAAATATCTCCTAAGGGGTTTCCCTGGTGGCGCAATGGTTGAGAGTCCACCTGCTGATGCAGGGGACACGAGTTCGTGCCCCGGTCCGGGAAGATCCCACATGCTGCGGAGCGGCTGGGCCCGTGAGCCGTGGCCGCTGAGCCTGTGCGTCCGGAGCCTGTGCTCCGCAACGGGAGAGGCCACAACAGTGAGAGGCCCGCATACCGGGGAAAAAAAAAAAAAAAATCTAAGGTAGTCATGAAATTTTGGACTCATGACTGATCTATTCATCCTGAGAAAACATTTAGCCTTTAGAAAAGGGTATTATCTCCTGGGCCAAAAGCAGACTGTGAGCTTCATCATTTGACCTTTTCATCTGCCTTCTCCCAAGCTGTCACTTCTCTCTGCATTCTGAAAAGGAAGAGGAGCATCACTGCGGCTCAAGGGAAAAGACCAGAAGAGACCTGCTCTCAATCACTAACCCAGGAACTCTCCTCCTGTCCACACTATGTCTTGTCCCAGGTTCTTCACCAACCATGAAAAGCAATGGCAGGCAAAGTAGAAGTGACAGGAAAAAGTAGGCATCTGGAAGAGGCCAGTAGTCATGGTTGGTAAGAAAAAGGTGATGTGCCCACATGTGGGCAAGGAAAACATCTCATATGTTTCAAGCTTCATTGATTCTCCTTTTACCAATACATAGGAAAGGAGCCCAATGACAAGTATTGTACAGTGTGGGCCTACCCGCAGCCACAGCTGATTGGTCTAAGTTGACATCTGTCCCAGGCTGGGCCAATCAGCTCTATTCTTCAGGATTATTGATTCTGGGAACAGAAGAGCATGAGTCAGTCCCACATAGTGGCATAAAATATGGGATGCGTGTATCTCAGGAGCATTTGCAGTCACCTTCTCTACACCTGGGCTGCAGTAAGAAAGAATGAAACCAAGGAGGTGAGAGAAATCAAGAGATGGGGAGAGAGTTTTGGATACATTCAAGTTCCTGCTGGTGAGACCCAGCTATAGCCTTGGTCTACCAGCAGTTTCACTGTCTGACTCTTCCTTCAATTATTCTCCATTTATTCATGTAAGGGAGGGGTGGCAGAGTCCAGCAACATAAAAATGTACTCTTACTCAAGCACACAGACCCAGAGTGCAGAGGTGAATCATTACAGAGTCCAAGAAGAGTAAGTTAGGGGTAAGAAAAAGATCCATTCTCCTCCACATACGAGATAATCCTTGAAAAATAAATTTTCCTAAATTAATTTGAGTTGGTTTTTGCTGCTTGTAAACAAGAATCTAAATACTTGATAAAAATAATAAAAAGATTTTATGCCTGAGTACCTTTGACTATAATAGGAGACTCAGAGGGATGAGTAGCTTGAGAAGGAAAGATCTCCACGACCCTACAGCCATCTGAGCGTGCACAAGTCCTTTGTCTTGTTGATTGTGGGGTTCTTTAGGAACTGATTACTCATGTGTATGTATGTTATGTACATATATATATGCATGTAGGTTTATGCCTATTATGTCTTAGCACCAGAAGTTAAAGCCAACATCTGCTCTCCCTGATTTAGTGCAATCGAGAGATAATGTGAGATTACTGTGGAGGAGTAACAAGAACAATTTTGCAGCCCTCAGAGCAATTTCAAAAATTTATAATTTTCGGGCTTCCCTGGTGGCGCAGTGGTTGAGGGTCCGCCTGCCGATGCAGGGGACACGGGTTCGTGCCCCGGTCCAGGAAGATCCCACATGCCGCGGAGCGGCTGGGCCCGTGAGCCATGGCCGCTGGGCCTGCGTGTCCGGAGCCTGTGCTCCGCAGCAGGAGAGGCCACAACAGTGAGAGGCCCGCCTACCGCAAAAAAAAAAAAAAAAAAGTTTATAATTTTCTAAAACTATATGCAAGACTTTGAGAAAGCATTTAAAATGCTAATGTGATAAGCATTATAGGTGAAAGCATAGAACATGTTGATGTGATAAGATTGATTAGAAGACCAGGTCTCATGCAAGCAATTAGAATAGACACTTGAAGGCAGATTTAATTCCTATCATATCAATGTAAACTATGTACCTTAGCAAAAAGTAACGTCACAAAAAAATGCATAATGATATTAACAAGTCTTGATATTTAGATATAGAACACTGAGACTCATGCTAGTTTTCTTGGTCACATCTGGGCAGCCTATTCTACCAGCCTGAAATATTAAAAACATTCTGAACTAACATTCAGTATTACTTTGAAAAGATGAAGCCATTTACCAGGAATGAGTTTTGTCCCACAGGAAAAATATAATTAATTTAGGCAACTTTTAATTAAACAAATTCTAGTTCTCTTTAGCACAGTGTCTCAACAGCTACTTCAAAACACACAAATACCTGACAGCTAACTGTCCATGGGTCCTCAAACCTCCCAAATCTGTCAGTTCTCAGGGCTCAAGAGCTCCCAAGGCAAACAAATCTTCACTTCCTGAGTGAGTAAGCGGAAGAGACAGTTTTTAGCCGACTCTACCATTATAAAAGGCAATACTGTCCAGGAGAGCTTCTTCTCCAGATTTTGCAAATTATTAACACTCCTGAACATCTATTTAAACTTGAAACAGACTGGCTTTTTCATACAGTAAAGGGTCAATTTCTCTCCCAGACCCCTTATACCACAAAGTGGAGAGGAAGGGTGAGCACAGGTGGTTGAGGGACTCACTTCACAACTTTCCACCAACATAGATGCATTCCTTAACACAGAGGGGACCAAGGGGCCAGAGAGAGCCAGCTGTGGCTCCATCTAAGTCTCTTGTTCCTCCAGGTGCTGAGGCTCTGCACCTCTATTTTAAAAGGCTTTGCCTTATTCTCTTAAAATGCCATAGGGAAGAAGTGACCTAAATGGCCTGAGCTAACAGGAGCAACCTCCATGGCCACCAGCATCACCACCCCACCTCTTACCTGCCTTAAGCACCAGTGTGATCTGTCCATAGATATGGTGCACAAAGCATGTGGGGAGGACAGGGGACCAGGAGGAAAGAAGCACAGGATCTTCTGTTTGCATCTTTCTGACACCAGTCCCTACCTAGTTATACCTTCTTGTGCCAGACTTCAGGATAGAACTCCTTTTAAAAATAGCAAAACACACGGCTAAAGGTTTTCTGAATGAAGCTTCAGTCCCCTGCACAGAGGGCAGAACCACCGTGCCGGGTTCCTCCTTAAGCAACGATCTTTGTCACAGGCTCCCCTGCTTTTACCATCATCTGACTGGTGCCAGAAAGTTTTGATTTACAAGCTGGAGAGTCAGTGAAAAGAGCCCTTAAAACGTTTCAAGGAGCAGATTTTTTTTTTTTTAATGAGCATATTTAGGTTGTTATGAGTCAAGTTCAAAACTCAAGTCACATGAACAATTTTTATAGGGGGAGGAGTAACCTGATGCTCAAATTCACTTGCCTCCCATTTGAAGTAATTCATCTTTAAAATTTCTGTGAAAATTCTACAGAGTTGCCCAGAAAACGGCACAACCATCTGTAAGTAAAAACAAAAGCGCTCTATAGTATATATCACAGGTTCAAAGCACTTTGGCATCAGCAGATTGAACACGTTACTAAAAGAATTTAACTGCAAGAAGAGCTACCATAATTACACAGCAGCTGGTCTAATGTTGACAAAACAACTTTTAAAGGCTTCCAGAAGCCTTACAGGCTTATCAATTAAAAAGGCATGAATAGTAATGTGCATCCTATCCTTAACACCACGAGCTGCATCTCCTGCCGATACAGTGAGCTTTTCATTTTGGAACAACCATTTCTTACACCTTACGATTAAGCCAAACACGTGAATAAATTCTAAGTTATGTCTAGGTGAGACTATTATACTTAAAATAAAATAACTCCATAAAACTCGATTATAAACATTGAACTTAATGAGCATTTCCATACTGGCAAAGTTCTTATCGAAATGCCAACAGCTCATGCCAGAGTTTGTGCTTACTTTACCAAGAGCAAGCAGAGAAATGGTTTAGATTCCTGTCTACACCAGCCAACAACGTGCTAGAGGCAAAATGAATGAACGAACAAATGAATGGGTGGATGTTGGAATGAGACTGTTGGAAGCATCCCAGGTACACTGACTTACTCCCCTGGAGATCTGCCCAAGTGGTCATATGGAATGGCCTTCTCTGCCAGGACCAGAAAGAACTTCCTTCAAGGTCCGTCTCTCACAGGAACCCTTCTCCACACTTCCCACAGGCTTGTTTCTTGTCTGAATCCCTTACATTCGGAAAATTAGGAAGGATTTTACATATCACTGCATCTGATCCTCTTTAGGGCCCTCAAACTTTTTCTATATAGGGGCAGATAGTAAATAATTCAGGCTTTGTAGGTCGTGTGGTCTTGTCACTACTCACCTCTACCGTTGCAGTGTGAAAGCAGCCTTGCACGCTTAAACCAGCATGGCTGGATTCTGATAAAACTCTATTTATAAAAAGAGGCAGGGAGAGGATTTGGCCCAAGGTCAGTAGTTTGTTGACCCCTGCTCTACAAGCACGAGTCCCCACGAGTCCAGGAAGTCTCTCTGGGGACACCTCCAGCAAAGGGGGCTAATCCCCTCATAGCTGTCTCTTCTATTTCCTGAAGCTTTCTCTTCTCTCGACTGAAATGAATCTCCCCACAACTGGCAGCCACTGTCACATCTTCATCTTCTGCCTAGCCTTCCGGTCCTAAATCATTCTCCCTCACCAGAGAGCGCTGCACAAACAGGCCTTCAAAAACCATTTATTTAATTAGAAAATAACCACCAGTTTTGTCTTCTGGAGCCCCGGAGGGGAAGCGTAGTACCTCTTCCACCCGACGGCCCTCTATGTCTTTCAGGACAAGTACGGGGGGGATACGCATTCACTGTCTGACCACGCATTGGGGATCTATCTCACAGCGTGTTTCATTGTTAGTTTTCTTCATCCGTGTACACATTTATTTATTTATTTATTTATGGCTGCATTGGGTCTGTTGCTGCATGCAAGCTTTAGTTGTGGTGCACGGGCTTCTCATTGCGGTGGCTTCTCTTGTTGTGGAGCACGGGCTCTAGGCGCACGGGCTTCAGTAGTTGTGGCTCACGGGCTTCAGTAGTTGTGGCTCACGGGCTCTAGAGTACAGGCTCAGTCGTTGTGGCGCACGGGCTTAGTTGCTCTGCGGCATGTGGGATCTTCCCGGACCAGGGCTCGAACCTGTGTCCCCTGCATTGGCAGGCGGATTCTTAACCACTGTGCCACCAGGGAAGTCCCTGTGTACACATTTTTTTCCTCATCATTTAGATGGCAAGTGAAGCATAGCCCCTGGCACATAGGCTCCATTTGGTTTTAAGAGTGAGAGTAACAGAATAACCACAGAAATACCCATCAACAAATCTTTTTAAAAACCTTTCTCCACAAATTCAGCGGGGACAGCTCCTCACTGCAGCGGTAAATTGCTAGTATGTGGAATTCTTCCGAGGTGAAAACTGATCATTGAGAGGCAAAAGCCTTCCTTCCTCTCTCCCATCTACCACCCATCGGGACCACCCGTCTACCACCCAGGAGTATAATTTTAATGCACTACACTTCATAACACCAACATCCCAACTAAGAGTTCTGAGGCTGGGCCCACTGGGGTCCTGGTCACATACTCGACCCTTCTTCTTGCCCTACAGTGGCCCTACCTTAGTCATTTTAACATCCTGTACTCTGTATCCCTCTCCTTAATAATCCCCACCCAGAGCAATACACACACCGTTGGTATTTATCAATGGTATTGATACCAATGGTGTTATTCAAGAGTGGATTATTGAAGGCCTGCTATGTGTTTTCGCATAAATACCAATGGTGTATATATTGCTCTATGTGGAATCTAAAAATAATGGTACAAATGAACTTATTTACAAAACAGAAATAGAGTTACAGATATAGAAAACAAACTTATGGTTACCAGAGGGGAAGTGGGGGAGGGATAAATTGGGAGATTGGGATTGACATATACACACTACTGTATATAAAATAGATAATTAATAAGGACCTACTGTATAGCACAGGGAACGCTACTCAATACTCTGTAATGATCTGTATGCGAATAGAATCTTAAAAAGAGTGGATATATGTATAACTGATTGACTTTGCTGTACAGGATAAACTAACACAACATTTTAAATCAACAATATTCCAATAGGGGCTTCCCTGGTGGCGCAGTGGTTGAGAGTCCGCCTGCCAGTGCAGGGGACGTGGGTTCGTGCCCTGGTCCGGGAAGATCCCACATGCCGCGGAGCGGCTGGGCCCGTGAACCATGGCCGCTGAGCCTGCGTGTCTGGAGCCTGTGCTCCGCAACGGAAGAGGCCACAACAGTGAGAGGCCCGCGTACCGCAAGAAAAAAAAAAAGCAATATTCCAATAAAAATTTATTTTAAAGAAATAAGTTAAAAAATATACATATATTCTGTAAGTCTTATTCACAAAGGTATAATATTGATAAAAGAAGAATTATTAAAATGATTTCCTAAACTGAAAAAAAATATTTAATAAAAAATGAAAAAAAACCTTAAGAGTACTCATAAATGAGCAACCCTCCTCAAGGAAAGAAAGTGGGTCACTCACAGAATCCCTACTTTCAAAACACTAGTGAGATTATCTCAGAGTGTTACCTCTAAAATCTACTCCCCGGGATAATTCTCTTTCATAATCAGTTATAAAATATTCAATGATTTTAATAGACTATTCTTAATATACTTTTTAATATCAAAGGTCTTTAAGATCATAACAGTGACCTCATCTCTTCCAACATCACTCTGCCTTTCTATATTCCTTCTCCCCACTCCCATGAAAGACAGGGAGGAGGTATTTCACAAAGTCCTGTCCTGTCTCCAGTCACTAGAAGCAACTCTGGGGGCTGTGTATAGATGAGAAAGATATGCTTGTGGACACTCACCAGGGTGGTGGAGAGGACCCAGCAAGGATAGCGTGAGCATCTGCCCACTCCATGCTCCAGCAAGCCCAAGACCAGTCGTCAGCTTGGCTGTGCTGTCCAAGTCAGCAGACACTAGCCACATGTGGCCACTTAAATTTAAGTAAATTAAAATTAAATAAAATTTAAAATTCAGTTTCTCAGCTGCACCAGCCACATTTCAGTCACTCAGTAGCCACATGTGGCTAATGCTTCCATACTGGCCAGTGCAGACACAGACTATTTCTGTCACCATGAGGGAGACTAGAACATTCTACTGGACAGTGCTTGAGGGTCCACTGGGCTGCTCACTGATGCTGCTCTCCAGCCAACACCTAGGGGGCCTCATAAACTGTCACAGCCTGCTGGAGCTGTGCACTGTACCTCCCTGAAACCCAAAGAACAAGTGGGGATACAGAAATGTCACACAAGGTTATGCCAAACCACTAACAAGACATTGTTTTAAAAGCATTCTTTAACTAAAATGAACAAAGAAATACACAACTTGCTCTTACTTCAGGGAATTCTGTTGAAGTCCTCAGCTTTCCCAACTCCATGAGAAACTTTTACCCAGAATAAAAATGAGACTTGAACCTCATCTAGATTCTAGTAAAAAGTAGAGGGAGAGGGAACAAGAGGCAAAATTTTTCTAATCATTTGTTCTGAAGTTGGCATCCTTTGTATTGTTTTATGAAGTTCGTTTTTGTTTTAATTATCATTTTGCATCAAAAAAGAAGGCAGAGGCTTTTTTTTTCCTTTATAAAATATGACCCCAAAGTTCCAATGAAAGCGTTAAAATACTTACGTGCCTTAGATTTGTGAAGTTGTTCAATAATCTGCCTCTAGGTAACACAGCATACAATTTTTTCAGGTTTACTGAAACTGCCATCTCTCTAAGATCCAAGAACAAGAGAAAGTTGCTAATAAATTTTGAATTTCCCACACAGTGACTTTGGAGGACATGAAATTAGGAGAGGAACTAAATTCAAATTCCAAGCTGCTTTCTGAAAGACGAGCTGGCCTCCCGATAGTCTATGAAACATCTGTTTTGATAAGAGATGTACTTAAAATTCCCCACGTCAGTTTCAAGTTACTACAAAATATAAGGCAGCACTAGCTGCAAGGATTAAGGGGGAGAAGCTGTTGCTCAAGTGTCGCGAAACACTCAAGATTTTAATGGGACTCAAAACTCTATCATTTGCATATCGTGATCCTGGGAAATAGACTGAACAGAGACTAAAGTCCCATCCCTTCCGCAAGCGAGAAAACTCTACCGTGATCTTTGTATGTTTTCCCTTACTACCTTCCTGCTAAGGGGCTGTGCTGTGTTTAATTCTCATACCTTTTAACCAAATGTCCTCTCCTCGTTATTTCTACCCCTCCAAATATTATCCATCTGCAAGGACCAGTTCTATTCTCACACTCTCCATGAAAGCTGTTTCAACTCTTCTGGCCCACACATTCCTAACTCCTCTCAAACAGCTGTAGCAAAAAATAATGGACCCTACAACTGCCACTTACTTGTGCGCACTCTGCTCTGACAGGCCAATCTGATCTCCTCACGCTGATGGTTCAGCTCCCGTTTCATGGTTTTGCAGACATAGTGAAGTCCCCCAATTATATCTTCAGCCCAGATCTCTCCCCGGAACTCACAGTCATACCCTCAACCACTGACTCCCTGTCTGCATGTGGAAGCCTGATAGGCATCTCAAATGTAAGGTGTCCCAAGCTGATTGAACCCTCTTCCAAACCTGTTCCTCCTCAGCCTTCCCATCTCAATACATGACAGTCCCACCCTTTCAGTTATCTGGTCCCAAACCTTGGAACCATCTTGGACTCTGCTTTCTCACTCATGCCCCACATCCTACCCTTCAGTAAATCCTGTCTCCTCCACTCTTTCCAAACAAAGAATGCCCCTTTATACCACCTCTACTGCAACCACCTGGGTCTAAGCCAGTATCCTCTGGATTACTGGAGTAGCCTCCTTCAGCCTTGCCCCCTCCCTCCTATTATTGATTCTTACAGTAGCCAGTGATCTTTTAAATCATACATTTAATCAGGTCATTCCTTGGTGCAAATTCTGCCAATGGCTCCCCAACTCACTCAGTCCCAAGAAAGGAAGGAAGGAAGGAAGGAAGGAAGGAAGGAAGGAAGGAAGGAAGGAAGGAAGGAAGAAAGAAAGGAGAGAAAGAGAGAGAGAACGAGAGGGAGGGAGGAAGGAAGGAAGAGGGAAAGGAAGGGGGGAAGGAAGAGGGAGGGAAGGAGGAAACATCTCCCAGATAACTTCTAAAGGCTCTACAGGATGGAAGGGCTGCCGCCTTATGTCTCTGACCTTTTACTACTCTCCCCCCCCCAGCTTATTCCACTCCCACCACTGGTCTCCTTGCTGTTTTGAGAGCCAGTGACTTCATGATGCCACTGTAGCACCTTTGCATTTCTGCCTGGAAGGCTCTTCCTGCAGAGGTCCCCAAGGCTCTCTCTCTTACCTGGTCTAGGTGCTCACGTGACACCTTCACAGCGGGGTCTCCAGGACCACTATATTTAAAGTTGCCAACTGCCTCGCACTCACCTCTGACATTCCCTCTCCCTCACCTCTGACATTCCCTCTCCCTCTTCCCCACTTTAGTTTCTCCATAGCACTTATCACCACCTGGCATACCACATATATTCTTATTTATGTCCTTATCTTCTGCCCCTACCCCTCTAGAATGTAAGCTCTATGAGGACAGGGATTTTTGTAAGTCTTATTTACTGCTTTAGCCCCAAAGACTTCTGCTTATTATTTCATTCACTATTGTGTTTCCACCTTGAACTGTGATTGGCATGAGTTCATTCTCAAATATTTCAAGACAGACACAGAGAGAAGCCATTCCAAGTTCTATGAGGACAGTTCCCATGCCTTACCCTTTCTTTTTATATCTTTGGGTAGGGCCCAGAAAAGAAGAACTTGTTGCTTAATTATTGCTGTGTTTGCACTGGCAAGTATAAAATATTCAGTCATTCAAATTTTGGGACAAGTTAAATGTAGACAGTGTTGATGCAGTATTAAAAGATATAACTATTTTTTCAAGATTTCAAAGCTATTCAAACTTAAAGCTCAGTAAGAGACAGTTTCTTCAGTGCTGCCAAAAAAATGACACAAACACCTGCCCAAAAAAGATGGGAAAGGAAACCTTAGTACTGTCATTTGTTGGGTAGATTACAGCAAATAAAATCAACTTCAATGCCAAGCCCCCAAACAAGTCATTTGAGTTCTTTTGTCATTAGCTTGATTATTAAAATAAGCAAGTGCTTGGGCTTCCCTGAAGGCTGAGAGTGGTTGAGAGTCCGCCTGCCGATGCAGGGGACACGGGTTCGTGCCCTGGTCCGGGAGGATCCCACATGCCGCGGAGCGGCTGGGCCCATGAGCCATGGCCGCTGAGCCTGCGCGTCCGGAGCCTGTGCTCCGCAACGGGAGAGGCCGCGGCAGTGAGAGGCCCGCGTACCGCAAAAAAAATAATAATAAAAATTTAAAAATAATAATAAAATAAAATAAGCAAGTGCTTTTCATAAATCAACTTCACTTTGCCGAGTGGTGATGCTGGTAAAGCCCTAGACAAATTGGTAGGAAATTACGGATATTGGAGGAAAGCAACAGAGAAAGGAGGAGACTTCCCCCCTCCTGTTTCAAAAGAGGATATACCCTACCATCTCTTTTCTTTATTGAGCTATAGCTGATGTACAATATTATATGGTACAGGTGTACAACATGGTGATTCACAATTTTTAAAGGTTATACTGCATTTATAGTTATTATAAAATACTAGCTATAGTCCCTGTGTTGAGCAATATAACCTTGTAGCTTATTTATTTTATACATAATAGTTTGTACCTCAGTCCCCTACCCCTGTCTTTCCCCTCCCCCACTCCCTCTCCCCACTGATAACCACTATTTGTTTGTTCTCTATATCTGGGAGTCTGTTTCCTTTTTCAAACAACTAATCTTTAACAAAGGAGACTTACTAGTCAAGAAGTCTAAAAAATGGCTAGGAAGACAATCTTTCTACACATCCAGAGTACAGCCTATAAAGCATCAACAATCAAGTACAGACCAAATGCAAACCAAATTCTTTTTCACATAAGATGAAGTTTATGCTGAAAGCTTTATGGAAATCAGCATCCCTAAACTGACTGAACATTCCAAAGGGGGAATGCTGTAACACGCCAAAACAAAGCCTACTTAGGGGTTTTAAGGCACTTGGGTTCAGTCCCACAGAGAGCATCTCATTCCTATGTGAGAAGACTCGGGTCTCCTCCAAAGTTCATTGAGCTTCTGTGGTACAGAACCAACTACATCTGTTCGGTTTTGTGAAATCTGTGCAAAACTTTCTGAGTAGAATTCTTTTATCTGAGTACCTTTCGAAGCAGGAAAATGAACATTAAACATTAATTAGCATCATGTTGGTGGGTTATAAAAAATTTACTTTTAATTGTTAAGAAAATAGCCTTGTATGGTAGGTAATGGTTACGTTACTGGAATGACAGTGGTGACAATTAACAGGAAGCACTGCTCGTTAACTAATCTGTTAATTTATTCAGCAAACACTGATGGACTAGGGAGAATGTCTGCTCATCAGATATCTGCTGAGCATCTAGTCTGTGCCAGGGCTTGCAACGCGCAATGAACTAAAAGCTCTGTTCGTATGTTTAAGGGAAGAGAAACGGCAGCCTCTAAAAATAAGAAAGCTGAATTCAAAAATCTAGGCACAGCGCAGCTTGGAATCCTTGTGGAGACAATGCAAGGAGGTGAGGAAAGTCCTATGAATCAAGCCAATATGATAATATGTATATTATCACTTGGGAAAAAAACAGTTACAAATTGTTCACCAAATTTCAAAACTCAATTTAGAGTATAAAAATATAATTAAATGCGTACAACTGATTCCAACTATTTTAACAAGACAAGAAAAACTAAATAGGAATATTGATGTTTCATCAGAGATAAGCCTGAATTCAAATAACAGAACATTTGACAAAGATTCTTAAAAATTTTAAACAAGGGTGGAGGACAGACAACCAAACTTTAGAAATAGTGTAACATGTAAATTTAATTTAATTGTAAAAGGGAAATTATTATCATATTTTGGCTTTTGTATCCTAACATTATCTAAAAAATTATCTCTTTAAAAACATATCAAGAAAACTGAACTCATAGCCCACTGAAAGTTGTCCGCTATAGGTTACCTGGAGAGATTTAGATTATTCTAACTGCAGAGAAGTCACAAAGTACAATGATGACTATATGAAAAATAGGCATCGTGAATACTTATTCTCTCTTTCTAACCCAGAGTTACGCCCTGTGTCCCGCCAATCCCCAACCACCTCTGAAAGGGGAGCTATTTCAGCAAGAGGCGGCAGAATCCAGACCCAGCCACGCTGTGCCCTGAACTTCTGCTGCCACTCCCTCCACAAAACACTCCCACTTTTACGAGCTCCTCATCCCGCAAAGGGTGAATCTGGCAGGAGCCAACTAGATTGGTGTCGGTGAGGCGATGTGTGATAAACGTCTTCTGTAATCCTGAAGATGAAGGGAAGAACAGTGCACATTTTGTATACGTTCAGTATTCATCTTTTCATATTTATGCTCCAGCTCTGTGGTTAATTGCACTACTTTGCTCAGAAATGCCTCTGTCAGAATGAAGTCTTTTATAAATTGTTCCTTTATGAAATATTATCCCGTCTATTAATAAACGTTTCAATATTTTTGTTAGCGTGTGTGTGTGTGTGTGTGTGTGTGTGTGTGTGTGTGTATTTGGGGAATTCATTATTTGTGTTTTGACTCTCTGTGACTTTATGTAGTCTAAAATACAAAGGTTAAGGGAAAGTGCATAGCTTGCAAGTTTGCACTCTCCCAGTGTCTTCTTAAAGTAGACGCAGGGATTTTCTAACAGAGTACATTCTTTTTTTTAATTAATTAATTTATTTATTTTTGGCTGGGTTGGGTCTTCATTTCTGTGCGAGGGCTTTCTCTAGTTGCGTGAGCGGGGGCCACTCTGCATCGCAGTGCGCGGGCCTCTCACTGTCGAGGCCTCTCTTGTTGCGGAGCACAGGCTCCAGACGCACAGGCTCAGTAGTTGTGGCTCACGGGCCTAGTTGCTCCGCGGCATGTGGGATCTTCCCAGACCAGGGCTCGAACCCGTGTCCCCTGCATTGGCAGGCAGATTCTCAACCACTGCTCCACCAGGGAAGCCCCAGAGTACATTTTTGATCACAAGGTTTATACAACATAAAAACTCTTCAAGATAAGAGGCAAGGGGCTAGCTAGAAAAGAAACAGGAAGAGAGACATACTATGTAACTGTAGATTCACAGAATTTAAAACCCAGAAGGACCTCAGACAAAGCTAGTGCAATATTTGGTGTTGCACAGAACACTGACCCAAAAGATGCACCATCAAAATGGGTTCCATTGTCAAACAGGTTTGGTTTTCACCGAAGAGTATACCACCTTTCAGGTATTTAGAATGATCATTCACTTCCTAAAAGTTCTGAAAAGTCTTGCAATTGAAAAGCATTTAACCCATTGTTTCCCAAACACTTTTGACCATTGGACTTTTATTTCCCTCAGCATCCCAAGGAACCAGTGTCTCTTCCTGCAGATCCTGCTCTAGAAGTGCTGATCGTGTACAGTCATTTTACAAATGAGGAAACAGACGTTCAAAGAAGTTAACTGGCTTGGCCAAAATCTGGGAAGGAATTGGCGGTTGATAATTCAGCAAATAGCCTGATGAGAGTTTAGATTAAAAGTGGGAAATAAGCAAAGATCCCAACATCTTTCGTTTCCACCCATACCTCACCACAAGATCGTTGCCTCTTCTGTGTCTCTGTCTCGGTCCCCTTGGAGACTTAGATTCCCTCAACTTTTACTTGCCTACGTGACCAATAGGCAGTTGTTAACCAGCTTGGATCCATTCATCAGCCAGCACGTGCTTCCCCTGAGGAAAGCCTTTTAACAGTAATCTTTTAGACTCTACAGTTGAGACTATGACTCAGCACCCGAGTGGCCCTAATGGAGGCTGCAGCAGGAACACAGCAGATAACTTAAGGCAGACAGAGCTTTGTGGCTCTCCTCAAATTTATTTCTGTATATTTTAGGGCTTCCCCAGATTAAGAGCGGAATCAGATAGGACTGGAAAGTTTTCTTCAATCAGTTATAAAGCAGGTGATCCTTTCCTTATTGTAAGTCCTCCAGATCCTTCTTTTCTGTACTCTTTTTCTTCTTTCCATTTCCCATGTTCAACCTTATTCAGGACACTGTTCCAGGAGAGATCTGAAACCCTCCTGCAAGGTCAAAACCTCCCAGAAACTGTAGGAAATGAGTTTACCCACTTGCCTGAAATGTCTTCTAGGTGCCACAGCATTCAACATTTCTTGAATTTGCTTTGGCCTAGCTGAAAATTACCCCTTCTAGCAAAGGTCTCTCTGACATAGTTCCCAAGCTGAGAAGAAAGTACCATTACAAACAGTACCTCTCTTTAAATTGCTATTCCATTATATGATATGTATTGCCTTTCATTTAGAAAGTTGAGCCTCCAAATAGCTTTGATGGGAAAAATATCTCTTGCATCCTGTTGATTTTTACTTGCCTGGTTTGGCTCTCCCAAAGAATAACACTATGGGTAACAGTAGAAAATGAACTCTGAGTTATTTCTCAGAACTGGGTGGAGTTGATGCTGATCCAGCCACATCTCACCTGGCGCCCCCAAAACAACATTTTAAGTCAGCTGGCTGTGATTCCAACCTATGACAATGGAACAGGAAGAAGAATCCTGGCTATCAGAGACTAAACAGATCTAGCCTTGTCTAGCTCTCTGTTTAAAAAGCATCAGCCCGAACTGTGTGTTGAAAACTCATGCAAAGAGTTTTCAACAGCCAAGAAGGACTTTGTATATCTTTACCTATATACGGCAAGTTTGATATATTGTCTTCTATTTTATGCTATTAAGGATAAAGATCAAACACATTGAACATATGCTATATACATATAGCTAGGTAGCCACCATGTAACCTAGAGAAAAAGAATGCAACTAAGGTAGTAAGAAATTACATACAAATAATTAAATCTGGGTGATGGGAAGAGAAATGATTATTTTCCTCCTTGAACCTTTCTGTTGTTTTTGGTTTAGCAGAAATTATCTATATACTTCTAAAAAGCACAGTACAGCTTAGTATGAAAGTGTGAAACAGCCAGCTTTTTATTTCCAGGTGGGAAGACGGCACATCTAACTTGCCCAAGTCCTAGGTCATGGTGATTGATGGCTTAGAGTCTATTCAGTAAAGACCCTCAATATCTAGAGGGTACTCCTAGGAAACAAAAGCAGCGAAGTGTCTCTGAGGAGAACAGTCACAGCTTGTGATATTTATTTGTTCCTGGTGGACATCCAGAGACTAAACTTAGATGGCAATTGTCATAAACTACAAAACCCAAACCTATCCCTTCCATCTAAATCAATCTTCTGAGATCCCCCTCCCCTCCCCTACCCCCCAGCCCACCCCCAACCCTTACAGCTTTTTCTCTATGAAAGTAGTAAGTCTATTCAACATATTCTTTGAAGGCTTACTCTGTGCAAGACAATATACTCATGCCAGCATTCAAGAGAAATAAGACATGATGTAAATAAGCTAGAATGTAAAAAACAGTAAGTTAGTACAAAATACAGGTATACGTAAAAGAGGAAAATGTACACTGATGTAAATGAGGAGAAAACGCTTCTTTGGGGAGACTGCATTTGAACTAGGCCTTGAAGGTTTAAAAAGAATTGTCAGTTGGGAAATACTGGATAAAAGGACACTCCTGACTAAGGACACACTGACCAAGAACAAGTCAGAATTGCTACAAAAGTTTCTGTGCATTCATTCGGTTGGGTGACTGGGAATATGAATTTTAAAAATTCCATAAAGGGAAATCCTTCTATGAAGTTATACATAAAAGAAAAACCATGTACTTCTTAATACCATTCCTTTGATCTTGTACAGAAAGATCTTACATAAATTCAGAATATTACTTCTATTAAAGTCAGTATTTTTAAGAGTTAACATTTTTAGAACACTTGAAAGTCAACTTTTTTATCTTTAAGATAAAAAGTTCTAAGAAATTAAATGTATTCCGCATGGATAATCAAGTCGAAAGAACAGGCAAGATCTACATAGCAAGAAAAGAACAAATTCCAGGGAGATATGCTAGATACTTTAAATTTTTTATCATAGATCTCCAAGAACTCTGTCTTCTTAACTTAGTTTGTTCTAAATACCAACATTACGCCACACTTCTAGTTGCTCAAAACCATTTTATTAGATCAGCATTACTGGGTAGTTTTAAATGTCAAAAAATATAGGTTGGTTCCTCCTCACCTAGGAATTTAAAGTTTAATTAGTGCAACCCCTTGATTTTATAGTTGAAGCAGATGAAGCCCAGACACTGGGTGCCTAACTTGCTAAAGGTCAGTCAGCTAGTTAATGGTCACCAGTTAAACTGGAGGAAACTAAATAACTTGCCTAAGGTCACAGCATTGGCAACTGGCAGGGCCAGAATTACAACATGGGAAATTCCAGGCCTCTAACATTGCTCTACACTGCCCTCTCTGCCAATGGAAGATTCGCAGAATCCCTCATAAGCAGGTAGAGTCCTGCAGATGAAAAGCCATACAAATAAAAAGCAGAGTAATAAATGCTATTACTATAAGTGCAAGTAAGTGTATATATTATCTAAATTGCTTTAATGGTATAAAGAAACTAGTATTTCTAGATGTCTTGATGGAAACAAATAATGTGTACATTTGCTAGTTTATATACTGCAAATCTGATACTTCTTGATTTGAAGGAAGGGGGTACTTCTTGAAAAGGGGGGAAAATGGGATGAGAATAATGCAATCTTTACTTATCCTGCATTTTAGGGCATAAAATATTAAGAAATATATTTTTGAAAATGTTTATCCAAAATCCTACCACCCAAACACATTAACTGTATTGTTATGTAATCATTTAGAATGCTTAGAGATACTTGTTTTGATAACTCAAGTAACAATCATGATTTTTTTAAAAAAATGTCAGAGATAGGACAATCTTGGCTTTAAGAATTCTTATATCTATGGCTTCTACAAAAAGATGAAGATTTCACGCCCAGTACTTCTGTTTTGCCTAACAATCCATGATGTGGTAATCATTCATGCATACACCTGAATGTTTTTTGGAATCTATTTTTAATTTTAGCCTGCAGCTCCTCTTGGCAAAAGAGAGAGTAAGGATGGGCAAGTGGGATGCATGACAGGAGATAAGGGTATTACAGTCTTTGAGCTTATTACTTCCTGTCTGAACCCCCTTGCTTTCAAATATCAACAGATGTGTTCTAGTTCTATATTTTCAGGAAAAATAATCCAAGTTCACTGTATTTGTAACTGTGTGCATGAGAATTTGACTTCCAGTATCTGTATAGCTCTTCCTTTGCAGCAACCTCATAAGGGTAAAAATGTCAATTAGGCTACTAGTTATGGTAGCTAGCCACTAGTTATAACTATGACCCCTACCCCTAATTGGTAGACTGAGAGAAAACTAAAATTATCTGATGGGGACATCATACTTGGGGCTTCTCTGAGGGCCATGGCTCTGGAAACTGGGCACATCCCTTATGGGATCCTTTGTCTATGGAGTTGTTACAAGACATACCAGCTTCCATTAACTTGGTTCTTCATATCCTGATAGTTATAGCAAAAACAGAACAACTTTTGATTTCCCAGTTCTCACTGTCTAAGGAAAGCACAGTGCTCATATTCAGCCACACTTTTCCTTAGTACCAAATACAAAAAAAAAATTATTTAAACATGCTGCCTTTCATATATAGGGAATTCAGGGGGAAAAAACAGGCAAATTTTTCAAATGCAGATTTACAGAAGATATAGAAATGATAATCAAATGAGTCTTTGTTATAGTAAGACTATTTGAAATCTGAGGTTACAACACTATATATTATTTCCATAATACTTTTTCTTCTAAGAGCAATACATGTTCATTGAAGAAAATTTGGAAAATACTGAAGTAAAGGAAGATAATAAAAACATTTGCAATCCCATAATACCCAGAGATAGTCACTATTAATGTATTGATGCATTTCCTTCTATAATAGATAGATGAACAGATATGGAAAGAAGATTTATACAAACTAACTCAACTACACACTTTTAATGGTATCACACTAATATAGAATTTTATATCCTTTTCTTAACATTAACTTTAACTTGGTGGACACACTTTTTTTTTAAGAAAGCTGAGAGAATATTATCCAGCTGTACTGACCTCTGATGGGAATGGAATCCAAAACCATCTCCTATAAATGTGCTTTTCCCAAATACACTTTTCCCAATTACACTTTTTTCCCAAATACACTTTTGCTTTTCCCAAATCGCTTCTCCCAAATACACTTATCTTCAATCTTCCATTTTGACTTTAATCTTCTATTATTTTTCTTCCCATTTAGGCTGTCTTTTTAGTTATTCCTATGATTCAACTTTATCAGTGTAGTTTTCACTTACCCATAAGAACTACATACCATCTACAGACATTTATAAAAGTTTAAATAAAACCATCCCCAAACTAGTTCCTGGAAGAGCTTATTTGTCCACTCAGAGAAGTGTCTATCTCCACTCTCTGTTTCTTGTTTCTTGGCCAAAAAAAAAATTCATGAATAGGGAGGAACCAGGATTTGAAATCCAGTCAGGCTTTCTGAAAGTTTAAAAATATCATATTTTGGGCAACACTTTAGCCACAAATATATTTCCTCCTTAAACTCTAATACATTATTCCCCCTTTCTCCAAAATAAGTTGTACTAACTGTAATCTGTGTTCACTTTGAATACTGATCTATAGGGACATGGATCTGGCCTGATGGCTGCAGGGTCCCCCCTGAAACTCCTCCCCTGACAAAAGCCCCGTGAGGCCGCCAGGCAATGCCCCAGAGAGCTGTCATTTACACACTAAGGTTCAACACACTTCAGTGATGGCCATCTTGGTGATTTAGTATCTAGTCTGTTGATTGGGTCTGGAATATCCTGAGCACTTGCCTTCTCTTGATCTATTACCTCCAGTGTGTTTATTGCCTGAGAAAGCCTGGGTATAAGAATGTTACTCAGCAAAAGCAGAAGCAAAGAATTCATTTATACTGTGTTCTCTTTTTATCTCTGAGTATCTGTTTGGTACAATGTAAGCCAAGTAGTTCCACAATTCTCCTTTCACAGTATGTAAGAGTCTTTCATTATTATTTTGGGACTCTACTGCAAGAATTTTTCCACATTCATTTTTGGCCATCTCATTTTCAGTGTGCTTGGGATCTGTCACCCTTCAGGGGCTTAATTTAATAAACTGACCCTTCAAATATTTCTACCTACATTAATCCAAACAAAATTAATTCTACTCATCTTAAAAAATATTATGCAATGTGTCATAAATAAAGATCATGAGCAATCGTTTTCCAAGAAAAGATGTGTAAGTGATGGGTTTTTAATAAATAATCAGATAGGCAGATAGCTGTAAGCCCCTTATTGCTAGCTATGCAAGTGAAAACATGATTTCTCTTTAATCAATGTTTTCTGTTGCATTTGTAAACTAGTTAGCGAGGATTTCAGGACTTTTGATGAGTGAGGTTTTTTTTTTTTTTCCCAGAGTGGCTCTGGGTTTATTTAAGTAATCTGTTTTGTCAACTCTTTTTAAAATTCAAATGACACTAATGAAATAATCATTTATTAGGGCTTCACTGTAATTGTCTATTGAACTTATGAGGAGTTTCCGCTTATAGAGTGGGAGACTTAACGTATTTCTCAAACATCTATGCCACTATTAGTCACTTGATTTTTCTGAAGCACTACCATAAGGCCATCATTCTTCAGGGTTTTGATTACTTGTATATTTAACAACTCATTAATAAAAATAATATGCCCCTTGGAAAAGGATAGTTCCTTAAAATCCATTATTAGCTTTCTCCTTAAATGTTTATCAGCCCTCACCTTACAGGGAGCTATGTGGTACTTTGCAGAGAGCAAAGCCTTTTGGGAATGGTACATAATGGTCCGGAAGCTATGCACTGAATAGTAAAAAGAGGTACAGAAATTAGAACTAGGAAAGAAGGAAGCCCAGCATGAAGAAAGGGAGGGAGGGAGCAAGGGAGGGAAGAACTTGGAAAAAAAACTTGACTTGAACTCTGCTATTCACCTTGGAAAAGTCACTCAACTTCTGAGAGCCTCAGCTGTTCCACCTGTAAAATCAGGGTGACTTCCTCACAGATACTTTAATAGTAGATTCCAGTGTGCCATGTAAACTGTACATATGATGCAAAGTATGGTTTTTTACTTGGCATTATTTGCTATAATCAGTCCCGTTTATGCATTCTGTGCTATAAACATTCATCTTATAAAGACTGTCAACAGCTTCAAAATGTAGACCTATGCATTGTAGCTACCCTTTTTGGTCTGGAAGCATTTCTGATATTTTTAACCCCAAAAAACGAATTTACAGTTTTTAACAGCCTTTGTGTGCCTACAAGCTCAAAAGCGTACTGTTTGCTCTCAGGACTAGAGTTCTGTAAAACCTCTTTTTAAACAAGGAAGCCTCTTTTAAGTCCTGTTTCAGTCTGGTGCCTTTGGTCAAGGAGGAAAGTAAAATTGAAAGCAGATAGATGTTTACATTTAAATGGGTTTACCATAAATGTGTATTAAGTCATTTCATGGACGATTGCACAAATATCTTTTGCAAACTTGGTACACATGAGCACATATACAGTAACCATTAACGTCTTCTAGAGAAATAGGGTGCAGATCTAAAATTTCAAAGAGCTACTTAGAGTAAGAAAACGTAATGGCTTTAAGGGAATTGCCCTAATAATATCAAGGCATCTGCAATGGCTGGCCAGTGAAGAGCAGAACAGAGCATATGTCACTGTAAGTCAATTTAACAAGAAATAACCTTTCCCCTGGAGAATCTAAACTCCCTAGCCTCCCACAAAGAAAACTGAATTTTGGAGGTCACACCTTGGGTGAGTTACCAGAGGGAGAAGCTTAACATTCTTTTTGTCATATGGCTCTGGGAGGTCAACGCTATTCTACCAACTAGCTCCCTACCAAAGAGTTGCTCCCTCCTCAATGTCCCGCCCCACCCCCACCCCCCAAATTACAACAAGTCCTTGGACTCCCCTAGGAAACGGCAAATGATTGTGACATCTGAGATGCCAGGGACCACGCCGGATACAAATCATGCTCAAACATCAAGTTTTGAACCTCACTGTGAGGAATAGGGTCGAGGCAGGGGTTGGGGGAGTGGAGCTGGTGAGATCGCGGCGGGGGTCAGAGCGAGTCAGATAGACCGACCGATAGAGAGCTTTAGGCTAAAATAGAATGTTTAACCAAATGTAATCAATGGAACTGCTTTTAATGTAGAGAAAAGCGGGTCGCCAAGTCAAGCCCAGGCGAAGCTCTGGCTCAGTGGGTGGACGCCACCTCGCCGAACCCCCATAGTGGGCAGTCGGAGGGCCTTGCCCGTTAGCGCGACGGCTGGAAGCGCCCCAGCTCACCGCCCCACCGCATTGGTTCTGGGTGGGCGCAGCCGGGCCATGGCCGCCGCCCACCGCCACCCCCCGCCCGCCCCGCAGCAACATGTGGGGCGCTGCCACTCCGCCTCCCCGGTTCTCCCTCCGGCTGGAGTTCCTGGTGGACGCATGCCTGGCCCTGGGAAGGTGCTGAATTACTCTTGGGAAAGATTCCTCCAGCGGTGAACTTGGCAGCTCCTGACATTTCCATCCCACCCCCAGAGCACCAGCACTACACACACGCACACACGCCCCTCCGGACCTGCCCAGGCTGCGCGCAGTGCGGACTGCCCACTCGGGGGCAAAACACCGGAGAGGGATGCAGAAGCGAAGACACCAGCTCTGCTGGCCAGGGGCTGTGGGGGGAAAGACTGTCCTAGCACTCGGTAGTTCCAGGGACTCAGCCCACTCCGTGGTTGGCCCAGGCCCCGCATAAGCTCGGGCCGCTGGCAGGAGCCCCGTTTCCTTTTGTGCTCTCCCGGGAAGCCCGCCTCTACTCACCCGGGCTGCACGCGGATTCCGGCCGCCAGCGGCAGCCCGCTGCTCCATCCCACGAACACTGCGGCGCCCCCGGAGTGTGCAATGCGGAGCCCCGCCAGCGCGCGGCCGGAGCCGGGGAGTGCGAGGAGGGAGCGAGCGAGCGAGCGAGGGAGGGAGGAAAAGAAGGAGGGAACGCGGCGGGGAGGGACAGGGTGGCGGGGGGCGCGCGCCACTCCCACTCGCGCCGGGCCCTCGCCGCCTCCCGCAGCCGCTACTGGCCTGCCCGGCCTAGCCGGCCGCGGGACCAATCAGCGCGCGCGGGGGGGAGCCGAGCCCTCCGCGGGGCACGCTCATTGGTCCGGAGCGCGCGACCCAACTCCGGGAGAGTCTGCCTGAGCGCCCAGTGTCCAAACTCAGGCGGGCCGGAGCTGCTGGCTCGGCGCAGCTGGGGTGCCCGGCTCCGCGCTTCGGCCGGCAGAGTGAGTCTGCCGAGTTCCGCGGACGGAACCGGGAGGATATGAGACCTGCCCTTGAAGCCCGTTCGCGGTGAGCGTTCAAAACTAGCAATGTTTGCTCAGGTTGCACTGCCCCTTTCCTGTGAGCGACCCCCTGCGCCGCTCGCTTCACCCTGGCCAGTAGCTGAGTGAGGGAAAGCCTGGCCGTGTGAAATGGCCCCAGCCAAAGCCTACTCCCCGCCACCCCCAGGGCCGTGCGAAACCCCCGGCACCTAAGAACCACAGCTGAAAAGCACGTCGAGCTCCTTACTCAGGGCAAACCTAGACCACCTGACGTTTGCAATAGAAGACGCACGCCGCGGGGCGGGCGACGGAGTTGGGGAGAGAGCCGGGGTTGGTGATGGCAGATCCTCGTGAAGAAGTGGGAGTCGGGTTGTAGGTTTAGTGGGAAAAGCCCAAGGCAGAATTCTCCCACCCTCTGCCAAACGTTTGCCTCAAGTAACCGCCACCCCCCATCCCCAAACCTCTCTGCAGGTATTGATTTTTCTCTTTCCTGTTGTAAATCATACTTGACTCTCGGGGACTTTTCAATCCAGAGCCTCAGAGTGGAAGCGGACCCGCCTACCCTCTGAGCACCGCTGAGGGCAGGCGAGGACCGGGGCGGGGGCGGGCGTGACGAGGGAAGGTCCCCGGGAAGGTCGGGAGGAAGGGTTCCGTCCGGGAGCCGGGAGCTCGCCCCCAGCTGCAGCACCTCCGCTTGGTACCTGGCCTGCAGGCTACCTTCGCTAGGACGGCCCGCCCCAGTGGATACATTTGTCCATCGTTGAGCCCCCTTTCTCTCCTCCTTAGCTTTTCTATTGTTCGAGCTTCTTTTCAGGCAGACATCCTCTGAATCTTCCTGACTGCTCCTCCCCGCTCCTCTCAACATAAAAATATCCTTTTCTTTTTTTTTTTTTAACTTCCCTCCCATTTCCTCTACCTGGAAGGGTCTCAAATAATGCGTTTTTGATTCACAGCTCCTGGACCTCAGAAAGTTTTTCTCTTACTTAGTTTATGTGCACAGGTTCACACAAGCTCTAGGTTCAAGTGGGCAAAAATAATTAGCACTCCAAACATTTGGACACGGGAGGTGATCACTGCAGAGCTGCCTTCCTGCAGGGATCAGCACATTGAATGAATTGAACATGAATTAATGAAACGGAACCTGGAAATGTCCCTCAGTGACTGGGCAGGTCACCTCTGAGAATCTGGTATGAATGAGGGCATGTCCTGGGTGTCATCACTGCCCCTTATTTAGTTTCCAGGGAAGAAATTCTTTCTTTGGAAGTTCCCACCCATGTACCTAATTCACTTGATTTTTTTAAAAAATTGACTCAGCTCACAGTATAGTCAAAACTTAACATTTGGGTTCAAAATTAAATTCAATATATTAATGTTGTTCATGAGACCGTGGATTTCTTGTGGAGATAGAATCCTTAGGATCTATTTTAGAAGAATGATAGGATAGGCACTCAGAATATCAGCAGTGGTTATTTCTGTGCGCTGAGATAAGAGCTGATTTTTTTTTCTTCTTTATGCTTTCCTATATTTTCTAAAGAACATGTAATACTTATTAATCAGGAAAAAAATAATATGTTAACTCCCTACATACGATACTCTGCAGGCATCAGAAGAGCTAAAACTTTAAATTCTCCTCCTACTTTACCCTTCATATCTTATCAATCACCAAGTCCCATAAATTTGGTCTCCTGGAATAGCTTTCAGGTCTGTCTCTCCTCAACATCTCTGCTGCCACTGCCACACCCTTATCATCTCTTATCCAGGCTTCAGCCATAGTCTTTACTGCTCTACTGCTCATGTCACTTAAAAGCTTAAAATCCTTCAGTCTCCCCAACTCCATCGCTATGAAGTTCAAACCTATCCTGGTTGACAAGGCCTTTCCTTCCCATCCTGACCCCTGCCTTCCATTTCGGCTTCATCTGCTGCTCCCCACACTTCCCTATATAGGATGATTCTACCCTCCTGGGACCTTTTGTCCTTCCCACAGGGGTTGTGTGACTTCACATGCCCATGGCTAAGACTGTACAGTGCTGCCCTGCTGCCCTTCTCTTCCTCCCCAGCCTCACCCCACCCCCACCAGCAAGTTCCTACCTCTGCTTCAAGACTCACTTCAAAAGTCACCTTTTTTAATGCGATCCCAGGAGCAGAGTTAGCAACTCTTCCTCTCTATACTTCAATAGCAAGCACTTTATTTATTCAACAATTGTTTATCCAGCTCGTATTATGTGCCAGCCACTATGAAGAAAACATAAATTGTATTTATACTCCTGGAATAGACCATGAGAGAGACAAACATTAAGGCCTGTCACACAGAAAAATAATTGTAAACTGAGATGTGTGTGATGAAACCACCACCTGTGCAAAAAGAAGCATGGTTTACTTTGAACAAATGCCAACTATCGTTCTTACCACATTGTGTTATAACCTGTTTATTTATTTGTCCAAAGTTCTATCTCCGTTCATATTCATCTGTGTACCATCATCCAGAACACAGTGTCTGGCTCATTGTAGGTGCTCAGTAAAAATTTTTAAAGAAATAAATGGATTAATAAATGAATGGGTGTTTGAAGCCCCCATGAACATTTTATTTCATGTATTTACATACTACAAAGGTACAGAATCTAAAAGTCTTTAGTTCTGTGTTTTAAAAATTGATATTGTCAGATCCTTATGTCATCTTTCGTAACTGTAATCTAGTTCTTCCAGCATAAATTATCTAATTTCTTCTTGTTTGATGTCACATTTAGGAGACATAGCTAATGTACTATTTGTAGATAATCTGTTGGTGCCAGGAGGAATTTATTCTTTTGGTTTTTTTATAAATTTGGCTTTTAACATATAAATATACAATTTTAAGATACAAAGCACAATCCATAAAAGAATAAATAAATTAGACTTTATCAAAATTAAAAACATTGGCTCTGCAAACAAAACTGTTGGCAGAATGAAAAGACATAGAGAAAATATTTGCAAATCATATATCTGACACAGGACTTGTAGCCAATATATATAAAGAACTCTCAAAACTCAACAAGAAGAAAACAACCAATCAAATTTCTTTAACGGACAAAAGATTTGAACATACATTTTACCAAAAAAGATATACAGATGACAGCAGCACAGGAGAAGATGCTCGGTATCACTAGTCATTAATGAAATGCTAATTAAAACCACAATGAGATACTGCTATACACTTAATATAATGGTTAAAAAAAACCCTGATGATACCAAATTCTGATGAGGATGCAGAGCAACTGGAACTCTTGTATATTGCTGTTGGGAATGCACAATGTACTGCCACTCTAAAAATAGTTTCACAGCTATTACAAAGTTCAGTATACACTTATCCATATGGCCCAATTTTCCACTCCTAGATATTTACCAAAGTGAAATGATAGGCCTATATTCACACAAAAACCTCTAAACAAATATTTATAGCAATTTAGTCACTAAAATCTTGAAACAACTCCAAAGTCCCTCAACTGGGAAATAGATAAACAAAATGTAGTATTTCCATAGAATGGAATACTGCTCAATAATGAAAAGGAATGGGCTGTTGATACGAACAACGTTCTATATCCCAATGCACTATGCTAAATGAAAGAAAACAGACTCAAAATCTAAATACCTATGCTGGTTAGGAATGGCAGAGCAGCAAGATAAAAAGGCTTGAGGTTTATTATGATGATGGACCCGCAATTTGAGGTCTGGATGATCTATATTTATTTTTTTAATTAATTTATTTAATTTATTTATTTTTGGCTGCATTAGGTCTTCATTGCGGTGCGCAGGCTTCTCATTATGGTGGCTTCTCTTGTTGTGGAGCACAGGCTCTAGGTGCGCGGGCTCAGTAGTTGTGACACACAGGTTTTGTTGCTCCACGGCATGTGGGATCTTCCCGGACCAGGGCTCGAACCCGTGTCCCCTGCATTAGCAGGCGGATTCTTAACCACTGTGCCACCAGGGAAGTCCCTGGATGATCTATATTTAGATGAGGCAATTGTTTAAACCACTGTTAATTCAAGTTTCCTGTCACACAGAGCTAAACCTCATTTTACCTAATATAATGAGTGTATGAATTAATCATTAATGAAAATTCCACTAAACACTCTCTGTGAAAGAAGAAACTATGACTATCTTATTGACTGAAATGTCACCAATGGCTTACACAATGCCAGTACAGAGTGGGTACTCAATAAATAATAGTTAAATGAATGAACAGATAAGAATGAAGATAAAGTTGGGATTTTACAGGACTGTAACAAAAATGAGTGTTTTCGGGCTTCCCTGGTGGCGCAGTGGTTGAGAGTCCGCCTGCCGATGCAGGGGACGTGGGTTCGTGTCCCGGTCTGGGAGGATCCCACATGCCGCGGAGCGGCTGGGCCCGTGAGCCATGGCCGCTGAGCCGCAACGGGACAGGCCGCAGCAGTGAGAGGCCCGCGTACCGCAAAAAAAAAAAAAAAAAAAAAAAATGAGTGTTTTCTCCTTCAAGGCAGCTACTTTGTCACATTACACTTTTCATTCCAGTGATGCTGCTCCTATTTCAAAATATGTTCCCTTCCCCTTTCTACTTATTAAAATATTGCCCTTTCTTTAAGTAAAATTGTTTCCCTAAATAAATTCACTTTCTTTCTCTTGATGAGCGAACAATAAATTTAGCATATCTTAACATTCTACTCATTTTTCAATATTCCAAGTAGTATCTAGTTTATCTTCTTTTTCTCTATAACAAATATCAGAAGTTTATATAACAGGCACACAGTGGAAATTAAAATACAGATTTTATGCAAAGCTTGAGAGATTTTAGCTCAAAAAACCATCATATTTCCAGATGTATCACTAAAAGTAATTTTCATTTATTGGACACTGATGGTTGACATTAAGCTTTTGAAATATCATTTAAATACTTCTAACCAGTTTGCACAGTCAAGTGACTTTTAAAAATCATTTACAGCTAAGCAGTTATGGAATTTATTATAAGAACTCAATTTTCTCCACCAGTTTTTCTACTAGGAAACAGTAATTTTAGCTGCCAGCAAAGACCCCTCAGTTGCTTTAAGACATCAATCAGTTTTATATCTGTTTCTATCAGGGAGCACTTTTTGCATAAACACAGATACCACCTTACATAGAATTGACATTGTAATTCTTCCCATAAATAAGGTTGTCTCCTAATTACCATCTGACCATTAAAATATTGGAGGTTGAGAGGAAGTTGTGAGAGATGGGCAGGTATATGTAAGCTAAATAGGATATTGTAAAGAATGAATCCAAAAAGGTCTAAAAGTTTCATTACCTTTCTTTTCCCCAGTGTCTATCACTGTACCTGAGATAATCTAGTACTGGTTGAATTTTTGCTTCTGATCTTCTGCACTCAGGGGCAAGAAAAAATGAGATAAAATTTCAAGAGGTTGGGTTTCCATCATTTCATCAACTTCTTCTCTCATCCCCATTGTTGATGCCTATAACTCCACAATCAGAGCAAATTTCCTTAGCCAGATCACAGAGGGTTTATCTTGAATTGCGTGTTAACCTGAGTGGTGGTAACGGCTGCCTGGAACACTGTGCCAACAAGGATCATAGGGCCAATCTGATGGATCGATTAGCAAACCTTTGGTGAAGGAGAGCAATTATAATTTGTGCAGATTGGCACGGTTGTAGAATATCCAGATAAGGTTCCCCAGGGGGTAGTTGGATATGTGGGCCCAAAGCTCAGTAGAGGTATACATTTTTGAGACATACAAGTTTAAACTCTCTCCACTCTCCACTTGTGCACATAGCAGACACGTGCTTGTTCCTTCTGAGACCTCACATGGCCTCAGCACCCTTCTGAGTTCACTGTTCCTCCTAGCCACCACCAACAGATTGCTGTTGGAACAAGAGATGAAAAACAATTTCATCACACAGTGTAGGATTAATTCACGTTTAGCACCTTGTAGGTTAGTACAATAGGACAGTAGCTAAGGAAGCTGTTTATGCTAGTGAGGGCATTATTCAAGTGACTGACCTTGTTGTCTAGGTTGAGTAAGAAAAGAAAAAAATCAAGGATGGACTTAAAAATGAATTTTTTTTCCTCATCAACCCCAAGAACTGGAACCAACATAATTCCCTGTCCTTGTATTAACCAATTCTTGAACCAGGCATACTTTGTTCTCCCTATGTTAAATATTCCTGGGACCAAACAAAAATATCCTAGCTCTTTGCTCCAGGGAATACTTGCTTCTGGGAAAAAAAACTGTGAGCCTATTAAACTGCTCACATAAGGCTAACTTCTCAAGTGAGTACTTCCAGACTCTCTCCTAGCTGTGCCTTCCAAAGTGTTATGTCATAGACTCTGCCCATTCCAACTAGTCCCTACTTTTCAAGACTTGCCTAAAAATCCCAGCTCAGGCTCTAAAAACTTCATAAATACCTATGGGAATGAATGAAGGGAATCAAGATGAGAACAGGGGCTATTTATTCAGCGTTTATTATATCAAGAGATTTAAGCCACCCTCACTTGCATTTGGTAGAGACTAAACCCAAGCAGAAGAGTGGTAAAGCTTTATAATTAAAAAAACAAAAAGGACAACTTCTGGTATGCTCTAATTGGAAATTGTTGTCATGGAGAGGCTGGAGGTAGGGTAATTAGAAGGCATATTTGACTTTCTCTGCTTAGTCCTGAGTTGAGGGGGGAGGGAGCAAAATTAGGGGAACTGTCAGTCATTGACCAGTCTTGACCATTTTAGGCCAATTGCTGCAGAGGTTGTGGTTTGGCTTCCTGGGCTGGCTATCACCGAGGCTGTGGGTCAGAGCTCTATTGCTATATGTGGTCCGGCCATTTGTGCATTTGTACATTCAGTCTCTCATATCCTTCCCTAATTTTCTGATTCAGCGTCTCTACTGAGACGGTCCAGGAGATGTTGTCCATATTGCAGTAGAGCTAATAAATTTAGCTTTGCTTGATTCATAAGTGTTTCTGGTGGTCTTTTGAAGAGTCACCAGTGAATAGTCCGTATCTAGTACTAACTACACGGTGCATGTTATATAGCTATCTTCTTCCTCTTTCTCCCAACGAGTTTACTTCCAAAAGAAAACAGGATTCTCCAATAAGACCACGTAGTTCTCTAGGACCACATCTCTGCCCAGTGCCCTCTGTGCAGGGTCTGGCTGTCCAGCCTTGGGAGACTCTTGAATTTTAAAGGCTCCTGGGATGCCAGCAGCCAGTCCTTCCTCTTTGAGGGAAGGCATAGGGCACAATCTTGCAAGTCTAACACAGAAGTGCCCCTTTGCCAACATTCTCCATGACGGGTAGATTGGGCAAATGTAGGGGTGTCCTAGGACAGACAGTGTGAAAGTACATAGAATAATCAAATCAGGAAGTGTTGAAGTTCCCTGGAATGCTGTGTTAAAAGAATAGCAATGCATTTTGCAGACAGAAAATTCATTCTTTTACCAAACATTTATTCAACAAAAGGTACATACTAGAAGCTGAAAAGACAGTGATGAGCAAAACAAAAACATTGGTGCCATGTCTCATTGAGCTTTCAGTCTAGTGAGGGACAAAGTCATTGATCAAATAATCTAACATATAAATGTGAAATATGAAAGTGTTAACAGAGGAAACTGGGAAGTCTCAGAAGGTATGCTTGAGGGATTAAACACCAAACTTACTTCTTCACATAATGTGCCCATGCAGAAGGTATCCATAACAAGACATTAAAAAACTCATCAAAAAATCATTAGTAGATCTCTGCTTCCAGCTAAGATGGAATAGCAGGGACTGAATTTACTCTCCCAGTGGAAACAACCAAAAAATGGACGGTATCTACACAGGTTAACCCTGTGTATGTTTCCCAGGGTTTCCATAACAAAGTATCACAAATTGAGTGGCTTAAAATAACAGAAATGTAGTCTCTCACAGTCCTGGAGGGTAGCAGTCCAAGATCAAGGGCATCCTTCTGGAGACCCTGAAAGAGTGTGTCCCATGCCTCTCTCGTGGCTTCTGGTACCTCCAGCAATCCTTGCCAGTCCTTGGCTTGTAGATATGTCACTCTGACCTCTGCCTCCATCATCACAAAGCGTTCTCCCTGTGCGTCTTCTAAATCCTCTGTTTTCTTTCTTAGAGGACAAGACACCAGTCACTGGATTAAGGTCCACCCTAGCTCAGTATGTAACTAACTACAAAGACTCTATTCCAAATAAAGTCACATTCTGGGCCCTTGGGGGTCAATACTTCAGCGTATCTTTTGGGGGGCACAATTCAACCCATAACACTCCCCATTGTAGGAGGTCAGGTGGTGGGCTCCACTGAACTCTTCCAAGTCCCTGGTTTTTCCCAAGTCAAGGAGCACTGGCACCCTGCCTTTCAGGTCTTCTCTTTTTAGAATCTAAATCTTCTGGCAAACATATTCAACAGTAAGTACGCTTTTCTATGACTACTCTCACACGCGTTAATATATTTCACCTTTGAGTACTCCCTTGAAAAAAAAACATTAAAACATCTCCCAGTGTTCCACCCTTAACCCACAAGTGTCTTTAAAATCTGCCACTCAGTTTTAAGTCTGTTTTACAGGGATTTAGGAATGTAGTAACTTTCTAGTTTGTCTTTAAAAGCCCAAACTAAAACTTGAAAGGAAACCTAGAGTATAAGGATAACCTTCCACGTACTTAGCAAATTACATTTTTGTTAAGTATCCCTCATTTTCTCATGCAGATACATGAACACACGTCTTATCATGGATTTATAGTCTTTGCTGCTCTAAGCCAGGGATCGCCCATGTGTGCAGGAGTGTGTGTTGGCAGCCGTGGTCTCACACAGATTTCACGTCCCTTTCCCTATTTTATAGTTAAAATGCCAGTACCATCACGTGGGTAGAGTTCTGAGTAAATAGCCTTTCGAACATAAGCCAAATTTCTACTGTTGTTTTGTGAGTGAGCCCTCTGTCTACTGGGAACTACGGGGTGGCTCAAGTGCTTGACTATATTTCTTCTGCAGATGTCACACCTTGTCACCAGCCACCCCCCCACCCCCCCACCCCCCCCACCCCCGCCTCGGTAAGAACACCCTGCAGGCATTTGTTCCCTTTGAGTAAATGCCACTCTCCAAAGAGCCTTTCTACAGGATAAAACATGTTTCACACAAAGTCCATGCCTGATTCAATGAAGGGGCATAAAGAGCATTCTTCCCAGAGGTAAATGAATGATCTAAGTGTAGAGGATACAAAGTTTTGCGGTTTTTTTCCCACTGGCTGCATCTTATCAAAGTGAAGATTCCTATTGCTGAATCATTAACAGCTGATGGTGTGCATTACAGGGTGGCTAGAAAAAAAGGGAGAACTAATAAGTGTTTTGGTCAACAGACACAAGAGTCTTTCCTTTTACAACAGAGTGAAAGAGACAAGGAAAGATGTAATTTTCTGTATTTCTTTACTCTTTGCCTGGGGCATTGCAGCCCCTGCCTTTGAACAAGGTCAGGTACATTGTGCATGCCCATGGTTTGAAGAGCATTGAAGGATTCCTGGAGGGGGTGTATCCCCAGGAACAAATGGCTCTATGGGGGAGGAGAAGGGACCCCACACAGTCTGCCTCTTTATCTCCCCAAAGTAGAAGCCCTGCAGGCTCTTAACTAGCTGGGGTGGGTTAACACCTGCCTGGAGAAAGAATGTACTCACTCTCTGGTCACAGGTAGCTGATTTCCTGATGGGCAGGGCTGGAGGCCCTTTTCTCTCTCCATCTCACTGGTAATTTTTCTGTCTCCGTCTCACTGGAAAATGGATAGTAGACAACTATGCAAGGTTTCCAGGTTGAAAGATCAGGGGACACTAACTCTCAAAGCACATAGCAAGAAAAGAAAAAACTGAAAATATCAAATGTGTACATATTTGTATTGATATATTGAATATAGCTGTCCATTTTTGTATTTCAACATTATTTGGGGATATATAAGTATTTTTGTTGTGTCATGATGCAGTCGATGGAGGAATTAAGGAAATTTGAGATGGGTGGGGTAAATCAGTCTGGTAATTGGTATTTATTGAGGTTTTCTGTGTGTGGCTATCAGAAAATGTGTCATTTGGTTAATACTTTAATGATAAATCATGGTCTCTGCTGTTAGGCGGTTAGCAGATTATGTTGGAGAACAGGACATGCACACACATACCATTTCTAACAAATCAATAAGTACCAACTTGTATAACATACCACAAGCATTAACAGAAGATTTAAATGCTCAGGTTGTGTCAAGTGGAAGAGTAAACAGGAGTCAATCACGATAGGGGGTGTGGATCTTACCCCAGAGACTTGGGGTTGGAAAAAATATCATTTCTTTACCATTTTCAAATGAATTAATTCAGATTTTTATAATGATCAAGAGGCAGTGAGTTCACCTTCCTACTCTGAACGCATAGCAATGACAGATGAAATATTTAAAAGGCAGGAAGAAAGAGACAGAGAAAGAGAGAGAAAGAAAGAAGAAGGAAGGGAGGGAGGCAGGGAAGAAACCAGGAAGACCCAACCAGGCTCTGGTATAAGATAAAGATCTCATGGACCAGACACAAAGGGAAAACACAAACTGTGGGTTGTCTGGGCTCTGGAAGTAGGCACCAGTGACTGGGAGCTTGATCCCTGTGGGACAAGGAGTTCTAAATGTGAATGAGAGTTGGAGCAGAGCCAGGCTTCCTGTTAGATGCCAGAGGTAGACTGTTTTCACTCTACTGGGACTATGGCTTCAGATGAAGAACTGTAAGCCTGGGGAGACAAGGCGCAAAGGCAATGTGTTACTCTCAGGAACTGAGCCAACTACCCACTCTGTAAATGGATCGGCCATACCCCTCGATGGCCCCTAGGGGCAGTACATCCTATGCTCAACTGTAAAACCTGGTTCTGGTTTAGGAATAGGAGGACTGGGCTAGGCAGTCAACCTGTCAGGAAGGGAAAAGTTTCGAGGGAATACTCAAAATTAGCCTGCAAACCAAAATTCCAAAACACAGGAAGAAAGGCTAACTTCTCGCAGGACAGCCAAGAAACAAGAGACTTGGAAGAATAGTTCACTCCAAATGAAAAGCATCTTAGAGAATCGTCTGAAAAGATGTCAGCATAAATTTGTTGAGGTTGTTCAAAGAGATAAAGGCACTGATGCTTAAAGAAATAAATTATGGAACAGAAATAGGCACAAATAAAATGAAAATGAAACATTAAATCATACCCTAAGCTAGAAGGACTGGGAATCCGACCTTGATCATAATCAGACTCCTTCACCTACTGAATACCACGGAAGCTGAGGCTTCTGTAACGTTATAAGATGAATGGAAGCGCTCTACCGTTAGTCCATCCCGGTCATTGCTAATATTCTCATTGTCCAGGCCCTTATGTTCCCCATGATGACTTGGCTACTTGAGTTACGGGGCAGGGATCACGCTGAAGCTGAGAGCCTCCTGTCTAGGGCTGAGCCTTCCTGGCTGGCATCCCCTCAGAAGTCATGTCACTGAACTGAATGCCACCAAGGAGAAGGACGCTGGTCCTACCACTCCAGACATTCCTATCACTTCTGTGTTTAAAACGCACAGGTTCTCAGGCCCTACCCAGAAATTTTGATTCCCTAGATCTGGGTCAGGGCTTAGAAATTAGTGTTTCTAACAGGCTCCCTTATGATTCCTATGCGGCGGACCCAGCATTTGGTGAACACTGATATTGTTTACAGTCCTTATTTGTCAAGTGATGAAACCAGGCAGGACCAGAAAGAACAATGCTGGCCCAGGTCACACAGCTAACCGCAGCCAGAAAAAAGCCCAATCCTTCCTTCTGCTTAGTTTGGGTTTAATTCCATCTTCCTTTTCTAGTTTCTTAGGTAGAAGCTGAAGTTGTTGATTTGAGATCTTTCTTCTATTCTCATATAGGGGTTTAGTGCTATAAAGTTCCTCTTAAGTCCTGCCTTAGTGGAATTGTACAAATTCTGATATGTTGTGTTCATTCTCATTCAGTTCAAAATACTTTGTAATTTCCGTTTTGACTTCTTCTTTGATCCATGGATAACAAAGAAGCATGTTACTTAGTTTCCAAATATTTGGAGATTGTCTGGCTATCCAGACAATACCAGGGTTATCGATACCTGGTTTTGATTTCTATTTTAATTCCTTTGCGGTCAGAGAATACAGTGTGTGCCTTGAATCCTTTTTAATTTATTGAGGTTTGCATTATACCCAGAATACAATCTCTGTTGGCAAATGTTCTGTGTGCCCTTGAGAAGAATGTGTATTTGGCTGTAGATGGGTGGAATGTTCTGTAAACGTCAGTCAGGTCATTTGGGTTGGGACTGGTGTTCAAGTTTTCTGACTGATTTTCTACCCGCTTGATCTATCAATTATTGAGAGAAGGATGGTGAAATCTGCAACCACAATTGTGGGTTTTTCTATTTCTCCTTGTGGTTCTATCAGTTTTGGCTTCATGTGTTCTGAAGCTTTGTTATTAGGTATATAAATGTTTAGAGTGGATATAGCCTCTTGTTGAATTGACCCTTTTATCAGTATGAAATGGACTTCTAAAAAATCCCTGATAATATTCTCTGTTGTGATACCTACTTTGTCTAATATTAATACAGCCCGTCCAGATTTCTTATAATTAATATGGCATATCTTTGTTCACCCTTTTACTTCTAACCCATTAGTGTCTTTATCTTTAAAGTGGTTTTCTTACAGAAGCATATATTTGGGTCTTGTTTGTTTTATCCAGTCTGATCATCTCTACCTTTTAATTGGGATGTTTATTTTTATTTAAGTTGATTATTGATATGGTTAGGTTTAAAATCTATAAACTCGCTGTTTGCTTTCTATTTGTCCCTTTTTCCTCTTTTTCTTCTTTTCTGCCTTCTCTCAGATTATTGGTTATGATCCCATTTTATCTTCCCTCTTCGCTTATTTAGATATAGTCCCTTGTTTCGTTTTTTGAAGGTTTCTTTAGGGGTCATAGCGTCCATCTTTCACTATCAAAGTCCACCTTGAATCCATATAGTACTATTTTACATATAAGAACCTTAACAAAGGCAGTTTTATGTTTTTCCCCTCCCAGGCTTTGGGCTATTGTTGTTATATATTGTACTTTTACCTGTATTAAAAACCCCACATTATGCTATTTTTGTTGAGTCAATTATTCATTAAAAATATATAAATAATAAGAAAAAATAGCTACCATTTTCGGTGCTCTTCATTCCTTTGTGTAGATCTATAGTTCTACCTAATATCATTTTCCTTCTGTCTAAAAGACTTCCTGTAATATTTTTTGTACTGTGGTTCTACTGGTGATGAATTCTTTCCCATCTTTGTATGTCTGAAAGAAAACTATTTTTTGAAAGATATTTTTGTCATATACAGAATTCTAAGTAGACGGTTTTTCTTTTAGCACTTTAAGTATATTTCTCCTCTGTCTCCTCACTTGCATTTTTCCCATGAGAAATTCATTGTCATCTTATCCTTGATCCTCTGTATGTAAAGTGTCTTTATTCCCTGGCTGTTTCTAAGATTTTATCTTTATCACTGGTTTTGACCATTTTGATTATTATGTGCCTTGGAGTAGTTCTATTTCTGTTTCTTGTGCTTCTGATTCTTTGAGCTCCTTGCATTTGTGGCTTTATAGTTTTCACAAAATTTGGAAAATTCTCGTCCATTATCCCTTCAAATATTTTTTTGTCTCCTCCCCTGCCCTTCAGGGACTATAATTGCTAGACAGCTTAAAGTGTTCCCACAGCCCCCTGAAGCTCCGTTCACTACTTTAATCCTTTTTTCCCCCTCTATGTTTCATTCAGAGTGGCTTTGTCTTCAGGTTCATTAGTCTTTTCTTCTATAATGTCCAATATGACATTCATCCTTCCCAGTACATTTCTCACCTCAGCCACTGTAGTTTTCATCTCTAGGAGTTCAATTTGCATCTTTTTCATGTTTCACTTCTCTACTTACAATCTTTAGTTTTTCCTCTAGCATTTTGAACATATGAAATATGGTTATAATAACTGATTTAATATCCTTGTGAACAAATTCTATAATTGTGTCAGTTCTGGATTGGTTTTGATTGATCGATTTTTTTCTCTTCATTATGCTTCTTTGCATTCCTGGTAATTTTTGACTGGGTACCATAAATTGGAATTTTACTTTTTTTGGTTCTGGCCATAATTTCTTTTTAAATAAATATTCTTGAACTTTGTTCTGGGATGCAGTTGGGTTACCTGGAAACAGAATGATCCTCTCAGGTCTTCCTTTTAAGCTTTGTTAGATGAGACCAGAGTAGAGTTTAGTCTAGGACTAACTTTCCCCACTGTTGAGGCAATACCCTTCTGTATACCTGATGCCCTGTGAATTACGAGATCTACGCGGTGAGAATAGGCACTATTTCCTGCCCTTTATGATCCCTGCTGATTGTTCCCTCTAATACTTTCAGATGGTTCTCTCCCCAGACTTGATAGTTTCCTCACCTGCATGCATGGTCAATACTCAGCTGAATACTGGAGAGAAACCTTCTTCAGATCTAGAGTTTTCTCTCTGTATAGCTGTTCACTCTCCAGCACCCTGGCTTCCACTGACTCCCAGTTCCATTTCCTCAACCCAGGGAAACTGCGAGGCTCTGCCGGGTTTCCCCTTCCCTGTACCACAACTGGAAACAAATGAAGTGAACCCTACAATTGCCCCAGCTTATTGTTTAGAAAGATCTGGAAACTCTAGGCAATAAGCTAGGGCAATTGTAGAGTTCACCACATTTGTTTCCTCTCTCTGGGGTAACACTGCCTTCATTGCCTGATGCCCAACGTCTTGAAAATTCTTGCTTTGTATATTTTGTTCGTGTATTTAGTTGTTTCAGGTGGGAGGGTAAATCTGCTCCCTGTTATTTCATCTTGACCAAAAGCAGACGTCTCCTCAAATACTTGTTAAAGTGAAGAGTGGAGTTTATACAGATGAAAGTATTATAAAATTATTGGCCTGACATCACATGAATATGGCAAAAATCATGAAAGTGCTTTGTAAATAACCGAAGTCTAGAAAATACAGTACCTGTTCACTCCAAATCATTCACTACATGAGGGAAGTAACTGAGGCCTGCACGGGCCAAGAGATGCAGTGAAGCTCACACAATTCCTTAGTGCAAGAAGTAAAACCAAGTTCATCTTTCTCTCCCTGTGTCCAGTATTCTTGCCAATATTCCACTGTTTCAAGCTACCCCAAACCTGCTCATTAAAAAGGAGAAATTTCATATTCTTATAAAATATACCTGATCAAATCATAATGCCTTTGCATTTGGAAGCCATGAAAAACAGCCACTGGTTCAATTTATTTGTATCATTAGAAAAACTTTTTTTCAACCTCCTTATAGACACATTCCTTCCACTGAAATGAAATACGTTTGCAGTTCACCTGGAAAGGAAAGGATTGCTGTGCCATGTTAAGTGATAGAATCTGACACTGGCTTAAGGCCATTGCCCCTTGTAAACTGCTGTTTTTATGAGGAGCACAACAGGTCAGTTGCCACAGAAAGCATACATCTGACCACTAGCTCTCCATCTGTACAGGTGCTTTAATCTATTAGGCACCATAGGTTTGCTCTTGTGGGGCCTTCAAAATTTCCAAGGATCTGTGGAAATATTAGAGGTATGGGGGAAAATTGATTGGTTCCAAATATTAAAAAGAAAATCACAAAGTTAAAACTAATGCTTTTATCTTTAAAAATGCAACATGGGAACCTGCGACTGCAAGTCAACTCTTACATTTCTATATGCATTTCATTAAATGTGGTTATCAGTTCATTTTAGTATACTTGATATGATGTGAGTGAGAAATTCACAAGAGTGCTCACGGCCACTGAAGGTCTTTAAAATACCCCATATTTAGTGACTGAAATTCCAGAGAAGCATTCAGTATTGCTTGTCACCTTTGCTTGGAAATAGTGATGAATTCCACTATATCCAAGTTTAGTTAAGGTTTTTCTTTTTTCATTTTACCAAATGGGAGTGTGGCTTTAGTAATTCCTAATTGGTTTGCATTTTTCCTTGTTAAATTTGCTTTGCCTGTGAGGCCAGTTCTCAAACAAGATCAGAGAAATCTATATCCCAACAGAAACAGGTCTTTTTTTCAGTGATCTTCTGTTGAAGACTTGTAACCGATCTTAATTACCCCATGGCATCTGGAATGCAATAGCATTTATATTTCTTAATTTTTCTAAATAAAATTAAAGCTGCTTCCAACACTCCTTCACCATGGTTAATGAGAAGTTTGTTTAGCAGGGCTTCATCACCACTCTTGGATCTTACAAGAACCCCAGGCGTGTGTCATCCAGGAAAATGGAGGATAACCCAATTGGGATGGAGTTTTTCCTTATTTCACAAACCTTTAAGGACATAAAAAACAACTAGTACTGCTGACAGTCCCTCAAACGATCCCTCACACTCTCACCAAACTCAGCCAAGGAAACCTTTTCTGGGACCCCCATGTTTAAGCCGCTTGGTTTCTAGTTCCACAGGCACAGAGTCACTCCCATCTGAGGTTCTGCCACCTCTAGAATACTCCATGGCAGCCACCTCCTGCCTCTGCCCAGCTTCAGGAAAAACCAGCCACACTCCAGGTGCAGGCTTTTTCCTTCTTCCACTCATATAGAGCGTCGAGTCCCCATCTGATTCTTTTTCAGGCAACGTAGCCCATGCCCTTGATGGACCTAGCACAGTGTTTCTCATAGTGTGGTCCAAAGAAAGCTGATGATCCCTCGTACCCCATCAAATAATCTGCATCCACAATTTTTTTCCCATCCACTTCACAAATTGGAAATGTAAGATCAAGTATGAATTTTACAGAAATCCCTTTATCAGGTCCTTAACAATAAGCCCAAGCGTACTATGAAGCCCCTGATGGAATAGGTGCCAAAGGGAATGAGACGAGAAAGAGTCTAAGAAAAGACTAGTGTAAGAGCTAAGACCTTGGGGGTCTTGTTGATAGCATTAACTAATGAGAACTCTTCCAGCGGGCTGCCCCATCCTCCTTTAACCGTGTTACTCATATTGCTCTTTGTTTTTTCAGTTTCCCTAATGAATAGAGGGCAAAACAGCTGGAGAAGCAGCCTTATTGCTCAAAAGGAAGTGTTGATACATCTCGGAGCTTTGAGCGTGGGAGATGACGGGCCCAGCTTTATGCCACTTAAAGTGGTAACATGGTTGATGGTAAGTGAAATCATGTAACAGAAATCTACTTTGTTTTTTAAAGCCCCCTGACACTAGTCCTCATGAACATTGTGAGACATTTTAGGAAAAGCTAGGAAACATTTGTAAGAGAGGAGAAGGAGTTTAGTCAGTGGGATAAAAGCAATCTTGTAAAAGCTTAAATTTGCACCTCTTTTCCCACGGTAAACCTTCCCAGGAACATTCAGATTCCACCTAACACATTACAGAAGTATTGGTATATTCCTTTTCTTCCAGACATTAAGGTAACTAATAGATCTGACATCAAGAATAATAAACTACCTGCAGAGCAATGCAATACAACCAAGAACAAGATTTTGTTTTTAATTGGGATATAGTTGTTTTACAATGTTGTGTTAGTTTCTACTGTACAGTGAAGTGGAGTTCCCTGTGTTGTACAGGAGCAGGGAACTCATTAGATATCTGTTTTATACACATTAGTATATATATGTCAATCCCAATCTCCCAGTTCATCCCACCCCACCTCCCTTTCCAAGCTTGGTTCCATACTTTTGTTCTCTACATCTGTGTCTCATTTCTGTCTTGCAAACAGGTACATCTGTACCATTTTTCTAGATTCCACATATATGCATTAATATACGGTATTTGTTTCTCTTTTTATGGCTTACTTCACTCTGTATGACAGCCTCTAGGTCCATCCACGTCTCTACAAATGACCCTATTTCGAAGAACGAGATTTTTTAAAAGCTGCTTTCTCCTCAGTTCCCTAGCAAGCGGCACCATAGTCGTCCCTCTGTAACTGCTTTTGCCTTTTTAATCCATCCTATGCAATTAACATCTCATCCTACCCAACTCTGTTCTCTATATTTGATTCTTTAGCACTTTATTTTGTCAGTTTAAAATACAATTAATTATCACATTGTCTTCTCACTAATTGCTATTTGAGATTATTTTGTTTCCCTACCTAAATTTTAAACGTCTTATGAACAAAAAGTATTGAAACTCTTTGGCATACCATAATAACTAAAGTAGGCATATGTACCCAATAGCTACACAGTTATACAATCAATAATTACTTGACTCTTAGGTTTAAACCACACATCAAAAATAAACAAAATTGCATTACTTCTTAGGGTTTTTCCCCTCAAAATTAGATATAGCCTTAGAGGTACTGCAAAATATTAGATTATTTGTTGTGAAATCTTTTTTTTTCTTTTAAAAGTCCCTTTTAGACGAAGTGAGAGAGTGGCATGGACATATATACAGTACCAAATGTAAAATAGATAGCTAGTGGGAAGCAGCAGCATAGCACAGGGAGATTAGCTCGGTGCTTTGTGACCACCTAGAGGGGTGGGATAGGGAGGGTGGGAGGGAGACGCAAGAGGGAGGAGATATGGGGATATATGTATATGTATAGCTGATTTACTTTGTTGTACGGTGGAAACTAGCACAACATTGTAAGTCAATTATAATTCAGTAAAGATGTTAAAAAAAAAAGTCCCTTTTAGAAAACACTGGTCAGGAAAGTGCAATACCCCCAGAGAGATGGTGACATCACAGGACAGCAACGCTAAAATGGACTTTGGCGTAGAAATGGAATTGCTTTAGTTCTAATTTGAGTTTTTAAATTGGATTGATTCGCTTAAGAAGGATAGAACCATTTCACAGGTCTGTATGGAAGAGTTAAATTTGGTGCAGGTGGAAGACTAACCACACAAAGAACAAGACTCAGGGACTTCCCTGGTGGCGCAGTGGTTGAGAGTCTGCCTGCCGATGCAGGGGACACGGGTTCGTGCCCTGGTCCGGGAGGATCCCACATGCCGTGGAGCGGCTGGGCCCGTGAGCCATGGCTGCTGAGCCTGCGTGTCCGGACCCTGTGCTCCACAACGGGAGAGGCCACAACAGTGAGAGGACCGCGTACCGCAAAAAAAAACAAGACTCAGGTCAAAGGTCTTCCTGAGAGAGTCTTCCTCACTCTGCCTGATGAAACCCTTAGTGTCTGTCATGACCTTCAAAGCACAGAAAAGTGCACAGCCCCACACAGGCCCCTGGTCCTATCAGCTCTGTGATTAGAGTCCAGATCACTGAATTGCAGGCAGATGACCTCAGCTGCTGACTGAATCTGTCGGGCTCACTTTTCAGCGTCTTAGAATCCTTTTGTGAATAACCAGAGTCTCCTTCCTTCCCTTCCTGTCTGGTGTGCATCACTGACAAATTCCACTTTTCCTCTCTTGAAAAAGACATTCTTCCTTGGCCCTGCCCCTGTGGAAGAACACAAACCATTCCGAGATGAGCTGGTGTGCAGCCTTCATCACAAAACAATAAGTGGTTGACCTAAAGCATCCAATAAAGCAGCTAGAAGGAGAAAAAGGCAGAAAGAATGTGTGCCTTCTTCAGAAGCAATAGTCCCCATCCATCAGCTGGAAAGAAAGTCGGGGACATGGCTTCAAGTTTTCATTAAAATGCAACAGGGCATCAGGAAGTCGGATTTGGACCAACAACGAGATATTTTTCTTACAGTTCCTTTGCTCTGGACAGCTTTGTTGTGGGCTTCAAAGTTCTCTCTCTGACCAAATTCAGTGAAGTCGCTTTCTCCTCTTCTCTTTGAACCCGGAGCTTTGGGAAGGGCAGCAAAGTAAGCCGAAATGAAATTGCAGAACTTACGGTTCTCCAGTAAGTGAGATTTCCTCTAATGCTTACCAACTGTCGCCAGGTCAGATGGATTTTCCTGCTTGAAATCCCTTGATGCATTAATTTCTCTGCCATCTTAGGATATCCTTCTGAAAGCAACCCCAGCAGCCATAAAAACATAAAAAGAAAATGTATAGCATAACTGGTGCACAAAAGGACAATAAGGAATAAAAAGCGAGGAGAGGGCAGGAAGAAAGGTCTTTAGACAAGCATGTTATTTGCTTGGTTTTTGATTCAGAGGGCAATTCACACAGAGCTCTACTCAGACCCACCAGGAAATGCATGAGGTGCTGGGTCTGGGTCAGCCAAACAAGAAACCCTGGAAAGCAGCTGTATATGCTCTTTTCTTGATTCATCTAGTGCAGTGACTTTTTTTAAAAAAAAACCTTTTGAAGCAATGAAACCACAGTATATAAAACAGCTGACAGTCGGTCTCTCTCCTCGGGAGCCGCACATACAAGCTTCCAAACAGGTGTGGGGTTGGAGGCATGAAAGTCACCATTCTAGGGGGTTTTAATAATCCAGGAAGTGGCAACACAGGATTTCATTTTTTTGAATACAGAGGGCTGACATCTAAGTTAGAGGGCAAGAAGATATTCTCTCTAAGGCAGTCATGTACAGTTTCCTATTCTTTCTGCTTTCTTGAGCTAAAAATTAGCATCACTTTTAATAGATACCACAAGTCTTATCACCCACCATCTAATTGCCCTCATCTTCCTTCCTTCAAAACACATCTCAACAGATATTTATTGAATGTCTCTAGTGTGCAAGGTGCGAGGCACTAGCTGGTTATTACAAATATAAATAAGGACAGTAGTATTAGTAGCAGTAGTAGTAGTGGTAATAATAATAATAGCAAACACTTATATAGTATTTATTTAGTGCCAGGCACAGCTCTAAGCTCTTTATATGTATTTAGTCATTCAGTCATCGAAACAACACTCTAGGAAAGATATGATCATTATTTACAATTTACAGATGGGGAAACTGAGGCACATAGAGATTAAGTAATTGGCCGAGGTCCCATATCTAACAAGTGGCAGAGCTGAGATTAGAACCCAGGCAATCTGGCTCCTGAATCTGTGCTTTAGGCATATTTGCTTTATGTGCACTGTCTTTGGGGTTTATTATCTATGCTGCAACAGAGAAGTTTCTGCTCCTAGAGCTTTCAAAGTCTATCTGTCTCCTTTTTGGAACTCAGTAAAGGACTGTGGACAGTGTATACATGGGAAAGGCTAATGACATCTGGGGACACGAGGGGAGAGAGGGTTGTGGGACGAGATCATATATCTTGCCGATTAGGCAGGCAGGGGCTTTGGAGCATCGAGAATCGAGCTATTACTACAGATGTGACACATGTACAACCATCACTGTATGAAGCCTGGGACTTACAAATTAACATATATAACATTTGAATTTTAGTCCAAATAAATATACAGTCTTATCTGGAAAGGAATGATGACAGAGTTATATTTCAGTAGATAGATCTTTGGGGCCTCTGTAATTCATACTCTTCCATCTTTCTTAATTTGGCAAACATTTATTGAACATTGTCATTCTTTATATTTTCTTTCCCCTAAACAACCACTGAATTATCTTGGGAATATGAGCCAGTTAAGAGTTATTGCAGGCCCAGAGAATAACAGGCGCTCTGTTATTGGAGCAGTATATTCCATATTCCTGCTCAAACACAGACCTTCATGCCATCTAAGACTAGAAGGAGAACCAAGTGTAAGAGAAGACAGTTCTTTATTACTGAGCACAGTACATTTAACATAATAGGATATTACTGGTGGACTGACTGCTCTAAAGCAGAGGTACTTAGATAAGGTCTCCAGCCAGCTCTCAATGAGACAGATATTATAGGTGGGCTGAACCAACACCCATTCCCAACACCTTTATCCCTTGTCAACCTCTATCATGGAAAGTAGGAAAGCTAAATACTCATTTTACCCACTTCACTTGCATAATGGACATGTGATGAGACTCTGGCCAATACAATGTAAGTGGAAGTCTGCTAAGGGGTTTCTGGGAAAGATTTTGCATTTCTGATAAAAAGGGACAATTGCAGTTGGCATCATCGTCTCCTCCTTTCTTCCTGATATGAATGTGGAAGGGCTGTCTAGAGCAGCAGCAGCCATCTTGTAAGCAGGAGGAAATAACTATGAGGACAAAAAGGCTACAAAGAAATTGGATCCAAAATGGCATTGCTGAGCGTTAAAAAGAACAATGGTTCTACCTCTACCTTTCTTGTTATGTTAGATGCTATTTAGGCTACTACTCGTTGAGTCATCTCTTCTTACAGCCAAACACATTCTTAGCTAATACACAGGAATCACAGAAAATCCATAGCTATTTGATACCTCTCATTTCTCAATTAGAATCAGTGTTTTTTAAGACAATAGCATGTGCTTGTATAATGAGCCAGTATTTTGTTTTCCAGAATGACCTTGACATGTCTCTTCACAGAAATTAATGTTGCCATCACAACTGACATACATTTGGCAGGAACAGTAAGTCCCCTTCCATTCTTGTCCAGCTTAGATTCCATGATCATCCTTACAATCAGTTTGGAAAAGACCTTCCTCTCTAACCCCTACTCCCACTCTCATACTCAATTGGCAAAACCCCAACAATAGAGAAATGCAACCATCTCCCTCTCCTTGTGGGCAGCCAAGCTACGAAATATTGTAGACTGGTTTCACGTCAGGTTCATACTTGCAAACCTCAAATGGGCCCTCAACTCTGCCCAGAAATTGAACTACATTTCTTTAGGGCTTACTTTTCCCCTCTCGGAGATGGCTTGTATGCCCTCTTTTCTCTTCTCCATTTTTTCATTTAAAAGCATATCCCTTTTTGCTCCACCCTTGCTACTCAAAGTGGTCTTTGGACCAGCATCATCAGTATCACCTGGGAAACTGTTAGAAATGCAAAATCTCATCCCTCCACCCTCACCTCCCCCGACCCCGCCAGACCTGCTGAATCAGGATCTGCCATTTCACAAGCTTCCTGGGGGGATTTACAGGCCCACGTACACCAACATTTGAAAAGCACAACTATTGACTTTATCCCTTCTTAGAACTTCATTCTCTTTGTCGTTCTCAATCTCCTGAGTCCTTATTTACTTTTCCCCTAATTCCTTAATTCCTATCAGTAAATACTGTCTAGTACTTCCTATCTAAGAAAATAAAAAATAAAAACCCTTCAGGCCCCACTTTTTTTTCCAGTGACTATTCCCTTTTCCCTACTTCCCTTTACAAAGTCCCTGAATTAATTCTCCACCTTTGCTGTCTCGACTTCCTCCTCTCCCATTCACTCCTCAACCCAATCTGACTTCTGTCTCTTCTATTCCACCAAAAAGAACCCTTGACAAGGCCACCCATCACCTGTGTGTGGCAAAACCCACTGCTCACTTCTCTGAGCTCTTCTTCTAGCTCTCACAGCTAAGCTGTCCTTCATCTGAAGGTATTCTTTTGCTGGCCTTTCGGATCCTGTGTTCTCCAGGTTTTCCTCCTTAGCAGCTTCTCCATAGTCTGTTTTGCCAACTTCTCTTCCTTTACCTCACCATCAATTATTGGAGTTCCTAAAGCTTAATCCAGGGCCTTGTCCTCAGGTGATCTCATCCCATTGCTTGGCTTAACTATCACCAACATGCTGAGGTTTCCCAAATAATCTCCAGGCTCTGAAATGCGCTCTGGTCTGTTCACCAACCTATATGATGTCTCCATGTGAATCTCTTGTATCTCAAAATTGTCCTTAAAACTGAACTTTTGATTCCTACCCCCTCTTTTCAAAAACTTTTCTTCCCCTGGTCTTCTCCCTCTTAGTAAATGGTACCACCATTCATCCAATGGTGTAATCCGGAGACTTAGGAATCATTCTTGATGCCACTTTCCCATGCCCCCTACAACAAATAATCAATAAAATGTCTCTTTTGCCTGCAAAATATCTCAAATCGGCCTCCATCTCTCCATCTCTATTTCACCACCCTGGCCAAGCCACCATCATCTTTGACTTGAGCCACTGCAAAAGCCTTTTCACTGGGTTCCCTTCTTTACCATGTTGCCTCCTCTTATCCATTCTCCCTACAGAAACCAAACTAGTCTTTTAAATACATGAATCTGATTAAGTATCTGACCCATGTAGAACTCTTCAGTGGCTTCTCATTGCATTTAGCATAAAATTCAAACATCTGTAAACTGTTTGCATGGTGTGACTCCTGCCTACCTCCCTACCATTCTCTCTCTCTCCCACTGTACACGGCTTCCCTTCACCTTTTTGAAAATCTTGAGTCTCTTGCACTTCTGGGAACATAATGTTTTCTCTTCCTGGCTCCTTCTACTCCCTCAGGAACCAGCTCTGACGTCCCCTGTTTAGATACCCCTTCTTTGACGACCATACTTACATCCCGACACACATTCCCTTTACTCTCTACACTACACCCTCTTTCTTTTTCTTCAAACTCAATTCCAGGCAGTGTTCAGGAGTGTGTCTTAAGTTGGCAGCATGAAGACTATAGTATATGTTAAGGGGTGATCTCCACCTCTTACTAGGAGAAAGGCACTGAAGGGAACAATTCAACAGGACTGGACTGGACTGGCGCTGTCCCACACAAGGTGTCACTGAAGGCTGCAGGTGCTGGTGTTGGTCGGTACATTCTGAGTCATTAGCCCACCGGAGCCAGTGAGCAACACCATGCTCTTGTGCGTGGCGTAGGCTTTCCCCACATGGAGAAGGCATTGCCTCTGTCAACGATCTAAGTTGCTTCTGGAACAGGAAATAAGGCTTGGAGAGGCAGGCCTTAGACTGGAGGAACTAGAAATTGCATGCTTTCCCTGGGTCTTGGCTCTGAGGGCTGGACACACCTAGAGAACTCGGAGTGGCCTGGCCTCTCCACGCTGGGCCTGTGGGCTATGAGGACAGCCAACCCACACACGGGTAAGGTAGGCTCTGCTCACGGTTGTGGTGTCCAGATCAAGAGAAGGACCTTTTCTCAGTCTTGAAAAGGAACGGTAAAGGGAAGAGCAGCCTCCATTCTGCCTCACAAGGGCCAGACTGGTGTTTGATGCAGTGACCTGAGGGGGACAGAACCTTGGGGCTTTAAAAAAAAGTGATGCGGCAGCATGATGATGAACAAAAATGCTAGGGACCCCTTTGAGCGACCTGTTTCTGAGCACTGGTGAAAAGCACTCAGCAGGACCGGGTATAACTAGGGACACCTGGGCTTGTGGTCCCCACCTTCTGGAGGGTGAGAAAGAATTTAGTCCCTCTCATTCACAATTCGGTACTAAATATATGTGAAATTATATTTCTAGTCGTAGGCTAGTGAGACCTTCTCTTGTTTAAGGTGACAGTTCTTGACTTATAACTGGCATTTCGTGTCTGTGGTTTAGTCAGAAATCTTTTAGGTGCTGGGACAGAAACTCAAAGTAGCTTACGCAGAAAAGGGAACTTATTGGCTCATGTACCTGAGAAGGAGTGGCTGGGAGCCTGGGGCTCAACCATGTCAAGGACTCAATGCAGCCCTCTCTCTCTTGGCTTTGCTTTTCTCTGTGTTGGCGTCATTCTGAGGGAGACTCCCCCCCTGATGTAACAAAGGTAATACTTGCCAGTCCTAAGCTTTACTCTCCCTACAGTTAACTATCCCAAAGAAAGCGTGAAAATGGGCCACTTCCCTGCAAGATCTCACAAAAATCCTGGGAAGAACTATGACTGGCTTGACTTAGGTTACATGCCCATACCTGAGCGAATCAGGTGCAGACTAAAGGGCTGGACCAACCAGAGCTGGGTACCAGAGGAGGTGAGACCAGGTGGTCAGACAGCGCCACCAAATAGGGGAAGGGCAGCTAGCTCCTGAAAGGAAAAGATGCAGAAATGACAAAAAGTAATATCTTTTTCAGCGAAGAGCATATAAATAGCTGAGAATTTAACCAAAAGCCTTTACCAGTAGGAAATGGAGATGATACACAGATGTGCAGACACAAATGGTACAGAGGAACAACTAGAGAGAAGGAAAAATCCTAGGGGCAAAAAAGAAAAGGGATGACAAAGAGCAGAAAAAGGAAAAAATGTATTGATTCCAAAATAACCAAAGACCCAACCACATAGTTGAAAATATACCATAGACTAGGTCGATCCCCATGGTTTCCGGGAGGTATAGAAATGATTCCCAGAGCTGAAGCCCTGGGATATTCAGCCCAAGACAGCATCACCCGCTTCAGGCCCAAGGGAGGAAGGGAGGCTATTCACAGACTGGAATTTGAGATACCAGGAGAAAAGTCATGCATATGAAACTCACAGATTTTTAATTTATCCTCTATTACGTCCTAAAAAGTACATTTCTATGCAGGATATCCATATTTTAAGATATTCATAGGAGTTCTGGAAAAGGCAGATAGGCCAAGAGCAGCCACTTTCCCTGAAGCAGGCTACCAGTGGGATTTATATATGATCAAACTAGTATAGTGTTTTGCACGTAACATCCAGGTGGCCACAGACAGAAAGAAAGTCTCTGGTGATGATCTTGAGACATGGTCTGGTGAAATCTTACCAAAAGTCTTAAATCAGGCCTCAAACTGCTACCTCACCAGTCAGTCTCTGAAACAACAGCCTGGCTGTGGAATCCTGTTACAGATAAATATCTGGAATGAAGGCAGATTTCATAGACCAGAAACCATCCAGTAACGAATGTATTTTCACTCTGAATTCCTTAAAAATAAGAAAAGGCATACAAATAGGGAGAGGGATGCAGAGGATGAGAAAGATTTTAGAATATATTGCCACGGACACCTTATTTTTACAAAGAAACCTGAAGAAATTAACAGCAGCACGGTAGGCATGGGACTCTGTAGGCACCCCATCACATGACAGAAGGCTGAACGCTAAAAAGACACCACGGCTTTAGCTGAAGTACCAGCATAAAGATGTATTTTATTTTCAACATTTCCATCCATCATCTTCCCTCCACAATCCCTTGGTCCCTTTTCTACAGCCATCTTCATCTACAGCATCTGCAGTGCTGGGATTCTCCCTGGTCAGCAACTCTTTTAGCTGACAGGACATCTAGCAATGTGAAAAAGAGCAAAAATTCTAGAATGCGTGAGGAGCATCCATGGGGCTATGTGAGTGATGGAAAGGCAAAAAGGAGAGTACACGTGTCTCTCTCTCTCAGCCAGCCCCTCGGGGGTCTAATCAGTTCTACAAGAAGTCATCACAACAACTATTTCATTAAACACCAGCCATCATCACTGTTAAATCATTTTCTAGGCACCACTCATCTTTCAACTTCAAGAGCTAGGACACTATATCACTTGGTTCTGAAAATACAATACTAATAAATACCATACCTTGCAGATTCAGTTTAATCAGCCCTGTCTTGAAATAGCTGTTTACTAATTTTGCGTAATATAATTAAATGCCCAAACACTGTATTTAAGAAACATTAAAACTATCACTTATGCTGATGGGAGTTGGGAAATTCCAAATTTAGAATGTCTAATGGTGTTGCAAAAATAAGATTCTCCATGAGGACAGCAAATCGGAATGGGAATTAGAAAGTACAGTTCCCCTTCTAGTAAATATTATGATTCATGAAGAATACAAGAGGCAGGAGCTCAGGGAGGCTTAGAATCTGGTTCAACACTTCCTCCCTTAGTGAATTGAATCCTCAAAAACTGAATTTGGTATTAGGTTTCAGAAGCTCCTAGCTATGAGGGTTTTCAGGAAGAGGAAGAGGGATGTGGTAGAGCAAGCTGGTCATTTCTTCCACTTTCCAGACTGTCCATTCCTTCTCTGTCATCTGCTATCTCCCCACCCCCTCCACCATCAGCTAGGAAACCTTGGGGTCTTCCTTGATTTCTCCCTCTTCCTTAATGCGTATCTTTGACAGGCTCATACCTGAACATTCTTCTCCAGTCCACATGGCCTCATCCTAGTGAGGCCCATGTTATGTGATGTCATACCTTCTCTGGCCTATTGCAAGGGTCTCTCAACTGGTCTCCTACCTTCCAATATCACTTTACTCCAGCCTTTGCTATTCATGCTATTGAACTAGCTCCTAAAATGTATATCTCACTCCCAACTAGTCAAATCCCACCTATACACCCCAAATGCTTGTTGCTGAAATTCGAATTTCCCTGGCGGTTTTTAATATATTTTGAAGTTTCTCTACTTAAATACTCTCAGCCACATCAATCTACTTCTTCTTCCTTAATAGAGTAGGTAATTAACCTAGCACAGTGCTTGGTATATGTAAGGGAGGATAAGAAATATTAGGTAACCTACTTGGAATAAAATAAAGCTATTATAGCTATTATACTAAACTGTTGATGTCCTACACATGGTGTTAAGACTGAGTAACTCAGACTTTGGGGAATATACCTGTAGGTTCTGATATCATTTTTCTGGTGGAGATAAAAAGCCAGGGTTGGTCTTTCCCTGGGGGGATGGGTTGTTTCCACCCTTAGTCGTCCTGGGAAGAGTCAGCTCCTAAGACAACATAAAGACTAAAGAGACAGGCTCTCAGGGAACTAATACTTTGAGAAGGAGATAAGCATACAAGCAAATGATTATTAAAATAAATACTTATAAGCAAGAATAGGAGAACTGGGTTATTATTATTTTCATCACAAGTTTAGCTGCCCAAACAGGTTTAGCCTGAAATCCTACAAACCAGTTCCACAGAAGGGAAGCACATAACCCATATCAAGGACCCACAAAACTAGAAAGCAACCATTTTATCCTGTAAAATAATCTCCAAGGTGATGGAAACTATGCCAAGAAGAAATGGGCTAAGGAGCAAACGAGATCAAAACAGAAACAGTGGTTATATTGAGTTTACGCCTCACAAACTCTTTGATGGAAAAGACCAGCTGTAATTGACTGTGTTTGTATTAACGCTGCTGGAGGCTTCCTGAGATGCTAAATAGCAGGTTGCTACCTGACCAGCCTTAGGGACTTGTTTGAAGGGACACGTCTGTGACTAGTTGTCCCCTAATCATAACCTCCTCCTACTGCTCATGACGGCCAGTGGGGACCTCCACAAGGCATGGGTTTCTATAGCCCATTCATCAGAATGGGAAGTTTTCTCTCCACACATCTTAGGGAACTTTATTTTGCAACATTATTTGATTTTCTGAGTCCATTGATTTCTAAGGCGAATATACCTGTTAAAGCTAGTTCGAAAAGCAACAGTTCGTGCAGTGACATCATCACCCCTACCTACAGAGCATATGCTCATAGACCCAAAGAGCACTTGCATTATTCTACCACCACTAGACAGATCCTGATTATTGCCGTCTGTCATAATAAAAAGTGAGTATATTAGTCCCATCTTTATGTCACATAAAAAGATGCTAAACATTACACCTGGGGATTTGGTACCTTCTTTTCACAAATGTGCCCCTCTTTCCCTTTGTCCACAGTGCTGCCAAATGTTACCCTTGAGTCTGAAGCTAATGGATAATGCCCCCACTTCATCTACTCTCAGCAGCTGTGGCCATCATCTAAATGAATACATGAGTTGAATGAATGTGCAATGAGTGCATACAGTGTCCTGAACTATATTAGAAATGAGGAGTGATGGCCCCGAGGAATAAGTTCCTATTTTCTTTGAAGTTCAGAATCTGTGTGAGGAATAGATTAAAACCATCTAATACATAGTTCACCTCCCAGCTGGGAACCAGAAAGATGAATAACTCATAAGAGTACTTTACTTTGGTTCTGGGGTTTATTTTTGTGCTAACCTGTACGGATATGGATGAAATTCTGGGAATTCGTAAAACTTCAATCAAAATAACAAAACCACAATGTGAAGCTCTAACTCTGCCAGGAAGGTGTTCGATTTCCCCTTGGCAGTCCATTCCAGACTGAAGAAGCCATCACTGTATAGTCAGGGGCCCCAGGAAACAGAAGGCATGGTGGCATCTGGAGAGACTATAACAGAAGGATTCTTCAGGGAAGTTGGGGTATAATTAAGGAAACTTACAGGCAAAGTTGAGGATCCCAAGGCTAGCACCTGAGGAAGTCATTACCTCCCTGAGAACTGAGATGGGAGGAGGAAGGGAACGTGTTACCGGAGCCTGGATGAGCTTAGAGAATGGAAGGGGTTCTCCTGGGGAGGAGCAATTGTCATGGAGGGATGCAGCCACAGACAGAACTGCAGTGGGAGCAGGGGGAGAAGGAAAGAAATTCCTCCCTCCTCCTACCCTTTCATCTCTTGCATTGCCTCACATTGGCCAAATCCAACCAGAAACCAGAGGTTGTTAAAGCCCAGATGATGGAGCCTGTAAGGTCAGCGTAGAAGAATGTGGAGAACGGATTTGGGGAAGGGCAGAAGGTGAATGACCAGCACAATCACCACCTAGACCAAGGTCACATCCCAACCTCTATTGAATTGTTTTTCTTGCTTTAAGGTAGTATTTCTCAAAATATATTCCAGATGGGGGTTGGGGGAGAAGAGTAGGTCTGTGCATAAATTCATTTAAGAGACACTGAATTAATGCATTTAAACAGGGTTCACTACTCCAGGAATTTTTAAAGCTGCAATAGACTAAGGGTCATAATTTTTTTTCAACAAATAATTGTTCAGCGCTGTGATGAACCAGGCACTGGGCTGGGTGTTGGTGATACGGTGGTGAACAGGAAAGACAACTACACCTGCAGTATTTACAGTCAAGTGGAGGGCAGGCAATAAACAGAAATCAGAAAACTACAAAATGTTTATTACAACATTCTCAGATGAAGATAAACTGTGTGGCATGTCCCAAACGAAAGTTATTTAGCTTCTGAAATATATATTTCTGGAAATTTTTTAGGGAGGGAAGGGCTCTTTGATAAAGGCACTCTGAGTTTTGCTTCACTATTAGTTACATATTTTTGGTCTGAAATTTACATAATTAAATGCCTAATACCTAGGTTTTGTTTGTTTGTTTGTTTGTTTTTGCGGTACGTGGGCCTCTCACTGCTGTGGCCTCTCCCGCTGCAGAGCACAGGCTCCGGACACGCAGGCTCAGCGGCCATGGCTCACGGGCCCAGCTGCTCTGCGGCATGTGGGATCCTCCCAGACCGGGACACGAACCCGCGTCCCCTGCATCGGCAGGCGGACTCTCAACCACTGCGCCACCAGGGAAGCCCCCTTAATACCTAGTTTTGGTGACAGCTTTTCACCCTGCTGGCCCTAGACAGTCAATCAGAGAGTAAATTGGATACTTATGGAAAATGGATAGTGGGAAGGTAACATGAAAAAGGAGAAGCAATATCTTAGTTGTCAAAGCCATTTTAATCAACTTCACATTTTCCTTGCAGGGTAGACCCTGTACGGCAAGATGGTATTGTTACTGAAATGGCCATGGGCTGGATATGTGTGAGAAGATAAGCCCACTTACCAGGTTCTAAGGCAAAGTCCAAAGTGGCTTGACTAAGATGAGACAGAAAGAGCAGAAAGTAACTTTCAAGAGAATTTGTTTGTAATACACATTTACCTGACTTCTGTTAGAGAATAGCTTTTTGTAAGAAAGTGTATGGCAGTTGTGGTAGATGCTGTTTGGTGTGTCACCTAGGAGCCCTTTGCTGGCTGGTGCTTGTCACCCAGGCCACCGGCAATGTCGCCCGCTAAGGGCTCACAGCTGCCCCTTCTCAGGCCTCCCTAACCCCTCCACCAAGGGCAGTAGTCGTGAGGCCAAGGCTCAACTTTACAGGAACCCATCCTCGCTGACTTTTTCCTCTTCGCCCCCTCTCTAATAAATTTTTCCTAAAGAGTACTTCATAGCTGTTATCCTTGTCTTCATCAAGCTTCACAGGCAGCTGGGAATCAGAAGGGATTTAGAAGATATCACACAGCAAGTTGACAGAGCAAGAAAGGCATCATTATCCTCTTTACTACCTTCTCTATGCACTGATCTTTCTATTGTGCCTCTTTGAGTTCTAGCCACATTGGCTATTTTAATAGTTTTCCATTTTGATTCATTTTCAGAAAGAATATATGTGTAGGACAGCTTATTGAATTGACTCTTTCTGTTATCCACATTTATGAGAAGCTAGGCTATTTAGATCATTAGTTACTAATATCGTACTGTAGACCATTGATCCAAATTATAGACATAAGTATCTATGAAGAAAATTAAAAATGTGACCATGACCAGCGTGCTAGTGAGCTCTTTACAGTAATAGCAAAGGTTACAATCCTTAAAGAACTTTTGCCATGTGATGTTAAATATTGTTAGAATACCATTTGTACTGCGCATTATGGTTTTTAAATACACTGTCATAAATATTTCATTTGTCTCCACAGTAACCCTCTGACCTGAGTAAAGTATGGGAATCTCTGTTTCATAGATGAAGGAACTGAAGCTCAGGGATATTAAGGGATTTGCTCAGTGTCTAATAGTTATGAAGTTGCATGGTGAAATTTGACAGTTTTATTTTTAGCAGATTTGGAGCCTTTCTATTTTATTGCCTATTTGATCCACTTTATCATGTTTTGTCATTTCTTAAATTATTTGAGGTTATAACATCAGTTTGTGGTTTAGTCATCATAAAACTCTGTAGTACTATTTGTATTCTAGGACACGAGACCTTCTAGAATTTCTACAAGGCTGCAAAATAGGCTGCCTAATTAAATACTTACCTAATTTTTATGAAGTTGATGTGTCAGGATATTTATTTCTCTCCACTTGTTATAAATGTGACTTGTGGTTCTGTGAAATTAACGTCCATTGATTTCTCAGAGAACTCTGCATTTGCTACCCAGAAGTTTTGGTTTTTAGAAAACCAAACAGTACATCATTATTGATTATGTACTGCCTTCCTTTAAGAGCTGTTGAGACTGTGAATACTCTTCTAAATGGGTACTCAGACATACACTTTATTTAATTCATTTTCCCAACCCAGCCTGTCTCCTCGCTAGTTACAGCACAGTTTACTTTAGAAATATCAATATACTTTTTCAGCCAAAAAAAAAGAAGTCAAACAAGAAAATATTGCCCCAAGCGTTAGCTTTTATACTTGGAGCAAATATATGGTTTCAGCTTAGTGGCAGAGAATAGAAACCATCACTTCTCTGTGGCTTAAAAGAATATACCCTCCATTTTCCTTATCTCCTTGAGCTTGTGCAATTAAAACTGACAATAGGAATATTGATGAGCCAGAGAGGGAACACAGAGCTATTGAGGGGCTCAGGCATATCTTGGGAATTATCATTCCAAATGCCTTATGCACTTATTTCTAACTCTGAGCATGCATGACCGAGCCAAGCAGATTTCATGTAATTGCCATACTCCAAGGGTTCCAGAGGGAAATTACTGATCACAATTATTTACTTAAACAAATGCGAAACTCAAGTAACCTCAGGGTCACACCAAAACAGCTCTGGACTTGGGTTACAACTTCAGAATTAATGGGAAAGAGCAAGCAGTAAGACCATCAGGGTGCACTAAGCAGTCTCACCATAATTAAAGACCGACTTTCAGCCAAATGACATTACCCGCCGCTCTGGGAAGAGAGAGGGTTTATCCATTCCAGCAAATCTCTAAGCATCAGGTGCTTGGCACACAGTTCTATGCCTTTAAGAAAGCACGCTTCCTTCAGTGTTGTTGATGAACTGATTGTCATGGACTGTCATTTTACTTATACTTCTTAATCCTCAATAATCGTGTTATCAAAGGATGTAAATACCATGCCAGGCCTGGCGTGGGGCTTCAGGCACCACACACAGAAGGTGTCTGTGTACAGTTAGCTCTAATGAGCATAGAGAGCTGAACTCTGCAAGCCGCACACAAACATAACCTACAAGCTGATCAAGTCCCTCAGAGCTGGAGATCTGTTAGATTCGTGGAAGGTACAACGCTCTTTGGAAGGTTATTAAAATAACAAGATGAAGAAAGGTGAAGGATGGATCAAGAAACACGCATGGAAGAAAAAAAAAGAAACACACGTGGAGCCCCAGTCAACAAAATTTTACTACTGCCAACTGGACACAATCAAGCAATGATTTAAGCCTGTGGAAGGACTGAGATCATTGTCATCGTCTGGCTATTTCATTAAAGCTGGTTTGGGTCACTGTGTGGGCCAAGCCTTTCCCCAGAGATGGGTCTTCACACAAGGAAATAGACAGCTGTGCTCTGTGGCAACCATAAAACTCTACTTTGGCTACTAGCCCGAGAAGATGGAGATGCAAGAGCTTATTTTCATGAAAAGTGTAAAAATAAGAAAAGCAGAGAACTGAGGTGACATAGCAATAATAGAGAAAAAGAATTTTTCGTAATATTTCCTCTACAGATATCTGATGAAACTAGCTGCCAGGAATGAAGGGTGTTTTTGTTTGTTGGGGTTTTTTTGCAGAGGAGGAGTTTAGCTTTATCTGCATAATTGCTTCTGATTCCATCTGCCAGGTCTTGATAGTGACAGACCAGACATCCAGGCTCCTTCTTGGGGTCCAGAGGGATCTCATTAGAAGCCAAGGTTGACATAGCCAGAGGCAGCTAGCTTGACCATGACCAAAGCCACTCATTCCCTCTGCTAATCTGGTTTAGAAGAAGCAATAGCAGCCATAAAAATGAGAGGTTTCATTTTCACTGCACTTTCCCATAGGACATTTGAAAGGCATAACTATTCTGAGAAGTTGGACAATGCGGAAACTGAGGCAGAGTTGAAGAATTACTTGCCCCAAATCAGAGAACGGAGAGAGCCAACTGTCCCAGGTGCAGTGGCACATCCTTGTCATCAGAGGCGTCTGGGGGTTAGTCTGTCACCCACAAAGACGCTCACTGTTCAGTTAAACTGATTCTCAGCCAACACCTGAAAATAATGTTTGCAAGTCTCTTTGTGACTTACAAATGCCTTCCTATGTCGTGGATTTCTACTTCACACTTTTTATTTATACGTTATCAAATTGACTACAAATACTTAGAGAATTAGGAATATCTGGAAAACTTGAATTTTTAAAGTTTCCCGTTCCCAAACATTAATGTTAAATCTATTTCCCGGTATATGTTGGGACTAATTAACTCAATCAGACTATAATAGATAAGACTAGGATTTAAGGGTTTTTTTCTGATACAGCAAAATATTTTATATTCTTGCTCTCCAATTATCAGGCATTGTATTAATTTTATAAAAACTAGAAATATTTAAAATCTATCTAGATTATTAAACATGCAGTGCTAGCCTACTTGCTGCTAAGGACAAAGGTGACTTTAAGGCACTACCTTGGGACGTCCCTGGTGGTCCAGCGGTTAAGACTCTGCAATTCCAATGCAAGGGGCACAGGTTCGATCCCTGGTCAGATCCCTGAGACCCCGAATGCCGCACAGCCAAAAAACAACAACAACAACAAAAAAACCACTGCATTGATGAATGCAAGTGACTATTTAAAAAAAAAAAAGGCACTACCTTGTTGGTTAAGCCACGTGTGCAGTAGACAGCGCATGACAAACATTCGAGATATGTTGCCTCAGGCTCAGGGTCTGCAACCCGATCCCTAGATAGTAGGATCAGAAGCCTCTGATTCCTTCCAAGATCTTCTGTGGCTCTTGAAATCAAAGCTTTAACATGTATACAAATTAAGTTACATGAAGAGAGAAGCATTTAAAGAAAAGTGGAGGACCTACCCTAATATTCCACCATTCTTGTTCTAAAGAAATCCATCATATCCTTTTATAGTTTAAAATAAAGGAAATTACTCATTTCAGAAAAGTAAGTCATTAGTATTTGTCTTCATGTATTTTTTCTTAATGAACGTCCTTTTTGTTTTCTGAAATGAATTCAGGTGTTCTAAATGTAATGCTTTATTTTCAATTATTCCAAGAACTGAGAGCATTAATTATCCCAGCAGCAAGTCAAACTAAAACACTGGTTACAGACATTTAAACTTTGACCCTAAGTAGTAGTTGCCCTTTGAGATGATTCATTTTAGTTTTTCCCTCTAGAGGTCTAATCTTTCAACCCTTCCCAGACAACCTATAATTCTGCTCCTTTGCCCTCTCTAAAATTACCCAAGTGCTGTCTGCCCTCAAGGGAGATTTACTGCCCTAATGGCAGAAGCTGTGAAGGTCAGCTGAAAACTTCGGGTCTATCTGCCCAGGGACAGGGGATTCCTAAATAATTTCAGCAGTCCCAGAAAATAATGACTGGTTTCAGTAACGGGGTAGTAGGCAAAACTACTACCCCATTATAGCAAGGAAGTTTGTTTCTTCACTGGGAAGAATTCATTCACTGAGTCCCTGTGTATAATAACTAACTGTGGGACAGAGTAAACATGACTGGCTCTGTAACACCATAAATAAGCCATTAAAACAACAGCTGCAGGAGTTTGTTGGGGGGGGTTGTCATGTTGCCCTTTAAGTGCAGACAGAGTTTGACTCTCATTCCACGTCCCTCTCTTGCTTTCCTCGGGGGCATGCCACGCAGCCGCCCGTGTTTTATCATTCATCGTGAAACCTCTTCAGACCTGGTTTCCTAACTTATCTGAAAAGATTTATGAGATGATTTCAGCTAAGTTCTTTGGAGGGTTTGCTCTCAAACTAGGTTAATATCCATAAACTTTGGGAGCTAGAAATGGCCTCTGATTTCTCCAGTCAATTCTCCATTACCTGAGAGGGGCTTACCCCTGGCTCCCACTACTTCCTGTCTGCGGTTCAGCCTACCCAACATCAGAAGGAGGCTCAGTGGCGGTTGAGAGGAGAGTGTGAAGGTCCCGAGGTTGGTGTGTGTGCCTGTGGCTCTGTGCCCTTCCCATGGCGTTGCTGAGGGAGATATTGACAGCCATTCACTCAATATGCACTAAGTCCATTTGTGACTAGCTCCTTAGTATTTCCTAGATCTTTTCCCCCACTGATTGCACATTTAAATTCTAAATAATAAAACTTGTCACAGATAGGGCACTGTATTGGTGGACAAATCCATAGGTATTTGTCTACGTAATGGTCCTCTGAATCAATTTTCAATCTCAAGTGGACAAAAAGTAGAAAGAAAAATATACCAGTAGCATGGGGCAAGGCTCTAGAATATCAAAGAGTTGAGTTCCTAAGACTTGGCTTAATTTTGTAGCTGGCATCATAATAAGCATTATATTCAAATAATAGAGAAGTGGAATTCCTTTAAATCCATACCATCTCCTTTCAGGTTTCAATTTCTGGAATTAGGATAATTCAAAAAGCACCAGATGAGTACCCCAAACACATTACTAATGCGTAATAAAGAGGCATGATGGCAGCTCTCAGGGAGCACATAATTGGACGGTGTTCAATAAAACTGTCTTCAAAAATCCTTCTGTTCCATTCCTTGGCCCTCATTTGCCATTCTCAAACGGTGATATTGGCTCCCTCCCTTGGTCTGTATGAAGTCAGAGATTCTCATCTTAGTCTAAAATGTCTTCAAAGAATTGTTCCCTCTGAAATCTCTTTACACTGCTCCTTTTATGTATTTTTTCCTTTCTTTTAAGCTGGATTCATGAACAAATTAAATGATATATATGAGCTATTTGGCTTATGTTTGTCCTCGTCTTAAGGTAAAACTCCTTCAGTTTTAACAGCTAATAATTTTATATTGTGTCAGTATGTCTACACCCAGAATACACACAGAAGAAAAGTTATTGGTTTTCTAAATCCTAGGCTATTACCTCACTAATTGCTATTCTTGTTTGGAGCTACTTATGCAGGCTTGAAGGACATATTTTAGCCTGGCTTCCTTAAATAAGTTTCTGCCTCATTTTTCTTCCTTTATTCAAACTTGCTTTGTCCCTTTTTCATCCTTCAGTTTGATTATTAATCACTCGTCCTTGTTTTCCACCAAACTTAGATTGAATTTCTTAATAAAAATCTCCCAAATACTAAATCAGCATTTCCTATGCAGCCTAAGACACAATCATTCACTTTGTGAATGAGGATTTGCCATCTAAGCCACAGTAACATCTGCCTCCAGAAACAAAGTCAGACATATTACTTGTGTTGATTTTTATATTTTCATTTTTGGCTTCCTCAGAAGCACTGAATTTATTGCCCCATTACCATGATTTGGTCCTTTCTTCATCTTTGTGTTGTTGACCCTTCTATCTATTCACTGATACAATTACTTTCCTTCAAAAATGGAAATAAATCTGCCCAAACTTGGGATGGAATTATACTTGATGGCTTTGATTGACTTCCTTGCTTAGTTTCTCACTTTTCTTTAGGAGTCAAGGATGACTGTGCACACCGTCTCTGTCTCTGGCCTTGCTTGTCTACTAGAGGCAATGCCCTGGAGTAATTCGATAAGAGGTAGTGTTGGTTACACATACATTTTTTTCCAACCCCCAATAAATTCTGCGCTAGTCCCCTAAGGTTTCATCAAAATAACCTGTCTAGGGCTTAGCTGAGCAAATGAGCCTTTCTTAAAGTTTTTAAGGAAGGGAACTAGCATTTCCTGAGTACCTTCCACGCGGCTGTCATTAATACCATGTTGCCTCATTGAAGTGTTGCAAGCAGCCTCATGAATTATGTACTGTTACCCCTGTTTTGCAAATAAGAAATCGAGCAACTCACAGGTGAAGTCTCTTTGCCCAAATTACACAGATGCTAAATAGCAGAGATGAAACTAGTGCCCGAGTCAGCTTGGCTTCAAAATAGCTCTTTTGTCTACAATACAGTACATCATTCTGTCTCTAGACAAATTCTACTCTTCCAAGAAACAGAAGAACAGGACCTACCAACCCACTATCTCTCCTGGCCAGAAGAATAAATATATAAAATTCACATTTTTTGTTAATGGTCCCCTGTATATTATTCCCAGGTGAGTGGGGGCAAGCAGGTCATTCCAGGAGTACTCATGATAGAAAGACATTATAAAATCCTTTTTAATCTTTAATTCCTAAAGTTTATTTAGGGCTCTATCGAAACTATCCTTACGATTTAGTATCACACTAACTAGCTCTTGAATCTAGTCAACATTTATTAGCTTGTTTTTGAGTATTATTGACCCTGAGCGTACATGGCATGTTTGAGTCTACAAAATAGCCATCAAGTATCAGAAAACAAAGGACATTTTTAAACGTGGATGTATGGCTCATCCAACACAAGAACTGAATATGTAGTCAGGAATATCTGTTTTCAACTACATGTCTCCCTCCTCTCCCAGCTGTTTAGCTTTGTGAATATAAATGCTGTCTGTCACCAATCTCTTGTTTGTTCTTCCTTCAAAGAATTCCTTGGTTTTGCCTCTTACTGTCTATTCTGATAAGCGTGGTCTGTGGCTTTTCATTCTTTTGTTGCTCTGAAACCTTCCTAAATGCAATCTCTGCCTCCAATTCATCCAACATACCGTAATAGCCAGACTAATGTTCTTAAAGCTTTGCTTTCATCCTTTTACCCCAGTGCACGAGCATTTCCAACGGTTCCGCCCATTTCGTCAAATATAAAATTGCTCGGTCTAACTGCTGAGGCTCTCTAAAATCAAGCCCTGTCCCCATTGGAGTCCTTTCTCACTATTCTGCAGTACAAACCCATTGCTCCCATCAGGACAGTTATTTCTTTGGGCTCCATGTGAGCTGCAGCCTGTGCTGCAGAGCCTGAGTCCCATCTCTGTGCCATGATTACACGGATGCCTTGATCTGGCGCCTTCTCCACACCCTACTCATGTTTCATAACTGAATGTGTGTGATGGAATGACCTCCCAGTGAACAGCCAGAAACTAAGGGCCAAGCAGACACCAGGTAACCTGAAGAAGACCCAGGAAAAGTCACGGAAACTGTGCTGCCACAGGAACTGAATTTCAGCAACTAACCTAGGAGGGACGAAGAGTGGAAAGAAATGGGAAGAAAGGAAGAAACTGATGGAAAGAGTTAAACCAGTGTTACAGTTTCTGGCCTAAGGGTCAGGGAGAAACTGGGTCTGGGAAAGCAGAGCATGAGCCCATTTCTGGAACTTTGGGAAGAAACTGGAGATCATTGAAAGTCATGAACCAAATGGATAGGTTTCTGTTCTCCTCACGTGGACGCACATTTACAGATTCCAAAGACAGGCCTACCTACCTGTAGTGGTGGGCAAAGTAACTAAAACCTGCGAACATGAGAAAAAGGTATTATCAGGGTGCCAACTAGAGCATCAAGGCATTGAAACTCCCGGGGGTGGTTCAGCAGCTTTCAAGAGCACCCAAACCTGAGATTCCCTTCTCCTTTCACAGAGGGCACATTTGCTTAATCTCACAATGCCCAGCATCTTTCTTGCAACTCCTGGAACTGTTTCGAAGGTCAAGTGCAACTTATCTCTTTGCTTACGTGCATTTGTGGTCGAGGGTATGGGGAGGAGCCATTATTATATATCCTAAAGATAGCACACCTGGACTAGAAAGATGTCTTTGGATTTTTTTTTTCTCTCTCTCTCTTACTTGAAACTCATGCATCCTTTCCAACTGTGTGAGAGTCTGGAGATCTGTGGGTGAAAATTAATCTTCCTATGGCCTTCAGAGTGCCCAGGGGATTTTCCTTTTGGAGTAGTTGGACGGTAGCAAGGTAATACTGGAGTTGCTATTCATATTATTATATTCATATTATTACACAATATTCATATTATTCATAATATTCATTTATTCATATTATTACACAATATTTTCTCTGGTAGAGGGGAGTTGGGGTCAGAAATTTGGCAGCAAATACAAAATCCCTAACAAGAGACTTAACAATAGACTTAACAATAGACTTAGAATTTGGCCACATTCTAGTGGGACAGGATGTTTGAAGAGCCCCTTGACTGTGTAATGGGCACTGAGAATTCAGCGAAAGCTTATTTTCAATGTGATGATCCTGAGGAAATATATGGGCAGCAGTCATATTAACCTCTTTAAGTTTCAAGTTCCTCAACTCTAAACTGTATGTACTTTTAGTACCAGAGTCTTACAGTATTAGTGTGAGAATTAAATAATACATGCAAAGTCCTAAGCATATGGCCTGGCATCCAGCAGCTATATAACCATATTGACAATACAAATCATAACTCCTTGTTTTGCAGCATTGTTTGGAAATGTGATGCATTTTGCAAGTAACTAAAGCGTAATTCTGTATTAAACCTTTAAATTTTTGATCGTTTTAGTTGAAAATATTTCTGAAATGTGTTCAGTACGTTTCTGTCTTACACTTCCTTAAACGGAGACAAGTTCTGTTCTAGGAAAAGAGCACAGGGGGCTCTGAAGGAAGGATGTTGTACTTTTACTTTAATCCCTGGATTTTCTGTTACTATTTTAGTTTTTAGAAATTAGACCCAAAAGGGATTCTGACAGACTAAGAGTCTCAAGATTAATAGAAAATTTGTTTCAGTCTGAGTCTTTATTTCCATACCCCAAAACACCTTGCAACCCCTGGTGGGAAGGAATTAATTTGTCCATTTAGCAAATATCCATTGGGTGTCTACTGTGTTCCAGGATGCTGAATAAACAGTAGGACACAGACAAAAATTCCTGCTCTCATAGAGTTTACATTCCAGTTGGAGCTATATTCAGGCAATAAACAAAGAAAATAAAGTTTATATAAGATATTAAAAGGTGCTAAGTGCTGGGGAGGAATACGATTTTAAATTAATAGTCAGGTGAAACCTCACTGGTAAGGTGCAATTTGATCAAAGAGATGAAGGAAATGAGGGAGGAAACCATGAAGAATTATGGGGAAAAAGCATTCCAGGCAAAGGAAACAGCAGCTGTTAAGATCCTGAGGTAGGACCCATGGGCCATCAAGCATTGGGGCCTGGGAGGCTGTTGATGAGTTAGAGCAGAAGGGACTGGTAGGACTGGTAGGAGATGAGGCCAGGAAGGGTTTGGAGGATATGAGACCATTTTCAGGTCCTTGGCTTTTCTCCTGTGCAAAGGGAAAGTCCTTGGAATGTTTTGAGCAGAGAAGTGATTTGACTTAAGTTCTCAAAAGTTCTTGAAACCCCAGCTGTTTGGAAGTAGGCTCTAGGGGCAAGGGTGGGAGCAGAGATCAGTATTGTCATGATGGTGGCTACAGAAGTGGTCAGATTCTGGAGTTTTGTTTTGTTTTGTTTTGTTTTGCGGTACGCGGGCCTCACACTGTTGTGGCCTCTCCCGTTGCGGAGCGCAGGCTCAGCGGCCATGGCTCACGGGCCCAGCCGCTCCGCGGCACGTGGGATCCTCCTGGACTGGGGCACGAACCCGTGTCCCCTGCATCGGCAGGCGGATTCCCAACCACTGTGCCACCAGGGAAGCCCAAGTTTTGTATCTTTAAATAAAATAGTTGAATTACTCATTGCTATACCCTTTTCTGTCCAACATTCTGCCCTAGAGAAATACAAACCGGCAGCTGAACTGGGGTCTTTAAATATGGTTATATAATACACTAGGTAATAATGAGGATCTTTGAGCTAAGATAAGTCATAGTTTTTAAAGGCTAAAGGAAAGTATTAATATGCCAAACAGCTGGAATTATATCAGTTTTTTATAGCACTGATTATGTCTTGTCAGTCAGAAGCTCCAATTGGCAGTTAAGCATCTTTTTTTTTTTTTTTTTTGTGGTACGCGGGCCTCTCACTGTTGTGGCCTCTCCCATTGCGGAGCACAGGCTCCGGACGCGCAGGCTCAGCGGCCATGGCTCACGGGCCCAGCCGCTCCATGGCATGTGGGATCTTCCCGGACCGGGGCACGAACCCGTATCCCCTGCATCAGCAGGCGGACTCTCAACCACTGCGCCACCAGGGAAGCCGTTTAGTTTACTCTTGATGTCTCCTTGCTATTCAGCTCCCTCTAAGCTTGTAAATTCACATAATTTGTGTGAAAGCACTAAAAAACATGAATTTCAGTATTAACCCAAGCAAAATGTAATTAAGGAAGTAAATCTATAACAGAAAAAAACACGGTAATTCTTTGCAATGTCCAAGAAAAATGGCTTTTGGATTATCTGCTATTAGGAAGTATTTTATTCATAAGCTCTTCTCTCCTCATTCATTTATTCACTCTTTAGTTATAGGGAACATGCTAAATACACAGGACTTGGACCCTTGTTTGAGGCAGATCATGGTGCTGAATTGATGCTGCTGAATTGATGTTGAGCAGCTGTTATCACCATTCACCTGTGGGTCTCCTTCCAGAGGTGTCCTTTGATCCTTAAGGAGAGCTGCAAAAAGTAAAAAAGAAAGAAAACAATGAGCACTGGCCACACTTAGGGCTTTGTCTTTTGGGCAGAGAGTTCAAGGTGGATTTACAGGTAAATCTTTCACAACCAGATGCCAATTATACATCTGAGTCTCACCCTCCGTGGATCTTGTCCTAATCTCCCCCAAAATACAGAGGTCACTTTGAAAGTGCCTCAAACATACTCTAAATTACCAGGATTTAAAAGGATAATCACCCTCTATCATTACTTGCATCTAGCAGCAGAGTAAAGAGGAAATTACATTCCTCTTCATTCTTTCCACAAAATGAACTAGAATCTCCCTCAATCTTCCCCACATTATATGTAGGAATGGAACACAACAAAATGCTTCTCTCTCTCTCTCTCTCTCTTTCAAAAAGGAAAAGGTAAAATACAGCCTGTTCTAAAACTTTCACAGTTGGAGAGAAATTCCAGGGAGAGTTCTATTTCTACCAGAGGTTTTGATATATTTTGAAGGTCTGAAAATATTTACAAGTTCATGAGAGGTTAGGTGTCTAGCAAATGAGATGTACCTTATGAAATATTCAACAAAAACTGTTGAAGTCTTTATAAGTATGTTACCCTACATATTTTATCATCAGTGTTCAGCAAATCCTTTATGTTTCTTTTTAATAAGGATACTCCATCCCAACATTTCCCTTCTATTTCAAACTTTTCCATAGGCTGGCCTGAATGTAAACTAGAAATCTTGTGTTTTACTAACTGCAGGGTGCTCAGCTTGAGCTCCGTGAATAAAATATGACTCTGATCATTAAAATGTAATAAAAGCCAGTGCTTTGAAACCTTAACCTAAACAAGCTTGCTCTCGGATCCTGGAGGCGAACTTCAGCTGTTCTCTAAGCAGGGGCTCCTCTGCAGAAAGCCCAGGCCTCATACAAACCATTGGAACCTGCTAATCCGACATGTGCTGCTAAGCACACAGTCAGAGCCATTGCCACAGTAGCGATCTCCCGGTGGCTCTCAGCGCTTTGTCATTTTCAGGCCACCAGAGTCTTCCTACTCCCACTCTCCTCCCACAAAGATTAAATCAAGAGGTAAGAGTCAGGCTCAAAGGTTACATTTGTGGTTGAGTGTCCCTCACCTTGTCTCTCCAAAAATCTTCTTGCAGGAGAACAGACCAAGGAGACTTCAATCAGCTCATTCTTTAAGGGAAGTTTCAGCAAATGTTCACCAAGATTAGCCAATGGGATTGAGAGGAGAAGACCCTCAAGTAAGTAGTGTGGAAACAGCAGTCAAACTGTGCTCTTGGAATTTCTTTTTTACTGGTTCAAATGTAACCCGCACAGCAGTGGGTAGGAAATAGCCCTAAACTGCTACTCCCACCAGGATTCCCCAGAAAGGATGTTTAACTCCCAGAGTTAAACCTTAAGGCCTGTGTTTCTACGCTGGGGTGAAAAGGCCAATTTCAGCTCACACCCCAAGATGGAAGTCACTTTTTCTGCTCAAGAGAACGTAGTTCAAGGTTTCCCTCCTATTACCACAGAACAAACAGAAAATAGAACTGCCCAACTAGAGGGAAAAGAGATTTTATTGAAGAAAAAGGAAGTAAATAAATAAAAATTCCCATGTAATATGTAACTGATGTCAGATTTCTTTGCAGTGCTTAATTTTATACTTAAAGGGAGTTTGGGGCAGTCATGTAAAAAGAATGATAACTTCGTGGTGGGAAAAAAAAAAGGACTGAAAGTCTAAATGCAAGATCCCAAATATCCTTGTGCTGGGGAGGTGTCACTGCAACAAAAAGATGTGTTTTGATTCTACTGAAACAGTGATCACTGTAAGTTTTTACTCATAAGACATGGCTAGCAGCAGAGGGAAAACTAGCTCTCATTTTTATTCTATGGAATGCCTCGACTCTCTCACTGTCTATCTCTTCCCCTTTCTCTTATACTTTGCTCTCTCCCTCAACTTTTTTTTTTTCTGTTTTCTCTTTCTTTTCTGTTTCCCTTCATATCACTTCTGTCCACTCCCACTTCTGTAATCTTCTAGAAGTATAATGATTTTTGTAGTGTTTTTCTGTAAGTCATTGGTGCTCAGTCTATTTAAGGGCCATATATGGAAGGAAGTGTACACGTAAGGATGTAAAATGAAAAATAAGTCTTGTCTTCATTGTGTGCAGAAGAAGAAACATTTCAAAATGACATATTAAAATTCCCACTCTGCCGTCCTTGGATACATTGCCACAAGGCACCCTGTTCTTGACCTTCCCTAACCAACAAGCCAAGCTTGTTTCCGTAAATTACCTGACTGCTTGTTCAGCCAAAGCCATGTTTGGCCACTGGGCTGCTCCCTCCTCCTATGTCTTCCATCCACACTACCTACCCTAGTCCCAAATTTTCACAGCCTTGGACAAACCTTAGGACAGCCATATCCCTTCCAACTGATAGCGGCCTAATTCATGAAGCTGAGTCAGCAGATTTCAAGGGGCACTGCCAAGCCTAGTGGATGACATGCACAAAAACAGCAGAGATTTTTCAAATAAAGCAAAAGAGGATTGTTAGACTGCCCCACAGCACAGGTGTCCCAAGTATACCTTGCCCTCCTGGGCCTGTTTGTCTTAGATTGATTCCCTGCCCTTCCCCCACCCACTCTGCTCTGTTTCCCAGATCAGTTGGCTTCTGGCTGGGTTCAGCCATTGGGAGACACTGACTGGAGGAAGGACGAAGCCAGTGTGTCTCTCCTCTTTCCTTCCTGCTCTGGACTATTTTCCCCCTACTTTTCTGCTTTAGACAGGACTCTGAGTTGACAATCTGTTCCTCGGTTGTTTTTTCAGCCTCTTCCATCTCCAGGGAAACCAGTTCCCTGAATTAAACTCCCTCTGTTTTCTGGGCATATACCCAGAGAAAACCATAACTCAAAAAGACACACCCCAATGTTCATTGCAGCACTATTTACAATAGCCAGGACATGGAAGCAACCTAAATGCCCATCAACAGACGAATGGATAAAGAAGATGTGGTACATACATATACAATGGAATATTACTCAGCCATAAAAAAGGAACAAAATTGGGTCATTTGTAGAGATGTGGATGGACCTAGAGGCTGTCATACAGAGTGAAGTAAGTCAGAAAGAGAAAAACAAATATCATATATTAACGCATATTTGTGGAATCTAGAAAAATGGTACAGATGAACCTGTTTGCAAGGCAGAAATAGAGACACAGACGTGGAGAACAAATGTATGGACACCAAGGGGGGATGGGGGCGGGTGGGATGAATTGGGAGATTGGGATTGACATATATACACTAACTAACATGTATGAAATAGATAACTAATGAGAACCTGCTGTATAGCACAGGGAACTCCACTTTGCTGTACAGTAGAAACTAACACAACATTGTAAAACAACTATACCCCAATTAAAACAAAACAAAACAAAACTCCCTCCGTTTTAAATGCTCACAGTAGTTTCCATTTTTCTGGATGGACCTTGACTGATACATCTCCTTAGGAGCGACCACCTTTCTAAAAGGCAGCACTACTCCTGTCTACCCCCGCTCCTAACATCCCCATGCCACACGTGCACACGCATTTCAGCCACCACCTACACAAATGCGCACCTTCCATTCTGCCAGTCTAGTTAAATGCCTGTCACTGCAGGAACTGCAGATCTCATTTTCCTCCACTAGAGGAAATAGAAGGGACTAGCAGGTCAGGATTCAAATCACGGAATAGGAGCTGTCTCCCCAGCACCCAGCACCTGTCCCTAATCCCAGCCCAGTCATCATAAACTGAGCAATCAGGTGACAAAAGCTTCCCTGGAGCTTCCCAGATGGATGCCAGGGAATCAGAAAACCTCATGAGATGCTACATGAAACTTCATTTGAATGCATACATAGGTTTTGTTTTCCTTGGGAGACAGTCTATTTATTTCGTTGATTTCTCAAAGGGCCCGCAAGTCTAAAACTGATTAAGAAGCATGTGACTACATCAAAATTTAAAACTTTGTACATCAAAGGACACAATCAACAGAGTGAAAAGGCAACCAACCCAATGAGAGAAGATAGTTCCAAATCATATATTTGATAAGGAGCTATGTCCAGAATATATAAAGAACTCCTATATTGGGGCTTCCCTGGTGGCGCAGTGGTTGAGAGTCCGCCTGCCGATGCAGGGGACACGGGTTCATGCCCCGGTCCGGGAGGATCCCACATGCCGCGGAGCAGCTGGGCCTGTGAGCCATGGCCGCTGAGCCTGCGCGTCCGGAGCCTGTGCTCCGCAGCGGGAGAGGCCACAGCAGTGAGAGACCCGTGTACCGCAAAAAAAAAAACCACAAAAAACTCCTATAACTCAGCAACAGCATCAACAACAAAACCCAATTAAAAATGGGCAAAGGGCTTGAGTAATACACTTCTCCGAAGGCCAAAAAACACATGAAAAGACTTCACTAATTATCAGGGAAAAGCAAATCAAAACCATGGGATACCATTTCACCCCCGTTAGGATGGTTACTGTAAAGAGAAAAAAAACAAACAAAAGCCAAAAAACAGAACATACCAAGTACTGGTGAGGAGGTGGAGAAATTAGAACCCTTGTGCACTGCTGGTAGGACTGTAAAATGGTGCAAACTCTATGAAAAAGTGTGCGGTGGATCCTCAAAAAATTGAAAATAGAATTACCGTATGATCCAGTAATTCCACTTCTGGGTATATACCCAAAAGAATTGAAAGCAGGGTCTCAAAGAGATATTTGTACACCCATACTCATAACAGCAGTATTCACAATAGCAAAAAAGTGGAAGCAACCCAAGTGTCCATCAGGAGACAAATGGATAAACAAAATGTGGTACATACAAACAATGGAATACTACTCAGCCTTAAGAAAGAAGGAAATTCTGACACATGTTACAGTGGATGAGTTTTTTTGTTTTGTTTTGTTTTTGTTTTTTTGCGGTACGTGGGCCTCTCACTGTTGTGGCCTCTCCCGTTGCGGAGCACAGGCTCCGGACGCGCAGGCTCAGCGGCCATGGCTCACGGGCCCAGCTGTTCCACGGCATGTGGGATCTTCCTGGACCGGGGCACGAACCCGTGTCCCCTGCATCGGCAGGCTGACTCTCAACCACTGCACCACCAGGGAAGCCCACAGTGGGTGAGTTTTAAGGACATTAGGCTAAGTGAAATAACCAGTCCCCAAAAGACAAATACCCTATGATTCCACTTATATGAGGTACCTAGGATAGCCAGATTCATAGAGACAGAAAGTACAATGGTGGTCGCTAGAGGCTGGGAGAGGGGAGACTGGAGATTGTTGTTTAATGGATATAGATTTTCAGTTTTGCAAAATGAAAAGAGTTCTGGAGATTAATTGCACAGTAAGGTAAATGTACTTAACACTACTGAACTGAACACTTAAAAATTATTAAGATGATAAATGTTATGTGTATTTTACTGCAATTAGAAAACTTTAAAACAATTTTTTTTAAATAAAGGTGAAACCTACCGTATACTTGAGATCCTATTTTTATTGCCCAAAAGGATGGATTAAGGAAGATTGGATTCAGGTCACATTATATCTTTTTATCTCCACAACTTATATAATTTATTGAGTTGGGATATCGTTCACTTAGTTTAGAGGTGTGAAACTGACCAGAATTTCTTAGATGAAGATGACTTTGAAGATGTGGTTCAGAAACGTCGATTTTAGATTTTAATGGACATCACATGATAAATGGACTTACTGCTGTGTAGCTAATGCTGGTAGCTCTGCCCTCTGGTGAAAGAAAGCGGTGTGATATGATGAGAGGAAATTTAACCTGGAGTCAGGAATTCTGGGCATGAATCTTTGTCCCATCACTGATGACCTAGGGCAAGTCAAACAACTTCTCTGAGCCTCAGATGCTCTGTCTATAAAATGAGACAGATAATCCCTGTTTCTTATTTCCTAGTGTGTTATGAGGCTCAAATAGGAAAATAAATGCAAATACATTTAAAAACTGTAAAGTGTGATCCAGAAAAAAGGTATTTAGTCTAATTCTCACTTATGATCCTTGGTTATATTCACCTTCAATTATTGTTACATCACTTTTCCAAGTCAATCTATTATTTACTAGTTCTATTGACTTAAGCAACACAGCACACAACAAAGAATATAATACTTAATACCAGCCTTGTGAAAATTATCTTCTAATCTTTATTAATGTGCAGGCATATAACTCTATATTGGAATTAGCTGTTGTCTGCTACTTTATGTTCTGTTTTTTCCACTTAACATCATACCCCATTCTCAGGTATTCAGAGGAATTATGAAAATATCTCTGTTACGTCAAATATTAACATGCTATAGTTTGTGGCATCATTCCTCAAGAGGCCCTAATCTTAAAATATCAGCCAATAAACAGAAGCCTTTAGAGACAAACTGATGTACAGAATATGCCCTTGCACAAAAGTGCCAAACTATAATCTGACGGAATTGGGAACAGAAGGGTTGTCAACCTTTTTGGCTGAGAGAGTTCTGAGGCAATGCCCTAAGGAAGACAGAAATGATGAGTGTGGTAAGTGACGGTCCTGGGAGAGAGAGACCTAAATTCTGCCAAGTTTTTAACCAAGAAGCAAGATGAGATTTATCACAGGTGAAAAACCAAAACCGTCCAGTAGGGAACCAAGAGCAGGGAGACGGTACATAAAGTGGTTCACAATTTCAGCAGCAGTCCGTAAAACTTGGGTTTGAGTTCTGATTCCGCCACCAACTGATGCCACTTACTTATCATTGGGAAGGATACCTAACCTCTACAAGTCTCCATTGTCCCATCTAAGAGAAGAGAGACTAGTAGTATCTAACTCATAGGATTGCTTGGAAAATTGAATGAGATAATATACATGAAGCACTTCACACATGCTCAGAAATCACAGATGTAAGATTAAATTTGGCAATGCATTTCTATATCTTAAACACTCACAATATGAAGCCTAAATGAACTCTCTGTGGAGTGCTCAAGTCATATCAACCTTGCAGGCGTCAGATATACCCAACTGGAGGTGCCAACTCAGTCCGTTTTTAAGGATGTTAAATTTGAAAAGCAGCACTTCTGTTATTGACACATTCAGTCAGTGACAAGATGGCACCCATACCTCCTACTATAAACCCTTGACGGGGTGCAGGGTACAGTATGTACTATTTACAGATGTCTGATCATCTAGCATTAATAAAGCAGTGTGGCAGCCAACCCCACCTCAAGTCTCGGGTACTTGAAGTTCATCCTTCATTAGATAGCAGTATCTGTTGGCAAAGAAAAAAGTATTGAAGTCCACTTCTCGACATTACAAATTCTGGATGCATAGAAAACATTTCTTAAGCTGCTAATGAGAAGTAGGTTTATCCAAGTGTGAAAGCAAATCCTGTGATCTGAGGAAGGCAAGGGGCATGAAAGCAGCAAGGACTCCACGGAGTTACTAAATTCCAAGGGTCTGAAACTGCTCAACAAGCCACAACACCCAGCAGCTTCAAAACGTGTTTTTCTTCTCAGGATTGGACCGGGAGCAAAGTTGGCTCATTTGGCAGAAAAGCTACACTTTCCAACATGTAGAAAACAAGGAGTTGATGTGGGGAAGGTGGCTTGTGCAATTTTCCTGTGTTTCCAGTATTTGACTTTTACAGGCATAACCCATGCCCCAGCAATTCCATTCCTAGGTATATGCTCAACAGACAGTCATGCATATGTGCACGTACAAAATAGCAATAGCAGCTTCGTTCATAACAGCCCCAAAGTAGAAACAACCCAAAGGTCCATAATTGAAATGGATAATTAAATTGTGGTATATTCAAATAAATGAATAATAATCAGCAAAGAAAATGAATACACTACCACTGCACGCAGCAGTATGAATGAATCTCACAAGCATAACGTCAAGAAGCCAGATAGAAAACAACAATATGTGCCTTATGATTGCTGTTTTAAAAAGCTCAAAAACAGGCTGGCCTAATCTATGATGCTGAAGGTTTTGAGAGTGATCACCTTTGCGGAGGAGGAAGGGGTTAGTGAGTGGGAAAGTGTCCACTGGGGCGTCTGGGATGCTCATAATGTTTTCTTTCTTTTTTTAAAATTAATTAATTAATTTTTAAATTAATTTTTGGCTGCGTTGGGTCTTTGTTTCTGCGCGTGGGCGAGCGGAGGCTACTCTTTGTTGCGGTGCACCGGGCTTCTCATTGCGGTGGCTTCTCTTATTGCAGAGCGCGGGCTCTAGGCACCTGGGCTTCAGTAGTTGTGGCATGTGGGCTCAGTAGTTGTGGCTCACGGGCTCTAGAGAGCAGGCTCAGTAGTTGTGGCGCACGGACTTAATTGCTCCGCGGCATCTTCCCAGACCAGGGATCAAACCCGTGTCCCCTGCATTGGCAGGTGGATTCTTAACCACTGTGCCACGAGGTAAGTCCCATAAAGTTCTATTTCTTGACTTAGGAGGTAGTTAGTGAGTGTGTTAGCTTTGTACTAATTCATCCAACTGTCACTTTGATTTGTTCACTTTTCTATATGCATATGTACTTTAATTTTAAATTTTATTAAAATAGATTTTTACCAAATTGACTAATACAAAAAAATGGACAAATTGCCTTACTAGATCAGATTGATGGACAATTCAGTATAACTTCCTTATAATGAAACCAAGAGACATGCGTTAAAGTTGTTATCTGTACTGTCATCATTAAGTTAAACTTCTTTCTTTTGTCCAAATAACCTGCTCTGATGCTTTAATCTAATAATCCATTATTACCTTCTTGAAGTTGATTATTTTTATTTATTTGATTTAACAAGTTCTATATATTCATTATTGCTATGAAAAACATTGCCTTCTATGTATTAAATGATCTATTTCAAGCCTCGAGAGGTATCCCACCCATGCTAGTATGCCAAAATTTAATCAGTAAGTCCACTTTCATATTTTATAATTTTGTCAATGTGTTTGGTATACTTTCTTCATATTCATATTTCCAGGTTCAACACTTCTAAGGTTTAGTCTCTGTTGGTAGAACCTCAGATTTGGAGTTCCTTTTTAATACATGACCTTCTGGCTTCCTGAGCATTTTAGCAGCCTTCTTTGAACCTGGTCTACGTTCATTAAGACTTTTTTTTTTTAATGTTTATTTATTTATTTTCTTATTAGTCATCCATTTTATACACATCAGTGTGTACATGTCAATCCCAATCTCCCAATTCATCCCACCACCACCACCCACCATCACCGCTTTCCCCCCTTGGTGTCCATATGTTTGTTCTCTACATCTGTGTCTCAATTTCTGCCTTGCAAACCGGTTCATCTGTACCATTTTCTAGGTTCCACATCTATGCCTTAATATACGATTTTTTTTTTCTCTTTCTGACTTACTTCACTCTGTATGACAGTCTCTAGATGCATCCAAGTCACTACAAATGACCCAATTTCATTCCTTTTTATGGCTGAGAAATATTCCTTTGCATATATGTACCACATCTTCTTTACCCATTCGTCTGTCAGTGGGCATTTAGGTGGCTTCCATGTCCTGGCTATTGTAAATAGTGCTGCAATGAACACTGGGGTGCATGAGTCTTCTTGAATTATGGTTTTCTCTGGGTATATGCCCAGTAGTGGGATTGCTGGGTCATATGGTAATTCTATTTTTAGTTCCTTAAGGAACCTCCATACTGTTCTCCATAGTGGCTGTATCAATTTACATTCCCACCAACAGTGCAAGAGGGTCCCCCTTACTCCACACCCTCTCCATCATTTGTTGTTTGTAGATTTTCTGATGATGCCCATTCTAACTGGTGTGAACTGATACCTCATTGTAGTTTTGATTTGCATTTCTCTAATAATTAGTGATGTTGAGCAGCTTTTCATGTGCTTCTTGGCCATCTGTATGTCTTCTATGGAGAAATGTCTATTTAGGTCTTCTGCCCATTTTTGAATTGGGCTGTTTGTTTTTTTTAATAGCGAGCTGCATGAGCTGTTTATATATTTTGGAGATTAATCCTTTCTCCATTGTTTCATTTGCAATATTTTCTCCCATTCTGAGGGTTGTCTTTTCATCTTGTCTATGGTTTCCTTTGCTGTGCAAAAGCTTTTAAGTTTCATTAGGTCGCATTTATTTATTTTTGTTTTTACTTCCGTACTCTAAGAGGTGGGTCAAAAAATATCTTGCTGTGATTTATGTCAAAGAGTGTTCTTCCTATGTTTTCCTCTAAGAGTTTTATAGTGTCCGGTCTTACATTTAGGTCTCGAATCCATTTTGAGTTTATTTTTGTGTATGGTGTTAGGGAGTGTTCTAATTTCAGTCTTTTCCATGTATCTGTCCAGTTTTCCCAGCACCACTTCTTGAAGAGACTGTCTTTCCTCCATTGTATATCCTTGCCTCCTTTGTCAGAGATTAGTTGACCATGGGTGCGTGGGTTTATCTCTGGGCTTTCTATCCTGTTCCATTGATCTATATTTCTGTTTTTGTGCCAGTACCATATTGTCTTGATTACTGTAGCTTTGTAGTATAGTCTGAAGTCAGGGAGTCTGATTCCTCCAGCTCCGTTTTTTTCCCTCAAGACTGCTTTGGCTATTTGGGGTCTTTTGTGTCTCCATACAAATTTTAAGATTTTTTTGTTCTAGTTCTGTAAAAAATGCCATTGGTAATTTGATAAGGATTGCCTTGAATCTGTAGATTGATTTGGGTAGTACTCATTTTCACAATATTGATTCGTCCAATCCAAGAACATGGTATATCTCTCCATCTGTTGGTATCATCTTTAATTTCTTTCATCAGTGTCTTATAGTTTTCTGCATACAGGTCTTTTTTCTCCCTAGGTAGGTTTATTCCTAGGTATTTTATTCTTTTTGTTGCAGTGGTAAATGGGAGTGTTTCCTTAATTTCTCTTTCAGATTTTTCATCATTAGTGTATAGGAATGCAAGAGATTTCAGTGCATTAACTTTGTATCCTGCAACTTTACCAAATTCATTGATTAGCTCTAGTAGTTTTCTGGTGGCATCTTTAGGATTCTCTATGTATAGTATCATGTCATCTGCAAACAGTGAAAGTTTTACTTCCTGTTTTCCAATTTGTATTCCTTTTACTTCTTTTTCTTCTCTGATTGCCGTGGCTAGGACTTCCAAAGCTATGTTGAATAATAGTGGTGAGAGTGGACATCCTTGTCTTGTTCCTGATCTTAGAGGAAATGCTTTCAGTGTTTCACCATTGAGAATGGTGTTTGCTGTGGGTTTGTCGTATATGGCCTTTATTATGTTGAAGTAGGTTCCCTCCGTGCCCACTTTCTGGAGAGTTTTTATCTTAAATGGGTGTTAAATTTCGTCAAAAGCTTTTTCTTCATCTATTGAGATGATCCTATGGTTTTTATTCTTCAATTTGTTAATATGGTGTATCACAGTGATTGATTTGCATATATTGAAGAATCCTTGCATCTCGGGGATAAATCCCACTTGATCATGGTTTATGATCCTTTTAATGTGTTGTTGGATTCTGCTTACTAGTGTTTTGTTGAGGATTTTTTCATCGATGTTCATCAGTGATATTGGTCTGTAATTTTCTTTTTTTGTAGTATCTTTGTCTGGTTTTGGTATCAGGGTGATGGTGGCCTCATAGAATGAGTTTGGGAGTTTTCCTTCCTCTGCAATTTTTTGGAAGAGTTTGAGAAGGATGGGTGTTAGCTCTCTAAATGTTTGATAGAATTCACCTGTGAAGGCATCTGGTACTGGACTTCTGTTTGTTGGAAGATTTTTAATCACAGTTTCAATTTCATTACTTGTGATTGGTCTGTTCATATTTCCTATTTCTTCCTGGTTCAGTCTTGGAAGGTTCTACCTTTCTAAGAATTTGTCCATTTCTTCCAGGTTGTCCATTTTATTGGCATAGAGTTGTTTGTAGTAGTCTCTTAGGATGCTTTGTATTTCTGCGGTGTCTGTTATAACTTCTCCTTTTCATTTCTAATTTTATTGATCTGAGTCCTCTCCCTCTTTTTCTTGATGAGTCTGGCTAATGGTTTATCTATTTTGTTTATCTTCTCAAAGAACCAGCTTTTAGTTTTATTGATCTTTGCTCTTGTTTTCTTTGTTTCTATTTCATTTATTTCTGCTCTGATCTTTATGATTTCTTTCCTTCTGCTAACTTTGGGTTTTGTTTGTTCTTCTTTCTCTAGTTCCTTTAGGTGTAAGGTTAGATTGTTTATTTGAGATTTTTCTTGTTTCTTGAGGTAGGCTTGTATAGCTATAAACTTCCCTCTTAGAACTGCTTTTGCTGCATCCCATAGGTTTTGGATCATCGTGTTTTCATTGTCATTTATCTCTAGGTATTTTTTGATTTCCTCTTTGATTTGTTCAGTGATCTCTTGGTAATTTAGTAACGTATTGTTTAGCCTCCATGTGTTTGTGTTTTTTACGTTTTTTCCCTGTAATTTATTTCTAATCTCATAGCATTGTGGTCAGAAAAGCTGCTTGATACAATTTCAATTTTCTAAAATGTACTGAGGCTTGATTTATGACCCAAGATGTGATCTATACTGGAGAATGTTCCGTGCGCACTTGAGAAGAAAGTGTAATCTGTTGTTTGGGGATGGAATGTCTTAAAATATCTATCAAATCTATCTGGTCTATTGTGTCATTTAAAGCTTGTGTTTCCTTAGTAATTTTCTGTTTGGATGATCTGTCCATTGGTGCAAGTGAGGTATTAAAGTGCCCCACTATTATTGTGTTACTGTCTATTTCCTCTTTTATAGCTGTTAGCAGTTGCTTTATGTATTGAGGTGCTCCTCCTATGTTGGGTGCATATATATTTATAATTGTTATATCTTTTTCTTGGATTGATCATTATGTAGTGTCCTTCCTTGTCTCTTGCAACATTCTTTATTTTAAAGTCTATTTTATCTGATATGAGTATTGCTACTCCAGCTTTCTTTTGATTTCCATTTGCAAGGAATATCTTTTTCCATCCCATCACTTTCAGTCTGTATGTGTCCGTAGTTCTGAAGTGGGTCTCTTGCAGACAGCATATATATGTGTCTTGTTTTTGTATCCATTCAGCAAGCCTGTGTCTTTTGGTTGGAGCATTTAATCCATTCACATTTAAGGTAATTATCGATCTGTATGTTCCTATTACCATTTTCTTAATTGTTTTGGGTTTGTTTTTGTAGGTCCTTTTCTTCTCTTGTGTTTTCCATTTAGAGAAGTTCCTTTAGCATTTGTTGTAGAGCTGGTTTGGTGGTGCTGAATTCTCTTAGCTTTTGCTTGTCTGTAAAGGTTTTAATTTCTCCGTGAAATGTGAATGAGATCCTTGATGGGTAGAGTAATCTTGGTTGTAGTTTCTTCCCTTTCATCACTTTAAGTATATCATTCCACTCCCTTTTGGCTTGTAGAGTTTCTGCTGAGAAATCAGCTGTTAACCTTATGGGAGTTTCCCTTGTATGTTATTTGTCGTTTTTCCCTTGCTGCTTTCAGTAATTTTTCTTTGTCTTTAATCTTTGCCAATTTGATTACTATATGTCTCGGTGTGTTTCTCCTTGGGTTTATCCTGTGTGGGACTCTCTGTGCTTCCTGGACTTGGGTGGCTATTTCCTTTCCCACGTTAAGGAAGTTTTCGGCTATAATCTCTTCAAATATTTTCTCAGGTCCTTTCTCTCTCTCTTCTCCTTCTGGGACCCCTATAATGTAAATGTTGTTGCATTTAACGTCGTCCCAGAGGTCTCTTTGGCTGTCTTTATTTCTTTTCATTCTTTTTTCTTTATTGTATTCTGCAGCAGTGGATTCCACCCTTCTGTCTTCCAGGTCACTTCTCCATTCTTCTGCCTCAGTTATTCTGCTATTGATTCCTTCTAGTGTATTTTACATTTCAGTTATTGTATTGTTCATCTCTGTTTGTTTGTTCTTTAATTCTTCTAGATCTTTGTTAAACATTTCTTGCATCTGCTTGATCTTTGCCTCCATTCTTTTTCCAAGGTCCTGGATCATCTTCACTATCATTGTTCTGAATTATTTTTCTGGAAGATTGCCTATCTCCATTTCATTTAGTTATTTTTCTGGAGTTTTATCTTGTTCCTTCATCTGGTACATAGCCCTCTGCCTTTTCATCTTGTCGGTGTTTCTGTGAATGTGGTTTTTGTTCCACAGGCTGCAGGATTGTAGTTCTTCTTGCTTCTGCTGTCTGCCCTCTGGTGGATCTGTTCATTAAGTCTTTCTGAAAGTTTCAATTTGCAGTGATGCTACAGGAAGTGGGTTAGCTCTGCATTGCCTGAGCACCCTTCCCTTGCATGCCCAGCCTCCTGGGCAATTTTGGAAGCTTTCAGGAAGATGAAAATTGCCAGCCTGGCTGACCTGTATCCCAAGCTGTTAGCTCACCTTTTGTATATGTTACTGAGAAATGCATTATTTGTATTTGTCACACTGAAGGTCATCTGTCTACCTCATTCTTGGAACACTCACAGAGCCTTCCATTCGCTTTCTGAAATAAATCTACTAGAGATCCCAAGCGTTTCTTGATTCTCTTTGTAAAGTTGACAACATCAGTGTGTATTCCTGCCTTCGACACAATTATAAAACAATTAAAAATGTATGAGCTCAGCATCAACTCCTACATAACCCCACATTTAGCCTTGGTGATCCGGAGAAGTACTTATGTAATTTTTAGTTGACATTTCCTGGCATTAGTCTGGTTTTCTTATCCTTGATAACACATTTCGCGAAGTCTGTAATAATGTTTTTTTAAAAGGAATTTGACATGAAGTCTAATCTATAACCTTTTGAAAAGTCATATATGCAGTAGTTGACACTTATCTAAATAATGACAACAGCAACAACTAGCATTGGGCTCTTACCATGTACTGAGGACCCTGATCAATGATTACATGCTTTTATCTCTTTTAATCCCTTCAGATATCCCGGGAGGTGAGTACTGTCACCATTCCAAGTTTAACAACCAGGCTGAGATAACCTGTCTCTCACTGGTAGAACCTAGCTGTGAATTCAGGTGTGCTTGATGCTGTCTACACTGCTGGCACATCACCGCTGCCCCTTCAGCATATGTAACTTCCTTAAATAATCTAACTAGATACACCACACTGTGTGAAATATTATGAATCATAATTATCCTATATTAAAATGAAAACACCACAATGCCTTTCAAAGAGAAATTTAAGTTATTTTTGGATTAGGAATGCTCTTAAGTTATCCACCGCCATTAGCATTGGCAATCACGGTTTGAAAGCAAACAGTAACAATTTAAAGAGTGGTTGAAAAAAATACCTGGCTCAAAGTTTTGGTGCAAAGAAAAGAAAGGAACAGAAAAGAATCTCCCTTCTTATCTGACTTTATTGCTGCAGGTTACTGTGATCCTGTTGCTCTGAAGATATTGCTGGTAACCAAATCTGTAGGCAGGAGGATTAGGTATCTTTAATTTTTTTTTTTTACTTTATTTTTTTTCCTCATCCTTTATTCTCAAGTTAGGAGACAATGGGATTAGTGTGCCAGGCACTTTTTTTTTTTTTTCGTTACGCGGACCTCTCACTGTTGTGGCCTCTCCTGCCGCGGAGCACAGGCTCCGGACGCACAGGCTCAGTGGCCATGGCTCACGGGCCCAGCCGCTCCGCGGCATGTGGGATCCTCCCGGACCGGGGCACGAACCCGCGTCCCCTGCATCGGCAGGCAGACTCTCAACCACTGCGCCACCAGGGAAGCCCACATTTTTAATGTTAATAGTATGGATTGTACTTTGATATTAAAGTACTATGACAAATGCCTAGATCCACTCTCCAGCAATCTCAAGAAAGTAGTGCTTAAACTTCCAGAGAAAAAGTGAGGAACCACACAGTCACTGAGGACATTATGCTAATGTATATAAGTACAGATGAACAGAGCCCGCTGCACTGGCAGCTTTGAACTTCACAGGTAAGATAAGTGAGGGTCACTATGAAAGTATCGGTCTAAGATTGCTCCTTGAAAACAGGCTCAAATGAGGAAGAGCAAATTTTAAAAAGCTGAGTTTAAGATGAGCTGCAAGGACTTCCCTGGTGGCGCAGTGGTTGAAAGTCCACCTGCTGATGCAGGGTACACGGGTTCGTAACCCGGTCCGGGAAGATCCCACATGCCGTGGAGCGGCTGGGCCCGTGAGCCATGGCCGCTGAGCCTGCGCGTCCGGAGCCTGTGCTCCGCAACGGGAGAGGCCGCAACAGTGAGAGGCCCGTGTACCGCAAAACAAACAAAAAAAAAGGAGACGAGCCAGGCCAAGAAAAGTCTCGTTTGCTGAGTGTGTTAATGCAAAAGCTCTGAGATCACATCCTACTCAGTGCAAATCTCAGGCGCCTTTGGGAACTGAGCAACGAAGAAAGAAGGCTGATGACAGCAGAAAGATATTTGTTCAATGCAAGTATAAGCCAATTTCAACAGGGTTGAACTATCTCCTTGGAAGTGATAATAAAATACTTATCAGGCTTAAGCTTTTCCATGAAGAAAGAGAAAAAGTAATCCCAGCTCTCCTCACTGAGTCTGATGTATCTGTCCTAACTGCAGTTGCAAAGGGTGGAGGGAAGGAGGGAAGGAAGGAGGGAATGACAATTCTTTATCCTTTGTCCAAAAGGCAAAGATAATGTTCATGGTGAGGCTAAGGGCATAGTCTCTAAACTATCCCCACCGCTGTCCCACTGTATCCTCTTTCTCTGCTGTATTTTTCTTCATGGTGCTCATCTATACTGGACATAGCGTCTATTACTTGGCTATTTGCGGGTCACATGTACTTTCTCCACTGCAATGTAGGCTGCAGGCGACGTGTCATCTCACTGCAGCTGTCCTCTACCTCCCAGAACAGTGCCTAGAATGGTAGGTGCTCAATACATATTGGTGGAATAACAAATGGGTGAATTGATTCACTACTAGCTAATTAATTAATTTGCTGGGGGTATCAGAATATCTTCCTTTTTCAAAATATTAATATCTGGGCTTCCTTTTCCCCTTTCCCCAGGCATGGGGAGATGCTGACATTACTCCCCCAAGCCTAAGCCCAGCTTAGGACCACAGTCTTATGAACACACACAAAATTTTGCTTATGCAAAGAAATTCAAACTAAAAAGAAAATATACTCTGGTAGAAAGTGAGAAGACAGAACAGGCAATTCAAAAAAATGAAAAGAAATACAAAAATACACCCTCTGCAGTAACTGAAGAAGTAACTAAAACATTGATGAGAGACTAGTTTTTTAGAATCTTTGCCATTTAGATGCAAAAAAGCAATATCCATTTTTTTTGCAAGTGTACAGGGAAATGAGCACTTTTATGTACTGTTAGTGAAGTGTCAAGGGTTAGACAGTCTCTTCACTCTATGTAGTCTTGCATGGAGTGGGCTGTCAGCTACAATGTCTGTCCTGCCACAGAGGTAAGCCCAAGATGGACCCAACATAGGGGAGATAGGAAATTGCGCTGGGAAGACTAATTCTTTAGTTCCTGCAGATCACTACAGATGTTTAAGGATGTTGAACTCATTCAGACAAATCAATACCTAAGGACTGACCCACTACTCTTCAACTGACCATAAGTGCAGCATCTTCTGTGGACTTCCAGAGAAGCAGAAATTAAAAGAACCTTGTTCTCTTTGAGTCAAAGTTAAGAAGATTGCATTGTCTAAAGCAAAGAAAACTATCCTATAAGTATCCAGCTCTCACTAAGCCAAAACCTGTCAGAACTACATCATTATCTAATAACACAGTGAAGAGGAGAGTAAGAAAGGAAATGCCCCACTGAACTACATGCTGGGCATAGTGCTAGAGACTCTATACCTGTTAGTCCTCTCCCTATATGCTTCTCCCTTGGGAGTCAGTAGCTTTGCTTTCTAAGGTGTAATAGACATTTATTGATCTATATACCGGAGGATGCCTGAACAATTTTGCATTTGGTATTAATACAAGAACAGTCTTTTTAAATGGGTTTTAGTTTGCTTTGCATGAACATAGGTTAGCTAGATAATGAGTCATTTTTCAATCAAAGTCATATGGAATTTTTCTGTTTCAGTCATCATTTTCCTAAAGTGATTTAAAATAAGTAAATGGAAATATGTTCTCTATTCTATATATTTTTAAAAGAATCAATAGCAGTTTTCATAGTTTTTCAACCAAATGTCTTCCTCTGAAGAATACCTACAAAGAAAATGTAAATTCTGAACATAGCTAATTTGGTGATGTAAAAGTCAAATTATCAAGTCCGCAGAGCTAGCTGGTGATAACTGGGGCAGGGGTGGTGGTGGTTCAATTGTGTGAAGTGAGAACCGTTATCCCTAGACATATTGCCACCAATTTCCACTGGTCCCAAGAGGGGTCCACCATAGGGTGTGAGAAAATGTTACTCCTTTTCAATTTCCAAACTTCTTCATTGAGCAGGAGACCGTGATTCTTCTATTTTCTACCATCGCCTCTCAAATTACAAATGTAATTTCCAGAATTTCTAAAGAGGGATGGAGAAAATAATACTAAATATAACTCAGAAATCTCACCCAGAGCGATTCAAAATCCTTTCCATGGAAAGGCCTCATCCCTGTTTCTCCCTTCTTCCATACCCTTCCTTGCAAGTAATAGAATGTTCCCCTATGTGTCTTAAGAAAAACAAACCTTCACTTTTACTATCAAATCCAGAGGCACTACAGTTCCAGACTGAATTGGTTCTGGATCTGATTCTCTGATTCTCTCTTGGCTCTTATCCTCCTAGGCATAAAATGGCTGCCTCAGCTCCAAGCATCATGCTCTCATTTTACGTTGCCAGAGACAGAACGGAAGGTAGAGCAGTGATTTCTCTCATATTCACAGGAAAACCATAGAGTTTATCACTTGAATTAGAATTTTTTTCAAGTGAAAGAAAGTATTATTAGTAATTTTACCAGGACAATACACATAAACCAGCACTATCTCAGAAAAGTGAGATATGTGCTCGCCTTACTTATTAGAGACAAAAGCATTTCCCAGAAGCCCAGGGAGTTTGGAAGGGGCTCCCCTTCCCTGAGCACACTGATGCCCATACAGGCTTCGGTTAATAAGGAAGAAGGTGGGTTAGCTGTTGAGTAGGCAACAAACTGTATCTACCATCAATCCAGGTCCATGACAATAAAACTAAATTTCCTCTAAATGGAGAAGGAGACCTGCTTTTCTGAGAACACAGCTGCAGAAGGAGGTAGAGCTGTCACGCTAGTAACCATCTTTCCTCCAGACTTAAATCCTCATAAACCCCATTATCAGACAAAAACCTTTCTATCGTCCCATTTGAGTTAGTATTCTCAAAGTGCATAGAGCAGTGCCCTACGCTTGGGATGAGCTCACAGTCGGTCTTTCAGTGAGTGGGCATTCCACAGCTCAAAGCAGGAACATCTACCTGCAGGCAAGGATGCTGATGCCGGGAGATATATTTCAGTCTGAGTGTCGGGTTGAATGGCATTTATACTCTCAAAGTTGAGAATTCTAGAATAAATACCTTGAGACTTTATTCTAACTTCATTCTCCAAGTCATAACAGTGAAGTATTGCCTCTTATACAATCTCTAACCATGCCATTTAAAAAATCATTTGATGTACCTTTAAGCAAAAATGCCTCAAAGTCCTGAAAGGTTATTCAGAAGGTTGGCAAGCTGTCAAACAGATGTGCAATCAAAACCTTTGTCATCCTTTTTGATGGTATCTGAATCATCAGAAAACACAAAACTAATATTCTGTTCCAAGACTTTGTTTCTTATGGTGGGAACACACATGTAACATGCCTCAAAAACTGTAAAATGCTGATGGTGCTGACTTAGTTCAAGTTCAGTATGTTCACAACCAAAGGGTAAATACTCACCTGTCAGATTTTGACTTTATATAGAGTATGATGGCTAAGGTCCAAAAACCAAGGCTTTGACACTCAGCATGAAAAAATACTTTTAAATCCTTATTATATTTCTATGACTAAATCTTGATTTCTATCTGGAATAACTGACAGTGAAGAGTGGGGTAAAGAAAATTTTTTTTACATTTGCCTAAGTCTGATGCCTGACTTAAGCTGCTGCAACAAATGGGCTTATGAACATGGTTGTAGGATGTATGTGCTTGTATGTCGTGTTTCAGGGGATCATGCGGGTCACTCAGGGAGAATCAGACCCAACCTCCCCTCTTCCAGAAGTATCTTTCCAACATCCCTGGGGACAGGAAATTAACCTACATGTCAACTGCTGATGCTCTCAGCTTGTGAAATATTGGAAACCCATAATTAAGTAGAAACCAATGGAAATCAGACAATGTTCTGGGTTTTACCATAATTATAACCCCATTATTCTAAAGTGAGAGGTTCTACTCAGTTTTTAGAATGTGTTGGGGAAGCACCTCCCTTTCCATGAATGTATAATATGCCCAAGAAATAGAGACCCAACTATATTTTAGACTTTGGCTCCTGTGACAATTTATCAAGGAGGATTGGTACTCTTATGAATATTCTTCTCAAATGATAGTGTATATACTCTAATCAATCTAGTCTATTTTTAACCAGATCTTTAGTATTTCATTATTGTTTTGGTCCACACTGAATTGTTCAAAAACAAACTCAAAACTATCAACTTAAACATTAAAAAACATTCTATTCCCCCATGTAATGAACAAGGGCAATTCTGACGTTTTAGTGATTCCCCTCTATGGCAGACTTTTTTCATTCAACAAAAAAAGAAGTGATGACATAGGCAAGATATTAGAAAAGTGCTTTCCAGGAAAAGTCATTTTTGGACTTAAATCATTTCCAATGAGGAAAGACGAAGCAGTTTTGTACCTGTCTGACAAAAGGAACTTCATCCGGCACCTTGCAAAGTGAACTTGTCACAGTCTCCTGCTAAGTCTCAGATTGAACCCTGATGTCACCACGTCTGTGCATTGCAGTTCTGTGTGCAAAGCTCTCATATCAAAACATGTCATCTTAGGAAAGGCGCAGAAGTAAAATGCAGTCTTCGGATCCTGTCCAAGCATATTAGAAGGTTGACAAACAGACTTGGAGGTAAAATTTTTCTTCTTCAACAATGGTCTCAAAAAGCCACAGAAACATGTTCTGCATGTGTGCTTTTAAACATGCCCCATTTATCTAGCCTACAATTGTGTATTGCTTGGCAAACGGGAGTATTATTTTAGGCTGAGGACAAATTTCATCAAACTGTGGATGATCTGCCTCAAGCTTCCCAGGCAGTGGTTAGCTCAACGGGGTTCTCAGTAAAGGCATGCCTAACTCAGGAAGGCCCCTGAGGAGGAAGGGATTAGAAAATAAAGCAACTCCAATAATGAGGTTTTTGTTCCTGAACTGTCTCCACACTCTTGTATTGAAAACAAAACCCCCTAAATAAGTCCAGTTGTTCTCAGTACGCGAGGTCACACTGTCTTCTCCGGGGTGGAAATCAAGTCTCCTCTATAGGATTAATGACTGAAACAGGCTGGGGTGGCTTGAGCCAGCAGTGCCAAAATTTAATATAAGACCTTCGCAGCCAAGTCGCCCTTCAAACTCACAGTGCTGAAATAGTTTCTCTGCTTTTTTGTGACACGTCTGTTCTAGAACTTGAGTTCTCTTTTCACCTCTACGTTATGTATTGACTTAAAAAGATGCTCAACTTTTAAAAATTAAATGGAAAAATATACATAGAAGTAATATTGTAAGACAGGAGTAGTTATTCTGGGGTGTAAGTTAGGAGTAGTACTTACATTTTTATTTTTCAAGTATTCCTAGAACTCTTCAATGAGTATTTATTTGCATAAAGAAAAATAAATGCACAGAAAACTAATAGTCACAATAATTGTGTTGTATTGCTGACATATTCTCTTTCTAAAATAAAGCTTCTAGATTTGTCTAAATGCAAATTTATGCAGTTCCCTTCAGTAGGTTTATTTTTACTCAACTTATTTCACCTTCTTCATTTCTTCAGAATTTCTAGATTTATTTTAAGTTGGAAAGAGCTGCCTCTGGTCCTGTTTAACAGACCTTTTAGACATTAGTTTAATACGAATAGATTATGTATACTGTGTTGCAACATATAAATACCTTCCAAGCATCTGCATATTGCTCCTTCTCAGAGACATGTCTTAGGGTAGGGAAATTATGTATCTATGCATTGTGTGCAGCTGTAACTATGAGAGCTTAAGTGGAAAAATAATACAGGACCTAGTCTCTAACCTGAAAGTTTTATTTATTCATTATCTGTTCAAATGTTCCCCAAAGTAAACTAATCTGAAGCCCCAGAGTCCTGAATGATAAAGTGTGGAAGAGATGTTCTAGATCTGGGAGATTCTGAGGGCAGGGTTTATCAACTTTCTGCCTCTTACAAAATATAACTTTAATAGTGTTCCAGTAGAATACTTGATTTTTGAGGAAGCCTGCATACCAATGAGCCTGCCGGGTTGGTTAGCTGTAAAATGTACTCCCAGGTGAATCATTTAACGGTGCCTTCTGGTGCACTGCAAGAGCCCCTTTTAAATACAATTTCCACATTAATTTGAAATTATTCACGTGCCTGTCTGTCACTCCGGACAGGAGGGCAGAACATGTGTTTCTCCTTCCTCTTCAGTCCTACCAGAGTGCTGAGTACTTAGTTGACACTTACTAAATATTTATTCAGTGATTCACTTAACAGGGTATTGATTATTTGAACTTTTAGATGAATAAAGCTATAGGAAGGAAATGCTGTTTTAAGAAGGCCTGTGCAATGACACAGGTTAGGCAAGGCATGACACTTCAGTAGCCTCCTCTGTCCAATCCTGTTCCCCCCTCCCTTCTTTTCACGGGTGTTGATCCCTAATTAACATCATGCATCCCAAAGTCTGTTTCAGCGTCTTCTGCCAGAGAATCCAACCCATGACCAACTGGAATAAAATATAAGACAAAGCCTTCAAGGCAAAATACCTCAGTGGCCTCTGCACAAATGGCACATCCTCAAAGAGGCCTTTGCTGACCCCTGTCCCTAAAGTTCTTCCCCTCGATCACTCACGCCCATTCCATCACTCTTCATTTCCCTGTGTTGCTGTAGTTTCCTTCCTAGCAGTATCTCTTCCTGGATTGCTCAGTGTCTCCCTGCGCCAGAAGATAAATTCCATAAAGCGAAGACTTTGACTTATTCATTGCTGTTGGCCCAGCCCTGAGAGCACTGCCTGCAATACAGTAGGCATTCAATAATGAATGAATGAATGAACCACTGGTAGATTTATTATCTTAGAAACATAAAGGGAAAACCTAGAAGCCAGGTTCTATATATTGAAATTTTAATAAGAGTTCCTTCCTATGGTTAACTTAAAAAAAAATCACTGAATATATCGAATAGCCTCAGCAGTTAATTGGATTCAGCAGTTCTAACTATAAGCCTTTGTGCAATCATGGAAATAATTACTAATTCATAAATCCTGAACCAATAAAAATCGGAGTCAGACCTAAGAGGATCATCACCCATCTTCCCCCAAATATTGTATTTTGGCTTGGTTTCCATGTAACTTTTTTGTGTTTTGTTTTGTTTTTAGAGAAAACTCCAAGGGTATTTGTTTCGTGAAGATCTCATTCTTTTATAGGCTACACAGGGAGATCACAATAGAGGAAAAAGCAACGGCCAGGAAGGGAAGGGTAGAACATTATTCAATACAGGTTCAGCCTATTCATTAATTTACCTTAAAAGTGTGTTTTTTGTTTGTTTGTTTGTTTGTTTTTGCGGTACGCGGGCCTCTCAACGTTGTGGCCTCTCCCGTTGTGGAGCACAGGCTCCGGACGCGCAGCCTCAGCGGGCCCAGCCGCTCCGCAGCACGTGGGATCTTCCCGGACCGGGGCACGAACCCGTGTTCGCAGGTGGACTCTCAACCACTGCGCCACCAGGGAAGCCCTAAAAGTGTGTATTTAAAAGGGTGTGTTGAATGGTTCCTATGATCTGAGCGTAATGCTAGACCCCTTACCTCATATGGAATGTATATAAGTAGGAAAGACAGATAATAGACAGGTGAACAGGTAAGGAAACCAAATGATTATCGCTGTGAAAACCCCTTAAAAGAAAAAAAAGAGTGCTATCCATGATAAAGAGTAAAGAGATGCCAGGTGGGATTAAGATAGGATGATCACCTTCCCTAAGGAAGTGTCATTTAGGCCGAGACATAAGGAAAAGAAGGAACCATCCATGCAGTGATCTGGTGGATGGTAGATTCCATGCGAAGGGAAAAGAATGAGCAAAGATCATGAAGCAGGAATGACCCTGCTGGTTTGAGCAGGGTAGGAATTAGGAGGAGGCATTCATCTAGGTTGCAGAGTTCAAGGGGGTGCCAAAAAACTCAGAAAAATAATGCTTTAATGCAATATTTTCAAAATCAAAATTAATGCAAAGACCCATCTGTGATGAACAAAATACCAGTCTTTTAAATATAGGCATGTTCAGTATCATTGACTTTTCTTTTTGCCTCAAGCTCCAGTATAGCTGGGCATAACACTGGTAATGATCCTATCTTTAAATTTTTTATGTTTTGTGAGTTATTCACCTGACATTGGCCCCAGCCCTGAGAGTGAGAAACAGAAGCCGGGCAGAGTGGCTGGAGTGCAGTAAGTAAGAGGAGAGGGAAGCAGGGGCCATTCAGGCTGTGGTAGAAGCATGGATTTTATTCCTGGGGTCACGGGGAGTCACTGAAGTGATTTAAGCAAAGGTGTGTTAAGCCTCTGTTGACAGTTTTAAAAGATCATTCGCACTATGAGTGCTTGACCAGAAGTGGGGTGACTAGGGAGAAGCTTAGATGTGGGTTGCCCTAGATTGGTGTGGTGGTGGAAATATATTTTAGAAGTAGAAATAAGGCTTACTGATGTGAGGAAACCACAATGACCCCACCTTCCTGGTTTGAGCTGGGTGGATGGCGGTATCATTTACTGAGATAGAAAAGACTGAAGAAGGAAGGAGTGGATTGGAGGAAAGGGAGTAAATCAAGAATTCCATTTCTGGGGCTTCCCTTGTGGCCCAGTGGGTAAAACTCCGCGCTCCCAATGCAGGGGGCCCGGGTTCGATCCCTGGTCGGAGAACTAGATCCCGCATGAATGCCAAAACTAAGAAGCCCACATGCTGCAACTAAAAGATCCCGCATGCCGCAACAGTGACCCCGTGTGCCACAACTAAGACCTGGCGCAGCCGAAAGAAAGAAGTATTAAAAAAAAAAAAATTCCATTTTGGTTTGTTGATGTTTGAAATGCCATTGAGCCATATACTAGGTCAAATACACAACTGGAAATATGATTTTAGATTCTACAGGAGAGATCTGAAGTAGAGTTAGAAATTTGGGATGTACCAACATAGAGATGACTTTCAAAGCTTTGGAAACAGATCCAACCATCTAGGAGAGAGCTTACAACATGGCTTGTCAATCTTCACTATTCATTAGAATTAGTATTGTATCATTTCACATTTCACCTCTCAAACTTCAATTTTTCCTTGTATTTCCTACTTCACACTTCCTACTTCCCACTCACAAATGTAAAACTTTGTAATGCTATACTTTTGTTTTGCCTGCCCCCTATTCTTTTTTTTTTTTTTTTTGCAGTACGTGGGCCTCTCACTGTTGTGGCCTCTCCTGCTGCGGAGCACAGGCTCCGGACACGCAGGCCCAGTGGCCATGGCTCACGGGCCCAGCCGCTCCGCGGCACGTGGGATCTTCCCAGACCGGGGCACGAACCCGTGTCCTCTGCATCGGCAGGCGGACTCTCAACCACTGCACCACCAGGGAAGCCCCTGTCCCCTATTCTTTTGTACCATCGTCGTCCCATCTTTTACTTCTACATTCATCATAAACTCCACCTTAAAATGTTATCATTTTTGTTTTAAAGAGTCAGATGTCCTTAGAAGGGAAAAACGATATTCATTTATATTTACACATTTACCATGTTTTGTAGTTCTCATTCCCTTTCTATAGATCCAAATTTCCTCATGGTTTCATTTCTCTCCAACCTGAAGCATTTAGTTTCTCTTACAATATAATTCTGCTGGCTAAATATTCTGTTACCCTTCATTTATCTGAAAATGTCTTTATTGCACCCTCATTTTTTAAAAAAATTCAGTATATAGAAAATACAGCACAGAGACATTTGCTTTTTCTCTCACTTTCAAGGTGTCATTTGGTCTTCGTTGCCTTGTTTTTTGTCATTGTCTTTTGGTTCCATTGTTTTTGATAGGAAGTCTAGCCATCATTTGTAGCATCATTCTCCTCTGTAATGTGGCATCTTTCTCTGGCTGCTTTCAGGATTTTTATCTTTGGATTTCAGCAGTTTGACCATGATGTGCCTAGGTGTGGTTTTTTTGTGTTTATACTGCTTGGGGATCACTGAGTTTCTTGAATATCTAAGTTGATTTTTTTTAATCAATTTGGGAAAGTTAGGCCAGTATTTCTTCAAATATTTGTCTGCCACATACTCTTCTTTTTCTTAGACTCCAATTACACGTATACAAGACCATTTGATAGGCCCCCAAGGCTATGTTCACCTCTCCTTGATCTTTTTTCTCTATGTTCTCCAGATTGGATATTTTTTTATTGATCTTCAAGTTCACTGACTCTCTATTCTACCATCTTCAATCTGCTATTAAATCCACCCAGTGAAGTTTTCATTTCAGTTATTGTATTTTTCAGTTCTAGATTTTTCAAAAATTTTATAGTATAGAAAGAGAGATGGAAGGTGCAGAAGAGAAGGGAAATGGGATCTAGTGAAAAAGATGAGAGATTTACTATTAACAAATACACAATGAAGGGGAGGAAGAAGACAGGTTCAGATGAAGATCAACTTTTAGATTCTATCGTGAGGAGATTTCAGAACTCCGTTCAACAGCTTTTGATTTCTCAGTGAAATATGAAGCATGTTGTCAACTGGAAAGTAAGAGAGGCTTAAGGAGACAGAAGATGGTAGTAAGCTGTTATCTTCAAAAGTAGGAAAGTTTCTTTATTAGGGAAATGAGCAGGGTTTGTTACATGAAGATTGTTTTTGTGATTTTCTCCCAAGATGAGATGACATGGATGAAGATAATAGGAAGTTTTGCAGACAGGTGTGACAGAAGTAGAGAGAGGGCACAGATTTGAGTGCACTTGTTATGCACTCAAATGATGAACGAAAAGATGAATAGAGAGCAAAGTAAAGACACAAAGGAACTTGTGAGAAAGTGTTGGGATCACTTAAGTGAAGGTCATGATGAGTTTGAAGATCTGTGGCAGTGAGGATAGAAGCATCAGTGAGCCTGTGTAGAGTTGGGAGTGATCAAAGGATGGGATGTTTAAAACTGAGAATTTTAATTTGGTACAGTTTCTAGTAAAAAAAAAAAACCCAGCAAACATTTAGGATATGAATATGACAGGAGTTTGTGGTTAAGGAGATTCAGGGATTAAGACGCTAGGGTATACGATTGATAATAGGGCTTGGGAAGGTGAGAAATTTTACAAACCCAAAGGTAAACTAGGTACAGAGGAAGGACTTTGCAGAGAAGAGAGAAATTAGGAGATGTATCAAGCAGTATGTAGAAAAGAGTCCAGGTGATGACAGATACTTGGGAAAGAGAGTGAGACTTTTGGAAGGATCAGAAATAAACAGGGATGAAACAGGGGTGGTAGAACAAGTTTTGAATGTCCCTTAGAGGGTGAGAACTTACTTCTAAAGCTGTGGACCTCAATATTTAGCTCCTTCCAGCTCAAAAGCATTCTGGCAGCAAAATGATTTGTGAAAACTATGAGCCATTCTTCTGAAGGTCTCTGACACAGGCTTGGGCAAGCTGATGATGAACTCTACCTCAATGGCAATATCAAATCTGCCCAAAGATTTTTTTTTAAATGCATGTCATATATCTAGCTTTGAAGTTCCTCAACTATCCCTAAACCAAGTCAACATAATAAATTTAATAAATGTACAGATGGAGATTTTGTTTTCAATTTAAAGGGGAAATTAGTCATAGAACTATTTTAATCAATTGGCATGCATCTGAGTTTGTTCAGGAACAAAGCAGCAACATGTACCCAGAGGCCCTTTTGAAATGAGATTATCACACTCAAACGTAGTTTATAAGTGTAGTCTGAAGAAACTTTCTGTTCTCTTCATGTTATGGGCCAGATGAAGTAATATTAAAGAGGAGCGTATATGTTAGAACTTGAACTCAAGTGGTCCAGCATAGCTCCTTAAGCAAGCAGCCCAGACTCCTTCATGCTTGCAAGCTAAACAAGCAAACTACAGCATGGTTTCAAATTTAAAAACATCTTCATTACACATTCGTTGAAAAGGACCCTCTAAAGGTGAAGCCAGTCACATTTATAATATGATAGGTGCCCCTTCCATGGACTCTGACTTTTTGGAAATTTGTATTTTGGTATCTGTATTCTTTTTTGGTCTTTCCTGCTGCTCTTAGGGTGGGACCTGTTGTTACAAAGACCAACACCCTCAGTGTTGGTTGAGTTGTCACACCCTCAGTGTCTGACATATAGTAGGTACTCAAGAAGGATTTGTTGAGTGAGTGGATGTAGACAGTCAAAAGAGGAAACTAATGTAGTCTGGTAAGGAAATAAAAGCTGTAACCTCTTGAATCCAGGATCTAAGAGAGGATAATAGTTTATTTTCTCCATCTGTTTCTCATGAAAAGTAAGAGTTAAAATAATGACATGAGTAAGAAAAATGATCAGACCCACTCTTAAAATTAAGTTTTGAATAGCAGTGCCCTGAAAAAGAGAGTCTTAATGCTTCTAGGACAAAGAAAATGAAGAGAATTTACTGGCTTCCCATAATGTGCCAAGGAGTTGACTAGACCAAAAGGTTGTAGAAGTTCCTGCAGCATTCATAGAAATATTGAGACATTTGATAGTTGGTCTCTGTCTGAGTTAGTTCGGGCTGCTATATACAACAAAATGCAAGAGACTGGGCAGTGTATGAACAACAGAAATTTATTTCTCTCTGTTCTGAAGCCTGGAAATCTGAGATCAGGGTGCCAGTATGGTGATGGCCCTCTTCTGGCTTACAGGCTGCCAACTTCTCGCTGTATCCTTACATGGCAGAAAGAGAGCAAGAGAGTTCTCTGGAGTCCCTTTTATAAGGGCACTAATTCCTTTCATGAGGACTCCACCCTCATGATCTAATCACCTCCCAAAGTCCCCACCTTCTAATGGGGGTTGATATTTCAACATATGAATGGGGGGGCAAGAGGAACATTCAGTTCATAACAGCCTCTACCAACACTAAACTGAGCATAGCATTTCTTGGCATGTTGTAACAATTCACTCTAGGGTGACAAATAAAACAGGGATATCACAGTTGGCACTAGCTGCACCATTGGAATTTCTGGTTCAATCCTCTTCTCTTGGCTGCTACTTCGTATGGCTGCATGTACTATCACCTTTTCCAGTTACTTCAATGGAAAACAGGAGTGGATAAATTGTATCTCAATTCAAGGAAGAGGAAATTGGTATACAAACATATACTTTAAAAAGAAAAAAATATGGTGAATTGGCAGTATATTCAATATATAGTCATTGCGGTAGCAGAAATCTTAAAGGACAAAATCTAGATTTTGCCTCCAAAAATGATACAGCTAGGTTTCTCAACAGTAGCAATGGTAATACACTTCCTGTGGCCCACGACGTACCTATGATCACTGAGCACTTCCCTGCATGGCTGTCTGCAGCCACAGTACTTTGCACTGATTCATGTATTTCCTTTGTGAATATAAGCCCTGTTTTTCTCATTACAGTAAAGATTTACAAAAGGAGATGTACTTCCTCTTTTTGTTCTTTTCTTCTGTGTCTCTGCCTTTTCTTCTGTCTTTGCAGTTTTCTTTCCAACTTTCTCTTTATTTAATCTCCAAAGGGGTTATCTCAATTCATACGTCTCTATCCTTATTTACTACCACATCCTCACCCTCACCCTTAACTCCTTGGCTCTCTCATAGTCTTGGAACTTGACTGAGTAAACGGAAAGAGTTCCATGCAGAAGGGTCAGAAAGAGTTAGTCTTGGGTAGGAGTTTACTTAAGTCCTACCTCTTCTTCGGTGCATCTCTTGGAGCTGTAGAGCCCTGTGAGAAGATGGAGGCTTAGCTTTACAATCATGTCATTCACGCTGGGGCAGGAAAAGAATGTCCAGCCTTTGGAATGAAAAAAAAAAGGTCACCTCTGACCTCAAGGGCTGAAATATGGAGGTGGGGGAAGGACAACTCATTCTAGCTGTAGTGTGTAGCCAAGACTGGAAACTCCTCAGACCCATCTACCTGCTGTGGCACCATAGGAATGCCTGGGGGAATGTGTGTACTTAAAACCCAGAAGAGCTGGTAACTTTAGGAACCCAGTTCTGGGGAAGCTCAGAATGACATTAAATGAGCAAAACAACTGAAGACTTCTCGTCTCTAACCCAGGACCTAGATCACCAAAACTCCCTTCTCTAGTGGACACATATCACCCCAGGCCCAGGTTATGGGACTTCAGTGCCATGCCCGTCGACACATCACTGTGGAGCTTCCAGCAATGGCTGGCATGGCGCCGGGTGGCCTGATCGTCAGTGATTCAACAGCATAAAGACGGTGACAACTACTCCCAAAATAAGAGGACTGTTTGTGGACTGAGGTTGCCTGGATTTCTGTCAAGAGGAGATGATCAAATTCATTCTAGATTCCTGGGCAGAGTGAACACTGTTGAAGTTCTTGGAGAAATTCCGGGAGGGGAAGCAGGAGGGAGAGAAGAATAAAACTATTTGTGATAGATGGAGGGAGAAACCATGACATTTAACGTTAAAAGTAATGAAATGCTGTTCTACGCCCAGAGGTCACATGCAGACAATTCCCGCACAATGAAGCACCAGGCAGCTCTCTCTGGAAGGAGCACGGGTTGTTCAGTCAATGCACAGGGCAGCCCAGAGGGGCTGCATGTCTGTACCAGGGATCGGTGGATAAATGCCTCAGTTTCCTCACCCCTCAAGGAGATGTTGCTGAGGTTTCTCACACAGTTTCTCACAAGGTCCCAGGGGGATTAAGCCTCAGTTGTCCATAGGTAACCTGCTCATTTGTGTTCTCCTAAGGGGTTTGCTCCCTTCCCTGTCCTACTTCCCCACTCCCTGAAGTGCTTCCTGGGACAAGCTCTCCTCCCCTGATAGTAGAGAGAGAGAGAGAGACTGAAACCGACACACAAGAAGGGCTGGGTGGGAGTGAACACTGTTGAACAACAATGGTCCCACATGGGTGAGACCCAGAGGGGCTCCTGAGCTCAGCCTCACCTGCTGGTGCAAGAAGCTGTCCCAAGGGCAGGCTTCTTCACAGCTCCACCCTGGACACCAGCCTCCACACCACCATAGACGGAGTGCAGCTGGAGGAGGGCACACCTAGGTGGGGCAACCTCTGTGATTTTTTTCCAGGTTGGCCTTGCCCAGTGTGACGTGGTCAGCCAGGCAACACCACATCTTAAGCACCCATCTGTGCAGGACTCACTGAGGAAGGGGAATGGGGTCCAGGCCTTGAGAGTGTTGAGCCTATTGTTGGGGGGAGGGGTGGGCCGGCCACTTGGCCGTGCCTTCACCTTAACAGACAGCCTCCAGTTGTGGCTTCTGAGGTTCAATGTGCAGTCACTGGAGTGTACTGAAATAGTTCCAGGAAGGAATGGTCTCCATGCAACTTTAAAGTTGTAGTGTTTCCTGTACTGGGCTTGGAATGGATTTCTTTAATGAGTCTTGAAATTAACATGTGAGTAGCAGCATCACACATCATCTGTGCGTGTGTGTGTGTGTGTTAAGACCATTCATTTGTTCAATGGAACACTTTAAAAAATATACCACATTCTTCCTATCCTATTCTGACACATCTTTGTTTTTGAAAGGGTCAGGGCCTCAGTAAATGCTAATGGCTCAGGTCACACCTGACCTCTGAGAGACCTGGAAAGGCCATGGACTAGAGAACTCAAACCAAACCCAAGCCCCATTTCTGCAGAAGTTGAAAACTTCCCAGCCATAGGTCCCAGCAGCCCTCCAGGGCCCCAGACTCAGCTCTGCTATCAGCTGTGGGATGTTGGGTCAGTCACCCAAAGTCTGGGCTCTGTCTGTGCAATGCAAGGCTGGCAGGACAGCATTATACATCTGAGTTCCTCTGCCTGTGACATCTTAAGAAGTTAAAGATTTGCTACACAGCTTCCAAAGGTGCCCTGGATGAGTAGACCTCCTACAAGCCAGCTTCTTGCCTGCCGTTCGGAGGGGAAGTAAGCAGTACAGAGAGGAGGGGTGGCCTGGAAGCCAGGCACCCTGACTCTAGGCTCTTTGACAAAGTTTTGCTGGAGCAGACTCTGGCCTGGGGGGTCCAGCAGGAGGCTGGACCCAAAGGACTAGGTCACACCTCATTTGTTCATCAGGTATTAACTGTCCTGGCTCTGTTCACCTCTGGTGATTGAACATGGACAGGAGAGGTTCCTGCCCCGCCTGGGGCTTACAGTCTAGAAGTGGGGAGGACATCACTATCTGAAATGACTTTATTTATAGTTTAAAGCCATTATTTTAAAAAGGGGGAGAATCATGTGAGGGGTGTGTGAAGTGGGGATGGGGGAGGGTGGAATGGTCGGAAAAGGCCTTTCTGAGCTCTTCCAGTTCTGAACTAACTTGCCCCTGACCCCATCATTTTCACCCTGAGGGTCTCGGTTCTCGGTTTCTACAGCCCACAACGAAAGGGGCTGGCCTCCCCTCTTCCTGCTCAGCGGGGTTCGACTCCCACGCTCTGCGATCCACTTCCCCAGCGGGCCAGGCTGTGTGGAAACAGGCCGGGCCCTGGCTCCCCGCCGCTTACCAAGGACTAACCGTCCCAGGTGTCCCCTGTTAAGCGGCCGCCGGAGCCTCCCTTCCACCCCGCGGAGAATTCCCGAAGAGCCCGAGGCCCGGGCTGCTCGCGGCGGGCGGGGCCCACCTATCTTGGCCCTGTCACGCCCCTTCCCGGGCATCCCAGGTGGCTCGGGGCGGGGAGGGGCCGCACCAACGCCAGCCAGCCGCCAGTGAGCTGCTAGCCGGGACCGGGGCCGGGAACAGGGAGCCGGCCGGACGCGCGGACAGGCCCGGCGAGCGCGGCGGAGCTGGTGAGCCGGGCGGGCACAGCGGGCGGGGGGCGGCGGTCGGCGGGGGACGGCGGGCTCCGCGCCCGGGTCCTGCGGGGCCGAGCGGCTGCGGCGGGCAGTGCGGGGCTCCCCTGCCTGGCGCGCCGGGGGAGCGAGCGTGCCGGGGCCGCGGCACAGCGGAGGGGTCGGGGCCCCGTAGCTGCCTGGGGGCCAACAGCTGCGACCCTCTGCACCGGGCTGGAGCTGGGGGCGGGGGCGGGCGCGGGGACAGGGCCGGGGCTGCGTGGGTCTCTCGGCGGTGCGGAGGCGCTCTGTCCGCGGCGCTGGTGGGGAGAGGGGAGGCTGGGGGTCCCACTGCTGCGGAGAGCGCGGAGCAGCGCGGGGGGCTCAGGCCCGCGGGGGAGACGCGAGCGAGCTCCCGCCTTTCCCTCTGCGGCGCTTCCCAGGGGCCCGCTCAGGTGTCACTGCTCCTTCTTCCCGGCGCTTTACTTTTGTTGCTGGTGTTGAGTGTCCGACATACACCTGGGTTAGTTACCTGGGGCTTCCAAAAAACTGGGTATGCAGGGCTGCTGTGACTCCAGAGGCCTGCGCTTGTAAGGCTCCATCCAGGTCTGTGTGTCCTGGGGCGCTGTCGGGGGTTGGGGTGGAGGCGGAGGGTGCGCTGCATCTCCCAGGCCCTGGCCATCGGTGTGATAAAGTGGAAAAAGTCTAGAATTTAAGTTCTAGTTACTAGCTGTGTGACCTTGAGCAAGTTGCTTAACTTCGCTGATTCTCAGTTTGCTCAGAGGTAAAAAGGGTATTATAATCATTACAACGGCCTGAAGTTATACGATGTTCATAAAGCCCATAGCACGTTGCTTGATGAAAGTTCTCTCCATTTTTTCCCTATGTGTTAATGTAACACTACATGCCTTCCAGAGGTCCCCACTCCTTTCTGAACAGAAGGGAGATCCAGGAGGCTCAGAGTACCCTCCTTTAGGAGGGAAGGTGGTGGTGTGTGGTTTGGGGGGTGGCATTTTGTCCATTCTAACTTGTTCATGGCTAGGCCTCCTCCAGGCAGTTTTACTTCCTGACACCATTCTAGAAGCCCGGTTTGAGAGGTGACAGTGCACAGGTCCTGAATATAGAAGGGATGTTATCGGCTTGCTTTCATCATTACTGACTGTATTTGTCAGAATTCTTTTCTTTGGGTTGGGTTTGGTCACTTGAAAATTGCTTTATGCAGTATAGAAATTGATTGGGTCACATAAATGAAAAGGCTGAGGGTTTAGCTTTAGGCATAGCTTGATCCAGGGGCTCACATAGGGTTGCCGGGCTTGTTCTCTCTCTTTCCCTCTGTGTTGACTGTTCTTAGTATGGAGTGATAAAAAGCACGGCATCTCAGGCTTATCTGTTCCTTTAGAGAGAGGGGGGATAGGAGGATGTCTCTCTTTTCTTCCGTCACCTCCATCCTTATAGCAAACGTTATTGATACACTAGACCAAAGCAGGGCCAAGCCATCTCAGTGGACAGGGAGTGGGTTTCCACCATAGCAGTGGGTACTTTGCTCAGGTGCCACTGTGATAGTCACTCCCACCCCAGGTGCCGGGGATTGGGCAGGGACAGTTCCCAATGAGAGGTCTGACTTCTGGGCAGATAAAATAGGACCTGTTCATTGCATTATCTCTGCCTTTGCTCACTGCCGCCTAAAGGAAGTCTTTAGTAGAGTGTAGACTGCTTGGGTGCCATGTTCCATCTGTCAATTGTCAAGTCTTATCCCAGGCAAGGAAGGCATCCTGCATGTTCCTCTTTTGATTCCTTGTTTTGTTGTTTGTTGGTTGGTTGATTGATTCATTCAGCATTTAATAAACGCCCAGCATACACCAGGGCCTCTGCCAAGAGTGAACATGTTTGCTTTTGAGAAGCTCACAGTGTAGTTGGAGAGGCAGATGTGCAGAGAACAGAGTCTGGGACTGTGTAACCGTCTGGGGACAAGCAAAGACTTCCCAGGGAAACTGTACTTGAGCTCTAAATTGGAGATAGTAGGGGATAGTAGGAGGAAAAGTTGCAGGGACTTCCCAGGCCAAGCGGTGTGGTGTGGTAGGGTACTTTCTGTTGTAAGTAACACTAGTTAGGTTACTTTACTGTCTTGCTTAGGAAGTCTAGAGGTAGGTGGTTCAAAGTGGCCACAGTTCTGGGTTGGCTTCTTGAAGATTCTCTGGGTTTTCCCTGCCCTGCCACAGGGTGACTGGAGCTCCATCACGCCTTCACGTGATAACAGGTAGAGCAAAAAGGGAGGGAGACGGCTTGCTTCTCAGTGATTCTCTAGATAACAAAGGTCAGAATTTCTCAGAGGTTCCCTGTGTCACTGGCCAGAATGGTCATACGCCCGTGCTGAGCCAGTCACTGGCAAAGGAGGAGAGGGTGGCTGTGATTGTCATGGCCCAGCCGTGTTCTGGAGCTGGGGGAGGGGTCACCTTCCCTGAGCACATTGGTGCCCCTATCTGAAAATCGGAATTCTGTTAGCAAGGCAGAAAGCGAGACTGGCTTGCCTGTCGGGCGGTTAGGTAGCCGGTCACCCGTGTCTCCTGCAGGTGGTGACAGATGATGAAAGACATGGCCTTACAGGCAGCAGGAGAAGCTCAGGAAGTGTAGGGTGTGTCTGAGGGGAGGGAAGGAGCTGAGGTTGGAGGCGCAGTAGAGACAGGAAAACCCTGTGTTAGATGCCCTCTAATTATCACTAAGAAGCCTAAATCTCGGTCCCATTCCTCAAAGAGCTTACACTCAAAACCTGGGAAAGTTTTTCTGGGTCTGTCACAGTCCCATAGTAACAGCAACAGTGGCTCACTCTGTGGGGGTAACTGTGCGGGGATTAGGGTGGAGGAGTTTAGGGAGGGGCCGTGTGCAGTTTGAAGAAGCCTCACAGCTGGTTCTGCTGTGCCTCCCACTCCCCAGTGCCCCCTTCACCTTCTCCCCTGCCCCTTATTGAGAACATTTGCTCTAAATCATGTCTTTGTTTCGGCGCCCTTACCTGTCTTCAAGCTAACAGGCTGGGACTTGGAGAAGATGCAGTTAGTGGTAGATCCTGGACTAGAAAACAGTTCTCCTGATGATAGTACAGCAGGTGAATACTATATAATCGTGTTCAGTAGGGAACCAGCCTCCACTGTCTACTGCTTTTCTTTTTTTTAAACAGCATTTTTTAAAATTTTTTATCATTTGCGGTACGCGGGCCTGTCACTATTGTGGCCTCTCCCGTTGCGGAGCACAGGCTCCAGACGCACAGGCTCAGCGGCCATGGCTCACGGGACCAGCCGCTCCGTGGCATGTGGGATCCTCCCAGACCGGAGCACGAACCCGCGCCCCCAGCATCGGCGGCAGACTCTCAACCACTGCGCCACCAGGGAAGCCCATAAACAGCATTTTAAAAAATTTTTATTTATTTTTTGTATAGCAGGTTCTTATTAGCTATATATTTTATACATATTAGTGTATATATGTCGATCCCAATCTCCCAGTTCATCCCACCCATCCACCCACGCTTCCCCCCCTTGGTGTCCATACATTTGTTCTCTACATCTGTGTCTTGATTTCTGCCTTGCAAACTGGTTCATCTGTACCATTTTTCTAGATTCCACATATATGCATTATATATGATATTTGTTTTTCTCTTTCTGACTTACTTCACTCTGTATGACAGTCTCTATGTCCAGCCATGTCTGTACAAATGACCCAATTTCATTCCGTTTCGTGGCTGAGTAATATTCCAGTGTACCACATCTTCTTTAACCATTTGTCTGCTAATGGCATTTAGGTTGCTCCCATGACCTGGCTATTGTAAATAGTGCAGCAATGAACATTGGGGTGCATGTGTCTTTTTGAATTATGGTTTTCTCTGGGTATATGTGCAGTAGTGGGATTGCTGGATCATACGGTAATTCTATTTTTAGTTTTTAAGGAACCTCTATACTGTTCTCCATAGTGGCTGTATCAATTTACATTCCCACAAGCAGTGCAAGAGGGTTCCCTTTTCTCCACACCCTCTCCAGCATTTGTTGTTTGTAGATTTTCTGTTGATGCCCATTCCAACTGGTGTGAGGTGATACCTCATTGTAGTTTTGATCTGCATTTCTCTAATAATTAGTGATGTTGAGCAGCTTTTCATGTGCTTCTTGGCCATCTGTATGTCTTCTTTGGAGAAATGTCTAGTTAGGTCTGCCCATTTTTTGATTGGGTTGTTTAATATTGAGCTGCATGAGCTGTTTATGTATTTTGGAGATTAATCCTTTGTTGATTTGTTTGCAAATATTTTCTCCCATTCTGAGGATTTTCGATTCATCTTTATAGTTTCCTTCCTTGTGCAAAAGCTTTTAAGTTTCATTAGGTCCCATTTGTTTATTTTTGTTTTTATTTCCATTACTCTGGGAGGTGGGTGAAAAAAGATCTTGCTGTGATTTATGTCAAAGAGTGTTCTGCCTATGTTTTCCTCTAAGAGTTTTATGGTATCCAGTCTTACGTTTAGGTCTTTAACCCATTTTGAGTTTATTTTTGTGTATGGTGTTAGGGAGTGTTCTAATTACATTCTTTTACATGTAGCTGTCCAGTTTTCCCAGCACCACTTATTGAAGAGACTGTCTTTTCTCCATTGTATATCCTTGCCTCCTTTGTCATAGATAAGTTGACCATATCCCATAGGTGCGTGGGTTTATCTCTGGGCTTTCTATCCTGTTCCATTGATCTATATTTCTGTTTTGGGGCCAGTACCATATTGTCTTGATGACTGTAGATTGTAGTATAGTCTGAAGTCAGGGAATCTGATTCCTCCAGCTCCATATTTTCCCCTCAAGATTGCTTTGGCTATTCACTGTCTTGTGTCTCCATACAAATTTTAAGATATTTTTGTTCTAGCTCTGTAAAAAATGCCACTGGTAATTTGGTAGGGATTGCACTGAATCTGTGGATTGCTTTGGGTAGTATAGTCATTTTCACAATATTGATTCTTCCAATTCAAGAACGTGGTATATCTCTTCATCTGTTTGTGTCATCTTTGATGTCTTTCATCAGTGTTTTATAGTTTTCTGAGTACAGGTCTTTTACTTCCTTAGGTAGGTTTATTCCTAGGTATTTTTTATTCTTTTTGTTGCAGTGGTGTATGGGAATGCTTCCTTAATTTTTCTTTCTGATCTTTCGTTGTTAGTATATAGGAATGTAAGAAATGTCTGTGCATTAATTTTGTATCCTGAAACTTTACCAGATTCATTGATTAGCTCTAGTAGTTTTCTGGTGGCTTCTTTAGGATTAGCTATGTATAGTGTCATGTCATGTGCAAACAGTAACAGTTTTACTTCTTCTTTTCCAATTTCTATTCCTTTTATTTCTTTTTCTTCTCTGATTGCCATGCCTAGGACTTCCAAAACTGTATTGAATAATAGTGGCGAGAGTGGACATCCTTGTCTTGTTCCTGATCTTAGAGGAAATGCTTTCAGTTTTTCACTATTGAGAATGACGTTTGCTGTGGGTTTGTCATATATGGCCTTTATTATGTTGAGGTAGGTTCCCTCTATGCCCACTTTCTGGAGAGTTTTTATCGTAAATGGGTGTTGAATTTTGTCAAAAGCTTTTTCTGCATCTATTGAGATGATCCTATGGTTTTTATTCTTCACTTTGTTAATATGGTGTATCACACTGATTGATTTGCATATATTGAAGAATCCTTGCATCCCTGGGATAAATCCCACTTAATCATGGTGTATGATCCTTTTAATGTGTTGTTGGATTCTGTTTGCTAGTATTTTGTTGAGGATTTTTTCATCGATGTTCATCAGTGATATTGGTCTGTAATTTTCTTTTTCTGTAGTATCTTTGTCTGGTTTTGGTATCAGGGTGATGGTGGCCTCAGAATGAGTTTGGGAATGTTCCTTCTTCTGCAAATTTTGCAAGAGTTTGAGAAGGATGGGTTTTAGCTCTTCCCTAAATGTTTCATAGAATTCACCTGTGAAGCCATCTGGTCCTGGGCTTTTGTTTGTTGGAAGATTTTTAATCACAGTTTCAATTTCATTACTTGTGATTAGTCTGTTCATATTTTCCATTTCTTCCTGGTTCAGTCTCAGAAGGTTGTGCTTTTCTAAGAATTTGTCCATTTCTTCCAGGTTGTCCATTTTATTGGCATAGAGTTGCTTGTAGTAGTCTCTTACAATGCTTTGTATTTCTGCCGTGTCTACTGTAACTTCTCCTTTTTCATTTCTAATTTTATTGATTTGAATCCTCTCCCTCTTTTTCTTGATGAGTCTGGCTAAAGGTTTATCAGTTTTGTGTATCTTCTCAAAGAACCAGCTGTTTAGTTTTATTGATCTTTGCTATAGTTTTGTTTCTATTTCATTTATTTCTGGTCTGATCTTTATGATCTCTTTGGATTTTGTTTGTTCTTCTTTCTCTAGTTCCTTTAGGTGTAAAGTTAGGTTGTTTATTTGAGAGTTTTCTTGTTTCTTGAGGTAGGATTATATTGCTATAAACTTCCCTCTTAGAACTGCTTTTGTTGCATCCCATAGGTTTTGGATCATTGTGTTTTGTTGTCATTTGTCTCTAGGTAATTTTTTATTTCCTCTCTGATTTCTTCAGTGATCTCTTGGTTATTTAGTAACGTATTTTTTAGCCTCCATTTGTTTGTGTTTTTTACATTTTTCCCCCTGTCGTTTATTTCTAATTTCGTAGCATTGTGGTCAGAAAAGATACTTGATATAATTTCAATTTTCTTAAGTTTACTGAGGCTTGATTTGTGACCCTAGATATGTTCTATCCTGCAGGATGTTCCGTGTGCATTTGAGAAGAAAGTGTAATCTGATGTTTTCGGTTGGAATGTCCTATAAATATCAATTAAATGTATCTGGCCCATTGTGTCATTTAAAGCTTGTGTTTCCTCACTAATTTTCTGTCTGAATGATTTGTCCATTGGTGTAAGTGAGGTGTTAAAGTCCCCCACTATTATTGTGTTACTGTCGACTTCCTCTTTTAGAGCTGTTAACATTTGCCTCATGTATTGAGGTGCTCCTATGTTGGGTGCATATATATTTATAATTTTTATATCTTCTTTTTGCATTGATCCCTTTATCTTTATGTAGTGTCCTTCCTTGTCCCTTGTAACATTCTTTATTTAAAGGTCTATTTTTCTGTTATGAGTATTGCTACTCCAGGTTTCTTTTGATTTCCATTTGCAAGGAATATCTTTTTCCATACTCTCACTTTCAGTCTGTATGTGTCCCTAGGTCTGAAGTAGGTCTCTTGTGGGCAGCATATATATGGGTCTTATTTTTTATCCATTCAGCGAGCCTGTGTCTTTTGGTTGGAGCATTTAATCCGTTCACATTTAAGGTAGTTATCGATATGTATGTTCCTATTACCATTTTCTTAATTGTTTTGGGTTTGTTTTTGTAGGTCCTTTTCTTCTCTTGTGTTTCCCACTTAGAGAAGTTCCTTTAGCATTTGTTGTAGAGCTGGTTTGGTGGTGCTGAATTCTCTTAGCTTTTGCTTGTCTGTAAAGCTTTTGATTTCTCCATTGAATCTGAATGAGATCCTTGTCGTGTAGAGTAATCTTGGTTGTAGGTTCTTCCCTTTCATCACTTTAAATATATCGTGCCACTTCCTTGTGGATTGTAGCGTTTCTGCTAATAAATCAGCTGTTAACCTTATGGGAGTTCCCTTGTGTGTTATTTGTCGTTTATCCCTTGTTGCTTTTAATATTTTTTTTTGTCTTTGATTTTTGTCAATTTGATTACTATGTGTCTCTGCATGTTTCTCCTTGGATTTATCCTGCCTGGGACTCTCTGTGGTTCCTGGACTTGGGTGGCTATTTCCTTTCCAATGTTAGGGAAGTTTTCGGCTATAATCTCTTTAAATATTTTCTTGGGTCCTTTCTCTCTCTTTTCTTCTTATGGGACCTCTATAATGCAAATGTTGTTGTGTTTAATGTTGTCCCAGAGGTCTCTTAGGCCGTCTTCATTTCTTTTCATTCTTTTTTTCTTTATTGTATTCTGCAGCAGTGAATTCCACCATTCTGTCTTCCAGATCACTTATCTGTTCTTCTGCCTCAGTTATTCTGCTGTTGATTCCTTCTAGTGTTTTTTCATTTCAGTTATTGTATTGTTCATCTCTGTTTGTTCTTTAATTCTTCTAGGTGTTTGTTCTTTAATTCTTTTAGGTTTTGTTAAACATTTCTTGCATCTTCTCACTCTTTGCCTCCATTCTTTTTCCAAGGTCCTGGATCATCTTCACTATCATTATCATGAATTCTTTTTCTGGAAGGTTGCCTATCTCCACTTCATTTAGTTGTTTTTCTGGAGTTTTATCTTGTTCCTTCATCTGGTACATATTCCTCTGCTTTTTCATTTTGTCTGTCTTTCTGTGAATGTGGTTTTCGACTGTCTGCTGCTTTTAAAGCATTTAGCCTGTTTTCATTTGAAGTATGAAGTGCAAGCTGCTTTTTGTTTCCATTTGACATGGTGGACATTGGTGGGCATTTGGAGTTAGATTGACAAGCAGGATGCTACTTCTTATGATCCACTGTCCTCAGTACCTACTTAGCACAGAAATTGGCAGAAAGATCTAGTCACTAATCCTGGAAGAAAGGAGGGAGTGTAGGGCAGCATATTTTGTTGTTTCCATCAGCAGTCCTGCCAAGGGCTGCCCAGGATCACTGGCAGAGTGTGAGGGAATGAGGTAGAGAGATGCATTGGGCAGTCATTCATTCACAAATATTTATTGAACACCTACTGGGTGCAGACACTGCTCTGGGAATAAAAAGAGTATATAAGAAAGACAAAGTCTGTTCTCTGAGCTTACACTTTCCTGGAAGGAGACATATTTGTTTTGTCTCCTGTGTCAGGTGATGAGAAGTACTATAATGAAAAATAAGGTAGGTTAAGTGAAGACTGCAGTAGTTTGAAACAAGCTGGATATAGTACTACAAATCATCAAAGTTTAGTCTCTCTCCGTTTTCCAGCAGAGAAATATGGCCAGAGTTGGTATGGTATTGGGCAAATAAAGACGTTCATTTGGAGGAACGGGATTATGTATTGAATAACTTGATCTTAAAGGATTTCTTTCATGCAGAATCTCTTTGTTATACTTCGCATAGTTCCCAGACATGATTTACAATGAGTTATAAAACATAGTACCAAGTGATGAGAAATAAATGAAGAAATACAAGCAAAGGGAAAATAAAGTTCATTTCTTTCATCATTGTTTTCCAGAATTGTTTAGGTTTGGTAGCAGGGGAAGAAGGAAGTATGGTGATAAAAAATGTGGTGATTCATGCTCAGGCTTCATTATTTAAAAGATGACAAAATAGGGCTTCCCTGGTGCCGCAGTGGTTGAGAGTCCGCCTGCCGATGCAGGGGACACAGGTTCGTGGCCTGGTCCAGGAAGATCCCACATGCTGCAGAGCAGCTGGGCCTGTGAGCCATGGCCGCTGAGCCTGTGCGTCTGGAGCCTGTGCTCTGCAACGGGAGAGGCCACAACAGTGAGAGGCCCATGTACCGCAAAAAAAAAAAAAAAAAAAAGGTGACAAAATAAATTTTTGATGCCTCAGAAAGTTATCACTTTTTTGGGTCTGTGTGTAAAGAGTCAATTTTATTTGATAGGAAAAAATAGTGTCTATACTAAAGATGTATATGAAAATTATCTCCTGAGTTCAAAGAAATTTAATAGTATTTTTAAGGTCAGTATGAAGTGCATTAAATGTTAACAGAGATCGAAAGCCTAATTCCAGGGTCAAATAATATGGTATAAATAAAAATTGGTGAGAATTTAAGTTTGGACTTATAACTGGCTGGGAAAATATACAAATTCAAATTAAAATTTACAGCATACAAGTGTTATGCAGAGGTAATTTTGATGACCTGTTTTTATTGGCTTGTTTTCTTTTCTTATTGTTGAGTTTTGAGAGTTCTTTACATAATCTGGATATATGTCCTGTGTCAGAAATGTGATTTTCAAATAAATTCTCTTAGTCTGTGCCTTATCTTTTTATTCCCATAGCAGTGTCTTTCTCAGGGCAAAAGTTTTTTAGCTTTAGTAAACCAATGTATCAATTTTTCTATGGAATAGACTTTTGTTGTTGTATCTAAGATTCTTTGTCAAACTACAAGTCTTGAAACTTTTCTACATTTTCTTCTAGAAGTTTCATAGTTCTATGTTTTACACTTAGGTTTATGATCCATTTTGGGTTAAGTTTTATATAAGGTGTAAACTATGAGTCAAGAATTTTTTTTTTTCCATTTGGAATTCCAGTTTTTCCGGCACCATTTGTTGAAAAGACTATGCTTTCCCTAGAATTGTATGGACATTTTTGTAGATAATCAGTTGGCCATAATTGTAAGCATTTATTTCTGGATTCTCAATTTTATTCCATTGATCTGTAAGCCTACTTTGTGCCAACACTACACTGGCTTGATGCTGTGACTTTATAATAAATTTTGAAAATAGGTAGTATAAATCCTCCAAGTTGATTTCTTTTCAAAATTGTTACGGCTCTCCTAGTTCCTTGGCCTTTTCATATAGGTTGTAGAGTCAGCTTGTCAATATCTGCAAAAAGTCCTGCTGGGATTTTGAATGGGCTTGCATTGAATCTATAGATTCATTTAGGAAGAATTGATATCTTTACAATATTGAGTATTCCAGTCCATTAACACAATATTGTTTATCACTTTATTATTTCTGTTTTTATTTCTTTTATCAGCATTTGGTACTTTTCAGGATATAGACCTTCCACATGTTTTGTTAGATTTATACTTTAGTATTTCATTTGGGGGTTCCTCTTGTTGCTAATATAAAGAAATACAATTGATTTTTGTATTTTGATATTGTATTCTGTTACCTCTCTGAAGTCACTTATTCTAGGAGGTTTATTTATAGATTTTGGGGGATTTTCTACACAGACAGTCATGTTATCTGTGAATAATGACAGTTTTATTTTTTCCCTTCCAATCTGGACGCCTTTTATTTCTTTTACTTGCCTTATTCTACTGGCTAAGTCTTGTAGTACAATGTTTAAAAGGAGTGGTGAGAGAGAACATCCTTGCCTTCTTTCTCATAATAAGGGAGAAGTAATCTTTCACTATGAAGTATGTTAGCTGAGAATTTTTATAGGTGCCCCATGAGGTTAAGGAATTTCACTTGTATCCCTAGTTTACTGAGAGTTTTTATTATGAATGGATTTTGAATTTTGTTGTATACTTTTTCTCTGTCTATTGACAGGGTCATGTGATTTATTCATATTTACTATGGTGAATGACATTGATTGATTTTCAGATGTTGAACCAGCTTTGTATTCCTGGGATAAACCCTACTTGGTTGTAATGTATTTTTGGAAGAGACTGTGTAAGATTGCTGTTTTTTCCTCCTTCAGTATTTGGTAGAATTCATTAGTGAAACCATCTAGGCCTAGAGTTTTCTCTGATGGAAGGTTTTTAAACTACAAATTTAACTTCTTTAATAGATACAGGACAATTCAGGTTATCCAGTTTTTCTTGATAAGTTTTAATTGTTTATATCTTTCAAGGAATGGGTCTTCTTCACCTGAGTTGTCAAATTTATGGATATAGAATTGTTTGTGGTGTTCTATTATTCATTTAATGTCTTTGGGGTCTGTAGTGATGTTCCCCCTTTCATTCCTGATATTGGTAATTTGTGTCTTCAATCATTTTCTTAGTCTGTCTAGAAGTTCAGCAACTTTATTAATCTTTCACAGATCCAGATTTTGATTTCATTAATTTTTTGTTTTTCTGTTTTCAATTTTATTGATTTATGCCCTTTTTATTTCCTTCACCTTGCTTTGGGTTTAATATGCTCCTATTTTCTTAAGGGGTAAGCTTATATTACTGATCTGAGATTTTTCTTCTGTTTTAATATAAGCATTTAGTGCTATACATTTCCCTTTAACCACTGCTTTAGCCTGCATTCAACAATTTTGATATGTGCATATTCATTTTTATTTATTTAAAATTAAAATATTTAAAATTTCCCTTGAGACTTCCTCTTGACCCATGTGTTATTTCAAAATATGTCATTTACTTTTCAAATACTTGGGAATTTTCCAGAAGTTTTCTTGTTATCAGTTTCTAGTTTAATTCTCTTATTGTCCCATAATATAATTTTTATTTATTTATTTATTTATTTATTTTTGGCTGTGTTGGGTCTTCGTGTCTGTATGTGGGCTTTCTCTAGTTGTGATGAGCGGGGCTACTCTTCATTGTGGTGTGCAAGCTTCTCATTGTCATGGCTTCTTGTTGCGGAGCACTGGCTCTAGGTGCACAGGCTTCAGTAGTTGTGGCATGTGGGCTCAGTAGTTGTGGCTTGCAGGCTCTAGAGGTCAGGCTTAGTAGTTGTGGTGCACTGGCTTAGTTGCTCCACGGCATGTGGGATCTTCCCAGGCCAGGGCTTGAACCTGTGTCCCTTGCATTGGCAGGCAGATTCTTAACCACTGCCACAAGGGAAGCACCATCCCATAATATAATTTGCATGATTTTTATTCTTTTAAATTTGTTCACATTTATTTTATGGCCCAGAATATCTTGGTGAATGTTCAGTGTGCACTTGAAAAGAATGTGTATTCTGCTATTGGGTAGGATGTTCTGGAAATATTAGGTGAAGTTGCCTGATAGGTTTGTTCAGGTCTCCTGTGTCCTTATTCATTATCTATCTACTTGTTTTATCAATAACAGAGAGGCATGTTAGAATAGAATCTCCAACTACAATTGTCAATTTTAAAATTTCTTGTTTCAGTTCTGTCACTTTTTGATTCATGTATTTTGACCATTTGTTCTGAAGTGCAACTTTAATAGTATAATAGCTAGTTATTTTACCAGTGAAAGCAAGTTTTTTCTGGAATAGCCAAAGGAATTGCAATTCAGGATATGTGAACTATGGTATACCATAGGCAAATCCAAAAACAAGGAAGGGGAACTTACTTTTATAGGGAAAAGCGAAACTTGCAAGGAGCTGTAATAACCAAAGAGACCTGTTGCAGGAAACTGGGAGTCCAGTGTATGGAGGCTTCTCATTGGTTGGGCTGCTACAGTGTCTGATTGGCTGGACTGCCTTCCAGCAGAGAGAAGCAGCAGCAATACCTTCCTGTTTGGAGTAATAGATGGTGCATGGTGGGGCCTCAGAGCTCACCCTACAGGCCATCCCAACTCCAATTTTAGGGGAGGTTTTTAATTCCACAGTGCATACACATTTAGGATTGTTATGTCCTCTTGGAAAATTGATCCTGTTCTCATTATATAATATTCCTCTTTATCCTGGTTAATATTCCTTGCTCTGGGGTCTACTTTGGGTGTTAATAATATAGCTACTCCAGCTTTCTTTTGCTTAGTGTTTGCAGCCATATCTTTTCCTATTCTTTTCATTTTAACCTGTCTGTGTCTGTATATTTAAGGCACATTCCTTGTAAACCTCAGATAGTTGGGTCTTACTTTTTTTTTTTTTTTTTTTTTGGTACGTGGGCCTCTCACTGTTGTGGCCTCTCCCGTTGCGGAGCACAGGCTCCAGACGCGCAGGCTCAGTGGCCATGGCTCACGGGCCCAGCTGCTCCGCGGCATGTGGGATCTTTCCGGACCGGGGCACGAACCCGTGTCCCCTGCATCGGCAGGCAGACTCTCAACCACTGCACCACGAGGGATGTGCGGGTCTTACTTTTTAAATCAATCTAACAATATCTGTCTTTTAACTGGTGTATTAGACCATTCACATTTACTGTGGTGTTAATATGGCTTAATTAAAAGCTACCATCTTGCTAGTTATTTTCTCTCTGTTCCATTTTTCCCTATTACCTGAGCATTTCTTGATTCCCTTTTATCTCCACTTCTTATTTATGCTTCTTTAACATTTTTAGTGATTCCCCTAGAGTGTTTATTTATATCTATATATCTTTAATTAATCAGAGTTTACTTTCAAGTAATATTACACCATTTCATGTGTAGTCTAAGGAACTTTCAGCAGTATATTTCCAACCCTTCTCTTCCATCCTTTGTGTTATTGTTATTTTTTTCTACATATGCTGTAAACAAAATATTGTTACTGTTTTTGTTTTAGACCAAGGGTCAGCAAACGTTTTTTTTGTAGAGGCCCAGAAAGTAAATAGTTTGCTCTGAGGCCACATATGGTCTCTGCTGCATATTCTTTTTTTTCTGAAACAACACTTTAAAAATATAAAAACCATCCTTAGCTCACAGGTCATACAAAAACAGACTGCGGGCTGCATTTGGTTTGCAGGCCATAGTTTGCTGATTTTCTTTAAACATTCAGTTACCTTTTATAGCAATTAAATATCAGAAAAAGAAGAATTATATTTGACATTCATTTGTTCCATTTCTAACACTTTTCATTTGTGTAGATCCAGATTTCTGTCTGGCATCATATTCCTTCTGACTATAAAACCTCATTTAGTATTTCTTGTAGTGTAGGTCTTTTGGTAATGAATTCTTTCAGTTTTTGTTTGCCTATTGCAGTTATTTCTCCTTCATTTCTGAAGGATATTTTCACTAAGTACAGAATTCTGTGTTGACAGTTTATTTCTTTCAGTACTTCGAAGATGTTGCTTCATTGTCTTACTTGCATGCCTTCTGACAAGGTGTCTTCTGAAATTTTTATCTTAGTTCCTTTGTATTTAATATTTCATTTTTTCCCACTGGGTTTGAGACTTTCTTTCTTTTTTTTTTAGCTTTCAAAAGCTTTTAAAAACATTATAAAGTTTTATAAAATGTCACAAAATACAAGTTAAATCAGTCAGATATTTTGAATAAGCTTGCAATTTACTACAAAAGTCAAGTATTACAAATGCTTGTGGATTTTTATTTATAGGAATTTCCTGAGGATTTCATTTCTACCTATATAAAACCCCTTCACCATGTCCAATATGAACTATTTTTTTAAGTTCTCTCATTTAAACATTTAAAATTGCTGTACCATTTAAATTGCTTCAATTTAAGTATTTAGTGATACTTCTTTATATAAAAATACAGATACATAAAACAAAATAGCACCTATCATTTAGATTTTGGAAAGAAATGCAGCTTTTTAGTTAGCATTGAGGCAAAGCAGGGCACCTGCTTCTTTCCAATTGCACTTGGGTCTCTGCAGATATCCACTAGGCACTGAGAAACTCGCCTGTTCACCAGTGTGGGGAGTTCTGTGAATTCTAAGGAGGAGTTGAATTTTCCCAGCATCTCGCATAAATCTTGAATGTATCATGAGCCAGTCACAGTTTCCCGATGAAAATAATAACCTTCTGCCACAAAGTAACACATGACAAAGTCTGCTCCAGCAGGAAGTGTATAAACTGAGGCTGAATCCACCTGGTTAGGTTGACGTCCAGCTTGTCTGTCTGATGATCCACTACATCCAAAGGGATGACTGGCACATCGCGCTGGTTTCCCCAACATGCCTGAATGTTAAATATCTTGGGTCTTCCAACCAGGTTCTGACACTTGTCTCCTTTGAACAAGCCAGTCAGTGTCTGAATTTCAATTTTGGCATCATATGCATAGATGTGGTTGCCTTCACCATGACTCAGGAAAACACACAAAAAGTAATTGGCGTCTGCGTGGCTAGCAGTTGATACCTCATGAATTTTGAGCAGTAGTTCTTCTGCTTTAAGATCATCAAAGCATTTCACTTCAAATCCTAGATCTGAAAACCTGGGCTTAAGATTGTCTCTGTCGGGGCTGGTGCCCTGCCTGTGTGGCAGGGTTAAGTACCAGAAGATCCTCTCATGACTGAAGATTAAAGCAATTCCTCTCCTCTTGTGGTCCCTTTTGTACGTTTCTGCCGTATCAAACACTTCTCTGTTTATGAAAAGTTTAAAAAACAATCACTTAAGCCATATTAAATAATGAGCTCCTCCAAGCCCAAGGTCAACATATAGAGTAGATAGAGGTCTGCTGCATCCTCCTCCTCTTCCAGGCAGACAGACCACTGGTGTGCCCCAGAAAAGCCTCCCAGCCATACTGGCAAGGAAAGTCCTGAAATATTGGGTTGGCCAAAAAGTTCTTTTGGTATTTAAGTAAAAACACACATTTTCCATTTTCACCAAGAACTTTATTGAACAACATATTCACCATTTTGTTCCATTACCTTCTGCCATTTTTCAGGCTACTTCAATTCCATCTTCCCAAAACTTTTTACCTTTTTGCGCAAAGAACTGTTCCAGGTGCCTTTTACAGTCTTCCAGGAAATTGAAATTTTTTCCATTAAGAGAATTTTGTAAAGACCGAAATAAATGGAAATCCGAAGGTGCAATGTCTGATGAATACGGCGGACGAATCAGAACTTCCCAGCCAAGCTGTAACAGTTTTTGCCTGGTCATCAAAGAAACATGCAGTCTTGCATTATCCTGATGCAAGATTATGCGTTTTCTGTTGACTAATTCCGGACACTTTTCGTCGAGTGCTGCTTTCAATTGGTCTAATTGGGAGCAGTACTTGTTGGAATGAATCGTTTCATTTTCCAGAAGGAGCTCATAATAGAGGACTCCCTTCCAATCCCACCATATACACAACATCACCTTCTTTGGATGAAGACCGGCCTTTGGTGTGGTTAGTGGTGGTTCCTTTTGCTTGCCCCACAATCTCTTCTGTTCCACATTATTGTACAGTATCCACTTTTCATCTCCCGTCACAATTTGTTTTAAAAATGGAATGTTTTCATTATGTAAAGAATCACATGTGGAAATATGGTCAAGAAGGTTTTTTTTTTCACTTATGTGGAACCCAAACGTCAAAGTGATTAACATAACCAAGTTGGTGTAGATATTCAGCACTTTATTTGGATATTTTGAGTATGTCAGCTATCTCCTGCGTGGTATAATGTTGATTGTCCTCAATTAATGTCTTGATTTGATCGCTCTCAACTTCAGCTGGTCTACCTGACCATGGAGCATCGTTCAGTGAGCAGTCTCCAGCGTGAAGTTTTGCAAACCACTTTTGACACGTTTGATCAGTCACAGCACCTTCTCCATACACTGCACAAATCTTTTTTTGCATTTCGGTTGCGTTTTTACCCTTCTCATAGGGAAGCCATCTGTTTCTGTCATGTTTTGCTCACCTGCACCGCGAGCCCCACGGAGCCCTGGTGCCGAGCTCATTGCAGCTGAGTGCACAGCACTGATGCCTAGGCGGCCTCCTCTTCCTGCAGCCGGGCCACAGCCCCCCAAGATTTTCTTTTTGTCTTTGATTTGCAGCCTCTGATATGCCTCTGTGTGTGTGTGTGTGTGTGCGTGCACACACGTGCACATGCTCACATGTGCACATGCCTGCACATGCTTAGTTTTTATCCTCTAGCATTCTTGAGTTTTTGGTTCTGTGGTTTGGTATATTCATTAATTTTAGAAAATTCTTAGCAGTTATTTCTTCAAATATTTCTTTTGCCCTATTCTCTTTCTTTTCTCCTTCTGAAATTTCAACTACACCTAGGTTAGGACTTTTGGTATTATTCCATGGCTATTGGACACTTTGGTTTTGCTTCATTCCTCTCTTTGTTTCTCCTTATTTTAGTTGGGGATTTCTGTTGACCTGTTTTCAATTCACTGATTCTTTCCTTGGATGTGTCACATCTACTGAAGAATGCCTGTTGAGAGCATTTTTCATTTCTGTTATTGTGTTTAGCCTTTCCAGCATTTCCATTTGATTCTTTCTTATAGTTTCTATCTGTTTAAAAATATGCATTTGATCTTTCATGTTGCCCACCCTTTCTATTAGGGACTTTTACCATTAATTATGGTTATTTTAAATTCTGTGTCTGATAGCTTCCCCATATGTGTCATATCTGAGTCTGGTTCTGTTAATGGCTGTGTCTCTTGGCAGTGTTGTTTTTCTTGCTTTTTGTACGCTCTGTAATGTTTTGTCAAGATGTGGACCTCTTGTGCAGGCCATTAGAGGCTGAGATAAATAGATTTTATTCCTGGAGATGGAATGCCTTTCTATTTCTGCTAGCCCTTTAGTGTGGGGAATTGATCATTCTGGTCAGGAGTTGACTGGATTTGAGGTGTGTTGTTGGTGAGCCTATCCTCAGGGCACCACAGACTTCAGATTCCTCTAGTGACACCTTGAGTTTAGAGTTGGGGCTGGTTTGCTGAAGGGCTTTTCTCATTGTTTCAGTGTCAGCCTTCGGTCTTCCTTCTGCACTGTGGCTCACAGTGGTGGGTCTCCATGCTCTTTCAACTCTCCCAGCAGTGTTCCATTGTTATTTGTTACTTGATGCTTGTTAGCCAGTGTCCAGGTGTATCTACCTCAGGTAAACAAGTGCTCATGTCTTGTTTCTTCCTGCAGGTGCCTGGTTCTCCTCAGATTCTGGGCTAGTTTGTTCCACTGAGACCTCAGCTGTCTAGATTCAAGAAAGATATGAACTTGTAGTTGATCTGACTTTTTATTTGTAAGCATGGGAGTGATGCTCTTTTCAGCTCTCTACACCCTGAGCAGAATTCAAAAGCCATGATTTGATGTTTTCCAGCTCTTTCTTTTTATTCATGTAAAATCCTGCAGCTATTTTCCTTCCCTCTCAGCTTTATAAAATGTCATTTTTTACATTTTACACATATAAATCAGGGGTTTGCAATTCTTACCTGGGAAACAGAAATAAAATACAAGTATTGGGCCCCAGTGTTTTAATTGATATATGTTGGGATCCAGGCATGGGTATCTTCTACAAGTTCCCCAGGAGATTCTGATGTATGTCTAGGTTGAGAACCCTCGGTCTAAATATGACTTATAACTTTTCCTTTCACAGAGGTGCTGTTCCAGTATAAACGGCCATATGAAATTTCAGGCTGTATACGTTCACCCCTGTAACTTTGTGGAGTTATTTCCCTCCTAATTATTCTTTCAGTGGCAGTTAAGTGCCTGTGATTTAGACCGATGTCTCATAGAATGGGGAGGAAACTTGGAGTTGTTCCTATTTAACTTTCCACTAACATGAATATCCTCCTTGACAATCTATGGCTTTGATGCTGCTTGGGGTCTTTCAGGGGCTGGAAGCTGTCTGCCATTCACAATAATAAACCCCATTGTGAGACAGTTTCACTTGTTTGAGGTGTTTTCCTTCAATTGAATTGAAATTTGTCCTTTTATAAGCTACCAAATAATTTGTCTAATTCACAGCTTTGCAAACTGTTTTGAAAAAAATCCGTTTGCATGCCCCAGTGCACATGCCTGTGCACATACACACACACATTCATTTGCATGACAAGCATTTTATGAAACAGCACTTACTGTAAGTCTTCTACCTCTAGATTGGTTTCATGACCCACCTATGGGTGGCTTTTTGCAGTATGAAAAATGCTTATCCAGCCCATCTTCCCCTAGACAAGCTTTCAAAGGTGTCACGACAGCTCTCCTGGCTCCTCAGAGTTTTCTTGTGCCTGGGGTAACGCTGCTTCCTTTGGCTGTGGTTCAGCTTCCTCACTGCCCTGGCCAGAGTCATGCACTAGGTGGGCTTCAGTGTGTGGAGTCTTCTGCAAATGAACGGCCTAGTTCAGAGGCCAGGGCTCTGCAAGTGGCAGGTCAGTTCAGAGTAGAGGAAGGTCTCTTGTCTTTTGCTAGACATCATTTCTAGTCCTGTGGCCCAAATTCAGTGGGATGTAAACTGAAGCCATCTCTTGAGGAACATAGTTGGTGGCTTTTCTTTGCAGTTTTTATGTGTCCTCTCACATTTTTCATATTAATAACATGCTATTCTAATTAGCTACATATGCATCTTCAGTTTCCAAGAGACTGAACTCCTTAGATGTCAAGAAGAATATTTCCTTCTTTTTCTCCATTGTGAGCAGCACAAAAAATTTAATTTGTTAAACTAACCTTGGAAAATGTGTTCCCAGTCAAGAAACTTTGGACTTTTATCACTGTTGCTTTGCTAACAGTTGTGCTACCAACCTTACCTATAACTTACCAAGGGGGCAGTGGACAACCTGGGAATTTAGATGAACTTGTCACCTTTGTACTCATGCACAAGACACTGTGGCCAGTGCTGGGTGAGATGCCCAATATTTCACAGCCTACAGCCTGGTTGGGGACACACGCATGCAAGATGAGTGTCAGTGAGTTGTGTAGTGGGAATGTGTTCTTAGAGGTCACAGATGAAACAAAGGTCACACAGCTTGTCAGGAAAGACTTGATTTCGGCCTTGAAGATAAGCATCAGACTTAAGGAATGGAAGGTATTTAGGGGTGGAGAGGACTTGGAAGGAGAAGAATGCTATTTTAATAGTCTCCCAAGTTCTACAGAGTCTTTGCTCTCTCTAGGAGTGGCTTGGATCTGAGAGAAACTCTAGGTAAGATACTGAGGGAAATGTAATTTAAATTGTTTCTGTAGGAAGGATAGACATTAACCAAAGGTAATAGGCTCAGTTTTCCTCACCCCCGTCCCCAGTGTCTGAGTCTTCAGGGACTCTGACTCTGACAGATTTAGTTTGGAAGTGACTTCTTGTCATGGTGAGGGTTCAGCTTGCCAGGGGCCACCTCAGGGCTGTTAGTTTACCTCTGCCTCTTTGTGGCTTCCATCAACTTTTAGAGCAACCATTCATAGCCATTGACTTAATTTTTTCTACTTTCTCTTCTTAGAGGGCTCTTAGAAGATGTATTATTTAGAATTTCTACTTTCTCTTCTTAGAGGGCTCTTAAAAGATGTATTATTAAGAAACTTACATTCTCAAAGTATGTCACATCTACCACTCCTCAAGATCCACTGCATCTGTGAGACAGTCTTCTGAGTATTCTTGTGAAACAGTGACGCCACCAAAATATTGCATAAAAATCAGATATTGTATCGTTGGTGTCTTACTGAAACCATCCCATTCATCTGGGGGCTGTTTTGCTATGGTAGGAAAATAGGGATGGAAGTACATTATGAAAAAAATACCAGGCACTGTGTGTGTGGTATTTGTCCCTCAGTGAGATATGGGGACCACAGCTCTTAAGCAGCTACAAGAGTAGTTAGAACAAAGATAAGGGCTGTGAGTAATCCCCCGATGTCTTGCTCTACAGGGTAGGTATTAGTGTTATCGAGAAAAGTACATCATACATTTCTCTTAGAATCTAGTGCCAGGATGGTAGTTTATCTTCTGGGAAGAACTGATAAATCAAACAGTGGAAACCTGTATAAGTCTTTATATTTCTTTGTGCCTTTGCAGCCAGGAAGCCTGGAGCCAACTGTAAAAATCCTCAACTATCATGATAATTTTGTTTCTAGTTCTAAGGACAGAGATTTCCTGTCTTAAATCAATATGATTTCATTTTTTTAAAAACAGTAACTTTTATTTTTTTCTTATTACCACAGTGATACATGTTCATTATAGAAAAGGTGGAAAATAATAGATTACCTCCTGCATCAGATATTTTCCTGCCACATAGTAGGTGACACTGTTTATGTTTTAATCATTTTCACTTCTTCTAAGCATATGTGTGTATATATTTTTTCTTGGTACTTGTCACACTGTATTAAAACTTAAAAAAAAACCCTTAACCTTTATAAACATTTTCCATGTCATTAAATATTCCTGCCCAGCATTATTTTTTAATGGCTAGTATAATATTCCACCATGAGGCCATATCTTGTACTTTTAGCTTGAATTCAGCCTTCTGCCCCGTAAACAACTCTGTCATGTACATTCTTGTAGCTAAATCTCCGAGCACATCCTCGATTATTTCCTTAGAATAGAGTTTCAAGAAGTGGCACAGTTGCTTAAAGGGCTGTAATACTTTTAAGGCTTTAGATATATATTTCCATGTTGTCCTCCAGAAAGTATGAGCTAATCGCCTAAAGTTTGAGAGTGCCTCTTCCCCAAGCCTCTTGCAGTTCCAAAGTGATTATTGTTCAGAATCTCTATTAGGAGGAAGGACTTCAGGCTGTGGCCACGTGAGGAGGTTGCACATCCTCTTCCCCAGAAAGCAACTCTATATCTGGACAAAATGAGCAGAAATAAGTGTTCTATCACTCTGGAAATCCATCCATCACACAACGGTCTGTGAAGCTGCCCCTGCCCTGTGGGTGCAGAGGTGTTGTCTCAGCAGGGGAGGACCAGCCCCTTTGCTGCCCAGATCAGAGGGACTCCCTGCATTTGTGCTGGGCGATACCTGCACCCAGTGAGTGTTTTTCCAGATCCCTTCTCCCCTGTTTCAGTTCACTTTGAATCTTTAAAAAATAAAAATATTCTTTTATATTTATTACAGAAAAAGTGGAAAATAAACATAAAGAGAAGAAAATTAAAAACACCGATAAGCCCTCTTAGTGTGTGTTCTTCTATATCAGCCCATTTCAGTAGAACTTTCACCATGATGGGAATGTTCTGTGCTGTCCAGTACAGTAGCCACTGTCTTCCTGTGTTTACTGAGCACTTGATGTGGCTAGTGTAACTGAGGAACGGAATTCTTAATTTTGGTTAATTCTTATTAATTTAAATTTAAATATCCACCTTGGCTAGTGGCTATAGTGTTGGGCTGCCTAGTTCTATTATTTCTATAACATGGAGGCATGAATACATACATATATAGTTTAAAAAAACAAAAATAGGATCATACTGCCTATTGTATTTTGTACCCTCCTTTTTCTGGTTAACAGTATATCGTAAACATAATTTTAATAGGTGACGTATTAAACTGAATGGATGTACCATAAATGGTTTAACAAAATCTCTGTTGTGCCTTCAGGCTATTCCCAATAATTTGATATTATAAACAACATTGCAGATAATCTTTAGAGCTGAAGTTGTGACATTATTTATAGAGGGTAAATTCTTATAATTTGATTCATCAGGTAAAATTTGATACCATTTTCCAGACCTCTCTTTCAAGAAGTTCTACTAGTGAATATTCTTACCAGCATGAAAATATATGAAAGTATCTCACCATTATTACTGTTAATTAATTGAGATAAATACGTGCCATAAAATTCACCCTTTTAAAGTGTACAATCCAGTGGTTCTTAGTATGTTCACAAAGTTGTGCAACCATCATCACTAATTCCAGAATGTTTTCATGACTCTACAAAGACATTTCATACCACTGACAGTCACTCCCCATTTCCTCCTTCCCTCATCCCCTGACGATCGCTAATCTGCTCCCTAGTGTATGGATTTGCCTGTTCTGGACATTTCATATAAATGGAATCATTCAATATGCAGCCTTTTGTGTCTAGCTTCTTTAGCATAATGTTTTCAATTTTTAAGGTTCAGAAACCAGTACTTTATTCCTTTTTATGGCTGAAAAGTATCCTTATTATATGGATATACCATATTCTGTATATCTATTCATCTTGATGGAAATTTGGGTTATTTTCACTTTTTGACTATTACAAATAATGCTTCTATGAACATACATGTGTAAATTTTTGTGTGGACATATGTTTTCATTTCTTTGGGGTATATACCTAGGGGTGGAATTGCTGGATCATATGGTAAGTCTATGTTTAACTTTTTGAGGAACTTCCAAACTATATCCAAAGCAGCTGTGCAATTTTACATTCCCACCAGCAATGTGTGAGGGTTCCAGTTTCTCTACATCCTCACTGACACTTTTTTTGTGTGTGTGTGGTACGTGAGCCTCTCACTGCTGTGGCCTCTCCCGTTGCGGAGCACAGGCTCCGGACGCGCAGGCTCAGCAGCCATGGCTCACGGGCCTAGCCGCTCCGCGGCATGTGTGATCTTCCCGGACCAGGACACAAACCCGTGTCCCCTGCATCGGCAGGCGGACTCTCAACCACTGCGCCACCAGGGAAGCCCCTCACTGACACTTTTTATTGTCCATCTTTTTGCTTATAGTCATCTTAGTGGGTATGAAGTAGTAGCTCTTTGTGGTTTGTATTTACATTTTCTGCTAACTAAAGATATTGATTATCTTTCATGTGCTTATTGGCCATTTGTATATCTTCTTTGGAGAAACGTTTATTTAGATCCCTTGCCAATTTTTAATTGGGTTATGTGTCTTATTTTATTTATAAGAGTTCTTTATATATTCTGGGTACTAGACCCTTATCCAATATATGATTTATAAATATTTTCTCTCATTCTGTAGGTTGTCTTTTAACCTCCTTGCTAATATCCTTTGAAACATCAAAGTTTTAATTTTGATAACATCCTGTTTATCTAATTTTTTTCTTTTTTAAGTTGTGCTTTTTGGGTCATATCTAAGAAACTAGTCCCTAATCCAAAATCACAAAGGTTTACTTCTAAGGGTATAGGTTTAGCTCTTCTATTTAGATATTTGATCTATTTTGAGTTAATTTTTGTATATGGTGTGAGTTAGGGATCCAAGTTTATTCTTTTGCATGTAACTGTCCAGTTGTCCTGGCACCATTTGTTGAAAAGAGTATTCTTTCTGCCATTGATTGTCATAGCACCTTTGTCAAAAATCACTTGACCATAAAGATATACAATTACTTCTGTACTCTGAATTCTATTCCATTGATCTATATATCTGTCCTTATGCCACTACCACACAATCTTGATTGTTTTTATTTTGTAGTAGTTTTGAATTCTGGAGTGTAAGTCTTCCAACTTTGTTCTTTTTTTTTTTCCAAGATTGCTTTGGCTATTCTGGGTCTCTTATATGTCCATGCAAATTTTAGGACTAGTTCGTTAATTTTTGAAAAAAAGCCAGCGGGGATTTTGATAAGGATTACATTGAATCTGGAGATCAATTTGAGGATTATTGCATTTTAACAATATTGTCTTCAAGTCATGAACGCAGGATGTTTTTCCAGTTATTTAGGTCTTCTTTAATTTCTTTCAGTGATGTTTGATAGTTTTCAGTGTCCAAGTCTTGCACTTTTTTAATTAAATTTATTGCTGAGCATTTTATTATTTCAGAGGCAGTGTAAATGAAATTGTCTCAATTTCATTCTTGGATTGTCTGTCTGTAGTACATAGAAATACAATTGATTCTTGTGTTTTGATTGCATATCCTGAAACCTTGCTGAACTCATTGATTGATTCTAATAGTTTTTTACTGAATTCATTAGGATTTTCTGTATACAAGATCATCTAAAAATGGAGATAGTTTAACTTCTCTCTTTCCAATATGATACTTTTTTTTTTCTTGCCTAATTGCCTTGGCTAGAAGTGACAGTACAATGTTGAATAGAAGTGATGAGAGCAGACATCATTGTCTTGTTCCTGTCTAATGTTCCTGATTAAAGAGATGGCCAGGATTATTCTATTTTTCAATGATTGTTTTTATACTCTGAGAATCTGAGAGATAGGGCAGGAGTTGCTGCTTGGTTCTTCCAAGGGAAGGAGGAATAATAGACAATCAAACAATAAAATCAAACAATAAAAATCCCCTTTGTGCTATGTATTGGGAAACTTGGCATAGTAGTTACTAGAAAAGAAGTATTTTAGTTGAGGAATCTATTCATGTAACATCTAGGTACCAAGGATTTTGATTAACATCTAATATGTAAGCGTTCATTATTTAAAAATAAAACTTAAATTATCCCTACTAATTTTTCCGTTCTGTCTTTCAGCATATTGGACTTCCCCCAATATGCTTCAGGTACTATGCTGGGATCACAAAGATGAATTAAATACAGGCCATGTCTTCAGGGTGCTTGTGGAGAAGGCTTTTGGGGGAGACAGGAAACAGGAAGTTTAATATTCTGGCAAGTGGTTCCCATCAAAGGGTAACCGGTCAGAAGAGGTGAGCTAAACCCTTGGAATTTGGGGATCTCAGTTTGCTGATGGAACATTCACTTCTACTCCACAGAATCAAAGAATTTTAGAATTGGAGGCTGGGAAATCTTTTTATCCAACCCCACATTTTTCAGCAGGAGGACTTCTTACCTTATTCAGTAATTCCTGCTGTCTCTCATCAGCAACTCTTCTTTCTCTGAAATGGCTTACCTCACAAACACATACACACACAGACAACACACATGGACGTACACATGTACAGTATTTTCCATAGAGAGGCAATCCATGTTCAGTCCACATCCTGGCTCCATTTGTTGTGTCTGGTTGGGGTAATATAACACCAGCGCCCATGTTCATCTTCAGTACGACTTGTCTAAGATTCCTGCTTTACCTCAAAGACTACTCAGCGTTGTCCTTCTGATAGGTGCTTCTGACGTGGAGCTGACAAGGACAGGGATGTTATCTGACTCCAAATCTGAGTGACCCAGAGGCTGTGGGAGGCTGCCTGTTCTGTTTAATGGTATGTTCAACTTTCTTTGTAAAGAGCATACTCCATCCATTTTAAACTTGTCAATTCAGAGGATTAACTAGGAGGCATATAAAGACATACGTGTGTGCTTACTGTAAAGTCATCTTTCTAGGAAGGAATGAAAGTAGTATTAACAGAAGCAATTAAACAGGTTCACACCTTGAAAATGTTTACAGAGCCTTTTTTTAATAAGTCAATTCAGAATTGTGTGGAACATGTGTTTTAAAAGAACCTCTTTATTCTAGCTTTATTATATATCATTTATTATTATGATTAAAATAACATCAGGTTACCTTTTATCATTCCACCAGTAAAATGGAATGTGAACCTTATGGTATTAAGCTACTAAAGGAAATGAATCGTCCCTACAAACCTTTCAAGTTTAATTAACTTTTAAACAAATATGAAGTTCTAGTTTCCGTTTTTCTTTTTTATTACAATGTGTTTTTTCTTTTGATTATGTCAAGGGTGAGATAAGGATGCAAAAGTGCTTTCTGGTTCACACTGTTACGGCATATGATACAGCAGCCAGTTCGATCAAAAGGGAAATAGGAAGATAACGGCTCTGTTTGTGCCTCGTAAGCAGTTTGTAAAGTCCCCTCCAGTCCCTACGATTAAATGTTGGCATCTCTCCTTGCAGGCTTCTAAAATGAAATTAAAAAGTGGAGCAAACAGCATTTTAAAATCAAACACATACTGTGTAGGGACAAACGCAGCAAATTGAAGAATCACAGCATTGCAGGCATTTGATTCAGTGCTGCAAGAAATGCTACAGAAAGGGAATGGGCCTGGGGCAGGGGATCCTGAGAAAGTTCCAAGTCATTGAAAGGCTCTGATGAGTTGCCCATGTTGGGGGTCAGTTGGGGTGGGGAGTGGAGGGGATGGGTTGGTAAAAAGCAGAGCTTTCCCTATTGTGTGTGATAAATGCATCAGTAAAACATACTGTCACTAAGTTACTCTTTACCTCAGTCTAAGCCCTGGGGTGGGCCTGGAACTTGCTCACGGGGAGGCAGGGTGTGGAGGGCTGTTTCTACAAAAGGGGATGGCACCGTTTAGAGGAAAGCGTGTTTGAACCGGCAGTCAGGAACTTGAGTCCTGTTCTTGGTCCTTCTGACTGTGTGACCTTGGATGAGTCACCTTCCCTTCCCTGGGCAGTGGTTTCCATACTGCAAAATGCAGGCTTGGGCTAAATGCATGATTTGCAAACCAAATTCCCAAGCCTCCATCAAGCCAGCTCAGAGGTTGTCCCTGTACGGACAACTGGGGTTCCTGGCTCCTGCCTGCCGAAGGGAGCAGCCTCAGTCTCCTCTCTGGTATTTATGCTTCTGCAAGCTGTTGTTTGAACAAAGCAGTCACTAGAAAGTGAAAATTATTAGGTGGCCTGATCTCAAAGACCTTCTGGTTCTTACATTCCAGCTGTCTATAACTCTGTCATCCCATCCAAGGGATCAGGAACACACGTTATCCCAGCCTCTCCCCATCTTTCCCAGGAAGCACCAGGGACGAGCGTCTTTGGCATCAGAAACTGCTCATCAGTGGCCGTGAAGCTGCAGTGGGGAAAGGAACCTGCGTTTGTAGGGTTTCAGCCTCCGATTCTGGAACAGAGCATTTCACTGTCATGGGATATAGTTGCCCCTTTGCTCCAAGCTTGGGGCCCAGCTGTTGGAAGTGGCCTGGAAGCCGTGTAATTTTGAGGGCTGCTGTAGCCTCCATCCCGTGGCCCTAGTCAGCTTTCCACACGTGCTGTCAGGCTGCTGAGTCCTGAACCTTTACTGGGTGTCTCTGAGGTTAAGGCAGTAATGACCACCTGTCAGCTGCAAGCTGGGATTCTGAGCGCTGGGCCTCTCCCAAGAGTCACTTGCTAGTTGGTGTTAAAGAAGCTTTTGCTGTCCCATGTCAAGGTATCACTTATCTGGTGCCTGTCTTGGGAATCTTTTCCTTTCACTCCTTAATAATGTGCCTTCTTGTGCCACAGACGTTCCTCCATCCCTTTTGAAATCATAGTACGTGTACTCTTGTGTTGCCAGTAGTGAACGTTTAGGGAGTAGGCCTTCAGTTTCCCTGCTGCTTGAAGCAAATATAGTGCCTTTTGTTACGTGTCCCAAGACGCCCTGGTAAACACAGACGCCTGCGAGGAAGGTTTGGCAGAGGAAACCATCATGAAAGACCTATTTTAATTGAGGAATATATAGCTGGAGACCCAGGGATGTTGAGCAGTTTAATGTTGATGAGAAATGAAGACTTGCTGTTTAAAAATGAAAATGCAGACCTCCCGTCTCCATATCCATTTCTCCATCATGTCGTTGTTCCTTTCACCTGCTTTGTGATTTAGCAAACTTCCCTGGAATGCCCACGATGAGACCAGGCACCGTGCTGAACACGGGGCTGCCAGAGGGGAACAAGCCCAGGCCTTGCCCTCAAGGGGCGTGTGGCCGGGCTCGGGAAGGAGCTAAGCAGTGACAGCCTGAAGTGGTCCGTGCACGTTCAGGAAGGTCCTGGGAGTGGGGGACTCGGGGTGAGCAGCCATGTGCTCCTGGCTGGGGCCCGAAGTGTTCCTGCGGGAGGTACCCCAGGGGGATGACCTAGAGGTGCTCCAGAAAGGGGGGAGGGCGTTCCAGGGGGGGCGCGAGGGACTTGGTGGGTTTGGTCAAGTGTAGGAGCTCAGAGTGGCTGTTGAGCTCAAGGCCTGACCTTGAGGGAGAGGAGGAGGGAGCGGGGGCCTGGCCTGGATATGCAGGATCAGGCTGGGGAGGACCTGGAATACTTCACAGCTGCGCTTGTCAGTTTGGGTTTTACCCCGAGGGCGTGGGACCCACAGCAGAATTTGGGGCAGATTGGGAGGCATGGGAGGAGGTTTGCAAGGCTGCTGGACGTGGGGTTGATAAGCAGGGGCTCCGGGTGCAGGTGACTGGGGTTTGAATCCTGCCTTTACCATCTTCCAGCTGTGGGCAGGTTACTTAACTGTGCCTCTGTTGCCTCATCTTTAAAATAGGGATGAAAATCCTCCTTGTCTTATAGTGTTCTTGTGAGGAAAAAATACGTCCACCTAAAGCTCTTACAAAAATGAGTCCAAAATAAGCACTTATTAAAATTTGGTTATCGTATTTTGGGCAAGGGGGCATGTCGTATCTTCCACGAGCAGTCTCTTAGACTGTGTATCACTTAGCTGTTGGCATAATAACGCTGGCAAAAAATGCTCGAAAATGCAGCAGCTCAGAGCAGTGGTTCATGATCGCTTTTGCAGCTGTGGGCTGGCAGTGGGGCTCGGCTGCTCCACGCTGGGCTTAACTGAGCAGCCGAGCTTCAGGCAGTGGCCCTGGCTGGGCCCGCGGGTTGGGTTCACGTCCGCTCCACGTGGGTCCAGGCTGAGGGCAGCAGCCGTCCCGGGGCAGCTCCTGCCAAGGCCGTGGCAGAGCTGGAAGGGGTAAGAGGAAACCTGCAAGGCTTCTTCGGGCCTGGGTTCCCTCTGGCCAAAGCAAGTCACAGGCCAGCAAGCCCGGGGTCAAGGGGCCAGGGGATGATTCTGTTCCCCTTTAGTGGGAGGAGCTGCAGAGTCTTTTGGTAAAGGCCATGCACACAGGGAGGGGGACGGGTTGGGGCCACCAGTGAGGTACCATGGGCTGCGCTGACATTTGCTCCAACTGCAGCTTCTAGAGGGGAGTTTCCACGAGGGGTGGAGCCAACACTCACCTGGCCAAGCGTGAGCCCAGGGTCTGGCTTCAGTCAGTGCCCTTCCTGGTTTGTCCCAGCGCCCACCTTTAGGCTTTGCAAATGCGTGCTTTCTCCTGCTTCTCGGAGGCTTAGGGGGAGACTGCACATTTTAGGGGAAAAAGTACTGGTGTGGGTTTGAATCTTTGAAGTGGGGACGAGAACAGACTCTAATGATCCTCATTGCAAAGATGGGAGAGTAGCCAAGGTGTTGCTGCAGGAATGCTCGACAGCCTCTCGCAGACTCAACAGGCTGCAGTGTCAGTGAACGTGTCGGCAGATGTGAACTCATGAGAAGACTTACTGTTTAAATCCAAGAATAAAATGTCTCTGCTCACGTGTATTTTTAGATGCCTTTCTCCCAGTACAGTTGAGGAATTGCATTTTTTCTGGGCTCCCTGGCATTTGCTTTCTACTCCCTGGGAACCTCTTGTGAGACGTGCCAGGCTCTCGAGTGGCCACCCCTAGGCAAGTGCTGGGAGAGAGGTGAGGGAGAGGCAGCTTGGGTGGGATTTCTTAGTAGGTAACTCTGTCTCTCGTCTTCCCAGCCTCCTCGGGGCTTGGGAGTAGGATGGGGACAGTGCCTGGAGGAGACGAACACAACGGCTTTGCTTTGCCAGCACGTAAGATAATCTCTCTCCTCTTCCCTGGCCTCCTTATGCTGCATGACAAATGTATCCATTCTTCTCCAACAGAAAAGAGAGAAGCAGGGAACGGGAGGGCATTCTTTTTGGTTAGGCTTTTCTATTTTATGTACGAGACTATACCGTGAAATGAAATATCACATTTCTTAACATGCTAGTCATGTATTAGATTAAAAAATTCAGCAAGATCTCTAAAATTACGCTTAATAATTAAGCATGATATTAAATTGAGCAATTTTTTCAGAGATGGGGAGGAAATACATCCTAGAATTTTTTTGATAAAAAAACAGCATCAGATATAACAAGTGAAACGTTTAGCAGTGTGACGGGCATACATAAGATGCTCAGTAAATTGTAACATTGATGGTGATGATGATGGTGCTCTCTCTGGTCGGTTTGTTGGTGGAGGGGATTAAAAGCAGAGAATACCAGGCTGAGCACTGCCATCCAGTGCCTTCGTCCAGAGGAACCTCTCTCAGCCATCCCCTCCTGACCTGGAAAAGCAGCAGGAAAGTGAACCAGAAAAGCTCAGATTCTCAAACCAAGCCATGTAGATACCTAAGAAGTTAAAAAATATTTTTCCTTACTTCTAAAAGACACAATTCAAAATAGTCACTCCAAGAATAGACGTGCTGAAACCCTAATGGTGCAATTCTATTCTGAGTCAAAAAAAAAAAAACATAGGGCTAGAAAATGTTGAGTCATAGCTATGCAAATGAAAAGAAAGATCATAGGACTTCCCTGGTGGTGCAGTGGTTAAGAATCCACCTGCCAATGCACAGGACACAGGTCCGATCCCTGCTCCGGGAAGATCCCACATGCTGCAAAGAAACTAAGCCTGTGCACCACAACTACTGAGCCCACGCGCTGCAACTACAGAAGCCCGAGCGCCTAGAGCCCATGCTGTGCTACAAGAGAAGCCACTGCAGCGAGAAGCCTGCGCACTGCAACGAAGAGTGGCCCCTGCTCGCCACAACTAGGGAAAGCCTGCGTGCAGCAACCAAGACCCAACGCAGCCATACATACATACATACATACATACATACATACATAAAGTTGAAGACGTAAAAAAAAGAAAGATCATGTCTTGTGCTTCAGGGTGTGAATTGATGGCATAAATCTATCCATGTTACTTAGTAGGGGGGATGAATTCAGATAAAAGCATTCAGTGATATATGTTCTTTTTTTTTTTTTTCTTTAAGCATCACTTATGGCTGAGATGCTAAAATAGTTCATCCATTGGCAGCCTTTCCTGAGTGACCACTGTGGGCAAGGCTCAGAAAGAGGTCACTGCAAGGATTGTACATGAGTCCCTCCTTCCTTCTTTCTCTAATAGACACAGCGTTTGCTTTCCAGGAGCTTATATCTTTATGGGAGTGGCAAGATGCAGACATTAGAAACCTAAAAAACAAGGGCAAATTTACATAGTACATACTATCTATGGTAGGCTTCTAATAGATCTGGAGGAAAAACTCAGTTGAGTGAAAATCATGGTTCTAAATCTTGACCAAATTAAACAATGAATTCTTTGGCTTCTTTTTTTTTTTTTTTCAGGGCAAGGAGTGTTATTTCCAGGTGTGTCAAGGTTAGAATAATATTGCCACCTAAGAAGTAGTCCTTCCCCATAAAATAAGCAGAGAATTCAAACAGTTGGTGACTGAGCTACCATACACTTATATACCCTACAATTACATTCTCAAAGCCTTCTACTGAATGGGAAGAACTGATTTGAACAGGAATTATCACTTAGTTGACTGCTGCCCCATTGAAGTTGAAGTGGTGTGATGATGATTTGATTTGCTGATAATCTCTAGCTGAGATTTCTAATAAAACTAATATGTATATTTGGATTTTTACTTTGAGGTTCTTGTACTTTATATTAAAAAAAGTAAATTGGAATAGTTTCCTAACTGTATATAAATCAAATGTGCTAAATTTTTAAAATAAAGCAATGAGGAAGGATTATTTAATAGATTATTTAATAAATGGTTTGGACATAATAAGATATCAATTTGGACCCACACCAAATATACCATGCCCCAAATATAAACTCCAGAGAGTTGAATATTGCAAATCAAATAATAGAAACGCTAGCAGAAAATGTAATATTTATTAGGTCTGCATAGGAATGACAATTTTCATGGCTTCAAAGCAAAAGAAGCAACCAGGGAAGAAAAAATGAGTAGATTTGAATATATTAAAATTGAAAACTTCTATACTAATGAAGAGGCATACTGAGAAAATTTGCATTAAATTTGTGACACATAAATGATATGTGTTATAACCTTAATATATAGCTCATTCAAATGTATAAGAAAAGAACTGGGGCCCTAATAGATAAATGTAAATGATAATCGCTCCCATTTATTAAATATTTTTCTATGCCCAAATAGATTTACAAAAAATCAGATGATACTGATCGTTTTGTACACAGAATATTTTGTAACCAGCTTTTCTCACATGCCCAGACTGTGTTACTAACTAGTCTTCTAAATCATGGCTTCCAGGGGTTGCAAAGTATTTCACTGGCGAAGAAGTACAGCTCAATTTTATTTCACTAAGTTTTCAGTGCTGTATGTGAAGGTTACAGAAATCTAATTTAAGGTGATTTTTCTATAATCTCTTCTACTTATGAAACCATGGTCTGCTGTTAAAATTATGGTAATGGAAAAATACATCACATTGTACTTTACAAAGAAGCACGTTCAATATTGTTTTTATCAACAATTTTATAGGTAGCGTTTGCCACTGAAACCTGTTTTAGCGAAAGAGGAAATATCATTTGAGAGCCCGTGCTTTTCACAACATGTCATCAGTTATCTTTAGAGGCTTTAGTAAAAGGAACACGTTAATTACCATCCCTGTGAGCATTTCTAGGGTAGTGATGACTGTAATGTTAGGGCACTTTTTCAAGCATGTCATTCCCGTATCTTGCTTTTATAGCAGAGGAAATAAAGGCACTAGACAAATGTCTTTGAGGTCACACAACAAGTTAACATCAGATAAACATTAGAACTGGCAGCTCCAGAATTCCCACTGTGTGTAATTAGTTCACTGCAGGCGGGAAATGGCAGCATGGGGGCTAAATGGCAAATGTGGCGTTTGGGGACCTAGAGGCTGGTGGGAATTCTCTGTGCTCTTGTGAATCGTTAATTAAGTTAGTTTCTTTCTGAGGTTCTCATTGCGTAGAAGTTGGAGGCCTCTCAGCCAGGTACCTTATTCCTTAGGATGAAAGGAAACACTACAGTCACCCTCTAGTGCCTTGATGGGCAAGCGAGGTGGAGGATATAGGCTGTGGGCCTCAATATTTTCTTGAGCATTGCAATCTCTTCCTGAGGTTTTTTGGAGTTTGAGTGTGGTTCTGTACTTAGCTCCTGATGGGCCCCCAAGGTGGCTGGGGGGAGTGAAAGGGCAGGAACTGTTTGACTGTTTACAAGTTCACCCTCCTTCCCAGCAACTCCAGGGTCCAGAGTCACCTGATAAGCACTTGGTCAGCTCGTGGAGTGCGTGCTTGCCTTTTTTTTTGTCTGTTTACTTTTTTTGGTCTCCTTCTGAGTGATACATATGGAATTGGTGGACTGCCTCCTATTCGTAGGCATCTGACAGAATCATTGTAGGAAACAAGGTGGTATTTGAAAGCTACCATCAAGAGACTTGATTTGGAGAATTCTAGAGAGTACAGAGGCAGTCTGCCAAGTTGGAATCAAAGGCTGCTCCATCTGATGCTCTAACAAGCTCATTAGATTCTGGAATCATGGTTATCTTAATATATATCTTAATTTCATGACTAAGTATTTAGTCACCAAGGGCTGATTGGAGAGAGAGGAATCTGCCTCTGCTTTAGAACTTTCAAAAGAAGGCGGGATTTGGAGTTCAGCTTCTCTTCTGTCCTCTCTCAAAGGAGCTTGGCAGGCTTCACCAGGCTCTACTCACTTGTCCTTGCATCCATCCTGGCTACTCAAAGCGAGGTGCACTGATTGGCAGCATCAGTATCACCTGAGAGCTCGTTAGAACTGCTCAGGTCCCATCACTGTGCTGTCACACACCCTCCAGGTGGTTCTTCCACCTCCTCCAGTTTGAGAAGCACTGGTATGTAAGGTGTCAATTGTTGCTTGACTCTGAAAGGCGGCTTGATCAGTGGAGAAAGCTTTCTTCCTGATTATATTTTGTGTTTATACATTTATGACCCTTAATAAATACTTTAGTCCTTTGACATTTTAATAATTTGAACAGCTTTTTAAAAGGTTGTTTTTCATTGTAAATTACTACATTCTCGTTCTAAAAGCTTCAGAAAATACAGAAAAGTGAAAAGTAAAGAGCAACTTACCCCCCCAAGTATACTTATTCATAACATTTTAAAGGTACATTTTCTTTCTGTCTTTTCTGTGCATAGTTTTGAAAAACTTTACGTTTTTTCCTGATTGTAGACATAATACATGATTCTTGTAGAAAATCAATTAACTAGGAGAAAGCATAAAACAGAGAATGGAAACCATCCTATATATTTAGGTTTGGGGATTTTACCTAGTGTTATAAGGTGCTTCATAGTCTTTGCATCTTTCCTTTGGTTTTAGTTCTTATACTACTTAAAGGTCCTGTTTCTTATTTAAATTTGATACGATTTTAAAAGATTCTGGTGTAATCATCAATGTCTCAAATATTTTATTTTGTGGTCAGAATGGAGAATTTAGTATCTTTTATGTGCAGCTGAGAAATTTAATTGACTCCTCACCAGTAGGGCACATTCTATATTACATATGAATCTTCTTTGACCAGAAACTTCCCAGAGGGTAGAAGGATGCATGACAACCACTGTTGAAGGATGCATGACAACACTTCTCTCCACTTGCCTGATAGGTTGTCTTCCGGAGGGGAAAAGAGGGACAGGTTAGATTGCTGCTCCCTAGAGAAAGTCCTTTTTTCTTAGGTCTACTGCTTAGAAACGTCCAGATGATTGGAGAACACCACTGCAAGGAAGCAGGTTTTTGTTACCTGGGCTCTTGGCTGAGACTGGAAAAATGCAAGAGAATGAATCTTTGCCCAAATCTCTGGGTTTTTTAGGTAGTTTGAGAGAAATCTAGCCTGTGATTTTGAACATCTGTAGAATAACTGGCTTCAGTGTTTGAGGCAGGTAGGGGACATCTGGTTGTGATTTTCCCTGTGACAACTTTGCCAGGCTTTGTTTTGGAATACGTCATTGCCCTCAGTAATGCAGACTGCATTGCGTTAAGTGAAGAATTCACTGCATTTTTTTATGTCTGTGGACTAGACTCTTTGCTCAAGTCTAGTTGTTCCAAGAGTAGTGGATGCAGTTTACCGTCCAGAGGAACACAGTTCAGAAACTGAATTAACAAGTATTTCCAAACTTCAAACTTTACTTGACTCTTCCAGAGAACATTAAAAAGAGATTCAATGTATATTTCTAAAAATTGTAAGTAACATCCCTAAAAGTTCTCTCCCTTCTCTCCTGACTCACACTTCTGGTTCACCTCTCCTCAAAACTCATTTTCACTCTTCTGATCCACACCTTTCTGAAGTTCTAGGCACTTCCTCCCCTGTAGTTCTTCACTCTATGGATCACTTTAGCCCCACTGACTTCTTTTAGTTTTCTTTTGATAACTTGCAACTAGGGAGAGTCAGCGATGGGAATTTGTCCAATTTGTGGGTGGGGCAGTGGGTGTGGCCTCAGCAGAACCTGATGGGGAAGGATTGTGGCTACTTAGTTATTAATTGGGTTTTTTTGGTGTGTGTGTTACACAGGCTTCAGGTGTGCCCTGTAGTCCATGCTTGTTGCCTTGGTGACGCTGTGTGTTCTTTGGAACGGTGGAGGCACTCCAGTGAGTTGTGCAGAATTTGTTATGAGCGTTTGCTCATTGGAAAACTGAGTATGTGATGCATGAAACTGGGCTGATCAGGACTGAATGGAATTGGCAGGTAGCAGATGCGAAGGTCCCACACCCAGACACTGCTGTTGCAGATCTTGGCTGAGAGCATCTTACCAAGAAGCTGTTTGGGCAGGAAGGGCATGTGGTCTGGACATTGCATTAGCCAGCTTGGCATTGAAATTTGCCAAAGAGTTTGACGTATTGCACCATTTACAAAAATGTCCCTGTGGTAAATTTCAACGCTTCAGCCTCCTTTAATTCTGCATGTTATTCTTTTTAACCAGCTTGACATCTTTCTACAGCATCATTGCATATCCAGTCACCTGCAGTGCTGAGCTGTGTTCCCTGTTGCGACGCCTGGTCCCAATCCTATAGAAGTTTACACTGAAAGCCACAGACTGTTCCATTTTTATTAATAGAAGCTTAGGATTTTTCCCCAGGCAAATATCTTGGCTTGCTGTGTAATTTTTCTGTTTTCTTTTTGTAGAGGACAATTTGTTCTCTTGAATTAGAACAGAGAGGTTGTGAATAACTCTTCTACCTGTTGGCTTCTACCTGTCATAATTGTCCTCGCCCACGTTTCAGACAACCCGGTGTAAGCTAGCCCACTCCCTGCACAGAATAGTCTGTGATTTCGAGGTGCATCTGGAGGCTCCCTGTTCGGGCAGCCTTCACAGTTGGTACCCACAGGAAGTAAACACTCATCGGTATTTGGTGTGTACAGACATGTCCCGTGACACTGTAAATGCCTCTCTCTCTACATGGTCCTACTATTTCATACATTTCCAAGAAGCCAACAGGTAGGAACAGATGCAACCTGATTGATTTCTGGGAGGGTAAAGACAGAGCATATTTGCTGTGGGATAGGTAAATGGAATCTTTGGCACTGGGATTCCTTTATCATTTGTCCACGGATAAAAAGTGTATGACTTACTTATCATTTAATCCCACACCCAGCATTAGCAGTGGTGCTAGGTGAGGGGTATGAGGAGAGGGACTTATAAAAAGTGATAAGATGCTGGGAATGTCAAACTCGGCCTGGCAGGGTCCGCCTGGGATTTTGCTGAGTCCATAGCAATACTTAACTAACTGCGCAAACATTCAAGCTAAGACTGTAACGGTCGCCTGGGGGAAAATTCTTTTGAGTCAATATTTGTTTGATCTGTTTTATAGTATTTTGGCTCTGCTGTTCAAGCTTTAGCAAAGTTTCTATAATAAATGCCATTTCCAGGGATTTGCTGTATTTATACACAAGGTCAGTCCTGGAAGAGGTAAAGGATTGGAATCACTGTCTAAACAGAGGTTCTAAGGGGTCTCAAATGAATCTTTAAACATGGAAATCCTTTGTTTCAATCAGTTGACAAATAATTATTAAACATCTGTAGTAAGTACTCTGGGGGAAAATTCACAAATACAGGGTAAGATGTTTGCCCTCAATTCGCTTATAATCTAGCTGTGGAAATGAAACTTTAATCAGTATATGTGATACAAGATACTTATACTAAATAACAGTAATAATGGCTCTGATTTATTGGCGAATAAACAGCACCACACGGTCCTAGTACTTTCCTAAGCATGAGCTGACACGCTCTGTCCTCCCAGTTAGGCAGGCGCTGTTGGTTAGTGTGGAGTTCGCATGGAACAGACAATGCTGTGGCAGTTTGGAGAAAGGTGAGAGAGGGGAGCAGAAGAGACGTGAAGGTGAACCCTAAGGAAGAGGTCTCTCAATCCAGATCTTAAAGGCTGGGAAGCAGCAGGACCTACTGTATAGCACAGGGAACTATATTCAATATCTTGTATAACCTATAATGGAAAAGAATCTGAAAAAGAATGTATATGTGTGTGTGTGTATAAATAAACCACTTTGCTGTACACCTGAAACTAACACAACATTGTAAATTAAATATACTTCAATTAAAAAAAGATACAGATAAAAATAGTTACAAATTTTGCTCTAAAAAAATATTGGGAAGCAGATGGCTGTGTCATGGGAAGAAGGAAAAGGGCATGATGGGCATTTGGTTTTTTTCCTTGTAATACTGATACCTTCTTTCACTTTGGCAAGTTGTTTTACCCTTCCTTGACTCTCTGCCCATGTGTTTCTGGAGAAGGGGACAATAAACAAATACAGAAGGAAAACATGGAATGTCAGTGTGATAAGTGCTGTGAAGAAGAAATACAGGAAAAGGAAAGGATGCTGAGGTGGTGGAGGAGGGGATTTATGATTGAAAAGGGTGGTCAGAGAAGGCTGATTAAGACATTTGGGTGAATATTGAAGGAGGAGAGAGAAAGAGCTATGAAGGTACCTATGGGAAGAGGCTTCTAGGCAGAGGGAACAGCAAGTGCAAAGGCCCTGAGGTGGCAACTTACCTAGTCTGTTCTAGGATCATCAAAGAGAGGCAGGAGAATGGTAGCAGGTGATGTCTTTAGAGGCAATGCCTGCCCAGTTGCTGCTAGTTTTGTTGAGGGGGATGGTGGTGATGATGTAGGAGGAGCTCTTGCGAGTTTCTGAGTGAGGGGAATTGCAGTTGGGCAGCTGTACCTGCTTCCTCCAGCCCGGTGCGGCTGTAGCTTCTCGTGGGCAGAGGCACTTGGGCAGCGTCACATCCATCGCCTGGCAGGTAGGAAACCGGCGATATAGCTCAAGGCCCGGGCGAGAGCACCCGCGTGAGCCGAGCGACCCCCTCAGCTCAATCCTCACGATGTTTTCTTGGCCTGCAGTTCTGCGTTTTTCCTTTGGTTTCCTGCTTGGCACCGACGTTCCTTCTGGAACAGCCACCCTGGCCTGAACTGCAGCCTCTTGGCTGGGTCCTTGGCTCCACCTGGTCCTACCCCGCCAAACCCACCGCCGTGTTGCCGGGGGTCAGTGCTGGTTCTGGGCCGTATCTGTAGTTATCTGGGGCTCTGTGCTGAGTGGAGAGTTAGGAAGATGCTCTGTGCCGCTGGGGCCTCCTTTTCCCCCACCGCGATGTTTTTGGTTATCTCCCCACCACTGCGTGTCTCCTTGGATAACAGACAGGAAACTGGAATTAGCTCGGTGGCCGCTGCTTCTTTAGACACACGTGCTGGACGGTTGCCAGAGTCCTTGGGGCAGGGCTGTGACGCGTGGATTCCCTCCAGCCTGGGTTTGCCTGTCTCTGATCCTTTCCCTTTAGTCCCTGCAGCTGATCCACTCAGTTATAAGCATAGGCTGTAGCAGAGAGGATGGAGACCTGGGGTGGGGGTGGGGGCCCAGACCAGGCAGTGCTAAAGGAGGAGGAGGGCGGACGTGGGGATTTGAAGAAGCCTCGACAACACGGTAAGGTCTGCTCTAAGGCGACATGGTAAAAAGCAGAACTGAAACAAGCATTTAAGGGTTTAGGGATGAATATTAATTCACAAGTTGCAAACGCGACAAGCACTTTCACAGGAGTCTTATAGGTGAGTCATGACCAAGTTATGTAAAGAGGAATGTGTCTGCCTTGGAGGCCCTGTGAGGGTACAGGTGGGGCTGGGTCCATATGGGTTAAGTTCAGATCAGACGGTTGAGCTAATATTTGCTCAGCCATAGGGTCACTTGTGTGAGGACACACCCATGCACACACACATACACGCACATTCTCACCCATTCCGTCATTTGGTTTCTGTTTTCAGTTGCTGTTACTTCTGTGTAGATCTAAAACACCAGTGTGAATGCTGTTAATAGGAACAATTTCAGTGCCAAGTGGCCGAGTTTTCAAAAATACAAGAGATTGAGGTACTGGAAAGTTCTCTGCAGTGAGAACCTGACTCACTAGGAGTGCACATAGAAGGTTTTTCGAATTTTCTATGAATCAAGGCATGCTGTTGGGTCCTTCTGGTGCTGGAGAAGAGTAATGGGGTTGAAAAATGTTATTATAATAAAAATATAATATTGGCGTGATCCTAGAAGGTGGTTAAACTAAGGCATGTTCCCTGTGTGAAGAAAAATGCTAAGTAAAGTAACTTCTCTCCCTGGCCCGACCACTTACTTTCCTGGGAAATGGATTAATTTAACATTTAGTCAGCTTCCAGAATATCCTATGAAATGGTTTAAAATTTTAAAATAAAGTTTATTTTCTGAATAAGTAATTGACTCACGTGATTCAACATTAAAAGCTGCAAAAGCATATTCAGTGAAAACCCTTCCTCCTCTCCCTCCTCCAAGTTGGCTGGTTCCTTCCTCAAGGCAACCCACCTTACCAGTTTCGGATCTATTTGTTAAATACAATAGAATGTGCCCCACCTGTGTTAATATTAAGGAAAAACAAGGTGGCTTTTCTCTCTTTGAGGAACTTCTATTTAATAAAAGAAAGTGAGCCAATCATTGATACTGTAATTTGGAAACTTTAGCTATAAATCCAGTAATTACAAAGTTCTTAGATGCTGAAGTCTACATTTGATACTCAGGTTTTCGGTTCTCAAACTAGCAGCAGTAACAAGCTCCTGGGAGCTTGTTAGAAAGCAGAATCTCTGGCCGCCGCTGTGTCTCATTTTCACAGCATTGGCCTCAGGTGGCAGAGTAAGTGAAGGTCCATACAGAATGAAGGAAAGGAGAGATGGTCTGAGGTAGAGCTCTGCGCCTCACCTTATTCCACGGGCTCTGTCTTGTTACTAAAGTTATATGATGCTGATTTTTTCTTAATTTGCAAGCAGATGAAGGTACTGTGTAAACTTTTTGTGATTTTGATTTTTAAATTCAGAAGTCTTCCAAATTTTCTCCTTCCCTTTCCTTATGAATTGTTCTTAAACCTTCGGCACTTGGTGTTTGTTGCTTCCTTGTGGGGCTGTGCTGAGCTAAGTGAAATAAGTAATAAGCAAGTGTTAATGGGAAAATGTAGGAACAGCCAACCAGATATAGATTGACAGCTTCTGGTTTGATGGATACATATGTTTATGATTGTGGTTTTATATTATGTTTTGCAGTGTGTTTGTACATTGTGTTAATTTTCACCTTTCTGAGCAATTTAGACTTAATGTATATGTTTGTGCTAATCTCAGTGTGCTGGAACTAAATAAATAGTTAATGGGATTCTGAAAAAAAGATTTAAATTTCTTAAAAGTTGTCTAACTTGTCTTGGAGGAAAGAAAGAAGGAAACTTTTTTGTTTTGTGTAATTGGAGGAGTAGAGGGCAGAAATTATTGAAAGCCCGATGTTGGGCGAACATGTAAACTAGTGCAAATAATTTGAATTTAACAAGGAACTTGTGGAAAATTTACAAAAAGGAAATTAGATAGTAGATTATAGGACTATATTGTGGGTTTTTTGATGTTGTTAAATGCTTAAAAAATGTTTCTAATCACTAAAGAGTTCACCTTCTATAAAACAGGTCAGATAAATATGTGATCCACATGATTTAAAAACTAATGCGAATGGAATACTCTTTTGAGTGTGCTGTGGCAGGGTTGGAGGATGAGTGAAACAGAAGCAAAAGCAAATTCATAACAAAACCCTGCCTTCTTAAAAGTGAGACATTTAAGCCTAAGAAACTGGGGCGGGTTCTACTAGTGCTGGAGAAGGAGGCCTAAGGGAGGGAAGAGGCCAGTCCAGGAGAGAAGGCTCCAGAGAAGAGTGGTTTAGGGAAGAAAGGCTGCTGAATACGGGAAAGTGAAATGTCAGGATTCAACATGGAAACGAGACCCCTTTCGCCAGTGGGACAGTGAAAACTTTAAAATTATTTGCACATTTGGGTAATTACTCACACCTGGAGTAATTCTAATGCTAGAAATCTATTTTCAAGGGAATGTCTGAAATTAAAAAAAATCTTTGGCATAAAAATGTTCTTTAAAGTGAAATTTATAATAAAAATGGAAAGTGAGCTTTCTAACAAGAAGGGAATAGATAAGTAAATTGTAGTACATCCATAGGATGGGTCATTTTACAGCTAAAATAATATTTATGATATGTTTTAAATTAGGTATGAAGCAGGATAAAAATAGTTTGGAAAAATGATGGAAGGAATTTTGATGGTGGTTGTTGTATATGTGATGGGTTTTTAAATTTTTTTTGGAGTATAGTTGCTTTACAATGTTGTGTTAGTTTCTGCTGTACAGCAAAGTGAATCAGTTATACGTATACCTATACCCACTCTTTTTCAGATTCTTTTCCCATATAGGTCATTACAGAGTATTGAGTAGAGTCCCCTGTGCTATACAGTAGGTCCTTATTAGTGATCTGTTTTATATATAGTAGTGTGTATATGTCAGTCCCAATCTTCTAGTTTATCCCTCCCTTCCCTTACTCCTTGGTAACCATAGTTCGTTTTCTACATCTGTAACTCTATTTGTTTTATAGATAAGTTTATTTTTACCCTTTTTTTAGATTGCACATATAAGTGACATCATATGATATTTGTCTTTCTGTGTCTGACTTCACTCTATGACAATCTCTAGGTCCACCCATGTCATTGCAAATGGCATTATTTCATTCTTTTTTGTGGCTGAGTAATATTCCACTGTATATATGTACCACATCTTCTTTATCCATTCGTCTGTTGATGGGCATTTAGGTTGCTTCCATGTCCTGGCTATTGTAAACAGTGCTGCAATGAACATGGGGGTGCATGTGTCTTTTTGAATTATGGTTTTCTCCGGATATAGGCCTAGGAGTGGGATTGCTGGATCATATGGTAGCTCTATTGTTAGTTTTTTAAGGAACCTCCATACTGTTCTCCATAGTGGCTGTACCAGTTTACATTCCCACCAGCAGCGTAGGAGGGTTCCCTTTTCTCCACACCCTCTCCAGCATTTAGTGTTTGTAGACTTTTTTGATGATGGCCATTCTGACTGGCGTGAGGTGATACCTCATTGTAATTTTGATTTACATTTCTCTGATAATTAGTGATGTTGAGCATCTTTTCATGTGCTTTTTAGCCATCTTTATGTCTTCTTTGGATAAATATCTATCAAGATCTTCCCATTTTTTGATTGGGTTTTTTTTTTTTTAATATTGGGCTGCATGAGCTCTTTGTATATTTTGGAGATTAATCCCTTGTTGGTTGCTTCGTTTGCAAATATTTTCTCCCATTCTGAAGGTTGTCTTTTCATTTTGTTTATGGTTTACTTTGCTATGCAAAAGCTTTTGAGTTACATTAGGCCCAATTTGTTTATTTTTATTTTCATTACTCTAGGAGGTGGATTGAAAAAGATCTTGCTGCAATTTATGTCAAGCAGTGTTCTGCCTATGTTTTCCTCTAAGAGTTTTATAGTATCTGGCCTTACATTTAGGTCTTTAATTCATTTTGAGGTTTTTTTTATGGTGTTAGGGAGTGTTCTAATTTCATTCTTTTACATGTAGCTGTCCAGTTTTCCTAGCACCATTTATTGAAGAGACTGTCTTTTCTCCATTGTATATTCTTGCCTCCTTTGTCATAGATTAGGTGACCACAGGTGTGTGGGTTTATCTCTGGACTTTCTATCCTGTTCCACTGATCTATATTTCTGGGTTTTTTTTTTTTGGTGCAGTACCATACTGTTTTGATTACTGTAGCTTTGTAATATAGTCTGAAGTCAGGGAGTCTGATTCCTCCAGCTCAGTTTTTCTTTTTCTTTTTTTTAAAATAAACTTATTTATTTTATTTTTGGCTGTATTGGGTCTTCATTGCTACACGCAGGCTTTCTCTAGTTGCAGTGAGCGAGGGCTACTCTGTTGAGGTGCACGGGCTTACCATTGTGGTGGCTTCTCTTGTTGTGGGGCGTGGGCTCTAGGCACATGGGCTTCAGTAATTGTGGTACATGGGCTCAGTAGTTGTGGCTCATGGGCTGTAGAGCGTAGGCTCAGTAGCTGTGGCGCACCGGCTTAGTTGCTCCATGGCATGTGGGATCTTCCTGGACCAGGGATCAAACCCATGTCCACTGCATTGGCAGGCTGATTCTTTTTTTTTTTTTGTGGTACGCGGGCCTCTCACTGTTGTGGCCTCTCCCGTTGCGGAGCACAGGCTCCGGACACGCAGGCTCAGTGGCCATGGCTCATGGGCCCAGCCGCTCCGCGGCATGTGGGATCTTCCCAGACCGGGGCACGAACCCGTGTCCCCTGCATCGGCAGGCAGACTCTCAACCACTCGCCACTCGCCACCAGGGAAGCCCCAGGCTGATTCTTAACCACCACGCCACCAGGGAAGCCCTCCAGCTCTGTTTTTCTTTCTCAAGATTGCTTTGGCTATTTGGGGTCTTTTGGGTTTCCATACAAATTGTGAAATTTTTTGTTCTAGTTCTGTGAAAAATGCCATTGGTAATTTGATAGGGATTGCATTGACTCTGTAGATTGCTTTGGGTAGTATAGTCATTTTCACAATAGTGATTCTTCCAATCCAAGAACATGGTATATCTCTCCATCTGTTTGTGTCATCTTTGATTTCCTTCATCAGTATCTTATAGTTTTCTGAGTACAGGTCTTTTGCCTCCTTAGGTAGATTTATTCCTAGGTATTTTGTTCTTTTTGATGCAGTGGTAAATGGGATTGTTTCCTTGATTTCTCCTTCTGATCTTTTGTTGTTAGTATATAGGAGTGCAAGAGATTTCTGTGTATTAATTTTGTATCCTGCAACTTTACCTAATTCATTGATGAGCTCTAGTAGTTTTCTGGTAGCATCTTTAGGGTTTTCTATATATAGTATCATGTCATCTGCAAACAGTGACAGATTTACTACTTCTTTTTCAATTTGGATTCCTTTTATTTCTGTTTCTTCTCTGATTGCTGTGGCTGAGACTTCCAAAACTATGTTGAATAAAAGTGGCGAGAGTGGCCATCCTTTTCTTGTTCCTGATCTTAGAGAACATGCTTTCAGCTTTTCACTGTTGAGTATGATGTTAGCTGTGGGTTTGTCACATATAGCCTTGATTATGTTGAAGTAGGTTCCCTCTGTGCCAACTTTCTGGAGACTTTTTATCATAAATGTGTGGTGAATTTTGTCAAAAGCTTTTTCTGCATATATTGAGATGATCATGTGGTTTTTATTCTTCAGTTTGTTGACGTGGTGTATAACACTGATTGATTTGCAGATATTGAAAAATGCTTGCATCCCTGGGATAAATCCCACTTGATCATGGTGTATGATCCTTTTAATGTGTTGTTGGATTCTGTTCACTAGTATTTTGTTGTGGATTTTTGTGTCTATGTTCATCAGTGTTATTGGCCTGTAATTTTCTTTTTAGTGTGATATCCTTGTCTGGTTTTGGTATGAGGGTGATGGTGGTCTTGTAGAATGAGCTTGGGAGTGTTCCTTCCTCTGCAGTTTTTGGAAGAGTTTCGGAAGAGTAGGTGTTAACTCTTCTCTAAATGTTTGATAGAATTTGACTGTGAAGGCATCCGGTCCTGGAATTTTGTTTGTTGAAAGATTTTTAATCACAGTTTCAATTTCAGTACTTGTGATTGGTCTGTTCGTATTTTTTATTTCTTCCTAGTTCAGTCTTGGAAGGCTGTACCTCTCTAAGAATTTGTCCATTTCTTCTAGGTTGTCCATTTTATTGGCATAGACTTGCTTGTAGCAGTCTCTTATGATCCTTTGTATTTCTGTGGTGTCCATTGTAACTTCTCCTTTTTCATTTCTAATTTTATTGATTTGAGTCCTTTCCCTTTTTTCTTGATGAGTCTGGCTAAAGGTTTATCAATTTTATCTTCTCAGAGAACCAGCTTTTAGTTTCATTGATCTTTTCTATTGTTTTCGTTGTCTCTATTTCATTTATTTCTGGTCTTATCTTTATGATTTCTTTCCTTCTATTAACTTTGGGTTTTGTTTGCTCTTTCTCTGGTTGCTTTGGTTGTAAGGTTAGGTTGTTTATTCAAGACTTTTCTTGTTTCTTGAGGTAAGATTGTATTGCTGTAAACTTCCCTCTTAGAAATGCTTTTGCTGCTTCCCACAGGTTTTGGATAGCTGTTTTTTGTTGTTGTCATTTGTCTCTAGGTATTTTTTGATTTGCTCTTTGATTTCTTCAGTGATCCATTGGTTATTTAGTAATATATTGTTTAGCCTCCATGTGTTTGTGTTTTTTTAGGTTTTTTTTCCTCTAACTGATTTCTAATCTCATAGCATTGTGGTTGGAAAAGATGCTTGTAATGATTTCAATATTCTTAAATTTACCAAGGTTCAATTTGTGACCCAAAATGTGTGATCTATCCTGGAGAACGTTCCTTGTGCACTTAAGAAGAATGTGTATTCTGCTGCTTTCAGATAGAATGTCCTATAAATATCAATTAAGTCTATCTGGTCTTATAGGACTTACCATCCGAAAGCAGCATTTAAGGCTTGCGTTTCCTTATTAATTTTCTGTCTGGATGATCTGTCTATTAGTGTAAGTGAGGTGTTAAGTTCCCCCACTCTTATTACATTACTGTTGATTTCCCCTTTTATGGCTGTTAGCATTTGCCTTATGTTTTGGGGTGCTCCTGTGTTGGGTGCATATATGTTTACAATTGTTATATCTTCTTCTTGGATTGATCCCTCGAGCATTATGTAGTGTCCTTCCTTGCCTCTTGTCACAGTCTTTAAAGTCTATTTTGTCTGATATGAGTATTGCTACTCCAGCTTTCTTTTGATTTTCATTTGCATGGAATATCTTTTTCCATCCCCACACTTTCAGTCTGTATGTGTCCCTAGGTCTGAAGTGGGTCTCTTGTAGACAGCATATACACAGGTCTTGTTTCTGTATCCATTCAGCCAGTCTGTCTTTGGTTGGAGCATTTAATCCATTTACATTTAAGATAATTATTGATATGTATGTTCCTATTGCCATTTTCTTAATTGTTTGGGGTTTGTTTTGTAGGTCTTCTTTCTTCCCTTCCTCTTTTGTTCTCTTCTTCTGTGTTTCTCGCCTAGAGAAGTTCCTTTAACATTTGTTGTAAAGTTGGTTTGGTGGTGCTGAATTCTCTTAGCTTTTGCTTGTCTGAGAAACTTTTGATTTCTGCAAATCTGAATGAGAGCCTTGCTGGGTAGAGTAATCTTGGTTGTAGGTTTTTCCCATTCATCACTTTAAATGTATCATGCCATTCCCTTCTGGCTTGCAGAGCTTCTGCTGAAAAATCAACTGATAACCTGATGAGGATTCCCTTGTATTTTATTTGTTGCTTCCCCTTGTTTTTTTTTAAATATTTTCTCTTTGTATTTAATTTTTGTCAGTTTGATTAATGCGTGCCTCAGCATGTTCGTGCATCGGTTTATCCCATATGGGACTCTCTGTACTTCCTTGACTTGGGTGACTCTTTCCTTCCCCATGTTAGGGAAGTTTTTGACTATAATCTCTTCAAATATTGTCTCAGGCCTTTTCTCTTTTTCTTCTTCTGGGACCCCTATAATTCTAATGATGGTGCATTTAGTGTTGTCCCAGAGGTCTCTGAGACTGTCTTTATTTCCTTTCATTCTTTTTTCTTTACTCTTTTCTGTGGCAGAGATTTCCACCATTCTGTCTTCCAAGTCACTTATCCATTCTTTCACCTCAGTTGTTCTGCTACTGATTCAGTCTAGTATATTTTTCATTTCAGTTATAGTATTGTTCATCTCTGTTTGTTCTTTTGTTCTTCTAGTTCTTTGTTAAACATTTCTTGTATCTTCTCAATCTGTGCCTCCATTTTTTTTCTGAGATCTTGGATCATCTTTACTAGCATTACTCTGAATTCTTTTTCAGGTAGATTGCCTTTCTCCTCTTCATTTAATTGTTCTTGTAGGTTTTTATGTTGCTCTTTCATCTGCAGCATATTTCTTTGTCCTCTCATTTTGTCAAACTTTCTGTGTTTGTGGTTTCCTCTCTGGAGGCTGTAGACTCGTAATTCCTCTTTGTTTTGGTGTTTGCCCCCTGGTGGGTGATGTTGGTCCAGAGGCTTTTGCCGTTATCCCATTGATAGGGGGTTTGATTGGTGTTGTGACCAGAACCTGCCCTGGATATTGAGCAGTGCCTCCTCTTTGCTTTGTGTCCAGGGCTGTTTCTGATTCTCCAGAGTGTTCTCCCAGATCCAGGCTGAGAACTATTTAAGGTCAAGGGCTGTTACTTGCCATCTCTGCCTCTCCTGGGTACACCTTCGTATCTCCTGGGCCGTTTATGTTCCACCAGGCATGGGCACCTCCTCTGTGCAGGCCACCGGCTTCCTCCTGGGGCCCCGGCTCTTGGTCCCCCTGCCCAGACCATCTGAGGGGTGCAGTAGGCGCAGGGCTGAAGGGGCTGTGTGCCACCTGGGCAGGAGTCAGGGGGCCAAAGGAGGCAAAAGAGAGAGAGTGTGATGGTTTTTTTAAAAAAAATAAACATTCTGGATCTAATAAATAGGCTGTATAGTGAGGATATATTACCTGAAAAAGTAGCAGAGAAAACCTTACTCTAATTTAAAAAAAAAAAAAAGACCAAAAGTTGAAATGGACAGAAATTTGGTTGCCTTTATTTAGTGGAGGATATTATCATGAATGTTTTAATCTGAGGTGTTCAAGGCATTTTTGTAAGTTGCTTAGCAGTATACTGTCAAGGCTAAGATGTACTGGGGTTGGAGTTGGCTATATAGGGAGGGGAGGGGAGAAAGGAACTCGTAGTGGGGAGAAGTAAAACATTCCTAATCTAGAATTCACATAGTTTGTAGGCTCCCTCCACCATGTACATGAGGCATTTGTAATTTGTGGAGATGACAACCAGGGCCTCTGGCTGTAGATGGCCAAGCTGCTGGATGCCTGTAATGGACGACAGCTACGGATGTCTTAGTGACCAGTGTCCTGTTAGATGCCACAGGACTCTCTGGCAGCTCATTTTAAATTCCAGGACGTCCCTTGGGACTTTGAAAAGATAGGCAAGAAATCCTTGCCAGAACATAAGCAGCCTCAGTGATGTCTGCAGGAAGCTCTGGAGACAGTGAAACTTACCAGCTTTCCAGCAGCCCAGGGAGGTGAGGGCTTTGGTTTCTGGCTTGGTTTAAATAGCCATCTGGACATAATAGATTAACTCTGAAAAATATGTTCCCTATTAGGAAACTATTGTATTTCTATACATTTCAATTTTTCTTAAGGACAATGTGACATGTAGTAAGAAATGGTACCTATAATTTAAAAAAAAATTCCCTAGGACTGTGATGAAGCAGCTTCTGAAAGGAGGTTTTTAAAGTGATTTGAAGGGAGTGGCTTTTAAGATTTTCTTCCTTTTCATGTATCTTATTCTTTAAAGTCAGTGAGTTGAGCACATCCATATGAACACATGCAGTTATACTGCTCCATTTTTGAGCTCACCTGTGCCACTGTGAAAGATTAGCACCATTAGCACAGTGTGTTAGCCTCTATCCTCAAAGTGCTGGGTGTCTTTTTAGTGGATAAAATGCAAATTTAATAATGTAAGACCTGAAGTTAATCACACTGGCATCTAGCTTTCAATTTGTCATTTGGCTGAAGGTGACTCGGTTTCATTGAGAAAGAAGGTAAGTTGGAATGGCATCAAGTCCCAACAGGGTAGCTTTGGGCTAAAACTGAGTTGCTGCTCCTTGAAGCAAGTGCTGCTGCTTCAGGAGCTGACGTTAAAGGGGCTGTTCTGAACTGCTTGGTCCTCAACAGCAAAGGACAGTCATGGAATTCACGCAAGGATGTGACTGTCAGTGATATTAGTTTGCCTGGTAGGCTGAGACTGTCAGGTCACAGTGCCACAAGGTCAGGCCAGAGGAGGGTCCTTGAAGGCCTGAGGGCATCCCATATGTGGGGTGGTATGAATGCTCCTGGCACCCCTGCCTCCCCTGGGAAAGTGCCGTGATGACTGGACGGAGGCCTGTTTCCTGCCACAACCAGATCTTCCTCTGTGTTGGCTTTGCTTCCCTCTCAGTTCATGAAATGCTTTACCCAGATCCCCTCTGAGTATGCTGGAGGGCATATTCCTTTCTAGAAACCAATGATGTGAAATGTGGACTTGTCAGCCAAGATAATAAGTGCAGTTTCTTGAAGTTACCTGGTCCTATGAAGATTAAATCAGGGACCTTGGCTTTTTCAGGCTACGCATTGGTCCTCTTTTCAAGTTGGTGCGCACACGAAGGGGAACGCTCCTCCCATGCACTGTCCTGAGAGCAGCCCAGAGCCAGCCTCTGGTACTGATTTCAGTGATAGTCATGGAGGTCTGGCTAATTTTAAAACTGAGAAGAACAAATAGAAAATTCTAAGACAGCTGTCACTACAATTTCTCCTTTAAAGATCAGCAAATGTTACAACTGTTTGTGTTACCTCTGGATTCCCATTTGAGAGCTTCACTCTAAACTCCATGAGGGCTTTTAGACAGGGCTGGTGTCTATTTTATTCACCCCTAGGTCTGACTTGCAGTGTGATTTGGCATCCAGCATGTAGCAGGTGCTCAGTTAATGTCTTTGAAATGTGTGGCTTCCATTTCATAAAATCTAACTCTACCCATATTGTTCCAGCCAATATTAAATGTAATCTAGATATTACTGACGTTTGCTGCAGTTTGCATTTTAGCCATAGCTGGCACACGCCAGGGATCAATTCATAAAACCCACCCTAACACTGATTGCTTTTAGAGGTTCATTTGTATTTTCTGTGGCTGCATTTGAAATGGACACCCTTGTGCAATTTCTTTGCTGGACTGACAACACTTTTGGAAGATGATGTAGATTAATTCTGTGTTAAATTTCAGAAGTGACTCTGAACTTCTAGCTTCCCTTGAAGTCTTATTACTTATTAAAATGCCATTTGTATTCACTCCTTTTTGCTTGCCTCATTTTTAGTAGCTACATTCTTTTTAGCAGAGTCAGGCCTTTGAAAAGTAATGCATTCCCGTAGTGGGAATTACAAGTCTTGGGGCAGGTGTGCTGTTGGTTTAGACTTGTAGGGGTGGAGGCACCGTCGGGGACATACATTAGGTACCTTTCTCTGTAGACAGGGCCACCCCAGGCCCTCCCAGACAGGAGTTAGCAGGCCTCCAGGAAAGGAGAGTTTGCCATTTCTTTCATGCTTTTACTTCTTATGACTTTTCGCAGCATATTTTTTCTTGATCCCTGAGTTCTAATCTTGGTCAGTGGGGGCTTTGTGACTTACAGCAGTATACCTTATTTCTCTGTACTTGTTTCTTCATCTCTAAGATAAGGATAGAAGTCCTTGTTCACCAGCATTGCCAGACCTGGGCTATGTAGATGTATTAGTTTGCTTGGGCTGCCACAACAAAGCACTAGCCCAAACTGAGGGCCTTAAACAGCAGAAATGTATCTTCTCCCAGTTCTGGAGGCTGAGAGTCTGAGATGGGCAGGGGTCAGTAGGTCCATGCTCCCTTGGAAGGCACTAAGGAAGAATGGGTTCCAGGTCTCTCTCCAGCTTCTGGTACTTCCTTATGGCAGTGGGACTCCAGTCTTCACATGGGGGGTGTGTGTGTGTGTGTGTGTGTGCATGCACGTGAACCCAAGTTCTTCTTTTTATAAGGACCAGTCGTGTTGGACTCGGGCCCACCCTACTCCAGTATGACCTCATCTTAACTGGTCACATCTACAGTCACGCTATTTCCAAATAAAGTGAATCTGAGGACTGGGGGCTAGGACTTCAGCATATGAATTTTCGGGGGACACAATTCAACCTATAACAGTAGGCAAGAAGGTCAAATAGAATTGGGAGGTTTGAAGTAACAGACTGTGCTATTTCTCTCAAGTTCCTTGTTCTTTCTTGCTTTTAAAGAATCTAATATATTAGGAAAAATGCCAACCTGGGACACATAGATTTGCTCTCTGATTGGGATCCTCCTCATAAGGACCAGACAGAAGTTAACTTATGTGGAGTTTTGACTGAATCATGTTTTTATATCAGGACATTAGTAACACGTAGGCCCATTCTGAATTCAGCTGCTCCCATGCAGAGGTGCAGGATCTGGGGCTGGTGCTGTAAACAGATGAAGACGCAGTGGCCTTTGTCAGTGCACTGCTGGGCCTTGTTTGTTTGCTGGCTTCTTTGAGATCCCAGATAGAAGATATAATAGAAGATCAAAGGCCTCTGTAATTACTGCCCCCCAGCAGTTCTTGCTAATGCCTGCAGAGTGATTTGTACAGCTATTGCAGGGACTGTGTCTAATTTCACTTTACATGTGGACTTAGGTGTTGGTTCCTAATTGCCTTCAGCTCTCACTTTCTTGAAGTAGATGATTTTAGATAACACCACCATTTCTGAGGTTGTTTCAAAAGTAGAAGTCAGAGATCTCTTGGTATAGGAATATTAAATTGTCTTCATATTTATTTATGAAAACATGTAATTGACATACAATATTATATTAGCTTCAGGTGTACAACATGATGATCCAGTATTTGTATATATTGCCAAACTGATCACCACAATAGTTAACATCTGTCCCCATACATAGTTACAGAATTCTTCTTGTGATGAGAACTTTTAAGATTTTCTCCTTTAGCAACTTTCAAATGGACTGTACAGTATTTTTAACTATAGTCACCATGCTGTACATTACAGCCACATGACTTACTGTATAACTGGAAGTTTGTACCTTTTGGCCTCCTTTACCCATTTCGCCCACCCCCTGTAGAAGTCCCTAGCTGACTGTTCCAAGGATCTGTGGGGACCTGGGCCATCTTCCTGTGGAATGGGTTGAATTCCATGAGCCATCATGAGCCTCAGTTGAAACTGTTGGAGCCTCGAAGACACAAACTTAACCAAAAGGTTAAACAAACAAGGGCCAAAAAGAACAACAATAGCCACTTAAAGGGCCTAGAAAAGGGAAGGAACAGTGGAGGCAATATTGCCCCAGTCAAAATTGTGAAGCCATTCTGCTTGAGTGTATATTTTGTTAATCTCGGGGTTAAAGTTTAGCATGTTTCTCTATTTTTAAAATGGAAGGTCTGGTCCTGTTGGTCCCAGGTCTCTTTCTTGGACCAAAAAGTCTTAGTCACAGATTTACAGCAGAAGGGAAGACAGCGGAGCACTAGATGAAATATAAGATGAATCAGTATGACTGAAAAGAGAAGGGTTATAAGAAAATGAAAACCTCCCGCCAGAAAGTTTTTTACACCTTGTGGCATCCAAGAGAACAAACTAGAGAACCAGTTTTCAGTTTCCCCACGCATACTGAATAGCGAGGCTTGGTGGTTAATTGTAAACTGCTGTTGTCAGTAAACCATTCCTCCTCAGGGTTTTCTGTGGCCTGGTCTCTTAGATCAGGCCTACAGGCATAAACCTGGGCAAGGGTTTTGAGGCAGGAATGTGTTAGTTTTGGGCTTTCAGCAGGCATCAGTGTAGCTGGAATAAGCGTTCGGCATGTTTTCAGGGTTACCTCTGGGGAGTCAAGGAGTAAAGCCTGGTATTTAGTAAGGTGGTCTCCAGTTAGCCAGTGGTGGCTTTAATGTCCAGAATCCCCTGTACTTGATGAAGGATCTGAACTTGCAGTGACTGTCCAAAGGTAAACTTGTTAGCTTTTTCCACCTTTTTCCAGAGGCAGCCAGGCCAACCTTGGGCCATGGAATTTAGTTGTTTGGAAAAATAGCCTATAGGCCGAGGAACTGCTCTTAGCTTCTGTGTAAGGACCCCCAGAGCTGTCCCCTGCTTTTCAGCTATGTACAAGATGAATGGCTTTTTTAATCTGGGGATACCCAGAGCAGGAACTCTGGTGAGGGCCTGTTTGATATTATTAAAAGCCTTTTCTTGTTCCCCAGTCCAAAGTAATGATTCTATATCTAGTCCTTTAGTGGCTTCATGTAGGGACTTAGCCATTAGCCCGAATCCTGGAATCCAAATTCAAAGATGTTTCTTTGTCTTTGGGGCACTTAGGCCTAATATAGCTTGTTTTCTATCTGGAGATAACTGTCTACTTCCACGGTTTATAATATATCCCAGATATTTAACTTGTTGCTTTGAGATTTGTGCCTTTTTCTGAGAGACTCTGTAACCCCGAGCTCCAAGGAAATTAAGGACTTCAATGGTATTTTGATCTGAGGCCTCCATGATGGGGCTACATATTAATATATCATCTACATACTGTAGAATAGTTCCTTCTTTTAGGTGTATTTCCCTTAGTTCTTTTCCTAGGGCCTGGGTGAACAAGTGTGGGCTGTCCTGAAACCCCTGAGGCAATACTATCCAGGTATATTGTTGCATTTGGCCCAAGTAGGGGTTAGTTCACTTGAGGGCAAACAGATACTGAGATTAGGGATGAACTGGGACGCAAAAGAAGGCATCCTTGAGGTCAAGCACAGTAAACCATTTGGCATCTCCAGGAACCTGGACTATATTCTAAGGATTGGCCACAAGGGGATGTATAGGGACCACTGTATCATTTACTGCTCTAAGGTCTTGTACCATTTGATATTTCCCACTTGGCTTAGCAACTGGCAGAATAGGGGTATTGCAGGGCACCGAGAGGCCATGTATTAAGAATTTATCCATGAGGGGTTATAAACCCTTTTTTGTTTTTAACTTTATGGGGTATTGTCTCTTGTTAGAGTAAGTGGCTTCTGGCTTAAGGCTAATTTTTACAGGTTGGGCATTTATAGCCTTCCCAGGGATTCTCTTGTCCCAAACTGCAGGGTTTGCTGCGTGTAGAATATGGCTGGGAATAGGCCCTTGTTCTTTCAGCTGCTTTGTCTTAGAGTCAGGAAAAGGGGCTGCTTGGGGCCTCCTAATCGTAATATAGCCCTGAGGGAGCCCAGAAGGTCTCTCACCAGTAGTGGGATAGGACATTCAGGCACAACTAAAAAGACATGTGAGATCAAATGCTGTTCACATTGGCAAGTGAGAGGTCCAGTGAAGTAGTGGGTGCGAGACTTTCCGCTGACACCAGTCACTGTACAGCTTTTGAAAGAAAGAGGCCCAGCATGAGAGATCAGAACAGAGTAACTGGCTTCTGTAACAGTTTAAAAAATTGATTTTCTTATATACCACATCAAGGACCACCCAGGGCTCCTTGATGGAGATAGACATCTCATGAAGAGAATCCCTGGGCCACCTCAGTCGTCTAGCATGGCCATCTCAGGAGCAGGGGCTCCCCTTCCCCTTTGGGGCTGGGGACTGTTCCACTTCCAGTGACCTGTTCATTTGCAGACTGGGCATGGACCAGGGGGCTCTCTCTGGCATTCATGGGCCCAGTCACTAGTTGACTTGCATTTAAAGCATTCCCCCTTGCTAGTTTTACCTGCAGATAGATGGTTAAACCTTCTTGTCCCCCTTGCATTGTCCTGCGGTTGCAAGGCATGGCTGACAGCAACGGCCATCAGTTTAGCGTGAGCCCTGGCCTGCCTGTTTTCACATTAGGTCTCTCTTCCTCCTCAGCTTGATCTCGATTATTAAATACCCCAAAGGCCACCTCTAGGACTTGGGGCATAGGGGTCTGTGGGCCTAATTGTAACTTTTGGAGTTTCTGCCTAATATCAAGGGTGGACTGGCTGATAAAATGTTGTCCCAGCAGGGATTGAACCTTGGGAGGGGATGGGTCAATGTTAGCAAATTTTCTAAAAGCCTCCACAAGCCATCCTTGAAAGAGGACTAGATTTTCTTTTTCTTCTTGGGTCACTCCTTTAACCTTTTTATAGTTAACTGGCTTCTTGATATACTTTCTCATTCCTTCTAATACACATTGGATCACGTGGTTCCTTTGGGGAATTATAATCCCAGTGGGGCTCCTGATTTGAGACTGCGTCTCCACCCATCACAGAATGTTCTGGTTTGTCCCTAGCAGGCTGGTTGCCATGCCCCTGGGCAGCTGCCCAAATTCTGTTTTCTTCAGGAGTACAGCAGGTAGAGGGATCATTTGGACATCCTTCCAAGTTAAATCAAAGGCCAGAGTTAAGGCCTGAAACCCTTCAGCAAACTTATACTGTCTTCAGAAAATCGGCCCAGTCTCTGTTTGCATTGGGCTAAATCGGTTAAAGAGAAGGGCACATATACTCTGTCCCTTTGCCACTTGCCACTTCCGTAAGAGGGCATATTTTCCCTGATCCTGGGTGATAGGAAGTTTCCCTACTGGTTACCCTGGAGGGACTAGTCTCTCCCTCCTGGGGTAACGGAAGATATAAAGGGACCTAGGGAGTCAGAGTTTGGGATCGGTCAGAGGGATCTGGAGAAGTAGGTGGCTCTGGAAAGGTAGGTGGCAGCAGAAAAGCAGGGAAGGCTTGGTTTCCCCCCTGAGAGTTGGGAAAGGTTAGAAGGGGATTGTCTAAGATGTTGGGAGTGTTTTCTGATTCCCCAGGCCTTTGATTACTAAGGCCCCATAGGGCGGGATTTTGGTAAATGACCGTGAAAGCTTGAACATAGGGAATCTCAGTCCATTTTCTCGTCTTGCAACAGTAAAGAGCCATTTGCAAGATAGTATTATAATTTAGAGATCCTTTTTCAGCCCATCTATTTTTTAAAATTTCCTAGTTTTAAGGATATACTCCAGAGGTGTTTCTTCTGGCTTAGAAGGGGATCCTCACATGTTGAGCAACCTGCAACCAAGAACAAGAGAGCTCTCCTAGAAATGGAATCCAGGATCCCAGAAACATTTAGGAGGCTTTAACCTGAAGAGTCAGAGTGTCCTCCACATTCCCTTCAAACCTAATGGGGTTTAGAGCGTCCTCTACTCTCCCATTGACGAACCAGACATCTCTGGTTGGCCCAGTCCCTTGCGCAAGGGGTCACTGGGTGGTGGGGGCGGGGGGAGGGATGTTTGAACCATTGTCGGTGCATTGCCAGGACTCTCCTTGATGGGGATCTGTTGTCTATAAAGCTTATGTCTTATAATAAGTTTTCCTGTGCTGGGTTGTATTCCTCACGATTGAGCATCTACAAAGTTTATAATACGGGTTTCTGGGCAGCGGCCAGCACAGTAGGCTGTCTGTAGCAGTGTGTAGGCTGCCAACGCTTGGAGTAAAGGGGGTCCAATAGATGTAATGAGGAACCCTTGGAGAAGTTGGAGTTGGGCATTATGGAAGGCAGCATGGGGTTCAAGACCCAAGGGACAGGAGGCAAAAAAATTATTGGGGATTCCTGGAAATAGAGTGAGGTTGGAGATTAACAAAACTGAAAAATTATAACATATCCATCAGTTTACTCAGTCCCATGTAATTATTAGTTTTATAAGCCCATCAGATTTACCCAGTTTAGTGGTATGATATAGAAGTTACCAGAAACCTGTACTTGTCAAAAGCTCTTTCTATGAATCTTCTTGAAGGTGAGGCATTTTTGCAAAGCATCAGCTTAACTGTCTGTGAATGACTAGACTTAAAGGCACAGTTAAATATCTGATCACAATGCAATTGACAAAGAATCCTGGTTATAATAACTATAATTATGACTGGTAACATTTTATCAGAACGTATCAGATTTTTAGGAATTCCATATAAGTTCTAGAATATTTATATTAATAACATTTACCCATACGACACAACCTAAGAAGATTTAGTACTCATTCGACAATGCTTCCCATGTAATTTAACATACCAAATGAACCTAATTAGTTTAGGGTCTGTCTTTGGGATGCTCCAGGGGCCCACAGTTAGCTGGAGGTCAAAAGAACTTTAATTAGAATTTGACATTTGGGAAGCCTGTCAAAAATTTCAAAGAGTTTTAAAACACCTGCTCAGATAGGATCATAGGTCGCTGTGAAACAACACTTACTCCTTGAGCTAAGGTGAAAACAAGATTTCAAAAGTAAATACAGATCACTTAAAGGCACAGAAAGTCACATGATTGTTATCGAAAGCAGCATTCCAGAAGAATTTTGTCCTCTTAACAGAGAGAGAGAGAGAGAGCACCAAATTGAGTCTTGCACCAGCTTACTTTCAACAACAGATTTCATTTTTCTTAATTAAATTCAATCTAAACCTAGCCAATCCCAACCATGCACAAACCTTCCATCACTTTCTATATCCATATTAACTTGTCCCTCATTTTTTCCATCCAGAAACAACCTAAGACAAACCTACTTTCTTTTCCCTTAATAAAATGCAATTCCATTTCTCATACCTTCTTTACTGAAAACACACATCCTACTTTCCTTAAGCAACCATAAACTGTCTTATTGGTAGAGAACATCTCAGGGTGGCACCAAACATATTCATTAACAGTTCTATATACCTTTAGTTTCTCTGTTTAGTAACTGATGTCTAGATATTTTATTTGGAAATGACCTAGCTGTTCAACAAACTTCCATCATTTAACTTAATTTAGCTTCAAGTTACCAAAATCTGGAGAGACTATTTTATGTGCATATTTCCAAAACATAATTATTCCTATAGAGTTTACCAAAAAGCTCTTTTACATTTACATAAAAGTTTAATATCAGGTTATTTTCCTTGTTGACAAATTTCGTAACAAACAATATGCACTTACTGACTTTCAGTAACCCTCGGTACAATAAAAATCTTATACTTTATGTTGATGACTCTAAAGACAGGTCTGTATTAGTTAAACCCACAAGCTTAAGCTGGCTTTAATACCAGATATTCAATACTGAGTACTTCCGGGATCACATGAACCTGAAATGTGTTCTGGTGAGTTTCTTTTATATTTCCAAGAATGTATATAAGTGCTCAATTTAAGCCAATTAAATACAGCTCGTTTACAAGCTGATTTTTACATAAAGACAGACAGAACCAGAGATCTCATAGTTTTCCTGCCTGAGTTTAACAAGGCCTCTTTTTTTTCCTCACTCTGGGGGACTACAGATGGATCAGATAGTTCCTGAAAGCCCAGGCAGAATAGTTACATTACAAAGGCAGAGGAGAGAAATGCAAGATCCTCTTTTTTTTTTTTCTTCTTTAAAATCCCACTAAGTAACCCAAGGCTGGAGTCTCAGGCAATGTGAGCTGTGTTCGTATTTCTAAGGCTTAAATGCTCCACTGTGCCCACAATTTTGGCAGAGACTTGTAGCAGCAGTTGGACAGACAAAACTGCATAAGACAAAGATCCTTTTACTCAACATGTACCAATGGCAGAAACTTAAAGACACAAACGAGGTTTTCAGGGTAAAGGGGTTGGGAAAAGGCATAAAAATCAAGGGAGAGGTAAAGGGAGGAGGGACAGAAAAGACTGAAAAAAGAGACAGCAGGAAAATAAGGGTGAGAATACTGGGACAATCAAGACTTTCAGCCACTACAAGATATGAAGTTTAAACCTCTATCACTCATAAATCTCCCATCAGGGAGAACCCACTGGACCAAGACCTGCATGGTGCAAGGTGAGCCTCTCCCACCTCTGCTTCACCCATCAAGGTGAGCCATTGCCAGCCAGAGGGAGTATGTCCTCACAGGCTGAGAGGAATGATGCTGTAGCTGCCCGACGTCCACTCTCTCGGAAGGATAGGACAGAGAAGTAGGAGAGGACAAAGGAGAAGTAGCTATCAGGAGAGGGAAAGGGACAAAGGGGAGGGGGAAACTGTTGTCTGAATGAGGGTACTGAGGCCCCCAGGGGCCAGGAAGGCAGACTTAGCAAATGTGGTGACACTGAAACAAGAGGTTCGGGTGGCCACTTGTCACCCATGGGGAGGCTGCATTCAGTGGTCCTTGGGGTGCCCAGATCCTCTCCCAAGAAGGGGCAAACTGCCTCATGTTGGGCGCCACAAAGTCTGTTAACAACCAGGGTTCTTGGCCTTCCTTAATCAATAGAAATCAATGAGAGGCCAGACAGGAAATTCAGGCAAGGCTTTATTGGGGCTCCTGCTGCAGAAGCGGGGAGCGAGAACAAGTCGCAGGTTCCCTTGCTCCCTCCCCGAAGGGGGCAGGCGAGCTGGTTCCTTAGCTGGCGTGAGGGCAGGGACGGGTTCACGGGTCAGTCCAGAGGGGTGGCTTAGGTGTTCTGCTCACCTCCTTGGTGGTGCTGTGTGCAGGGGGCATGCGCAGTACCCTGCTTTTGCTCTCAGGTCCTCAGAAGTGGCAGTGGGGTTTTGGTCTTTTTTGTATTTTTTGTTCCTAATTTACCCCAACTGCACATGCACACAGCTATTTTTAGTCCCTTAGAGTTTCTGTGTATTTTGTGCAGGTGCAAGCACTGAAGCAGAGGGTCTCAGGTCCCAGCCTGTCTCACCCCTGCCTCTGGCAACCACCAATCTGTTTTCTGTATCTGTGAGCTTGCTTGTTTTTTAGATTCCACGTATACATGAGATCATATAATATTTGTCTTTCTCTGACTTACTTCACTAAGCATAATATCCTCAAGGTCCATCCATGTTGCAAACAGCAATATTTCATTCTTTTTAATGGCTGAATAATATTCCATTATATATATATGTGTGTGTGTGTATATCTAAATCTATATATATGTATATAGATTATATATATATATAATCCCACATTTTCTTTTTCCATTCATCCGTCAATGAACACAGGTTATTTTTGTATCTCGGCCATTGTTAATAATGCTGCATTTAACATGGGGGGGGGTATAGGTATCTCTTGGAGATAGCTATTTAATTCCCTGTGGATATGAATATATACCCAGACTGGAATTGCTGAATCATATAGTAGTTCTATTTTTAATTTTTTGAGGAACCTCCATCCTGTTTTCCATAGTGGCTGCACCAATTTACATTACAACCAACAGTGAACAAGGGTTCCCTTTTCTCCAGATCTTCACCAACACTTGTTAATCTCATTTTTTTATAGTAGCCACTCTAACGGATGTGAGGTGATATCTCATTGTGGCTTTGATTGTTTTCACACGTTTTTAGTTAAATTTTTGAAGTGTAACATACATATGGAAAGTACACACAGAAGAGTATACAGTTCAATGAATTTTCATGTGCAGAGAAGACCTGTATAATCAGCACCCACATAAAGAAATAGAACCTCACCAGCTCCCAGAGACACTCCCTACCCATAGTGCCCCTTCCTAGTTACTACTCTCTTCAAAAGTAACCACTATTCTGAATTCTAATAGCATTAATCATTTTTGCCTTGTTTGGATTTATTCTGTATACACATTTAAAATATTTTAAAAATTAAAAAAATATAAATGAGTAAATTATACAAATATACAAAATGATTGTATGTACTAGTTAGTGTCTGGCTCCTTTTGTTCAACATTATATGAGATTTCATCCATATTGTTGCCTGTAGTGATGCACATTTTTTCTGTAAGGGAGGAAGAATTTTCCCTCTACCCTTCTAAGTTCTTAGCTGAGACGCTTGTAATAAAAGACTAACAAGAGAAAAACAAGTTAACACGCAAATCTCAGTTTACATGGGTGATACTGAAACGGAGCGGGACCCCCCCATGTCCTCTGCCTGCCTTTTGTCTGTGGAAAAACTTTAGCCAAAGAATAAGTTTAATCAGAGAAGTGAGAAAATGCAGAAACAAAAGGAAACAGTCCAACAAGACTAAATAATAATAGTTCAGTCAATAAGCGTAGTCAAGGACGTTTAGTTCCTCTTCATGGGCTATAGATAATCTTCTGAGCCATATCAATCAGAGAAGTGAGAACATGCAGAAACAAAAGGAAACAGTCCAACAAGACTAAATAATAATGGTTCAGTCAATAAGCATAGTCAAGGACCTTTAGTTCCTCTTCATGGGCTATAGATAATCTTCTGAGCCCTATCCTGTGAGCTGTCTGGTAGACACTGAAACCCCACCAGGTGGAAGAAGTTAACTACGTGATGACCAGACTGTAGCCATGACATAAACTGCCACAATTCTGAGAACTGGCCTCAAGGAAATGGGAACAAACCGACCCTGGCACTGAAGATTAACTGTACTTAAAACAATCAAGATGGTGCTAGTCAGACCGCTGCACGACTAATTTTAAGATGACTGTCAGAGCTGACTGTGCTGTTTCTGCATGTAGCCCCCTCCCTGCATCTATAAAGCTCTTGCCCAGGGATTGTCGGGAGGTGGGGGAGGGGGGAGTCGCCCCCGCCCCTCCCCCCACCAGTTGCCGGCGTCCAAAATAAAGCAGACTTTCCTTGCCGTCAACCTTGCCTCTTTAATGCTTTTTGAGTGGGGAGCAGCCAGACCCCACTTTGTTACAATACCAGGGGAAAATGAGTAACTCCCCCAGGTGGCTGAGAATTCAGGATTGAAGACCATCTGAATAGAGAAAGGGGAAGTGGGTATAGGCCTCTTAGGGGAGAGTAAATGATTTTTAGGAAGGATGAATGGGCCCTTGAATAGATGGGAGGTATGAGAGTTTGTGACAAAGTTTGTGTTGACTTCTGTTCTGCTCTCTTGTGATAACAGTTTTCCCCAGTCGATGAAACTCCCAGGGAGGGGATTTATGACAGATGCATTGTTTTTGGAAGCTCTGTCTTTAGGGAGATAGGGGAGTTTGGAGGAAGCCTCTCCCTGCATTTGCTGTTTTTCAAGTGCCTACAGCTCAGAATAATCAATATTCCCAAGTGGCATGCTTTGGGGTGGCATGTCCCGAACTCCTGTGGTCTTATTTTGGGGGTGGTGTATTCTGCTACCTTTCCATTCCAATTGCTGTATGGTATTCCAGTGTAGCCTTCCTATTGTATGAGTAAAAAGTTACTGTCTTCTGGATAGTTAGCAGGTAGTTAAATACTGGAGTCAGTTACTAAATGGTTGACGACACTTCTCTTTTTGTCCATGTTCATGTAATTCAGCTGCCAACCTCCAAGATTCAAATGCCTACCTGACTTCCTTGATGTTTGCAGGTGTTTTTTCCCCTTTATTCTATCCCCAAGGGATATTTGATGCTTCTTTTTCCCCACCCTTAATAACTGTCTGCAGTAACTTTGAGGAGGGAAACATCTGCTCTAGTCTTTAGAACTTTCTAACGCTAATGTGTGAAAAGAGTTGTGAGCAATGGCAAGTGGCCGATGAGTGATGGCCCGGGAGGAACAACTGGGTTAGGTGATATATCTTTGCTTCTCTTGCTTTGATTGCGGACGTCAGGAAGCAAGCTGTGATTTTTGATTGTGGTACATTCTTTCCATAATAACTGGTTATAGATGCCGAGACTTGCAAGAGTTTGAGGGCTGATTTGCATTAATGGTTTTTATTTTATTTATTTTTTATTAAAAATTTATTTTTATTTATTTATTTTTGGCTGTGTTGGGTCTTCATTGCTGCACATGGGCTTTCTCTAGTTGCAGCGAGCTGGGACTACTCTTCATTGCGGTGTGCGAGCTTCTCATTGTGGTGGCTTCTCTTGTTGTGGAGCATGGGCTCTAGGTGCGCGGGCTTCAGTAGTTGTGGCTTGCAGGCTCAGTAGTTGTGGTGCACGGGCTTAGTTGCTCCACGGCATGTGGGATCTTCCTGGACCAGGGCTCGAACCCGTGTCCCCTGCATTGGCAGGCGGATTCTTAACCACTGCGCCACCAGGGAAGTCCTGCATTAATGGTGTTTAGGAAAGAAATACTGAACCTCCTCCCACCTCCAGTATCAATTCCCATTTTTTCAAGCCAAGGTGACTTAGCCTTCTGAATGTGAATATTATTCCAAATTAGTTTTTCGCCTTTGCCTACAGTGAGGGTTTCAGTCAGTCCTGGATGGTAGTACTTAATGGTAATGCGGTAAAGCTTGGCCGCTCCTGTAAATCCATACGTTAGGGTACATCAGGCACTTAGAATGGTGTCTGTACTTAGTAAGTCCTCCAGAACCATGGCTGTCGTTGCCGTTGTTGGAAATTATTTGGAACTTTTCTTGTGCCAGCAGGGCCCAGGCCGGCTGGACTCCGTTGTGTGGTTAATAATTACCATATGCTGTGAGGCGGCCGGAAAAGCTTGTCAGCTGAACCTGGCTGGGTTCAGCCATAATTCAGGCCTCCCTTTCTACCTCATTGCGTGTAGGAAATAAGGAATTCAGGGTGTGGAACAGCCTTCTCACTGCCTGCCTGTGTGCTCCTAGCTGTGCCTCCATAAAGGAAAGCCAGCATCAGCACACAGAGCAGAGGCTCCTGCTGTCAGATGAGAAAGCCAGTGCAGAAGCCCACGTCCCTGGGCTAGAGTCTAGAGACGCCGGACCAGGTACCCAAGGACGGGAGTAGCATGGCACAGTAGGGCGTGGCGGCAGAGCAGTTCTCTTACAAAAGGAAAGAGCTTCCTGTGTGCCCTGCCAGTACGCTGCACCAGCAAGCAGCATTTCGCTATATCTGCTCTTAAGTTTCAGACATCAGAGCATTTCACCCCTAACTACTTCAGGATGCATCTCCTAACAATAAGGACATTTCCCCTTCATTACAGTAATACAGCAGTACCCCTAAGAAAATTAACAGTGGTTGTTTTTACCATCAAATAGCCAGTATTTTCAAATTTCCGTGCTTCTCTGAAAAATGTCTTGTAGTGTTTTTTCAACATTAGGATTCCAGGTTCGTGAATTACATTTGGTTTTGTCTTTTTTAATCCGTTTCAGCAGCCTCCACACCTCCTTTAACTTTTTGGAGCGTCTGGGCTTGTTGTCTTGGAGGATGGCCCACATTATGGGTTTCTTGATGGTTTCCGCATGTGTCATTTACTTATTCTTTAGCGGGTGTATTTCCTGTAAACTGGAAGTTAGGTTTAGAAGTGTGAGTAGATTCAGGTTAGATGATCTCAGTCCACTTAGGCTGCTGTAACACAAATAGGATAGACTGGGTGGCTTATAAACAACAAATTTACTTCTCACAGAGCTGGAAGCTGCAAGTCTGAGATCAGGGTGCCCTGTGGCTGGGTGAGGTCCCCCTTCTGGGTTGTACTAGGCCTCCTTGTACCCTCACATGGCAGAAGGGGCAAGGGAACTCTTTCATAAGAGCCCTAATCCCATTCATGAGGGTTATGCTCTCATGAACAAATCATCTCCCAAAGGCCTTACCTCCAAATACCATCACGCTGGTGATTAGGTCTCAGCATAGGAGTTTTGGGTGCAGGGCACAGACACTTCAGTCTAAAACAAACATTTTTGCCCAAACTACTTCATAGGTGATGCTATGAATTTCATATCGCACAATGTCCAGCTGTCTCAGTATTACTGATGCAGAGCTGATGACTGCTGGCTCTTTCCACCAGAAAGGTACATTTTCCTTTGTAATTAGTAAGAATTTGTGGGCTGATTTTTGGAAGAGTGCAAATATCCTGTTTCCTAACAACTTCTCAACCAAGTTTCTGCCTTCCTTTGCTCCCCGCCTGAACCAGCTCTTACACTGGAAGTACTGAATGGAGATTCTCTGATTCTTTCATTGCTTCTGTGTTGAGCTGCTGGCATTCGTCTGTAAAGAGTTTCCTCACTCACCCTTTTCTGAGTGTCACTATAGATTTGTGGATTTTTAATGGCCATCATTCTTTTTGATCCTCTTGATGACCTTCTTGTTGAAAGATAATAGGAAACTGAGTTTTTTAGTTGATTAGTTGATTGTATAAGAGTGATAGTGGTGCGATTTAAAGTAGTTTCTTAACTATAGGCAACTGGCTTAAAAGTTGGTTATGTTCAGAAGTATTTAGAATGCTCCACGATGGGGATGGATGTGTGAGGGGTTAGATCTTTGTAAGAACAGCTTTGTTTCTGGCAGTTATAAAACTGTAAAACCTAAGAAAGGATTTGATGCTGAGTATTGCTATAGCAAGGAGGAGAGTGAGGAATTCATCTAGTAACTTTTGTGCTAAGGTAACTTAAGCTTTTCTTCTGATTTGAAGCATTATCCTTTCTCTAAATTTTCTATCATTAATATGGAAGAATGATCAAAGACTAGTGAGAGAGGACAGGAAGGTAGCCCTGTCCAGAGGGCTCATCAGTGAGGACTGGAATCTCCCCAAAGAGGAAGTTGGGCTATCGGTGCCTCTCGGTTACTGCAGGCAGTGGCAGAAAGGTCCGTTAAAAACAACTCCATCAAAATCCAAGACGTTGCCAGGAAGTTGTTCTCAGATGCAGGGCCTGGGCCTTTTGCATGCACAGGTGCACCTTCGGGGAGGTGCTCTGGTGAGGGTGGATGAAAATGAAATGTTTCCAGAATATACTCCCCCACCTCCGTACACAGAAACGCCTCTCCAGTGCTAAACAGCCTACCCGTCTGTGTGTACATTGAATAATTGTAGAAGCAGAGGAGGTGACATCTAGAAAATGGAGAGGAGGTATCAGTTCTCTCCCTGATAAGAAAGGCAAGGAGGGAGCTGGTTGGTTTGGGGTTTGTGGATATTGACCTTCTTTCCTCGCAGCCCTCACCTCCCCCGTCGGCTCCTTCAGACCCAGGAGGGGAAGAGGAGCCACAGGAGATGAACAGCAGTGGTGCCGTGAGCTTCAGGCAGCACAAAGTGATAAGCTGTTAAACATCTGGTGCTTCATTCTCTCCTCCCTTTTTCTTAGAGCGTCAACTCTGAGCACGGCCTGCCTCCTTTCAGAACTAGGACAAGTACACTGCCTAAGGAAGGTATTGGATGAGATAGGATTGCCTTGCTTTTTATACGAGTAGATGTGTTAGTTTGGGAAGCCTGCCATCACAGTGTACCAGACGGGGTGGACTAAACCATCACCCAGGTTTCTTCTGAGGCCTCTCTCCTTGGCTTGTAGATGGCCGCCTTCTCCCTATGTCTTTATGTCATCTTCCCTCTGTGTCTGTGTCCAAATTTCTTCCTCTTATAAGGACACCAGTCCTACTGGATTAAGGCCTACCCTACGGACCTCATTTTAACTTAATTACCTCTTTAAAGACCCTATTTCCAAATATAGTCACATTCTGAGAGACTGGGGGTTTGGACTTCAACATATGAATATGTATATGAATTTTATATCCCATAACAGGAGATATAGAAACACATCCTAGTATTTGATCTGAATAGTAGAAATCATCAATATATTTGTAACTTAAAAGCAAGCTTCTGAGTGCTGCTTTGATGTGCAACTTGTCTTTTTCCCTTCCCCCAACAAAAAATACCGGCAGTCATCTATAATAATTGAGTTTAGTGGAAAAAAGTACTTAAGTGGTCCTTTCCTTTGTTTCTGCATCTCCTACTCTGTATTTAATTTTTAGGTGTGGAAGGAAAGGATAAATCAGTTACGATAGATAGTACTCTTTAATAGTTCTAATGTACTTCTCTGAGCAGATTGTATATTTGTTGTGCAGGTCCCCTGTACCTGTGGAAGCCTTGCCAGTGTCTTGCTTACCCACTAACAAGTTCTTGCAGTCACTTGGGGGCAACTGTCAGAATTGGGAACTAGTGCCCAAAGGAAATTCTGTAGCCTCTCTATCTGGTACCACCTGCATCAGAATCACATGTGGTGCAGTGTTCATTGCAGCACTATTTACAATAGCCAGGACATGGAAGCAACCTAAGTGTCCATCAACAGATGAATGGATAAAGAAGGTGTGGCACATATATACAATGGAGTATTACTCAGCCACGAAAAGAAACGAAATTGAGTTATTTGTAGTGAGGTGGATGGACCTAGAGTCTGTCATACAGAGTGAAGTAAGTCAGAAAGAGAAAAACAAATACCTTATGCTAACACATATATATGGAATCTAAGAAAAAATGGTTCTGATGAACCTAGAGGCAGGACAGGAATAAAAACGCAGACGTAGAGAATGGACTTGAGGACACAGGAAGGGGGAAGGGTAAGCTGGGACAAAGTGAGAGAGTAGCATTGACATATAAACACTAACAAATGTAAAATAGATAGCTAGTGGGAAGAAGCCACATAGCACAGGAAGATCAGCTCGGTGCTTTGTGACCACCTAGAGGGGTGGGATAGGGAGGGTGGGAGGGAGACACAAGAGGGAGGGGATATGGGGATATAGGTATACATATAGCTGATTCACTTTGTTATACAGCAGAAACTAGCACATTGTAAAGCAATTATACTGCAATAAAGATGTTAAATAAATAAATAAAACTAAGAACAGGGGAAAAAATCACGTGTGGGGCTTTTAAAAATGCTCATCCGTGGGCACTACACCATATCTAGTGCATCAGTATCTTTGGAAATAGGGCCTAGGAATATTCATTTTAAACACATGCATCAGGAAATTCTCAGGCAGATAGAATTGGAGAACTACTGTGCTGTTGGCAGGACTTGCAAATCTGCACCGCCATGAAGTGTTGACAGTCATTTCACCTCTCAGAAGCCACTGTTTGTAGGCAAATAATTTAACGCTTTGTCTTCCGGCCCCTCTCATCTCCCCTCCACATTTGGTCTTCATTAGAACAGGTTTGATATCTCCTTGTCCCCACGTCCCCACTTTCTGCCTTTGGAATTATTATGTTTATTTGGTGCCAGGTGTCTCCTGGGTTCATGCTTCTCTGTGATGGTGGGTAGCTTCTAGAACCTTCCATGACATCCAGAAATCACACTAACCATGTAACACTTTCAGAGGTTTTCTTTGAAATTCTTAGGACCAAGGTTATTTGGAGACACATTTTCTAATTATTTGTTGCCTGTGTTCAGTGTGGGCTGGATTATACCATCCCAGTATATGGTTAACCTGGCAGGGTGAATAAAATATGAACAGATAAATTAATAGATGTTCTTTTGTTGAGAGTTGATCTTTTAGTTTCCAATTTTAATTATGTGAGCATGTTGTCTTTTAGGTTTGATAATTTCTTCTTTGGATCATGGATTCTTTGGAAAATTCTGATGTCCAGGAGCAAATCCCAGCCACATTGCCTTCCCTCCTGCTTCTTGGTGGTGGTCCCCATTCCCCTTTTAACAGCCTAAGGACATGACCACTATGGTCAGCTCTACCACACACGTCCCTCTAAAAAGTTTGTCTTCTAGGTGGAGGAATTTTTCTAAGCAGTATTCCATTTTGGACAGTGCATAAAGTAATAAGATTTAAAGCGAGACAGAGAGAATGTGACTCACACCCAAATCCTGTTTTTAGGGTCTGCTTTTGGGAAAACAATGATAACAGTTATAAACTTCAAAGAGGGATGTATCTGTTAAATCACTTCGCACATGTGACTCTCCACTAGACTCAGCTCTCTGGGGACAGGGAATGTGTTTATATTTCTGGCACCTTCCATATCCTGATTCTTTTCAGATTCTTAAATATTTGTTGATTAATGAGGTACCCAAACATGTCCATTTAAGCTATCACATTTTCTTTCTTAGACACAGCATGCTCAGTTTATTGGGTAAAAGCAAAGTGACAATAGCTGGTGACAGCTGTTGTAGCCAATGAAAAGTGGTACCTACTTCATCAAAAGACATCCACTTAGCTTTTAGCATAATGAGGAGTAAAGAGGACCTCACAGTGTAAGCCTGCCAAGAGTTCACAGAGGGATTACCCACCACACGCACAAAGTTGCATGACAACTCCACCCAGTGCTGTGCAAGGCAACACCAATACCAAACATCCAGGAAGGGACACGACACAACTAAGGCAAATTCCTTTCCACACAAAACCTCAACAGGGACTTCCCTGGTGGTGCAGTGGTTAAGAATCTGACTGCCAATGCAGGAGACACGGGTTCCATGCCTGGTCTGGGAAGATCCCACATGCCGCGGAGCAACTAAGCCCATGTACCACAACTACTGAGCCTGCACTCTAGAGTCCATGAGCCACAACTACTGAGCCCACACGCCACAACTACTGAAGCCTGTGTGCCCTAGAGCCCATGTTCTGCAACAAGAGAAGCCATTGCAATGAGAAGCCCGCACACCTCAACGTAGAGTAGGCCCTGCTCACAGCAACTGGAGAAAGCCTGCGTGCAGCAATGAAGACCCAACACAGCCAAAAATAAATAAAATTAAAAAAAAGAAAGCCTCAACAAATCCCATTCAGGCTGGTGACACAGTGTTTGAACACCACACAATCTAGCAGGACTGCCTTCTTAATCGACTGGCTGTTAGCAGAGTGGAGAAATATCCTGAGACTCAGCGCTGAAAGACAATAAAAAGCTCCAAACATAACGATCATCCCTTCCTTCTCCCCTAATTTTTGCATCTTCCTGTCTCTACCACTCCCCCAAATGAACTACGTCTGTCAAACTATGCCCCCATATCAATGTATTCTTGGTTTTTAAGTCTTAGCTAACACTATTTTTTATATAATTATTTTTTAGCTTAGTGGACCATAAGTTACCATAAGAGTCAGGGGTGGGGTCTCTTGAATGAAGTGGACATTCCTATTCAGTCATCCTGAGATGAGGCAGCTTCCGGGGCAGGCAGGAACGCAGGCCTGGGAGACAGACTAAACCACAAGGGGAAAGAAACGCCTGCCTTTCTCTGTACCAGGGATCCTCCAATAGCTAAAGCATTTAAGATGCCCGGTGGAGGTGTGGTGGCTACAGATGTTGTGGGCAAGGCAGGAAATGGCTGATGGTGGTGAGCTCGCTGCCTGCACAGGAAGGCAGGCCCCGTGGAGCAACCCTGGGCAGCCACTTCAAGTGTCAGCGTCAGTTGTTGTGCAGCGCTCCAAAATCACCTAACCTGCAATGAAGTTTTGTTCCAATTTGGCAGTATGAGCTCAGCTATGGAGGATTAAGGGAGAGGATTCACGTAGGGGAGGCCGTGCTCTGCCCTCTAAGTACTGAATGGTGTGAAGAGGGGCAGGCAGTAGGAAAGCAGAAGGGAGCTCATCATGGGGTCGGGGTGTGTGTGTAATAGAGCAGAAGGACTTGGAGAACTGGCTCCTACAGAAAATGGCATTTTGGGGAAGTTTTTAAGAACAACTAAAATTGCTCTTTTTTTTTTTTTTTTTTTTTTTGCGGTATGCAGGCCTCTCACTGTTGTGGCCTCTCACTGTTGTGGCCTCTCCCATTGCGGAGCACAGGCTCCGGATGCGTAGGCTCAGCGGCCATGGCTCACGGGCCTAGCCGCTCCGCGGCATGTGGGATCTTCCCGGACCAGGGCACGAACCTGTGTCCCCTGCATCGGCAGGCGGACTCTCAACCACTGTGCCACCAAGGAAGCCCTAAAATTGCTCTTTGATTGTTGTCCCCAAGTCTCCTCAAAGTGGGTATGCTGAGCATTTCATGGATGTCTTTGGTTACATGCAGTTATATCTATTTGTTCTGCATGGTGATATGGGCGTCATCTTACCCAAGAGATCCCCTCTGTAGCAGACCAGCTAGAAGTGACTGCTCGCTCTCTCTTGAGTATCCACTGCAAATAGTGTCCAGACACTTCTCATCTCCTAATTATTTGGCAGGAAAAACAAATATCATATATTGATTACAGTGCTGGTTCACTGCAAAGACTCAGGTTAATGATTTGTTCATTTAAACTAGTATGATGTGTTTATATTAATCATTAGGGTCTAGGAGCAAATATTAAGGAATTTGAATTTTCAAACAACTACTTGAATTTCTCCTTGACCTTGGCATTTGAAGACACAATTCATCAATCTGTGAATTCTTTACTGCCATTTTGACATCAGCTTGTTGGACTTTGCCTTTTAATATAAATCTGTTAGGGTTAATTAGTGGGTATTAAATTCTGATTCTCCACATTAATTTCTAGAGCTCCTTTCTCCACACCAACCAACACAAACCTTACACATAGATTATTGAAATGCATGGAAATTTGAATATTGAATGAGACAATGTTTCTGAAAATTTGAACTTGGAGTACTTTCCTGAAACCAGCTCTTATACACTGATATTCAAAATCTCTTGACCTTCAGGGAACAGGAGAGACAACCCTTTAGCCAGCCCTTGGCCTAATTCAGTTGAGTCCCAGAGCTGACATTATTTATGGAAACATAAGCAGTTGGTTGGATGAATGCCCAGGGCCCTTGGCATTGTAGGTACTTAAATAAATCAAATGATCCAGAAAACTGGTATTATGGGAGACCTCCACTTGAACTGCCACTACCACTGGCAAATCCAAAGGTCAGGGAGGACCCTCAACCAGTATGAGGGGTGGGGACAGGCAGAATGAGGGGAGAGAGCCTAGTCAGGCATGCCCAGTGTTTAATGACATGGAGACCTTGTAATATTGGGGGAGGGGGGCGGGTAGAAAGAGATCATGCCCCCTAGAAATGAGAAACACTGCTTACATTGTTTCTGGTGCAGACGTGGCTTCTAGAACCCAGGCTGTTCTCGGGACCTCTACGGAGGCTTTACTGAAGCATAAGCCACAGGGCCAGGCAGAAGCAAGAAATCACATTTTTAATCGGGTTCTAGTTTTCATTATTTCTATCATTTTACTAAACACCTTTATCCCTGTGGCTTGTTTTTCAAAAATCTGGTTATCTTACAGTGACAGACATTTCTCAGCAATTCTTCCCCAGGAAAATAAAATCCTCCTTGAGCATAATAAGGAAATGCAACCCCACCATCTAAGTATTCAGGATAAAGACTAAAAGGTCTAATTGAATATTGACCAAATAAAGCTACCTTGTTTATTCCTAACTTAAATGTTCTTTCTTGAAGCAAACCTTATCAGTCTGGCCTCTGGTCTGTCAGACAGACCAGCAAGATCAGCAGGAAATTGGAAAAGCTGCATTTAAGATATTTAGGTCATAAGTCTCCCAAAGTGGGACCACGTCTACCTCCTGATTGAGTGTGGTTACTTGGAGAGACTGATGAATGTTACATCAATTACCACAGCAGCAACAGCAGCAAACATGCAGTGAGTTACAGCTTGAATGCATTCCAGATGGATTTCACCTTCATGAAATTTAATTAAATGCTATGTGTATAAATAATCTCATACATTCTAATTCCCTATCCCAGTCAGAGTAGCCCTGGACTTGCAGCCTCTTTCTCTGCTGCATGACTACGTGTTGATTTGAAAACTCAGAGCAATTAATGAGAGGGTCAAGCCCATAGGAAAAGCAGGCGTTCTGGGCTGTTACCTCTGTCACCTTCATTGTGTCACTGTGGATTTTATCCTTTTATAAACATAGCTCTAACTGCTCGGAACATTGGAACACAGAATGTACTTCTCTTCAAAATTTTAAGCCCCTGAAAATGTGATAGCTGGGCAGTCATGGCCTTATTAATTGAAATTCAAATGCTGAAGGAATAGATTTGATGTTGAGGAAGGAAGAGAGATCATGAGAGGAAGATGCCTCTATATTGTCACATTTACCTTTAAAAGGACCCTCAAAGGTGTGTCCTACCTTTTTATTTAGGGTCCTGATCAATTATAGTACCTAGCTCGCTCATCACCACTTAGAAGGTGCCCTGCGTGGCTGCCTTGCGGAGGGCAGAGTCAGGTCCTCTCCACTTGTTGGACCACACTCCCTGGACCAGGGGTTGGAAAAAGGCCTGGAGTGGAAATGACTTCTAAAGCAAGGAAGTGCTGAGCAGCTCAGACTGTGCAGCAGGAGTGAATGCAGAAAGGTCATGAGGCAGAGAAGTGACAGGAGCCCAAGGAGCCAGAGTCAGGAAGGATTCAAATGCCTGAATAAGCAGAAGCTACACGCCAGAGAGAGGGTCAGGGAGCCAGTTCTTAGGAGGCATAAAAAGAGAAGACATCAAAAAGAGGCGTAATTGGGAAGTCATGGTAAAGGCAATGCAGAAGAGAGAAGATCCAGGCTCCTTTGCTTTACAAGGGTCTTGAACCCCAGTGGGCCTGTAGTTCCAGTCTTAGAACAGGCCAAATCAGGTTCTGTTCTGCCCAGGAGGCCTGCTTCCTTCCCTGCCTTGTAGCTGAATTTCTCCCCTCCCCCCACCCCCACCCAGCATATAAAAACTAAGATGCAGATAAGCTGGGCTAATGCTTTTCTGGTGGGCATATTAAAGTCTCCTTATGTGACAAGTATCAAGGGCAGTGTGGGAAAACTGTGATGAATTTTCTTTTAACTGTCAAGTGCAATGGAATGTTACCTATCAGCATCTTGAGATGCAGGCAAAAAGAAAAAAAAAGGATAATTAAACCCAGCCTTTCAAATAAGCATTGTGGCAAAGGTTACAAAACACTGCAGTGTTGCCAAACTTCGTGAAATCAATTTCCATTTTGTTTCAGTGTATGTGTCATGCAGAGATTGCTGAAACCAACAAAATGAAAAGCATTAATAAGTGGTATTAATAGCTTGTATAAATTAATTTGCTTATTTGCCTAAAAGAAAATTAGCCAAACAATCCATTAAATGGAAACTCTGCACTTTATGTAGTATAGAGCAGATCCCTCCTATTTTTTTTTTAACATCTTTATTGGAGTAAAATTGCTTTACAATGGTGTGTTAGTTTCTCCTTTATAACAAAGTGAATCAGATATACATATACATATATCCCCATATCTCTTCGCTTTTGTGTCTCCCTCCCTCCCACCCTTCCTATCCCACCCCTCTAGGTTGTCACAAAGCACCGAGCTGATCTCCCTGTGCTATGTGACTGCTTCCCACTAGCTATCAGTTTTACATTTGGTAGTGTATATATGTCCATGTCACTCTCTCACTTTGTCCCAGCTTACCCTTCCCCCTTCCTGTGTCCTCAAGTCCATTCTCTGCGTCTCTATTCCTGTCCTGCCCCTAGGTTCTTCATGACCTTTGGTTTTTTTTTTTTGAGTCCATATATATGTGTTAACATATGGTATTTGTTTTTCTCTTTCTGACTTTCTTCACTCTGTATGACAGACTCTAGGTCCATCCACCTCACTACAAATAACTCAATTTCGTTTCTTTTCATGTCTGAGCAATATTCCATTGCATATATGTACCACATCTTCTTTATCCATTCATCTGTCGATGGACACTTACGTTGCTTCCATGTCCTGGCTGTTGTAAATAGAGCTGCAGTGAACATTGTGGTACATGACTCTTTTTGAATTATGGTTTTCTCAGGGTATATGCCCAGAAGTGGGATTGCTGGGTCATGTGGTAGTTATATTTTTAGTACTCTAAGAAACCTCCATACTGTTCTCCATAGTGGCTGTATCAATTTATATTCCCACCAACAGTGCAAGAGGGTTCCCTTTTCTCCACACCCTCTCCAGCATTTATTGTTTCTAGATTTTTTGAGGATGGCCATTCTGACTGGTGTGAGATGATACCTCATTGTAGTTTTCATTTGCATTTCTCTAATGAATAATGATGTTGAGCATTCTTTCATGTGTTTGTTCACAATTTGTATATCTTCCTTGGAGAAATGTCTATTTAGGTCTTCTGCCCATTTTTGGATTGGGTTGTTTTTTTTTTTTTATATTGAGCTGCAAGAGCTGCTGGTAAATTTTGGATATTAATCCTTTGTCAGTTGCTTCACTTGCAAATATTTTCTCCCATTCTGAGGGTTGTCTTTTCATCTTGTTTATGGTTTCCTTTGCTGTGCAAAAGATTTTAAGTTTCATTAGGTCCCATTTGTTTATTTTTGTTTTTATTTCCATTTCTCTAGGAGGTGGGTCAAAAAGGATCTTGCTGTGATTTATGTCATAGAGTGTTCTGCCTATGTTTTCCTCTAAGAGTTTGATAGTGTCTGGCTTTACATTTGGGTCATTTTGAGTTTATTTTGAGTTTATTTTTGTGTATGGTATTAGGGAGGGTTCTAATTTCATTCTTCTACATGTAGCTGTCCAATTTTCCCAGCATCACTTATTGAAGAGGCTGTCTTTTCTCCATTGTATATTCTTGCCTCCTATATCAAAAATAAGGTGACCATATGTACATGGGTTTACCTCTGGGTTTTCTATCCTGTTCCATTGATCTATATTTCTGTTTTGGGGCCAGTATTATACTGTCTTGATTACTGTAGCTTTGTAGTATAGTCTGAAGTCAGGGAGTCTGATTCCTCCAGCTCCATTTTTCTTTCTCAAGATTGCATTGGCTATTAGGGGTCTTTTGTGTTTCCATACACATTGTGAAATTTTTTGTTCTAGTTCTGTGAAAAATGCCATTGGTAGTTTGATAGGGATCGCATTGAATCTGTAGATTGCTTTGGGTAGTATAGTCATTTTCACAGTGTTGATTCTTCCAATCCAAGAACATGATATATCTCTCCAGCTGTTTGTATCATTTTTAATTTCTTTCATCAGTGTCTTATAGTTTTCTGCATACAGGTCTTTTGTCTCCTTAGGTAGGTTTATTCCTAGGTATTTTATTCTTTTTGTTGCAGTGGTAAATGGGAGTGTTTCCTTAATTTCTCTTTCACATTTTTCATCATTAGTGTGTAGGAATGCAAGAGATTTCTGTGCATTAATTTTGTATCCTCCAACTTTACCAAATTCATTGATTAGCTCTAGTCGTTTTCTGGTGGCATCTTTAGGATTCTCTGTGTATAGTATCATGTCATCTGCAAACAGTGACAGCTTTACTTCTACTTTTCTGATTTGGAGTCCTTTTATTTCTTTTTTTTCTCTGATTGCTGTGGCTAAAACTTCCAAAACAATGTTGAATAATAGTGATGAGAGTGGGCAACCTTGTCTTGTTCCTGATCTTAGTGGAAAGGGTTTCACTTTTTCACCACTGAAGATGATGTTGGCTGTGGGTTTATCATATATGGCCTTTATCATGTTGGGGTAAGTTCCCTCTATGCCTACTTTCTGGAGGGTTTTTATCATAAATGGTGTTGAAATTTGTCGACAGCTTTTTCTGCATCTATTGAGATGATCATATGGTTTTTATTCTTCAATTTGTTAATATGGTGTATCACATTGATTGATTTGCATATATTGAAGAATCCTTGCATCTCGGGGATAAATCCCACTTGATCTGGTGTATGATCCTTTTAATGTGCTGTTGGATTCTGTTTGCTAGTATTTTGTTGAGGATTTTTGCATCTGTGTTCATCAGTGATATTGGCCTGTAGTTTTCTTTTTCTGTGACAGCTTTGTCTGGTTTTGGTATCAGGGTGATGGTGGCCTAGTAGAATGAGTTTGGGAGTGTTCCTCCCTCTGCTATATTTTGGAAGAGTTTGAGAAGGATAGGTTTTAGCTCGTCTCTAAATGTTTGATAGAATTCACCTGTGAAGCCATCTGGTCCTGGGTGTGAGTTGGAAGATTTTTAATCACCGTTTCCATTTCAGTGCTTGTGATTGGTCTGTTTCTATTTTCTGTTTCTTCCTGGTTCAGTCTCGGAAGGTTGTGCTTTTCTAAGAATTTGTCCATTTCTTCCAGGTTGTCCATTTTATTGGCATAGAGTTGCTTGTAGTAATCTCTCATGATCCTTTTTATTTCTGCAGTGTCAGTTGTTACTTCTCCTTGTTCATTTCTAGTTCTGTTGATTTGAGTCTTCTCCCTTTTGTTCTTGATGAGTCTGGCTAATGGTTTATCAATTTTGTTTATCGTCTCAAAAACCAGCTTTTAATTTTATTGATCTTTGCTATTGTTTCCTTCATTTCTTTTTCATTTATTTCTGATCTGGTCTTTATGATTTCTTTCCTTCTGCTAACTTTGGGGTTTTTTTGTTCTTCTTTCTCTAATAGCTTTAGGTGTAAGGTTAGGTTGTTTATTTGAGATGTTTCTTGTTTCTGAAGGTAGGGGTTTATTGCTATAAACTTCCCTCTTAGAACTGCTTTTGCTGTATCCCATAGGTTTTGGGTCATCGTGTTTTCATTGTCATTTGTTTCTAGGTGTTTTTTGATTTCCTCTTTGATTTCTTCAGTGTCCTCTTGATTATTAAGTAGTGTATTGTTTAGCCTCCATGTGTTTGCATTTTTTTACAGATTTTTACCTGTAATTATCTAGTCTCATAGCATTGTGGTCGGAAAAGATACTTGATACGATTTCAATTTTCTTAAAATTTCCAACGCTTGATTTGTGACCCAAGATATGATCTATCCTGGAGAATGTTCCATGAGCACTTGCGAAGAAAGTGTATTCTGTTGTTTTTGGATGGAATGTCCTATAAATATCAATTAAGTCCATCTTGTTTAATGTATCATTTAAAGCTTGTGTTTCTTTATTAATTTTCATGTTGGATGATATGTTCATTGGTGAAAGTGCTAACGTCCCCTGCTATGATTGTGTTACTGTCAATTTCCCCTTTTATGGCTGTTAGTGTTTGCCTTATGTATAGAGGTGCTCCTATGTTGGGTGCATAAATATTTACAATTGTTATATCTTCTTCTTGGATCGATTCCTTGATCATTATGTAGTGTCCTTCTTTGTCTCTTGTAATAGTCTTTATTTTAAAGTCTATTTTGTCTGATATGAGAATTGCTATTCCAGCTTTCCTTAGATTTCCATTTGCATGCAATATCTTTTTCCATTCCCTCACTTTCAGTCTGTACTTGTCCCTAGGTCTGAAGTGGGTCTCTTGTAGACAGCATATATACAGGACTTGTTTTTTTATTCATTCAGCCAATCTGTGTCTTTTGGTTGGAGCGTTTAATCCATTTACATTTAAGATAATTATCGATATGTATGTTGCTATTACCATTTTCTTAATTGTTTTGGGTTTGTTGTTTTAGGTCTTTTTATTGTGTTTCCTGCCTAGAGAAATTCCTTTAGCATTTGTTTTAAAGCTGGTTTGATGGTGCTGAATTCTCTTAGCTTTTGCTTGTCTGTAAAGGTTTTAATTTCTCTGTCAAATCTGAATGAGATCTTTGCTGGGTAGAGTAATCTTGGTTGTAGGTTTTTCCCTTTCATCACTTTAAATATGTCCTCCCACTCCCTTCTGGCTTGCAGAGTTTCTGCTGAAAGATCAGCTGTTAACCTTATGGGGGTTCCCTTGTATGTTATTTGTTGTTTTTCCCTTGCTGCTTTTAATATTTTTTCTTTGTATTTAGTTTTTGAAAGCTTGATTAATATATGTATTGGCGTGCTCTTCCTTGGATTTATCCTGTATGGGACTGTCTGCTTCCTGGACTGATTGACTTTCCTTTCCCATATTAGGGAAGTTTTCAACTATAATCTCTTCAAATATTTTCTCAGTCCCTTTCTTTTTCTCTTCTTTTTCTGGAACCCCTATAATTCACATGTTGGTGCATTTATTGTTGTCCCAGAGGCATCTGAGACGCTCCTCAATTCTTTTCATTCTTTTTTCTGCTCTGTGGTAGTTATTGCCACTATTTTATCCTCCAGGTCACTTAACCATTCTTCTGCCTCAGTTATTCTGCTATTAATTCCTTCTAGAGAAGTTTTAATTTCATTTATTGTGTTGTTCATCACTGTTTCTTTGCTCTTTAGTTCTTCTACATCCTTGTTAAACGTTTCTTGTGTTTTCTCCATTCTATTTCCACGATTTTAGATCATCTTTACTATCATTCTGAATTCTTTTTCAGGTAGACTGCCTATTTCCTCTTCATTTGTTAGGTCTTGTGGGTTTTTGTCTTGCTCCTTTATCTGCTGTGTGGTTTTCTGTCTTCTCATTTTGCTTATCTTACTGTGTTTGGGTTCTCCTTTTCGCAGGCTGCAGGTTCATAGTTCCCGTTGTTTTTGGTGTCTGTCCCCAGTGGCTAAGGTTGGTTCATTGGGTTGTGTAGGCTTCCTGGTGGAGGGGACTGGTGCCTGTGTTCTGGTGGATGAGGCTGGATCTTGTCTTTCTGGTGGACAGGTCCTCATCTGGTGGGTGCTTTGGGGTGTTTGTGACCTTATTATGATTTCATGCAGCCTCTCTGCTAATGGGTGGGCTTGTGTTCATGTCTTGCTTGTTGTTTGGCATAGGGTGTCTAGCACTGTAGCTTGCTGGTCGTTGAGTGGAGCTGGGTCTTTGCAATGAGAAGGAGATCTCTGGGAGATTGTCGCCATTTGTTATTATGTGGAGCTGGGAGGTCTCTTGTGGACCAGTGTCCTGAACTTGGCTCTCCCACCTCAGAGGCGCAGGCTTGAGACCCGGCCAGAGCACCAAGACCCTGTCATCTACACAGCTCTGAATAAAAGGAAGAAAAAAAGAAAGAAAGGAAGAACAGAAGGAAGGAAGGAAAGAAAAGAAAATAGAGTAAAGTTATTAAAATAAAAAATAATTATTAAAAATAAAAAAACTTTTTAAGTTATAAACAGAAAGAAAGAAGAGAGCAACCAAACCTAAAAACAAATCCACCAATGATAACAAGTGCTAAAAACTATACTAAAAATAAAAAAACAAAAACGGACAAACAAAACCCTAGGACAAATGGTGAAAGCCAAGCTATATAGACAAACTCATACACAGAAGCATATACATACACACTCACAAAAAGAAGAAAAGGAAAAAATATATAGATATATCGTTGCTCCCGAAGTCCACTGCCTCAATTTTGGGATGATTCGTTGTCTATTCAGGTATTCCACAGATGCAGGGTGCATAAAGTTGATTGTGGAGATTTAATCCTCTGCTCCTGAGGCTGCTGGGAGAAAGTTCCCTTTCTCTTCTTTGTTCTCACAGCTACTGGGGTTCACCTTTGGATTTGGCCCCGCCTCTGCGTGTAGGTCGCCTGAGGGCATCTGTTCTTCGCTCAGACAGGAAGGGGTTAAAGGAGCAGCTGATTCGGGGGCTCTGGCTCACTCAGGCCGGGGGAGGGAGGGGTACGGAATGCAAGGTGAGCCTGAGGCGGCAGAGGCCAGTGTGACATTGCACCAGCCTGAGGTGCGCCATGTGTTCTCCCAGGAAAGTTGTGCCTGGATCACAGTACCCTGGCAGTGGCGGGCTGCACAGGCTCCCGGAAGGGGAGGTGTGACTAGTGACCCGTGCTCACACACAGGCTTCTTGGTGGCGGCAGCAGCAGCCTTAGTGTCTCATGCCCATCTCTGGGGTCTGCGCTGTTAGTCGCGGCTCGCACCCGTCTCTGGACCTCATTTAGGCGGTGATCCTCTCCTCGAGCACCAGAAAACAAAGAGGGAAGAAAAAGTCTCTTGCCTCTTCAGCAGCTCTAGACCTTTTCCCGGACTCCCTCCCAGCTAGCCGTGGCACACCAGCCCTCTTCAGGCTGTGTTCACACAGCCAACCCCAGTCCTCTCCCTGGGATCCGACCGAAGCTGGAGCCTCAGCTACCAGCCCCCACCTGCCCCGGCAGGTGAGCAGACAAGCCTCTCGGGCTGGTGAGTGCTGGTCAGCACCAATCCTCTCTGCGGGAATCTCCCCGCTTTGCCCTCTGCACCCATGTTGCTGCGCTCTCCTCCGTGGCTCCGAAGCTTCCCCCCTCTGCCACCTGCAGCCTCTGCCCGCGAAGGGGCTTCCTAGTGTGTGGAAACCTTTCCTCCTTCACAGCTCCCCCCCACTGTTGCAGGTCCCGTCCCTATTCTTTTGTCTCTGTTTTTTCTTTTTTCTTTTGCCCTACCCAGGTACGTGGGGAGTTTCTTGCCTTTTGGGAGGTCTGAGGTCTTCTGCCAGCATTCAGTAGGTGTTCTGTAGGAGTTGTTCCACATGTAGATGTATTTCTGATGTATTTGTGGGGAGGAAGGTGATCTCCACGTCTTAGTCTTCTGCCATCTTGAAGCTCCTCCCCCCCCATTGTTTTAAAATATGTGGCATTTGAAGTTTGAGGAAATCTAACCAATTAATGAAAACTAAATGAGAATCCCTTTGTCAGTAAAATGAAGTCAATTCCATGGGTGCAGAAGGGTATCTTAATGACTTCAAAACCACAGAAAATATAAAGGGTGGCACATAGCATATAACTGATCAACATGACATATAATGGAGATCATTTAAGTTCATATAAGTTCATATTTGTTTGCAGCACTTGCTGACTACCAGTACCTAAGAGTAATTACTTGATTCTTCTGCAGTGTCTAGGAGGTGGATGGGGAATAAATAATAAACACAAATGGGACATCAAATGCTGGTGAGCTTAACAACTTTGTGAAAAATAGTTCATGGGTTCATTTCAACAGGTACTCCTTGTCGGGCGAAGCCTTGGTCTACCTGCCATTGGCCCAGTTACAGGAATCGATGTTGGGTGTGGTGGCACAGGGATTCCTCAACTTCCTGCCCCTCCCCAGTTTTTTGTTTATAATCATATCTCTTTTCACATTCAGCTCTTCAAGGGCTAAGTTACAAGCTTTGAAGACTGTTAGGATCGACTTTTCTCAATTCTTCCTCCTTTCTCGCCTATTCATTTTTAGTAAGCATCCCACCAGAGCTTGGTTTCTAACTGCTCCCTACAAAGGATGAATACATCAAAAGTTGTCTACAATTTCAGGGTTGTAAAAATTTATCATAAAAACGGGCAGGAGTTTACTCACATGGAGCAAAACAGGTTGGGAAGCATCTGAGTCTCACATGGGATAATACATGATATTGCTAAGCCATTCCCTGATCCCATTTTACAAATAATTTGTCTTCACACCTGTTGACCTGCCAATGTCATCCACCCATCCCCCATCCAAGAGAACCGCAGGAAATAAGAGTCATCCTCATTCAACCAGCTGGTCCTGAGTGCCTTAGGATGTTAGGCTGTAAATCATTCAAATCCTGGCTGCTTATAAAGCTCAACTCTCAGAACAGAGCTGTAATGGCTAAAGCTCCCATAGGGTAACCTGTTAGGCCAGGCTTGCCCCCTGCTGCATTTAAGGTACCATTGAACCCCAGCAGATTCCAAGAGAGTAAGCACTGCAAAACCCCTCCACACGTGTGGTTTTCCTACTCATCTGTGTGAATCTCAGATTACACTTCCCCGCAAGACACTGCAGGCTCCTCTGAGTAAAAAAAATTAAATGCTTATTAGGATTCTGCACGTGCTCCCTGTAAACTGCACCCCACATACTACGGTGCTGTCCTTGCCTCGTTAGCACAGACACTTACCCATGGCTGACTAGGGACATCAAACCACTTCAGGTAATTGCATTTCCAGAGCAGTTGATAGTGAAATGGGGAAGATTTGCTCTTGCCCTGATCAAAAAGTAGATAAAGGGCTTCCCTGGTGGCGCAGTGGTTGAGAATCTGCCTGCCAATGCAGGGGACACGGGTTCAAGCCCTGGTCTGGGAAGATCCCACATACCGTGGAGCAACTAGCCCCATGAGCCATAATTACTGAGCCTGTGCGTCTGGAGCCTGTGCTCCACAACAAGAGAGGCCGCGATAGTGAGAGGCCCGCGCACCGCGATGAGGAGTGGCCCCCACTTGCCGCAACTGAAGAAAGCCTCGCACAAAAACGAAGAGCCAACACAGCCATAAATAAATAAATAAATAAATAAAATTAAAAAAAAAAAAGTAGATAAGGTCTAGCGTTCTTGATTTTTAAAAAATAATCAGTCAAGAAAGTTTTGCCTCAAACTATTTGATTGTTTCCTCCCTAACCATGAACTCTAAGCTTTTACCATGTCCTTTGTTTGCAATATGTGTTTCGTTATTTTATTTAATCATGGACTATCTTTCCACTTAATTAAACTCACTTCACTTTGAAACATTGCATTGAAAAGAAAAATATAGATGTCATGTAGAATTATTTCACTAGTCTATTTTATCAGTCAAATAATTGCTCCCTGCCCCCAGGTAGTTAAAGATGACACATTGTTGCAACTGTGATCAAAATCTTTCTCTTTTCAAATTCCACAATTTTTAGGGCCAGGTAACTATAAAAGAGTCAGATCCTGCATACTGCCAAGAAAACATCTTCCAAAATCAGACATTTGGATTTCTGATTAGTTACAAAAATAGATCCATCAAAAGAAATGGATTAGGGAAAATACTGTAGTGTTCCTTTACTGTTCAACTTAGTTATGTCTTCATTTTCTTTTTTTAATTTAATTTTTATTTTATATAGGGGTATAGTTGATTTACAATGCTGTGTTAGTTCAGGTATACAGCAAAGTGATTCAGTTATACATATACATATATCCATTCTTTTTCAGATTCTTTTCCCTTATAGGTTATTACAGAATATTGAGTGGAGTTCCCTGTGCTACACAGTAGGTCCTTGTTGGTTATCTATTTTATATACAGTAGTGTGTATATGTCAATCCCAATCTCCCAATTTATCCTTCCCCCACTTCCCTTTCTGTAACCATAAGCCTGTTTTCGAAGTCTGTGAGTCTATTTCTGTTTTGTAAATAAGTTCATTTGTATAATCTTTTTAGATTCCACATATAAGTGATATCATATGATATTTCTTCCACTGTCTGACTTACTTCCCTTAGTACGATGATCTCTAGGTCCATCCATGTTGCAAATGGCATTATTTCATTCTTCTGTTGGGCTGAGTAATATTGCATTTTATATATGTACCACATCTTCTTTATCCATTGCTCTGTTGATGGACATTTAGGTTGCTTCTATGTCTTGGCTATCGTAAACAGCACTGCAGTGAATATTGAGGTGCATGTATCTTTTCGAATTATGGTTTTCTCTAGATATGTGCCCAGGAGTGGGATTGCTGGGTCATATGTAGTTCTATGTTTAGTTTTTTAAGGAACCTCCATACTGTTCTCCACAGTGGCTGTACCAATTTACATCCCCACCAACAGTGTAGGAGGGTTCCCTTTTGACACACCTACTCCAGCATTTATTGTCTACAACTTTTCGATGATGGCCATTCTGATCGGTGTGAGGAAATACCTCATTGTAGTTTTGATTTGCATTTGTCTAATAATGAGTGATGTTGAGCATCTTTTCATGTGCCTATTGGCCATCTGTATGTCTTCTTTGGAGAAATGTCTGTTTAGGTCTTCTGCCCATTTTTTGATTGAGTTGTTTGTTTTTTTGCTATTGAGCTGCATGAGCTGTTTGTAGATTTTGGAGATTAATCCTTTGTTGGTCGCCTTGTTTGCAAATGTTTTCTCCCATTCTGTGAGTTGTCTTTTCGTTCTGTTTAGGGTTTCCTTTGCTGTGCAAAACCTTTTGGGTTTCATTAGGTCCCATTTGTTTATTTTTGTTTTTATTTTCTTTACTCTAGGAAGTAGATCCAGAAAGATATTGCTGCAATTTATGTCAAAGAGTGTTCTGCCTATGTTTTCCTCTAAGACATATTCATAGTATCCAGTCTTACATTTAGGTCTTTAATCCATTTTGAGTTTTGTGTATGGTGTTAGAGAATGTTCTACCTTCATTCTTTTACATGTAGCTATCCAGTTTCCCCAGCACCACTTATTGAAGAGACTGTCTTTTGTCCATTGTATACTCTTGCCTCCTTTGTTGTAATTAATTGACCATGGATGCATGGGTTTATTTCTGGGCTCTCTATCCTGTTCCATTAATCTATATTTCTGTTTTTGTGCCAGTACCATACTGCTTTGATTACCATAGCTTTGTCATATAGTTTGAAGTCAGGGAGCTTGATTCCTCCAGCTCTGTTTTTCTTTCTCAAGATTGCTTTGGCTATTCGGGGTATTTTGTGTTTCCATATGAATTAAATTTTTTGTTCTAGTTCTGTGAAAAATCCCATTGGTAATTTGATAGGGATTGCATGGAATCTGTAGATTGCTTTGGGTAGTATAGTCATTTTGACAATATTGATTCTTCCAATCCAGGAACATGGTGTATCTTTCCATTTGTGTCCTCTTCGATTTCCTTTATCACGTCTTATAGTTCTCAGAGTACAGGTCTTTTGCCTCTTTAGGTAGCTTTATTCCAAGGTATTTTATTCTTTTTAATGAGATGGTAAATGGGATTGTTTCTTTAATTTCCCTTTCTGATCTTTTGTTGTTCGTGTGTAGGAATGCAAGAGATTTCTGTGTATTAATTTTGTATCTTGCAACTTTACCAAATTCATTGATGAGCTCTAGTAGTTTTCTGGTAGCAGCTTTAGGATATTCTATATATACTATCATGTCATGTGCAAACAGTGACAGTTTTACTTCTTCTTTTCCAATTTGGATTCCTTTTATTTCTTTTTCTTCTCTGATTGCCATGGCTGGGACTTACAAAACTATGTTGAATAAAAGTGATGAGAGTGGACATCCTTCTCTTCTTTCTCATCTTAGAGGAAATGCTTTCATCTACTTACTGTTGAATATGATGTTAGATGGGGGTTTGTCATATATGTCCTTGATTATGTTGAGGACATAATCCCACTTTCTGGAGAGTTTTTATTATAATTGGATGATGAAATTCATCAGAAGCTTTTTCTGCATTTATTGAGATGATCATATGATTTTTATACTTCAGTTTATTGTCATGTATCACACTGATTGATTTGAAGATATTGAAAAATCCTTGCATCCCTGAGATAAATCCCACTTGATCATGGTGTATGATCCTTTTAGTGTACTGTTGGATGTGGTTTGCTTGTACTTTGTTGAGGATTTTTGTGTCTATGTTCATCAGTGATACTGACCTGTAATTTTCCTTTTTTGTGGTATCTTTGTCTGGCTTTGGTATCAGGGTGATGGTGGCCTCATAGAATGAGTTTGGGAGTGTTCCTTTCTCTGCAATTTTTTGGAACAGTTTCAGAAGGATAGGTGTTAACTGTTCTCTAAATGTTTGATAGAATTCACCTGTGAAGCTGTCTGTTCTGGACTTTGTTGGAAGTTTTTAAATCAAAGTTTCAATTTCAGTACTTGTGATTGGTCTGTTCATATTTTTTATTTCTTCCTGGTTCAGTCTTGGAAGATTGTACCTGTCTAAGAATTTGTCCATTTCTTCAAGGTTGTCCTTTTTTTTTTTTTGCCGTATAGTTGCTTGTAGTAGTCTCTTATGATCCTTTGTATTTCTGTGGTGTTGATTGTAACTTCTCCTTTTTCATTTCTAATTTTACTGATTTGAGCCCTCTCCCTTTCTTCCTGAAGAGTCTGGCTAAAGGTGTATCCATTTTATTTATCTTCTCAAAGAACCAGCTTTTAGTTTCATTGATTTTTTTCTACTGTTTTGTCTCTATTTTATTTATTTCAGTTCTGATCTTTATGGTCAGAAAGTATTCTTTCCTTCTACTAATCTTGGGTTTTGTTTGTTGTCCTTTCTCTAGCTGCTTTAGGTGTAAAGTTAGGTTGTTTGAGATTTTTCTTGTTTCCTGAGGTAAGATTGTATGACTATATGCTTCCCTTTTAGAACTGCTTTGCGAAATCCCAAAGGTTTTCGATTGTTGTGTTTTCTTTTTCATATGTCTCTAGGTATTATGAGGTTTTTTTAGTGAATTTTATTTTATTATTATTTTTTAACATCTTTATTGGAGTGTATTTGCTCTACAATGGCACGTTAGTTTCTGCTTTATAACAAAGTGAATCAGCTATACATATACATATATACCCATATCTCCTCCTCCTTGCGTCCCCCTCCCACCCCACCATCCCACCCCTCTAGGTGGTCACAAAGCACGGAGCTGATCTCCCTGTGCTATGCAGCTGCTTCCCACTAGGTATCTATTTTATGTTTGGTAGTGTATATATGTCGATGCCACTCTCTCACTTTGTCCCAGCTTACCCTTCCCCCTACCCGTGTCCTCAAGTCCATCCTCTACAACTGCAGCTTTATTCCTGTCCTGCCCCAAGGTTCTTCATGACCTTTTTTTTTTATTCCATACATATGTGTTAGCATATGGTGTTTGTTTTTCTCTTTCTGACTTACTTCACTCTGTAAGACGACAGACTCTAGGTCCATCCACCTCACTACAAATAACTCAATGTTGTTTCTTTTAATGGCTGAGTAATATTCCATTCTATATATGTGCCACATCTTCTTTATCCATTCATCTGTTGATGGACACTTCAGTTGCTTCCATGTCCTGACTATTGTAAATAGAGCTGCAATGAACATTGTGATACATGACTTTTTAAATTATGGTTTTCTCAGGGTATATGCCCAGAAGTGGGATAGCTGGGTCATATGGTAGTTCTATTTTAGTTTTTTAAGGAACCTCCATACTGTTCTCCATAGTGGCTGTATCAATTTACATTCCCACTAACAGTGCAAGAGGGTTCCCTTTTCTCCACACCCTCTCCAGCATTTACTGTTTGTAGATTTTTTTTTTGCGGTACACGGGCCTGTCACTGTTGTGGCCTCTCCCATTGCAGAGCGCACGCTCCGGACACGCAGGCTCACTGGCCATGGCTCACGGGCCCAGCCACTCCGTGGCATGTGGGATCTTCCCGGACCAGGGAAAGAACCTGTGTCCCCTGCATTGGCAGGCAGACTCTCAACCACTGTGCCACCAGGGAAGCCCTGTAGATTTTTTGATGATGGCCATTCTGACTGGTGTGAGGTAATACCTCATTGTAATTTGATTTGCATTTCTCTAATGATTAGAGCTGTTGAGCATTCTTTCATGTGTTTGTTGGCAATCTGTATATGTTCTTTGGAGAAATGTCTTCTGCCCATTTTGGATTGGGTTGTTTGTTTTTTTGATATTGAGCTGCATGAACTGCTGGTAAATTTTGGAGATTAATCCTTTGTCAGTTGCTTCAATTGCAAATATTTTCCTCCCATTCTGAGGGTTGTCTTTTCATCTTGTTTATGGTTTCCTTTGCTGTGCAAAAGATTTTAAGTTTCATTAGGTCCCATTTGTTTATGTTTGTTTTTATTTCCAATTCTCTAGGAGGTGGGTCAAAAAGGATCTTGCTGTGATTTATGTCATAGAGTGTTCTGCCTATGTTTTCCTCTAAGAGTTTGATAGTGTCTGGCCTTACATTTGGGTCATTTTGAGTTTATTTTTGTGTATGGTGTTAGGGAGGGTTCTAATTTCATTCTTTTACATGTAGCTGTCCAATTTTCCCAGCACCACTTATTGAAGAGGCTGTCTTTTCTCCATAGTATATTCTTGCCTCCTTTATCAAAAATAAGGTGACCATATGTACATGGGTTTATCTCTGGGATTTCTATCCTGTTCCATTGATCTATATTTCTGTTTTGGGGCCAGTACTATACTGTCTTGATTACTGTAGCTTTGTAGTATAGTCTGAAGTCAGGGAGTCTGATTCCTCCAGCTCCATTTTTCTTTCTCAAGATTGCTTTGGCTATTTGGGGTCTTTTGTGTTTCCATACACATTGTGAAATTTTTTGTTCTAGTTCTGTGAAAAGTGCCATTGGTAGTTTGATAGGGATTGCACTGAATCTGTAGATTCCTTTGGGTAGTATAGTCATTTTCACAGTGTTGATTCTTCCAATCCAAGAACATGGTATTTCTCTCCATCTGTTTGTATCATTTTTAATTTCTTTCATCAGTGTCTTATAGTTTTCTGCATACAGGTCTTTTGTCTCCTTAGGTAGGTTTATTCCTAGGTATTTTATTCTTTTTGTTGCAGTGGTAAATGGAAGTGTTTCCTTAATTTCTCTTTCAGATTTTTCATCATTAGTGTATAGGAATGCAAGAGATTTCTGTGCATTAATTTTGCATCCTGCTACTTTATCAAATTCATTGATTAGCTCTAGTTGTTTTCTGGTAGCATCTTTACGATACTCTATGTATAATATAATGTCATCTGCAAACAGTGACAGCTTTACTTCTTCTTTTCCTATTTGGATTCCTTTTATTTCTTTTCCTTCTCTGATTGTTGTGGCTAAAACTTCCGAAACTATGTTGAATAATAGTGGTGAGAGTAGACAACCTTGACTTGTTCCTGATCTGAGGAAATGGTTTCTGTTTTTCACCATTGAGAATGATGTGTGCTCTGTTTTTGTCATATATGGCCTTTATTATGTTCCCTCTATGCCTACTTTCTGGAGGGTTTTTATCATAAACGGGTGTTGAACTTTGTCGCAAGCTTTTTCTGCATCTATTGAGGTGATCATATGGTTTTTCTCCTTCAGTTTGCTAATGTGGTATATCACATTGATTGGTTTGCGTATATTGAACAATCCTTGCATTCCTGGGATACACCCCACTTGATCATGGTGTATGATCCTTTTAATGTGCTGTTGGATTTCTTTTGCTAGTATTTTGTTGAGGATTTTAGTGTCTGTGTTCATCAGTGATATTGACCTGTAGTGTTCTTTCTTTTTTACATCTTAATTTGGTTTTCATATCATGGTGATGGTGGCCTCATAGAATGAGTTTTGGAGTGTTCCTCCCTCTGCTATATTTTGGAATAGTTTCAGAAGGATAGGTTTTAGCTCTTCTCTAATTGTTTGATAGAATTCGCCTGTGAAGCCATCTGGTCCTGGGCATGCGTTTGTTGGAAGATTTTAATCACAGTTTCCATTTCAGTGCTTGTGATTGGTCTGTTTATATTTTCTATTTCTTCTTGGTTCAGTCTCGGAAGGTTGTGCTTTTCTAAGAATTTGTCCATTTCTTCCAGGTTGTCCATTTTATTGGCATAGAGTTGCTTGTAGTAATCTCTCATGATCCTTTGTAGTAATATCTCATGATCCTCTGCAGTGTCAGTTTTACTTCTCCTTTTTCATTTCTAATTCTGTTGATTTGGGTGTTCTCCCTTTTTCCTTGAGGAGTCGGGCTAATGGTTTATCAATTTTGTTTATCTTCTCAAAGAACCAGCTTTTAGTTTTATTGATCTTTGCTATTTTTTTTTTAATTTTATTTTTTTATTATTATTTTTTTTTGCGTTACGTGGGCCTCTCACTACTGTGGCCTCTCCCATTGCGGAGCACAGGCTCCGGATGCGCAGGCTCAGTGGCCATGGCTCACGGGTCCAGCCACTCCGCGGCACGTGGGATCTTCCTGGATCGGGGCACGAACCCATGTCCCCTGCATCGGCAGGCGAACTCCCAACCACTACGCCACCAGGGAAGCCCATGCTATTTTTTCCTTCATTTCTTTTTCATTTATTTCTGATCTGATCTTTATGATTTCTTTCCTTCTGCTAACTTTGGGGTTTTTTTTTTGTTCTTCTTTCTCTAATAGCTTTAGGTGTATGGTTAGGTTGTTTCTTGAGATGTTTCTTGTTTCTTTTTTTTCTTTCTTTTTAAAATTTTATTTATTTATTTATTTTGCGGTACGTGGGCCTCTCACTGTTGTGGCCTCTCCCGTTCCGGAGCACAGGCTCTGGATGCGCAGGCTCAGCAGCCATGGCTCATGGGCCCAGCCACTCCACAGCATGTGGGATCTTCCTGGACCGGGGCACGAACCAGTGTCCCCTGCATCGGCAGGCGGACTCTCAACCATTGCACCACCAGGGAAGCCCTGTTTCTTGTTTCTTGAGATAGGATTGTATTGCTGTAAACTTCCATCTTAGTACTGCTTTTGCTGAATTCCATAGGTTGTTCTGTTTTCATTGTCACTTGTTTGTAGGTAATTTTTGATTTCTTCAGTGATCTCTTGGTTAGTTAGTAGTGTATTCTTTAGCCTCCATGTGTTTGTATTTTTTACAGATATTTTCTGTAATTGATACCTAGTCTGATAGCATTGTGGTCAGAAAAGATACTTGATACAATTTCAGTTTTCTTAAATTTACCAAGGCTTGTTTTTTGACTCAAGATATGATCTGTCCTGGAGAACGTTTCATGAGCACTAGAGAAGAAAGTGTATTCTGTTGTTTTTGGATGGAATGTCCTACAAATAGCAATTAAGTCCATCTTGTTTAATATGTCATTGAAAGCTTGTGTTTCCTTATTTATTTTCATTTTGGATGATCTGTCCATTGGTGAAAGAGGGGTCTTAATATCTCCTACTATAATTGTGTTACTGTCAATTTCCCCTTTTATGGCTGTTAGCATTTGCCTTATGTATTGAGGTGCTCCTATGTTGGCTGCATAAATATTTACAGTTGTTATGTCTTCTTTTTGGATGGATCCCTTGATCATTGAGTGTCCTTCTTTGTCTCTTGTAATAGTCTTTAAAGTATTTTGTTTAATATGAGAATTGCTACTCTAGCTTTCTTTTGGTTTCCATTTGCACGGAATATCTTTTTCCATCCCCTCACTTTCAGTCTGTACGTGTCCGTAGGTCTGAAGTGGGTCTCTTGTAGACAGCATATATACGGGTCTTGTTTTTGTATCCACTCAGCCAGTCTGTGTCTTTTGGAGCATTTAATCCATTTACATTTAAGGTAGTTATCGATATGTACGTTCCTATTACCATTTTCTTAATTGTTTTGGGTTTGTTATTGTAGGTCTTTTCCTTCTCTTGTGTTTTCTGCCTAGAGAAATTCCTTTAGCATTTGTTTTAAAGCTCGTTTGGTGGTGCTGAATTCTCTTAACTTTTGCTTGTCTGTAAAGCTTTTAATTTCTCTGTTGAATCTGAATGAGATCTATGCTGCGTAGAGTAATCTTCGTTTTAGGTTTTTCCCTTTCATCACTTTTAATATGTCCTGCCAGTCCCTTCTGGCTTGCAGAGTTTCTGCTGAAAGGTCAGCTGTTAACCTTATGGGGATTCCCTTGTATGTTATTTGTTGTTTTTCCCTTGCTGCTTTTAATACTTTTTTGTATTTAATTTTTGATAGTTTGATTAATATATGTATTAATAATATAATTATTATATTGTATTATTATAATATAATATGATATAATAATATATGATAGTTTGATTAATAATATATGTATTAAATATGTATTTAATATTGTAAGGGACTCTCTGTGCTTCCTTGATTGACTATTTCCTTTTCCAGTTTAGGGAAGTTTTCAACTATAATCTCTTCAAATATTTTCTCAGTCCCTGTCTTTTTCTCTTCTTCCTTTGGGACCCCTATAATTCGAATGTTGGTGCATATAATGTTGTCCCAGAGGTCTCTGAGAGTGTCCTCAGTTATTTTCATTCTCTTCTCTTTATTCTGCTCTGTGGTAGTTATTTCCACTATTTTATCTTCCAGGTCACTTATCCGTTCTTCTGCGTCATTTATTCTGCTATTGATTCCTTCTAGAGTATTTTTCATTTCATTTATTGTATTGTTCATCACTGTTTGTTTGCTCTTTAGGTCTTCTACGTCCTTGTTAAATGTTTCTTGTATTTTCTCCATTCTATTTCGAAGATTTTGGATCATCTTTACTATCATTACTCTGAATTCTTTTTCAGGTAGACTGCCTATTTCCTCTTCATTTGTTTGGTCTGGTGGGTTTTTACCTTGCTCCTTCATCTTCTGTGTGTTTTTCTGTCCTCTCATTTTTCTTAACTTACTGTGTTTGGGGTCTCCGTTTTGCAGGCTTAAGGTTCGTAGTTCCCGTTGTTTTTGGTGTCTGCTCCCAGTGGCTAAGTTTGGTTCAGTGGGTTGTGTAGGCTTCCTTGTGGAGGGGACTGGTGCCTGTGTTCTGGTGGATGAGCCTGGATCTTGTCTTTCTGGTGAGCAGGACTGCGTCTGGTAATGTTTTGGGGTGTGTGACCCTATTACGATTTTAGGCAGACTTTCTGCTAATGGGTGGGGTTGTGTTCATGTCTTTCTAGTTGTTTGGCAAGGGTGTCTAGCACTGTAGCTTGCTGGTCGTTGAGTGGAGCTGGGTCTTAGCACTGAGCTGGAGATCTCTGAGAGAGCTTTCGCTGTTTGATATTACATGGATCTGGGAGGTTTCTGGTGGAAGAGCGTGCTGAACTCGGCTCTCCCACCTGGGGCACATGCCTGATACCCGGCTGGAGCACCAAGACCCTGTCAGCCACACAGCTCAGAAGAAAGTGGAGAAAAAAAGAAAGAAAGAAAAATAAAGTTATTAAAATAAAAAAATTATTAAAAGTAAAAAAATTAGAAAGTAATAAAAATAATAAAGAAGAGAGCAATCAAACCAAAATACATATCCACCAATGATAACAAGCACTAAAAACTATACTAAAAACAAAACAAACAAAAAAAACCGGACAGACAGAACCCAAGGTCAAATGGTAAAAGCAAAGCTATACAGACTAACTCACACAAGGAAGCATACACGTACACACTCAGTAAAATTGAAAAAGAAAAAATATATATATATATATATTTTAAAAAAAAGGAAGCGAGCAACCTAGTCAACAAACAAATCTCCAATGATAATAATCTCTAAATACTAAACTAAGATAAACATAAAACCAGAAACAAATTACTTGCAGAAAGCACACCCTAAGTCTACAGTTGCTCCGAAAGTCCACCGCTTCAATTCTGGGATTCATTGTCTGTTCAGGTATTCCGTAGATGCAGGGTACATCAAGTTGATTGTGGAGATTTATCCGCTGCTCCTGAGGCTGCTGGGAGGAATTTCCTTTTCTTTGTTCGCACAGCTCCTGGGGCTCAGCTTTGGATTTGGCCCTGCCTCTGTGTGTAGGTCACCTGAGGGTGTCTGTTCCCTGCCCAGACAGGACAGGGTTAAAGGAGCAGCTGATTCGGGGGCTCTGGCTCACTCAGGTGGAGGGGAGGGAGGGGTACGGAATCCAGGGCAAGCCTGTGGTGGCAGAGGCCGGCGTGACATTGCAACTGCCTGAAGCGTGCTGTGTGTTCTTCCGGGGAAGTTGTCCCTGGATCATGGGACCCTGGCAGCGGTGGGCTGCACAGGCTCCCGGGAGGGGAGGTGTGGATAGTGACCTGTGCTTGCACACAGGCTTCTTGGTGGCTGCAGCAGCAGCCTTAGTTTTTCATGCCCGTCTCTGGTTTCTGCACTGATAGCCGCGGCTCGTGCCCATCTCTGGAGCTCGTTTAGGCAGTGCTCTGAATCCCCTCACCTCACACACCCTGAAACTGTGGTCTCTTGCCTCTTAGGCAGTTCCAGACTTTTTCCCAGCTAGCTGTGGCACAGTAGCCCCCTTCAGGCTGTGTTCACACAGCCAACCCCAGTTCCCTTCCTGGGGTCTCACCTCCAAAGCTGGAGCCTCAGTTTCCAGCCCCCACCCACCCCATTGGGTGAGCAGACAAGCCTCTCATGCTGGTGAGTGCTCGTTGGCACCAATTCTCTGTGTGGGAATCTCTGTGCTTTGCCTTCTGCACCCCTGTTGCTGCGCCCCTCTATGGCTCTAAAGCTTCCCCCCTGCCAACCCCCCGTCTCCTCCAGTAAAGGGGCTTCCTAGTGTGTGGAAACCTTTCCTCCTTCACAGCTCCCTCCCTAAGGTGCAGGTCCTGTCCCTATTCTTTTGTCTCTGTTTTTTTCTTTTTTCTTTTGCCCTAGCCAGGTACGTGGGGAGTTTCTTGCCTTTTGGGAACTCTGAGGTCTTCTGCCAGCGTTCAGTAGGTGTTCTGTAGAAGTTGTTCCACATGTAGATGTATTTCTGATGTATTTGTGGGGAGGAAGGTGATCTCTGCGTCTTACTCTCCTGCCATCTTGAAGTTCTCTCTCTAGGTATTTTTTGATTTTTTCTTTGATTTCTTTGGTGATTGGTTGTTTAGTAACATATTGTTTAGCCTCCACGAGTTTGTGTTTTTTAGTTTTTTTCTTGTACTTGATTTCTAATCTCCTAGCATTGTGGTCGGAAATGATGCTTGATATGATTTCAGTGTTCTTAAATTTCCCGAGGTTGGCTTTGTGGCCCAGCATATGATCTACCCTGGAGAATGTTCCACGTGCACTTGAAAGAATGTGTATTTTGCTGCTTCCAGATGGAATGCTCTATAAATATCAATTAAGTCCATCTGGTCTAATGTGTCACTTAAGGCCTGTGTTTCCTTATTGATCTTCTGTCTGGATGATCTATCCATTGATGTAAGTGGGGTGCTAAAATCCCCTACTATTTTAGTGTTACTGTCAATATCTCCTTCTATGGTTACTAGCATTTGCCTTACGTATTGAAGTGCTCCTGTGTAGGGTGCATATATATTTATAATTGTTACATCTTCTTCTTGGGTTGATCCATTATGAGGTAGTGTCCATCTTTGTCTCTTGTAACAGTCTTTATTTTGAAGTCTATTTCGTCTGATATGAGCATTGCTACTCCAGCTTTCATTTGATTTCCATTTGCATGGAGTACCTTTTTCCATCCCTTCACTTTTAGTCTGTATGTGTTCCTAGATCTGAAGTGGGTCTCTTGTAGATAGCATATATACAAGTCTTGTTTTTGTATCCACTCAGCCAGTTTGTGTCTTTCGGTTGGAGCATTTACATTTAAGATAATTATTGATATGTATGTTCTTACTGCCATTTTGTTAATTGTTAGGATTTGTTTCTGTAGGTTATTTTTCTTCCCTTTCTCTTTTGTTCTCTTGTGATTTGATGACTATCTTTAGAGTTGTGTTTGGATTGCTTTTTCTTTTTTGCATGTGTATTTATTGTAGATTTTTGGTTTGTGGTTACCATGAGGTTTTGATATAGAAGTCTATACCTATATACACGATTGTTTTAAGTTGCTGGTCTCTCAATTTCAGATGCATTTCCAATATCCTGCATTTGTACTCTCCTCAACAATTTCTAATTTTGATATATTTGTTTATGGATGATTTCCTACCTTTATGTTTGCCTTTACTGGTGAGCTTTCTCATTTGTAGTTTTCTTGTTTCTAGTTGCATCCTTTTCTTTTCTGCCTAGGGAAATTCCTTTAGCATTTGTTTCAAAGCTGGTTTGGTGGTGCTGAATTCTCTTAGCTTTTGCTTGTCTGTAAAGCTTTTGATTTCTCCAACAAATGCGAATGAGAGCCTTGCTGGGTAAAGTATTCTTGGTTGTAGGTTTTTCCCTTTCGTCACTTTAAATATATCATGCCACTCCCATCTGGCTTGTAGAGTTTCTGCTGAGAAATCAACTGATAACTGTATGGGGATTCTGTTGTATGTTATTTGTTGCTTTTCCCTTGTGCTTTTTAATATTTTTTGTCTTAATTTTTGTCAGTTTGATTAATATGTGTCTTGGTGTCTTTCTCCTTGGGTTTATCCTGCATGGGACTCTCTGTGCTTCCTGGACTTGAGTGTTTCCTTTCCCATGTTAGGGAAGTTTTCAGCTATTATCTCTTCAAATGTTTTCTCAGGCCCTTTCTCTCTCTCCTCCTTCTCCATGCAAATGTTGGTGCATTTAATGTTCTCCCAGGAATGTCTTAGACTGTCCTCATTTCTTTTCATTCATTTTTCTTCATTCTGTTCTGCAGCAGTGATTTCCACCAGTCTGTCTTCCAGGTCACTTATTCATTCTTCTGCCTCACTTATTCTGCTGTTGATTCCTTCTAGTGTGTTTTTCATTTCAGTTATTGTATTGTTCATCTTTGTTTGTTCTTTAATTCTTTTGGGTCTTTGTTTAACATTTCTTGAATCTCCTTGATCTATGTTTCCATTATTTTTACAAGATCTTGGATCATCTTTACTATCATTACTCTAAATTCTTTTTCAGGCAGATTGCCTATCTCCACTTCACTTAGTTGTTCTTCTGGGATTTTATCTTGTTCCTTTATCTGGAATATATTTCTTTGCTGTCCCATTTTATCTAGCTTTCTGTGTTTGTGGTCTCTGTTTCTCAGGCTGCAGGTTTGTAGTCTGGTGTCTGCCCCTTCGTGGGTGAAGTTGGTCCAGGGGCTTGTGAAGGCTTTGTGGTGGGAGAGACTGGCGCCTGCCTACTGATGGGTGGAGCTGGGTCCTGTCCCTCTGGTGGGCAGGGCCTTGTCAAGGGGTGTGTTTAGAAGTAGCTGTGTGCTCAGGATGACTTTAGGCAGCCTGTCTGCTCATGGGTCGGGCTGTATCCCACCCTGTTGGTTGTTTGGCCTGAGGCATTCCAGCACTGGAGCCTGCAGGCTGTTAGGTGGGGCCGGGTCTTAGGTTCACCGGTCTTGGTGAACTCCAGGAGAGCTCACACTGATGAACATTCATTGGGGCCTCTGCCACCAGTGTCCTCGCCCACACAGTGAACTATAGCCAACCCTTTCTCCCCCAGAGACCCTCCAAGACCCACATGTCTGTCTGTTCCAGGCTCCTATGGAGTCACTGCTTTGCCCTGGTCCCAGTGCACATGAAATCTCGTGTGCCCCCTCCAAGAGTGGAGTCTGTTTCCCCCAATCCTGTGGAGCTCCTGCACTCAAACCCTGCTGCCCTTCAAAGCCAAATGTTCTGGGGGCTCCTCCTCCCAATACCACACCCCCAGGCTGGGGAGCCTGATTTGGGGCTCAGAACTCCTACTCCTGTGAGAGAACCTCTGTGGTATAATTATTTTCCAGCCTGTGGGTCACCTACCTGGCAGGTATGGGATTTGATTATATTGTGAAAGCACCTCTCCTACCATCCCTTTGTGGCTTCTTCTTTGTCTTTGGATGTAGAATATCTTTTTTGGTAGGTTACCGTCTTTTTTGTCGATGGTTGTTCAGGAGTTGTGACTTTGGTGTTTTCATGAGAGGAGGTGAGCTCAAGTTCTTCTACTCCACCATCTTGTCTCCTCCCTTCACCTGAGCAAGTGGCCAGAGGTGCAAGTTAAGGCATCATAGTGGCTGGACACCACTGTTGACACATGGGTAGAGCTTTGTGGCCAGTGGGAAGTGGTTTATGGTAAAAGATGCTTAGGCAAGGCTGTGGGAAGGGGTGTGAGCTCCCTTGCCCTCTCTGAGCCTCCATGCGTTCACCAACCTGGAAGATCCTATCTTCATTTTCTTTTGTTAGATGAGATAAAGACTTTCCTTGAGAGTATGTCCACATCTCTGACAAAAAGGCATCTTCAGTCTATTAGTAAATTCTGGTCTAAATTCATTAGTTAAAATAAGGATAAGTACTTAGTATTCAGGACCCATCTCTGACTAAAGATTAATTTCATAATCCAAAAATATTTAAAATAACAAGTGACTACTTCAGATAATTCTTCAAAGGGCATATGGAAAGAGAGGAATACATAATCCTCAGAAAACAGTGCCTTCCAGATTGATTTACAGTTGAGTCCTAAGGAGTAGTGGGCCCTTCGGAGCTAGACAGAAATGCCATGAGTGGGATCAAAATTAGTTCAGGACACTGATAGGCCAACAACATGAGAAAAGAATTTTTTTTTAAGCATTTTGCCCGTTTTTAAGGCAGTGTCTTAGTTTTCTGCCTTTGCTCACCTACAGATAATGGACACAAGTCTATATAGAATGGAGCCCGAGCTCTTGGAGCAGTGAGTGTTTCTGAAGGAGTCAAGGTTTGTGCACTTAGCATGTGTTCACCAACCACCTAGGATATACCACTTATTTTAGGGGTCAGCTCCATCCCCATCCCCCGAGTTCTGCAGTTTCCCCCCGATATTTCTCTACCTTTGCAAAGTGGTGTTGGCTTAACAGAGTGTGTTCTGTGGAACTCAGATCCTCGAGAAAGAAAAGCTTCTCTTGCAGAATAGTTTGGGAAGTGCTGAATACTCTCTCCACTCCGTGCAGATGTACAGCCTACATTAATCAAAAGAGAACTTGGTGGAAATTGCAGTAGGCAGCAGAGTTTCTCTGTCTGGGTCTGCTACCAGCTAGCTGCGGGGTTAGGGCAAGTCCGTACAGCTTCAGAGGGCTTGGCTGGCTTCTCTCTAACACATGAGCACTTTCTCAGCCACCTTAACAGCTGCCTCCTGACGTGGCCTCAGACTGTGGGAATCTGGAGCAGACATTTCTGGCTGCCCTCCCAGATCCATTTCTTCCTTCCTCCTCTTTAATTCCTATTTTGCTCAGCTTATCTACCCTCTGCCGTGCACCACACATGCCTCAGGGGACAGAGATCTCCCTTCAGCTGTACTAAGCCATGCGTAACCACATCTTCCTTGGCTTCCTTTGTGATTTGCTGGGAGCCTGGGTGAAGACTTTCACTTCCTGGCATGTGGCCAGTAGTATCCCTCTGTCTCTTCCCCGGATGTGGGCTGGGACATATGGGATAGCTGTGCCACCTCCTTACCAGAGGACATGGGGGAGCTGGAGCCAAAAGAACACTCTCCCTCTGGACTTCTAGTTGTGTGAGCCACATATTTATTTATGCCAATTTGATTGGGCCTCTCTGTTATTTGTAGTTGAAGTCATCCGGATGGATACATCACTCTCTAAAAGGCACTCTCCTAGACAGAGTCTGTCTCCAGGACCTGCTTGCCCCCTGTTGCTTATCCTCCTTTAGAGAATATTTGAGTTGGATCTGGTCTTTCGTCTCTGCTTAGCCTCTGTGGACAGGCTCCATTGCCCTTGGCTTTGTGTTGCTCCTGCTGCGGACACAGCGATGACTTGCAGGGAGTCTAGTCAGTGGTCAGAACCCTGGACATCCTGCTTGGCTAGAAGAGGTACAGGTTTCTTGCAGATCCCACTTGTCCAGGCCTCCCAGGACCATCCCCAACAGGGCAGCTCTGCCAAGCCACGGTGTCCTCCAGTTGCTCCTAGCCCCTTCACTGGGACCAATTCTCATAGACCAAAAAAGTCCAGATATGGAGGTTTAGGAGTTGGATGGTGGATGCTCTCAGTAAAGCCTCTACAGCCTTATACTGAGGCCCTGCATTATTGTTTGTAAAGATGATGCCCTCAGACTACCAGTATCAGAATCACCAGATTCATGACCAGATAGATGCTTGTTCAAAATGCAGGTTCCCGGACTCCTTGAATAGTATTCTTGGGATTGAGCTGTGAAAGCCCTATTTTTCACAGCCTACACTCTGAGTAACTCACATTCTGGATTACCCCCTAGATAGCTCAGCTCCTAGCCTCAGCATCTGATAAAAGAGGCCAAGGCAATGAGGGAGGGGGATGGGGGAGGAGACAGAACTATGAAGGCCAAAGGAGAAGTGGGAGGTGTGATAGGAAGATGCTAGACTGTTGCGGGTGCACAGCCGTGGAGCTATGCCTAAAGGCAGACTGAAATTACGACAGCCATTTTCTCTCCAGTTTCTACAACTTTCACCTTTGTGCATCCACTATTCACCTTTGTCCTCTGGCATGCTTTGTCCCCTGACATATCCAGCATCGCAGTGAAACCCTCCACAAATCGAAGAGTCAGTGACCAAGATCTAGGTGAAAAGTAAAATGTCCAAGATCCAAAGGTCAGAGCAAAGTTTCCTAACATGGCAATTGACGTCACAAAAATCGTGCATTAGAGTTAGTGATTTCTTACATGTGAGATATTTCCCAGTTCCTAAGTCCGTGCCGGTTCATACTGCTTATTTCACGCTTTGCACAGCTTTATAAGTTTTCTCCCAGTGAGAAAGGGAAACTGACCCACCTCCTTCCCTTTTCTTATGAGATGTATTTTACACAGTGACTGACACAGCAGAATGCAGACTGTATGGAAAACAATACCTGTAATTTCTGGCTGCTAACTTCACTCAGAGTTGGATTTGGGGAGGGTTTAGACAGAGCAAGGAGAAGATGTGTTCTGTACCTTTTTTTTTTTTTCTTTTTCAGAAAGTGATGGATGGGAATTCAGTTTATTCTAGAATGTAGATCTATTCAAAATGGACCTTTGACAGGTCATTCCCTCACACACTCCTCATATTCATAGCTAATCCCCTTGTCTCTTTTACAAGAACAAACCTACATACCCTCATGCCCTCACTACTCCAGTTTTCAATGGACATTTTGACAAAGTACTTTTCATCATCTTGCTCATTAGGAGCAAATGAAATGAATCTGAGGTCTGGAACACTTGGCCATTCTAAGTCACTATTCAATGGACTAAAAAAATCCATGCAGTGGACTCTAATTAGATTTTTGGATTCTAGTTTTAAAACAGTTACATTGGAGACATCACACAGAGTCCATTTATAATGCAGAGGGCTTTCCAGGTCAGGTGTTAAAAGTTTGGGCCTTCCGGTCCGTAAGTCACCTCCATCTCTCATTCTCTAGTTTAGTGGCTCCCCAAATGGCTATGTATCAGAATCACTTGAGGAATGTATAAATATACAGATTTTCTGACTCAGCCCCAGCAAAAAGAATCTGACTTTCTGGATTTGGGGCCTGGGAGCCTGATTTTCATTTTTTTTTTTTTTTTTAAATATAAGTTCCCTGAGTGATTTTCATGCAGCCACCAAGGACCCGTTTACAGAAGACATTTAGGAAGCACTTCTCTGGTCCGGTGGTTCTTGAACTTGCGTGTGCATCAGAAGCACCCGGACACTTTATTAAAACACAGAATGAACCCTCAGAATTTCTGATTCCATGGGCCTAGAATGGAGGCTGAGCCTTTGCATTTCTAACAAGTTCCCAGGGGATGCTGACACTGCTGGTCCGGAGACCACAATGAGAACCCCAGCTCCAACCCAGGTTACCTGTGAGCATGTTTACTATTCATTAGCACTTGTATTATGTGGCCAAAGACTGGGCTTCAGAAAAAGGAATAAACCTCTCAGGTCAAGGGTAACACACCCGGCTGAGCATCACAATCATCTGGGAGCTTTTTCTTTCACATTTAATTATTGGGGTGAGGCTTGGGCTCCCATCCCAGATCTACTGAGTCAGTGTCTCCAGGATGCCCTGGGAATTTGTATTGTTTTGAAGTTACCCAGAGGGTTCTGATTACAGGGACTTGAAAACATTGCCTTAGATGAGCCACACTTACGAGTTCATGAATAACTTATACTAAAAAATTGTTGTTTATCTGAAATTCCAATTTAATGGGGCATCCCATGCTCTTAAATATTTGTAAATCTGGCCCCCCTACTCACTCAGCTGCCTTTGCAGGCGTTTGTTTCCTCTGTGTGTTCTCTCTTTTGCTCAGCATAGCCCTATCTTAAATGCTCAGTGGAGCGGTGGTAAGGTAAGGAGGGCAATCCATGAAAACAAAACATGTGGGGTGAAGAAGAGAAAATTAAGATGTTTCCTCAAGAAAGAAAAAAAAAAGCAAGCAGAAACAAAATCAGAAAAAAATACTGGCTGCTAATGGTTTTTTAACCAATTCGTCAACTACACAGACGAATAAAAATACACCCACCAAAGATGCTATTAAAATGTTCCAACTGAAGCCATATATAATTAATTTCAAACAAGCATAAGCGATAAAAACTCAAATACTTCAAGGTGCTGAGTGAAAGGCAGGATAAATCTACATCAGGCTTCAAAACGGATGCTTCCAGGTGAGTCTGAGGTTTCAGCCAGAGACGGGGAGGTAACGATGTCTGCTTCCTCCCTGTTGTACTGGAAGCTAAAGAGCCTTAGGAAGAGACTCTCCCAGTGTGTCAAGGATGAGAAGAAACAGACGGCTCGGCACCTTCCAACAGCACGTAACTACTGAGAGGCTGAATCAAAGGAGTGGAACAATCAGTCAAAACGAAGAAACATTCATGGATGCATCTAAGGAAAGTGACCTGGCAAAAACCACTGCAGAGGCTGAGGAACCCCTGTGAGCACCACGGTCCCGGTAAAGCAAGCAGCTGTCTCCCAATGCACTTCTGCCATTTCAGAGGTTAGGGGTCGGCACACTTTTCCTGTAGAAGGCAAAAGAGTAAATCTTTTAGATTTCGTAGGCCAGATGCTCTTTGCTGCATCTGCTCATCCTCGGTGTTGTAGCAGGAAAGAAGCTTGTAGACAACAGGTAAACGAATAGGCACGGCTGGGTTCCAGTAAAACTGTGTTCACAGAAATAGGTAGTTGCTAGAGAGTGAGCATCTGTCTCCCCCAAATTCATGTGTTGGAGCCTAAATCCCAGATGTGGTGGTATTTGGATGTGGGGCCTCTGGGAGCTGGCTAGGTCATGCAAGTGGAGCCTCATGAACGCGATTAGTATCCTTATGCTCACTCTCTGCACTCTGCCCTGAGAGGATATGAGAAAACCACAGTCTGCAAACCTGGAAGAGAGCTCTCACCAGACAGTAGATCTGCTGGCACCTTGATCTTGCATTTCCCAGCCTCCAGAACTGTGAGGACGACGTTTTAGTGTAAGCCACCTGGTCAACAGACTATTTGCTACGGCAGGCTGAGAGCAGTGAGATGTATTTGTCCCATGGCCCGTAGTTTGCCAACCCCCATCATAGATGAGCCCGCGTGGCTCATGCAAGGACAGCATTATTAGTGGATTCTACGGAGCACTCAGGATTCTAATGGTAGATGCTCAATTAAAAAAAAACAAACACTTCATTAGCTCCTCACTGTACATACAAGGGCAGAGTGTTTCAAGGTCACCCCAAAGTGTAAAGGCAGGAAATTAGGATTCTAGAAACAGAAGTTGTTCATTTGAAATTCTGGGACTGTGTTATAAGAAGGAAAGAGAAGACAAGGGGACCAAACATTTTAGCATGTGTTTAGAAAGGTTCTCTTAGTGGCCCTGACATTCAGAGACAAGTTGACTGGGAGAGGGACACTAGTGCCAGTTTCTCTGTCTTTAAGCCGCTACTTTTGAGGGTCCATCACATGTTAAGGTATCATCTTCCTTGATCAGGGAGGTTTCCTCACCTTCTCAACTCACTAATTTTGCATTTAGCATCCTAAGAAGGGTCCTTCACCCAAAAGAAAAAACTATGTCACAATGGCGTAGAATTTTATACTTTAAGCTAGAATATATCACCTGTGGTGCATGAACACATAACTTCAATTAGCCTCCCTTATGACACGGGTTAATGTTTCATCTGAGATCGCCACATCAGCCAAGAAACACATAAGCATGCATTTTACATTGTATAATTTAAAAGTTTTATTTCCCCCCCACAATAGCAAATGGGTTTCATATTAGTTCCACTGGAAGTTTTCTTCTTGTAGTTGCCCTTCTCATTGACTGCACCGTTGGCGGGGAAATTGCTTTCTTATTGGAGAAGGGTTATATTTCATAGAGATGCTCTGAGCTAATCACAGAAAAGAGAGGGTCTGATCCAGCAGCCCCTGAAGGAGTTGATCAGTCAAGGAGTCCTTTCTGCTCCAGGCCTGGTCAGGTGGGGACAATACAGGCTACTGAACCTGCCCATAGTAGATGCTGGCAAGACTCTCCTTGCAGAAGTGACTAAATGCAGCCCCTTTGATCAAGAAATATAAAATCCACAAAATCCCTCAGTCCCTGCCAAGTCCCCTTCCTCAGTGGCCTCGTGCAGGAGCATTTCAGCTAAGCACCTGGCTTCTGCTTTGGGGTCCGATGAGCATTCTTCACCAAGTGCAAGATGGGTCTTCACTCCAAAGTTCACTGTTTACACAGTTGTTGGCTTGTGCTTTAGAGGGCTGGTCTCTGCCTCGCCCAGGAATGGTGGTATCACATCAACAGCAGCATGAAGGCCCAGGCCAGCACTGGTAGGTGGAGCGCAGGGGCATGGCTGCCAGACGTCCTCTGAGCATGCATCACAGCAAAGACCGCATTAGTGTGGTTGGTGGGTAACTCAACATTGCAGATCATCCCTTCACAGCAAGACCTACACTCCTGTTACCAAAGGAAGAGGAGAAGGAAAGAGCAAGTGAATAAAGGGAAGAAGAGGGAAGGGTCAACTGAAGAAAAACAAAAGCCTTCTTCAGCTCTGAGGACAGAATTATTTTTTTTATCTTTTATGAGTATATAAATTTTTATTTCAATTTAAAAATTTTCTGAAATATAATGGCATACAAGAGAAAAATGCTGTCTTAATTTTTAAATGTTTGAGACTTAATAAACATTATGAATTTGAAAATGTACCTTTTTCATATCAAATTGACAAAGATTTCCAAAATGTACATGAGCCTGGGTCCATGACGTGGTAGTAATTTTGATATTCTCAAACACTGCTACTGAGAATATAATTGCTTCAGTTTTCTTGGGGAGTAATTTGGCAATCTTTATCAAGAGCTTCAAGATTATTTATATAAATCAATCCAGTAATATGCACCAAAGTCACAAAGATTATGTGGGGCTTCTTTTAGAATAGAGAAATATTAAAAGCTGCCTAGTATTTTTAATATGGAATTAGATAAATTATAGTACAAACACATATTTTAATATTATGTAGCCATTAAGAATATTTCTGAAGAACAGTTAATAGGTAAGTTTTCTTTAAAAGTATTTTTATTTTATATTGGAGTATATAGTTGATGTGTTAGTTTCAGGTGTCCAGCACCTAAACAGTTAGACATGTATCTATTCTTTTTCAAATTCTTTTCCCATATAAGTTATTGCCGAATATTGAGCAGAGTTCCCTGTGCTATACAGTAGGTCGCTGGTTATCTATTTAAAATATAGTAGCATGTAAATATCAACCCCAAACTCCCAATTTATCCCTCTCCCCCACCTTTCCCCTTTGGTAACCATAAGTTTGTTTTCAAAGTCTGTGAGTCTGTTTCTGTTTTGTAAATAAGTTCATTTGTATCATCTCTTTTTTTAAAGATTCAGCATATAAGTGCTATCATATATTTATCATACTAAGTCAGAAAGAGAAAGACAATCTCCAGGTCATCCGTGTTGCTGCAAATGGCATTATTTCATTCTTTTAACGGCTGAGTAATATTCCATTGTATATATGTACCACATCTTCTTTATCCATTCATCTCTCAATGGACATTTAGGTTACTTCCATGTCTTGGCTATTGTAAACAGTGCTGCAGTGAACACTGGGGTGCATGTATCCTTTCAAACCATGGTTATATGCCCAGGAGTGCGATTGCTGGGTCATATGGTAGTTCTATTTTTAGTTTTTTAAGGAACCTCCATACTGTTCTCCATAGTGGCTGTACCAATTTACATTCCCACCAACAGTGTAGGAGGTTCCTGTTTTCTCCACACCTTCTCCAGCATTTATTGTTTGTAGACTTTTTGATGATGGCCATTCTAACGTGTGAGGTGATATCTCGTTATAGTTTTGACTTGCATTTCTCTAATAATTAGTGGTGTTGAGCCTCTTCATGTGCCTCTAGGCCATCTGTATGTCTTCTTTTTTTTTTAAATTTTATTTATTTATTTTTTTGAACATCTTTATTGGAGTATAATTGCTTTACAATGGTATGTTAGTTTCAGCTTCACAACAAAATGAATCAGTTATATATATACATATGTTCCCATATCTCTTCCCGCTTGTGTCTCCCTCCCTCCCACCCTCCCTATCCCACCCTCCCTATCCCACCCCTCCAGGCGGTCACAAAGAACCAAGCTGATCTCCCTGTGCTATGCGGCTGCTTCCCACTAGCTATCTACCTTACGTTTGGTAGTGTATATATGTCCATGCCTCTCTCTTGCTTTGTCACCATTTACCCTTCCCCCTCCCCATAGCCTCCAGTCCATTCTCTAGTAAGTCTGTGTCTTTATTCCTGTTTCACCCCTAGGTTTTTCATGACATTTTTTTTTCTTAAATTCCATATATATGTGTTAGCATACGGTATTTGTCTCTCTCTTTCTGACTTACTTCACTCTGTATGACAGACTCTAGGTCTATCCACCTCACTACAAATAGCTCAATTTCGTTTCTTTTTATGGCTGAGTAATATTCCATTGTATATATGTGCCACATCTTCTTTATCCATTCATCCGATGATGGACATGTAGGTTGTTTCCATCTCTGGGCTATTGTAAATAGAGCTGCAATGAACATTTTGGTACATGACTCTTTTTGAATTATGGTTTTCTCAGGGTATATGCCCAGTAGTGGGATTGCTGGGTCATATGGTAGTTCTATTTGTAGTTTTTTAAGGAACCTCCATACTGTTCTCCACAGTGGCTGTATCAATTTACATTCCCACCAACAGTGTAAGAGGGTTCCCTTTTCTCCACACCCTCTCCAGCATTTATTGTTTCTAGATCTTTTGATGATGGCCATTCTGACTGGTGTGAGATGATATCTCATTGTAGTTTTGATTTGCATTTCTCTAATGATTAGTGATGTTGAACATTCTTTCATGTCTTTGTTGGCACTCTGTATATCTTCTTTGGAGAAATGTCTATTTAGGTCTTCTGCCCATTTTTGGATTGGGTTGTTTGTTTTTTTGCTATTAAGCTGCATGAGCTGCTTATAAATTTTGGAGATTAATCCTTTGTCAGTTGCTTCATTTGCAAATATTTTCTCCCATTCTGAGGGTTGTCTTTTCATCTTGTCTATGGTTTCCTTTGCTGTGCAAAAGCTTTTAAGTTTCATTAGGTCCCATTTGTTTACTTTTGTTTTTATTTCCATTTCTTTAGGAGGTGGGTCAAAAAGGACCTTGCTGTGATTTATGTCATAGAGTGTCCTATGTTTTCCTCTAAGAGTTTGATAGTTTCTGGCCTTACATTTAGGTAGGTCTTTAATCCATTTTGAGCTTATTTTTGTGTATGGTGTTAGGGAGTGATCTAATCTCATATTTTACATGTAGCTGTCCAGTTTTCCCAGCACCACTTATTGAAGAGGCTGTCCTTTCTCCACTGTACACTCCTGCCTCCATTATCAAAGATAAGGTGACCATATGTGCGTGGGTTTATCTCTGGGCTTTCTATCCTGTTCCATTGATCTTTCTGTTTTTGTGCCAGTACCATACTGTCTTGATTACTGTAGCTTTGTAGTATAGTCTGAATTCAGGAAGCCTGATTCCTCCAGCTCCATTTTTCGTTCTCAAGATTGCTTTGGCTATTTGGGGTCTTTTGTGTTTCCATACAAATTGTGAAAGTTTTTGTTCTAGTTCTGTGAAAAATGCCAGTGGTAGTTTGAAAGGGATTGCATTGAATCTGTAGATTGCTTTGGGTAGTAGAGTCATTTTCACAATGTTGATTCTTCCAATCCAAGAACATGGTATATCTCTCCATCTATTTGTATCATCTTTAATTTCTTTCATCAGTGTCTTATAGTTTTCTGCATACAGGTCTTTTGTCTCCTTCGGTAGGTTTATTCCTAGGTATTTTATTCTTTTTGTTGCAATGGTAAATGGGAGTGTTTTCTTGATTTCACTTTCAGATTTTTCATCCTTAGTGTATAGGAATGCCAGAGATTTCTGTGCATTAATTTTGTATCCTGCTACTTTACCAAATTCATTGATTAGCTCTAGTAGTTTTCTGGTAGCATCTTTAGGATTTTCTATGTATAGTATCATGTCATCTGCAAAGAGTGACAGCTTTACTTCTTCTTTTCCGATTTGGATTCCTTTTATTTCCTTTTCCTCTCTCATTGCTGTGGCTAAAACTTCCAAAACTATGTTGAATAAGAGTGGTGAGAGTGGGCAACCTTGTCTTGTTCCTGATCTTAGTGGAAATGCTTTCAGTTTTTCACCATTGAGGACGATGTTGGCTGTGGGTTTGTCATATATGGCCTTTATTATGTTGAGGAAAGTTCCCTCTATGCCTACTTTCTGGAGGGTTTTTATCATAAATGGTGTTGAATTTTGTCAAAAGCTTTCTCTGCATCTATTGAGATGATCATATGGTTTTTCTCCTTCAATTTGTTAATATGGTGTATCACGTTGATTGATTTGCGTATATTGAAGAATCCTTGCATTCCTGGAATAAACCCCACTTGATCATGGTGTATGATCCGTTTAATGTGCTGTTGGATTCTGTTTGCTAGTATTTTGTTGAGGATTTTTGCATGTATGTTCATCAGTGATATTGGCCTGTAGTTTTCTTTCTTTGTGACATCCTTGTCTGGTTTTGGTATCAGGGTGATGGTGGCCTCGTAGAATGAGTTGGGGAGTGTTCCTGCCTCTGCTATATTTTGGAAGAGTTTTAGAAGGATAGGTGTTAGCTCTTCTCTAGATGTTTGATAGAATTCGCCTGTGAAGCCATCTGGTCCTGGGCTTTTGCTTGTTGGAAGATTTTTAATCACAGTTTCAATTTCAGTGCTTGTGATTGGTCTGTTCATATTTTCTATTTCTTCCTGGTTCAGTCTTGGCAGGTTGTGCCTTTCTAAGAATTTGTCCATTTCTTCCAGGTTGTCCATTTTATTGGCATAGAGTTGCTTGTAGTAATCTCTCAGGATCTTTTGTATTTCTGCAGTGTCAGTTGTTCCTTCTCCTTTTTCATTTCTAATTCTATTGATTGGAGTCTTCTCCCTTTTTTTCTTGATGAGTCTGGCTAATGGTTTATCAATTTTGTTTATCCTTTCAAAGAACCAGCTTTTAGTTTTATTGATCTTTGCTATCGTTTTCTTCATTTCTTTTTCATTTATTTCTGATCTGATTTTTATGATTTCTTTCCTTCTGCTAACTTTGGGGTTTTTTTGTTCTTCTTTCTCTAATTGCTTTAGGTGCAAGGTTAGGTTGTTTATTCGAGATGTTTCCTGTTTCTTAAGGTAGGATTGTATTGCTATAATCTTCCCTCTTAGAACTGCTTTTGCTGCATCCCATAGATTTTGAGTCGTGTCTCCATTGTCATTTGTTTCTAGGTATTTTTGATCTCCTCTTTGATTTCTTCAGTGATCACTTTGTTATTAAGTAGTGTATTGTTTAGCCTCCATGTGTTTGTATTTTTTACAGATCTTTTCCTGTAATTGATATCTAGTCTCATAGCGTTGTGGTCGGAAAAGATACTTGATACAATTTCAATTTTCTTAAATTTACCAAGGCTTGATTTGTGACCCAAGATATGATCTATCCTGGAGAATGTTCCATGAGCACTTGAGAAAAATGTGTATTCTGTTGTTTTTGAATTGATCCCTTGATCATTATGTAGTGTCCTTCTTTGTCTCTTCTAATAGTCTTTATTTTAAAGTCTATTTTGTCTGATATGAGAATTGCTACTCCAGCTTTCTTTTGGTTTCCATTTGCATGAAATACCTTTTTCTATCCCCTTACTTTCAGTCTGTACGTGTCTCTAGGTCTGAAGTGGGTCTCTTGTAGACAGCAAATATATGCATCTTGTTTTTGTATCCATTCAGCCAATCTGTGTCTTTTGGTGGGAGCATTTAGTCCATTTACATTTAAGGTAATTATCGAGATGTGTGTTCCCATTCCCATTTTCTTAATTGTTTCGGGTTCGTTACTGTAGGTCTTTTCCTTCTTTTGTGTTTCTTGCCTAGAGAAGTTCCTTTAGCAGTTGTTGTACAGCTGGTTTGGTGGTGCTGAACTCTCTCAGCTTTTGCTTGTCTGTAAAGGTTTTAATTTCTCCATCAAATCTGAATGAGATCCTTGCTGGGTAGAGTCATCTTGGTTGCAGGTTTTTCTCCTTCAACAATTTCAATATGTCCTGCCACTCCCTTCTGGCTTGCAGAGTTTCTGCTGAAAGATCAGCTGTTAACCTTATGGGGATTCCCTTGTGTGTTATTTGCTGTTTTTCCCTTGCTGCTTTTAATATTTGTTCTTTGTACTTAATTTTTGCTAGTTTGATTGATATGTGTCTTGGCATGTTTCTCCTTGGATTTATCCTGTATGGGACTCTCTGTGCTTCCTGGACTTGATTAACTATTTCCTTTCCCATATTAGGGAAGTTTTCGACTATAATCTCTTCAAATATTTTCTCACTCCCTTTCTTTTTCTCTTCTTCTTCTGGAACCCCAATAATCGAATGTTGGTGCGTTTAATGTTGTCCCAGAGGTCTCTGAGACTGTCCTCAGTTCTTTTCATTCTTTTTTCTTTATTCTGCTCTGCAGTAGTTATTTCCACTATTTTATCTTCCAGGTCACTTATCCGTTCTTCTGCCTCAGTTATTCTGCTATTGATCCCATCTAGAGTATTTTTCATTTCATTTATTGTGTTGTTCATCATTGTTTGTTTCATCTTTAGTTCTTCTAGGTCCTTGTTAAATGTTTCTTGCATTTTCTCTATTCTATATCCAAGATTTTGGATCTACTTTACTATCATTATTCTGAATTCTTTTTCAGGTAGACTGCCTATTTCCTCTTCATTTGTTAGGTCTGGTGGGTTTTTATCTTGCTCCTTCATCTGCTGTGTGTTTTTCTGTCTTTTCATTTTGCTTATCTTACTGTGTTTGGGTTCTCCTGTTTGCAGGCTGCAGGTTTGTAGTTCCTGTTGTTTTTTGTGTCTGTCCCCAGTGGCTAAGGTTGGTTCAGTGGGTTGTGTAGGCTTCCTGGTGGAGGGTACTAGTGCCTGTGTTCTGGTGGATGAGGCTGGATCTTGTCTTTCTGGTGGGCAGGTCCACGTCTGGTGGTGTGTTTTGGGGTGTCTGTAGACTTATTATGATTTTGGGCAGCCTCTCTACTAATGGGTGGGGTTGTGTTCCTGTCTTGCTAGTTGTTTGGCATAGGATGTCCAGCACTGTAGCTTGCTGGTCGTTGAGTGAAGCTGGGTGCTGGCGTTGAGATGGAGATCTCTCCGAGATTTTTGCTGTTTGATATTATGTGCAGCTGGGAGGCCTCTTGTGGACCAGTGTCCTGAAGTTGGCTCTCCCACCTCAGAGGCACAGCACTGACTCCTGGCTGCAGCACCAAGAGCCTTTCATCCACACTGCTCCTTAATTTGGGATGATTCCTTGTCTATTCATGTATTCCACAGATGCAGGGTACATCAAGTTGATTGTGGAGCTTTAATCCGCTGCTTCTGAGGCTGCTGGGAGAGATTTCCCTTTCTCTTCTTTGTTCTCACAGCTCCCAGGGGCTCAGCTTTGGATTTGGCCCCGCCTGTGCGTGTAGGTTGCCGGAGGGCGTCTGTTCTTTGCTCAGACAGGACGGGGTTAAAGGAGCCGCTGATTCGGAGGCTCTGGCTCACTCAGGCCGGGGGGTAGGGAGGGTCACGGAGTGTGGGGCGGGCCTGTGTCGTCGGCAGAGGCCGGCGTGAGGTTGCTCGCCTGAGGCGCGCCGTGCGTTCTCCCGGGGGAGTTGTCCCTGGATCCCGGGACCCTGGGACCCGGGGACCCTGGCGGGCTGCACAGGCTCCCCGGAAGGGGGTGTGGATAGTGACCTGTGTTCGCACACAGGCTTCTTGGTGGCGGCAGCAGCAGCCTTAGCATCTCATGTCTGTCTCTGGGCTCCGCACTTTTAGCCGAGGCTCGCGCCCGTCTCTGGAGCAGCGTTCTTAATCCCCTCTCCTCGTGCACCAGGAAACAAAGAGGGAAGAAAAAGTCTCTTGCCTCTTTGGCAGGTCCAGACTTTTCCCCGGACTCGCGGTGCACTAACGCCCTGCAGGCTGTGTTCACGCCGCCAGCCCCAGTCCTCTCCCTGCGCTCCGACTGAAGCCGGAGCCTCAGCTCCCAGCCCCGCCTGCCCCGGCGGGCGAGCAGACAAGCCTCTTGGCTGGTGAGTGCCAGTCGGCCCCGATCCTCTGCGCTGGAATCTCTCCGCTTTGCCCTCCACACCCCTGTTGCTGTGCTCTCCTCCGCGGCTCCGAAGCTCCCCCACTCCGCCACCCGCAGTCTCCGCCCGCGAAGGGGCTTCCTAGTGTGTGGCCACTTTTCCTCCTTCACAGCTCCCTCCCGCTGGTGCAGGACCCGTCCCTATCCTTTTGTCTCTGTGTATTTTTTTCTTTTGCCCTAACCAGGTACGTGGGGGGTTCCTTGCCTTTTGGGAGGTCTGAGGTCTTCTGCCAGCGTTCAGTAGGTGCTCCGTAGGAGTTGTTCCACGCGTAGATGTATTTCTGGTGTATCTGTGGGGAGGAAGGTGATCTCTGCGTCTTACTCTTCCGCCATCTTCCCGGAAGTCCCATCTGTATGTCTTCTTTGGAGAAATGTCTATTTAGGTCTTCTGCCCATTTTTGGATTGGGTTGTTTTTTTGATATTGAGCTGCATGAGCTGCTTGTATATTTTGAAGATTAATCCCTTGTTGGTTGCTTCATTTGCAAATATTTTCTCCCATTCTGTGGGTTGTTTTTTCGTTTTGTTTATGGTTTCCTTTGCTGTGCAAAAGCTCTTGAGTTTAATTAGGTCCTTTTTTGTTTTGTTTGCTTGTTTTATTTCCATTATTCTAGGAGACGGATCAAAAAAGATATTGCTGCGATTTATGCCAGAGTGTTCTGCCTATGTTTTCCTCTAAGAGTTTTAGAGTATCAGGCCTTACATTTAGGTCTTTAATCCATTTTGAGTTGATTTTTGTGTATGGTGTTAGGGAGTGTCTAATTTCATTCTTCTACATGTAGCTGTCCAGTTTTCCCAGCACCATTTATTGAAGAGGCTGTCTTTTCTCCACTGTATAGTCTTGCCTTGTTTGTCATAGATTAATTGACAATAGGTGTGTGGGTTTTCTATTTCTATTCTGTTTTCTCTGGGCTTTCTATCCTGTTCCATGGATCTATATTTCTGTTTTTGTGCCAGTACCATACTGTTTTGGTTACTGTAGCTCTTTGGTACAGTCTGAAGTCAGGGAGCCTGATTCCTCCAACTCAGTTTTTCTTTCTCAGGATTGCTTTGGCTATTTGGGGTCTTTTGTTTCTCCATATAAATTTTAAAACTTTTTGTTTTGGTTCTCTGAAAAATGCCACTGGTAATTTGATAGGGATTGCACTGAATCTGTAGATTGCTTTGGGTAGTATAGTCATTTTGACAACATTGATTCTTCCATTTCAAGAACATGGTATATCTCTCCATTTGTCTGTGTCACCTTTGATTTCTTTCATCAGCATCATAGTTTTCTGAGTACAGGTCTTTTGTCTTCTTAGGTAGGTTTATTCCTAGATATTTTGTTCTTTTTGATGCAGTGGTAATTGGGATTATTTCTTTGATTTCTCTTTCTGATCTTTCATTGTTAGCATATAGGAATGCAAGAGATTTCTGTATCCTACGACTTTACCAAATTCATTGATGAGCTCTGGTTGTTTTCTGGTAGCATCTTTAGGGTTCTCTATTTATAGTATCATGTCATCTGCAAACAGTAACAGTTTTACTTCTTTTTCAATTTGGATTCCTTTTATTTCTTTTTCTTCTCTGATTGCCATGGCTAGGACTTCCAAAACTATGTTGAATAATAGTGGTGAGAGTAGACATCCTTGTCTTGTTCCTGATCTTAGAGAAAATGCTTTCAGTTTATGGCCTTGATTAGATTGGTTCCCTCTATGCCCACTTTCTGGAGAGGTTTTATCATAAATGGATGGTGAATTTTGTCAAAAGCTTTTTCTGCATCTATTGAGATGACCATATGATTTTTATTCTTCAATTTGTTGATGTGGTGTACCACACCGATTGATCTGTGTATATCAAAGGAGGTTGGTCCAGGGGCTTAAGCAGGCTTTTTGGTGGGAGGAGCTGGGTCATGTCCCTCTGGTGGGCAGGGCCGTGTCAGGAGGTATATTTAGCTGGTAGCTGTGTGCTCAGGAAGACTTTAAGCAGCCTGTCTGTTGATGGGTGGGGCTGTGTTCCCACTCCATTGTTTGGCCAGCAAACAAGGTGTCCCAGCACAGGAGCCTACAGGCTGTTGGGTGGGGCCAGGTCTTGGTGAGAAAATGGCGGGCTCCCAGAGGGCTCATGCCAATGAGAACTTCCCAGAACTACCACTGCCAGTGTCTTTGTCCCTGCAGTGAGCCACACCCCGCCTTCACAGGAGACCCTCCAATACCAGCAGGTAGGTCTGGCCCAGACTCTTATGAGGTCCCTGCTTTCCTCCCTGGGTCCTAGTCACACAAGACCCTGTGTGTGCCCTCTAAGAGTGGAGTTTGTTTCCTCCAGTCCTGTGGAGCTCCTGTGACAAACCCCAGTGGCCTCAAAGCCAGATTCTCTGGGGGCTCCTCCTCCCATTGCCAGACCCCCAGGCTGGGGAGCTTGATGTGGGGCTCAGAAGGGTGAACTTCTGTGACAGAATTATTTTCCAGTTCGTGGGTTGCCCACTGGGCTGGTATGGGATTTGATTTTATCACAGTTGCACCCCTTCCACCATCTCCTTGTGGCTCTTTGTCTTTGGATGTAGGATATCTTTTTTGGTAGGTTTCAGCGTTTTTCTTGTCAATGGTTGTTCAGCGGTCATCTGTGATTTTGGTGTTTCGTAAGGGAAGATAAGCTCATGTCCTTCTACTATGCCATCTTTTCTCCAAGTTTTCATACTGTAATTTTTCTAAGTGGAAACGTTTCTTTGAGGTGGGAATTGAGGAAGGGCCTGGCTGGGCAGTTCTGGCTTGGGGTCTCTTAAGTGGTTGCAGTGAGACAGTAACTGAAGTGCAAACATTTAGGAGGTTAAAGACCTCTCTGAGGACAGAATTGAGTTGGCTTTTAGTCTGTGAGTCATCCAGGCCCTTGGGCACCCTTCCCCCCACTTACCTCAAAGTAAAAACCATCTTGAGAGTCTTTTCAAGTGTGATACCTGCACCAACCCAAGCATAAGCAAGAGAAAGGCAAACTGAATAAGACTGCTTAACTGAGTCAACAACTCTTCTGAAGGTTTGTAAGCAGAAACACTGAAACAAAAATAAAAGCTAGGAACCTTTTGGATTGGTCATTGATTTTCTTTCTCAGTACTACTTGTTAGGGGATAATTATCACTCTTGTTGTCTGTACTAACACTGATTCCTATCTTTACAGTGGCATGCTCCACGGCACAAGGTGTTCTCAAGGGAAGCACTCCCTGTCATGATATCGGATACAACGCCTCAACCTGATAAACCTGGACATTCACAGAGGCTTTCAGGATAAAGTATCTATATCACATGGCTTCCAGGATGACCAGGTAAGATAAAGTATCTACCTCAGTGGTTCTCAATCCTGGCTGCACATCACAATCACCTTGGGGAACTTCAAAAAACAAAAATTCCTGAGGCCCAGGATCTCACTTCAAGTTGCTTCAATTGGTCTGGGATGCCCACCCCACACCAAAGCCCACAAAAGCTAACCAGCAGATTCTCCTTTGTAGCTGGAGCTAAAAGCCAATGGTGTCAGCAACTGAACTTATCTATGAAACAGACTCACAGACGTAGAGAAACAACTTGTGGTTGCCAAGGCGGGGAGGGAAGGATTGGGAGTTTGGGGTCAGCAGATGCAAACTGTTATATATAGTATGGATAACCAACAAGGTCCTACTGCATAGCACAGGGAACTATATTCAATATCCTGTGATAAACCGTAATGGAAAAGAATATGAAAAAGAATATATAACTGAGTCATTTTGGTGTACGGCAGAAATTAACACAACACTTTAAATCAACCATACCAAACTAAATTTTTTTAGAAAGCCACTGGTGTCAGGACCATTTTCTTTATGTATAGGCTAAATTGAATTTGAAGAGCTCATGAAATTAACATACTTTCAAGTAATTTTTTCTCAACCATTTCAGGATTCCAGGCATGTAAAAGAGTAAAATGCTCATTTAGAATGGTAGAATGAGAAAACTGAAGAGATAGATTCATCTAAAATGTATCTATCGCTCATTTTTTTTTTTTTTTTGTGGTACACGGGCCTCTCACTGTTGTGGCCTCTCCCGTTGCGGAGCACAGGCTCCGGATGCGCAGGCCCAGTGGCCATGGCTCACGGGCCCAGCCGCTCTGCGGCATGTGGGATCTTCCTGGACCGGGGCACGAACCCGTGTCCCCTGCATCGGCAGGCGGACCCCCAACCGCTGCGCCACCAGGGAAGCCCTCTATCGCTCATTTTAATAAGCTGGGGTTAACCTCTCATATTCTCACCCTCTTGTCTGTTTCCACCTTCTCGGTGCAGTGCTCTTGGTGATTTCTAGCCGTAAACAAAATATGTAAGCTGGGCTGTGTAGTGTTGGTCATCCTCTCGTGCATGGATTGTTTGCTTTGGGGGCTTCCAGTGTTGACTTCAGACAATTCACCCAAAGTCCAAGGTCTAGACCCTGGGGTCTAGCTCTGGAATCTGAGAATTATCATTTGTTTTTAGTAATATTATTGTTTGATGGACAGGGAGTCTCTCAAAGTATACGTATGTTTGACATTATCTATCCTTCCTGCCTCTCTATATACAACCAGCCGTCACCATCAAGAAACCACAGGACAATAACTACACACACATATGCTCCTTACCGTGTGTTCAGAATCTCGGCTGTGGTGGCAGCCAACAAAATGACATTCACTTGTGGAGGCACACTTTTTGGTGATCGATGTACTCCTTCCATGACTGGTAAAGTGATGTACTGTCAAACAGTACTGTGTATCTAGGCAGAAAAAAGCAACTTATTTTTTTTGCAATGTAAAAAGCAACCTTTCAACAGTCACTTCAGAAATGACTAAAATTCAGGATGATCCTTACGTTTCTAGGCGGTATTGCTGAACAGGCGTTAGCATCTGAAGCACATGTCTATTTTTAAAATGAATATAAATGGGCACTTATTCTTTGGTGCCAGGTAAAGCTGAGAAAAAATTGGACAAGCTTTTCATCAAAACCATAGGTCCAAGAAGTAGGGGATATGGGGACATATGTATGCATAAACTATTGTGAAGCAATTATACTCCAATAAAGGAGTATAACTCCAAAAAAACAGGTCTGCTCATTTCCTAAGAAAGTGTCAAGTGGAAGGTAAGACGCTGACGTAGGCAGTTTTCCAGGGTTTGTGCTCTTCCCCAGCACACTATCGTGCCTCTTAGTACACGCAGCGTTGAACTGGGCGTGAGCAGAGCGCTCTACAAGAGCAGCTGACTGGGACTCTGAAGGACAGGGAACCACTACATGTTCTGGAAGGCATTCCCATTTGTACTCCAGACAAAGAAGAATTGAGAACTGGTAGCTGCCTGTGTTCCTAGAGACCGTCACACATGCTAAAGCAGCCCTACAAAGTCAGAGTTAAACGCCGGGGTAAATAAAATAAGAAATGTCATTCTTGTCATATCCTGTTACCTAGAGAACCTCTTTTAACAACCCTGGCAGACCACAGAAGCAGAGCTATAAAGTGAAAAGGAAACCTGAGATGACAAAGAATAGCCACAGGCCTGTGTGCCCCAAGAGATGGTTGACTATCACCCCCCTCAATAATGACAAGGAGAAAAGTGAGCAATTACAGCCTCAGAATTCCAGAGGGCTAGTATTTTGGGGGCTTGGCTGGTGTACAATCAAGAATGTACTGTTACGCACGCTGGAATGCGGGGGGCATTCCGAGTCCATCTCTATGAGTCAGGCTTTCAGGCTTTCCCTGACATTTTCTTGTTGGCGAAAAGCTGCAGCATCCCCCTTTTGCTCCCATGTTTCAACAGAGATGAAATTCTAAAACCCAGAAATTTCCATGCATGTTCCCATTAAAAGTGGCTTTGATTAATGAGAGACAAATTGGAACGTGCACAGACCTAGCAGGAACAGCATTTGGTAAAATCCAAAAGAATAATGCCAGCCATAAAGATGAGGCTAAGAAAAGTGCCAGACAGTGTCCATCAATGCCCCAATCGACCACTGTTCCGAACCCTTCCCATCCAGTTCTTGGGAGAACTTAAAGCAAATGGTTAAAGAATGATACCCACCCTCTGACACAAGCTAGTTAAAGAGAGGCATCTGCCAGCCTCAGAAACATTGACATTAATGTCTGTGAAAAATGTAGAAACAAATCCCCAAAAGCATACATGCGCTCACAAGCACAGTTCAGTCAACCGCTCTGCAGAACTGTAAAATAACCTCAAGAAAAAAATATTTTGATAATTATTCTTGGAAAGAAATAATGAAAAATACTGTCCATGTAAATGTCACAGCCATCTGTGCTAATTTACAGCGTGAGATTCTCAGGCCCAGGAGAGGTCTCCAGTGTATATACTATTTCTTGGTTCCACAGTTTGGCATCATCTGGAAGAGGTAAGGCTGTTCCACTGCCATAATGTGATACAGAAATTTCCAAAAGATTCAAGGTAATAGTAGACCAAAACTGGTAATCTCTAAGTCTGGAAGAGTGTTGTTTTTGTTGGCTTTTTACATCTGAAAACCTAAAAAAACAGTGCATCCTATAATCCAAATAGCCCGATCTCCTTATTCTAAGTAGAGCTTTTCAATTACAGCTCATCCATCAGCACATCCTGTCTGCTTTACCTCCAAGTTTAGTCCAAGTCATCATCTCCTGCCCCAAAACAATGAAAGACCCCATTTGGTGTCCCCTTCTTCTCTTGTGCCCAACCATCCATTCTGCACTCAGCAGCCAGAGAAATATTTTAGAACACACCTAGCATCTTGTACTCCACGGCTTAAACACCCTACTCCCTTCCCATCACATTTACAATGAAATCCAGACTCCTTATCAGAACAAATAAGATGCTGCACATCCCAGTCCTTAAATCTCGATCAGATCCTTTCTCCATCTCCTACTACACCTCACCAGCCAGCCTTCTTCCTGTTCACAGAGGAAGCCAAATCTTGCCTTTGCACCTGCTGTTCCCTCTTCCTGGCATGCTCTTCCTGCAGATGTCCACGCAGCTGACTCGTTTTGGTCATTCGGTTCTCAGTTCAAATGTATATTCCTCAGAGAAGATTTCCCGACTACCTAGTCAAAGGCATCCCTTCATTCTGTCAATATTTACTGAGCACCTAATATGGTCTAGGCACTGGATTAGGCACTGGGGATCTACCAGGGAACTAAACAAACTAAAAAGATGCTCAAATGTTCGTTGAATAAATGAATGAGTTTCTCAAGCATCAGTGTATCTCAAGAGTACAAAAACCTTCCTTTGCCTTAGCCAGTAAGTAGGACTTTTCTAGCAGTATCATCAAGCATTTCTGACATTCTTAGAATGCCCTAGTCAACACTGTGGTCTATTTGTTCTCCCTGGTAAATATTAAGAAATTCTTCCTCAAAGCCCATACAACTACAAATTGAGGCTATGCATCAGTTTCCATGTACTCTCAAGAGTAGTCTGATGTCTGGATAGTCTCGTCAAAAAAAATCTCTGATTTCTATAGAACATCATCGGCCTGCTGGTTTGCTAATCTCATCACATAAGATGCCTCTGCTCAGGGCCAGTTAAGAGAGATCTAAATGAGGTCTGATCACCAAAGAGTTCCAAACTCAGCACACTTACTTTGTGGGCACCATTTGTCTTCTGCCCATCGATTGCAGTTATAATTATCCCCTGCATTTTCACAGGTAAAACACTTGAAGCTGTTTGGAAATGGTGTCGCTTTAAAAAAAAAAAAAATGGAAAGGGAAACAGTATGGTTAAAAATTTTTTTCAAACATCAAATATGGCATAAAGTTAGCAACTTTCACTAGACCAAATGAAAGTTACAAGTCATTATCCTTACAATTTCTGTTTCTATGGAGCTGGGCTTAACTGCCACACTTTGGGGAATTTTCTTTATTCCCTTTTCTTTGAATATTTCATCTATGAATATCTACTACAGAGTAATGCAAATGATTCTATGAGCCACTTTTAAATATCCATGGTATTGTTCTATTATAATTTATAACTTGGGGATAAGTGAGGGTTGAGTGGACAGGCAAAGACGGTGGCAATATTGGGACCAATACTTTGATATAGTATCGGCCCTGAAAAGAACTGGAGTCACATTAACCTAAGCTTGAATTCTGTGCTTCTCACTAATTAGTTGTATGATTTTTTAACCTCTAAGAAATAATAATATTTACAATAATAGTGACAGTGAAGATCCCCATGACTTGCAGAGATAAAGATTAAACAGCAGGTTGCAAGAAAAATATCTAGTAGAGTCCCTGGCACATCAAAAACCAGGTTGGTTTCCAGCCATATGTACTTGCATTACAGCTACACTTAACTTCAAACAAGTAATCTCATTTGATATATGTCAGTTATCCCAACATTAGACCTCTTTCAGGAATGTAACATTTAATAGAAGGATGATAGTAATTCTCAGGCCCTTGTTCTCAGGCAGGAGTGTTACTGAAAGGAGGAATTATGAGCCGCCAGCAGTCTGGATTGAGAACGACTAGTATGTTCTTTTTTTTCTTTATGCTTTCTTTTTCCTGCCTTGTATCTTGTTATTTTGTTGGGCGAGAAGTCAAAAGTACAATAAATTTGACATTTCTCTATAGGCCAGAGTATAAAGCCCTGTATGAAACTTTCAGTTCTCCTATTTTTGGAGAATGAAACAGACACAGATCAAGGTAACCCAAACCATCCCTAAGTTGGGATGATAATTAGAAAGCAGTGCATAAAACAAGAGCAAAATATCAAAAGCTGAAGTTCAGAGGACATGAAAGTAGTTCTTGCAATACATTTCAGTTTTGCCTATGCATAAAAGTGAATTAGGTAAGTAAATAATAATGAAATAATGAAATCCATTTTCACCTATTAATTCAGCACAGTTTAAAAAATACTAAAACTCAATGCTGGTAGGTAAATAGTTAATGTATAAACTGGCACAACCTTTTTGATTTAGTAAATTCTAAGCATCTATTCTAAGGTCATTCGCCAACTGAAGAGGAAACTTCATTTAAAAAGATTTTCAATGAAGCGTTAACATTTAGCCTGCTTGTGAGAGTGTGTGCGCGTGCACTCGTGGGGGGCCAGTATAAAGCTTGGGGAAATAGTTTACTCACATAGTGTGAGTAAAAACATTTTTAATGTAAGACACAATGTAAACAAATAAAAGCTACTGCAAAATTACATTTGTGTGATCTCTGTCACGAAGTTAAATACACATACAGAGCAAGAACAGTAGAAGGAAACACAGTTGACCCTTGAACAACGTGGAGGTCAGGGGCGCCAACCTGCCATGCAGTTGAAAATCCTCATGTAATTTATAGTCGGCCCTGCATATGGCCCTCTGCAGACCATGTAGTACTAGAGTATGGACAATGGGGAAAAAATCCACATGTAAGTGGACCCAGGCAGTTCAAACCCGCGTCGTTCAAGGGTCAGCTGTATTCAAAAATGGAAAGAAGAGCTCACTCTGAATCTTGGGATTATGAATAAATTTTGTTTTCTTCTACACATTTCCTGTCTCTTCGGAATTTTCTATAGTAATCAAATATTACTTTTTTCTCTTTAATAATTTTTTCTTATAAAAGGTTACGAATTTGTCAGTAATGCAGATTATATGAAAAGTATGTCTATGCTATGCCATTAAGCTATCAGTATATGATCACTATCAATTTAGAAATTTGTAATAAATGATAGTTCAAGATGTGTGTGGGCTATTATTCATATGTATATGGTTGTGTAGTATATACGTGCGTACACAGACACCTACTAATGACTGAATGTCCTTAAAAACAAAACACAAAATGCAGAATGGTAATCATACAGGAGTATGGAGTATGAGTAGTCCTCCTTTAGGAGTATAAAGACAGTGGTTCCCAAACCTGGCTGTGTATCAACAGCATCAGGAGAACTTTTCTAAGAAGAAGAGGGGGAAAAGGGAAAAAAAATATTCTGCGTACCACCCTCCTGACTACTGAATCTCAGGAGAAGGGACCCAGGAATATGTAGTTTTAAACGCTTTTTTTGCGATTCTGATACTCTTACAGATGTGGGAACCACTGGCATTCACGTTTCCACGAAACAATTTTCATCTATAACAAATTCTCTGTAAAGTATATCAGAGAAGTTTTACTTGTCTGGAGAGAAAGGAGGTGAGATTATATATATATGTTCATGCTTCATTAAAAGTCTTTTTAAATGCATTTTCCTCTTCAAACGGCTAATGACCTTAGAATAGATTCTTGGAATTACTAAATATATATATATTTTATATATGTATATATAGTGACTGTGCATAATATTAATGAAAATCTAAATAGTACTCCCCTCCAAATTTCAAACATGCTAATCTGTTTTCAAAATTGTTAATGGCCATTTGAAAGTATATATAATTTATGCAGAAGCTTCCTACAGTCAATATCCTTCTCCAAGGAAGAGATCAACAAAGAACACTGAATTTCTCCTGCTAAGCCATTCTTATGGACAGTGTTCAGAAGATTATTTTAAACAAGAACCCTTTTGAGACTTCAGCAGGAAGCCAAACCATTTTAAAGAAATTGAGAAAATTTCTGTCACCATGTGTTACCCTTACTCATGGAAGTAGTGAAGACTTTCTGATTTACGCTGGGTATAAACCAAACGTTCCGGAAAAGGCAAAGTTACTATAGGGAAACGGACTTCAAACAGTTACTCTGACCGCCCCCCTCATCACCAGTGATGGTGACAACCACTACTTACGGTCAAGAGGAGGCCGCACGTCATAGAAGTTGATGTTCTTGGCAAATGCCCGGTTTTCTAAGAAGATAAAGGTCTGGACCACAGCTACAGTGAGGGCATGACAGAGGAGCGGCATTCTGACCCTGGGTGTGGAAAAGTCCAAAACTCACACACCTGCAGCGAAAAGAGACTGGTTGAGTTTATTTGCGTTTTATACATCACTAGGAGTACGTTTTGCTTCTGTTTGGAAAGCTTGATTATTCAAGTATATTCAACAATCCACTTGTTCTGTGGGGCCAGCACCTGTGAGTAAACTGCATTCTTCCCCATCAGATGAAAGTTGAGCAGTTGCTGCCCTTTACTGGGCAGGCCTCTGCACTCTGCAGGACGCCCAGTGGCCTGGGTTCCTGGAGATCAAGCAGCAGTCCTGGCCTGGCTGCGCCCCCTTCCACTGCTGCCTCAGTGGGCTGGTTTACTTCGTGCTGAACCACCTGATTCTTTGAACAACCACAGGTCGGTTCAGAGGCATGCTCAGCTGAAGTTACAGAACCACCTGTCTGAAATTCCATCCCCTGAGTTAAATACCTATGGTTGATGAATTTTGCAACTCTTTCAAAACTTGGAAGAAACAATAAAAGTTGGAGCAGTAGGAAGGACACTGAGTAAAAGGGCAACCAGTTTGAGAAACAAAGTCTCTGCTGGATCCCAGAACACACAGACACTGAGAAGAGAAATAAGGGTAACCATGAAAGGCTGTCCCCACCTGTTTCCGTCACTTCGGGAGCAAGGAGAAGCAGCCAGGTGGTTCTCAAGGAAACAGAATAACAGTTGTTTGAAAACCATACATATAACGTTAGTCCTGGCCCACAGATACTGTTCATCACTTTCAGCCACTTAAAGACAGCAGGGCCAAAACCCAGTGAAACGACAGATGTGCACACAGCACTGAGTAAGGTGTTCCATCTTAAGCCCCACGGGTTCCACCCTCTAGCAGCAGACCTGCTAGTAAGGAAATCTTCAGGAGACATGCTCGGAACCTGGAACATCACCACCAGCAGGTTCTCTTTGAGAAGGGGGAGGTGTGGGCCAGTAGAAAAAGTAAATAACTTGGAGTCCAAAGACTTTGGTTCAGGTGCTAGTGGCCTGACCGTGGGCAAGCTCTTTAAACTCTATTAACCGCCATTTCTTCATCTGTAAAGTGGCTTAATAACACCCGCCCTGCCCACACATTTGGGTAATTGTGAGCATCAAGTAGAGGCTCAGGTAGGATCACATAGAACTGCTTGCATAAGAGCACCTGTAATACAAGTTCTGTGAAAATGCTATCTTAGGATTCAAAAATATTGGCTAGGGGCTTCCCTGGTGGTGCAGTGGTTGGGAGTCCGCCTGCCGATGCGGGGGGCGCGGGTTCGTGCCCCGGTCCGGGAGGGTCCCGCATGCTGCGGGGCGGCTGGGCCCATGAGCCATGCCCGCTGGGCCTGCGCATCCGGAGCCTGTGCTCCACGGCGGGAGGGGCCACGGCAGTGGGGGGCCCACGTACCGCAAAAAAATATATATATATATTGGCTAGGGACTCCCCTGGCGGTCCAGTGGCTAAGATTCCATGCTTCCACTGCAGGGGGCATGGGTTTGATCCCTGGTTGGGGAACTAGGCGTGGCCAAAAATAAATAGCATGCTGAACCTGTTTTCTTCTTGCTGAATCAATAGGTCTCAGTGGCTTTAGGGAGTCTTCCAAAGAAAAAAAGTTTGATGTCCACAAATGCAACCATAATCCTTTCTTTGAAGCCAGGGTAAGAATGCATAAGTTCTAGGGATTTTATGCCCCCCCCTCTTGTGTTGTGAGTATACTGGTTTCGTATGGGTGGTTAATAATGCCTACCTATAGAGAATGAGCTGAAAATCAGACAGAATGTACCCACGACATCATATCATCCCTACAGATGGCTTTTGCTACTGAGAGAACTGAGTCCCTAAGGAAGGACTCAGGGTGAAAAACCTGGTAAGTTTCACAAAACAATAGTGCTAAACTTTGTACACTGCATTTCAGCTCAGTACAGAATCGGACCTAGTGATACACCAATATATTTCTAATTCTGTCCTTGTTCATTTTAGAAACGAAAATTGACCTTTCACAGTTACCAAGTTTCTAAATCCTACTGTTATGCTCTTTCTGAAGAAATGAACATTTAACCAACTCTATGATTCCTTACAGACCAGTGGTTATACTGACACAAATTCTGCTTCCCTATTCATTTCTCTGAGTTGGACTGTTCCGTATTCGTTATGAATCTGTAGCCAAGTAATTGATACCCCTTCTTGACACCAGTGGAGACCTTTTGAATGAGGGAGACTAATCCCTCTCTCACAAGCCTGAAAATGACTGTGTTCCAAGAGCCACCCACAAGTGCTCTTGTAACGTGGAGAGGATGCCTGAGATCACAGCATTCATTATCTACATTCAAGTCCCTTTTGCATCACTAAGCAACTATGGAAATTGAGACAAGTTGCTTAAGCTTTCCAAACCTCAGCTTCCCCATCTGCAGAACAGGCATAATGACAGTCCCTATTTCATAGTGTGGAGCTGAGGACTGAGTGACACCATGCATACAAAGCGCTCAGCCAGTGCTGGGCACAAGGTCAAAGCTGTATTTATCAAGCACTCTCTGTTCGGTGGTAAAGAGCATTCATTGGCTCATGTACCTGCCTTCAGACCTACAATCTGTGTAGCTTTGTGCAAGTTCCTTAACTTCCCTGTATCACAATTTTTGCATCTATAAAATGGGAGTAATAACAATAATATCTACCTCATAGGGTTATAGGAATTAAATTAGTTAATACATATAAAGCACTTGAACTAATTTGCTCTGTGCTTGGCATTTTGCTAATTCTTACGTAAGCATTTATCATGATGAACAAATCCCCAAATACTTTGGGATCACAATTCAGAACGCCTGATTTTCCTCACATAATCTCAGTGAGACAAAAGCCCATTCATTCATTCAACATACCATTATTGACACCTCGTACATAACATGTTTTTACCACTAGATCCCCAACAAGGTCTTTGCTCTCAAGCAATCTGCATTTTAGAGGGAGAAGACAGCCAGTAAATATGGAAAAGACCATACTTTCTGATTGTCATAAACTCTGTGGAGGAAAAATAAGGTGATATGTTAGTGAATAGCAGGACCTGCTTTATATATATGGTGGGCCTGGTACATCTGAGTAGGTGACATGCGCACAGGTGAATTAAATGTTGAGAAGAAAGCGTCCAAGCAAAGAATCCAGGGAAAAGAAACCAAGGTCCTCAGCTGGGAAGAAGTGTGCCTCGTCGGGGGAACTCAGAAAGCAGCCAGCGTGACGAGAGCATGAGAAAGGGGGAAAGAGACAAAGCCAAGCCAGTGGGGTCAGGCCACACACGCACTTGGCAAGCCGTGGCAAGGATTTCAGGTCCTGCAAAGTCAGGAAACTGTTCGAATTTACATTATCTAGTTTTGAAAAATACTCTCAAGAAAGCTTTGGAGAGTAGTAATTGGTCCCAAACACCTAGCCTTATTTCTAGCTCATGGAAGAAAGGAAGGCAAGTAAGAGTGCATTCCTTTCTTCCAGGAGGAATACAGAGCTCAGATACACCACAAAGGTTCTTCTGAATGGATGACAGAAGACTTAAAAAACGACTGAATGAACAACAAACCCAAGAATTAGACTTGTGTTTTGGTTTCTCCTTTCCTGGAAAGAGCACTGTAGGGAGGATGGTCTCATTACTATTATATAACAGGACAGGGAGGTTCAGGGGCAGTACATGCCAAGATCCTTGCATGGCCTGAAACATAGCATCCCCTCAAAACATGTCCGCACAGCTTGTTCTAGCACAGAAGATGAAAGTAGTGAAAAACATACCACAAGAATATTGCTTCCATATAGACTAGATGTATTTTCATTTCCATTTTTAGTTAAAACAGCATAGCCTTATTCTATCAAAATCCTCCAAAACTGCAAAGGTTTTACCTGTCAAATGAAGACAGCACTAAATAACAGTATGTCACATTTTCCAGAGCATGCTTTATAATCTATCACTACATACTGCTTTTCTCCCAAGCACCTATATTTATCTCTGTCTTTCAGTATATAGGTTTGTGTTAACGTGACTGCTTTATTTTTTCACAACGAAAAGACATTAGGATAATGAAAAAGCAAATGACTATAGTATCTGAAAATTGTTTTACATCTGGAATCATTTCACGGAGACTCTGAACTAAAAATTATCTGATGAAACTTTGCTGAGTAGGCTCTTGTTGCCATCTTTCTAGCAGAACAAGGTTATAGCAGAGCTTGTATTCTGCCCCAGAAGGAAAAAAAAATCTTTAATACAAGCTAGACTAAACCATTCTGGTACTTTCTCTAGGACCATCACATAGAGCAGAGTTCTTCATATGGGGGAGAGGGGACCTGTGAGCTTCTTAAGGTTATTTGCAAAATTGTGTCCATACGTATTTTCCCCTTGGGTTGAGTCTCTCAAAGGAATCTGAGACCTACATAATGGTTAATAAGAACAGCTGCTTGCTGACTCAGAATATGGCCGTTACGATTTGGCCTCCTGTAACTTAGACGTTTCCTTATGTTGACACTAAGAAAGCTCCACAGCCATGTTAGGTATCTGGGCCACACTTCTCAAACTCAAGGGTACCTCAAAACGTTCCTCCCCAGACACAGCGCATTACCATCATCCATCTTTCCCAGAGAGTAGACCTTGTCAGAAACCCCTCACCTGTGGTGCTGGTCTTTATTTTATGAGTCCTCTCTTCGGAAAGTACATTAATTTTTGTTCCAGAAAGCAGTGTGCTTCTTTGCCGAGAGGGAAGGGATTTTTGCAAGGCGCATTGGTAGGGATACAACAGGGGTAGGCAACTCTCAGGCATTCCAGGGAACAGCAGGTAGCCAGATTCATAAATTTAGGAAACCCCAAGTGAGAATGGCCCGCTACTGCCCAGAGTCAAGGACCTACGTGGCCCTTGGTCCACAAGCATGACTATTTCCCAGGGCTGAGCCATGGCCATCATCTCCTCCTATATGTGGCATTTTTAAGCTTACTTGGGGAACGTGCGGGCCTGAGGAAGTGACACATCCTTGACCTCAAACTCTTTTGAGGTAGGAAGAGGACTACATTACTTTTTATATTCCCTAGGCCCATACTCTCAGCACATGGTAGATAGTCAATGAGTACGTCTGGGAATAGAACCAACATCATTAGCTATGACCTATATAAGGAGCACCTTTCTTAGCAAGTAAGACAAAGGCTGTGGGCAGTAAGGAGCTGCCAGAGCATCCAAAGATGGTAAAGAAATGATGGAATCAAAAGGAGATGTGAAACAGAAGAGGCCAAACAGAGGTGGTAAATACTGACACTTCTTGCACAATTGCTAATAATGAGTCAGCAAGCACCAGGCCAACCTGCGCTGCCAATAAAACAAATGAAGCACATAATTTAAGGGGAGCAGCTCTCCTAAGTCCAACATGCCTATCAACACTCGCATTCACACCTTCCTGCAAGCATCACTTATCCCACAGTAAGACACTTTAATGACAAACCTAATAGGCCTGGCTCCCCTGTAAAAAGAATAGAAGGCAAAGAGGAAATTCAACATGAGTGCTGGAATTTTACTCAGAAACAGTGGAAAAGATGAAAACACTCCTCTGAAAAGGAGAAATCTGACGGAAAACTTTACCATCCATTCCAAGGGTGGTACTACTTGCTTCTGGCTATTAGGAGAGGTTGGCCGATGAAGATACTCTGGTTCTCATTAAATTTGGGAAGAGCATCACGGGATCCAAGCTGAGACTCTGCTCCAGCTCTCTTCCTTGAGGGGAACCTCGCCTGGGCACTGAGAGCCCAGCTCCTGCGGCTCAGCTGTTACCTTCTCTGACAGATTCTCTGCTCCGGTACATGAAGAGTTTCTTTTCCCCGCTAAGTTTAAATATTAATTTTAAAGATATTTAATTTAGCATTTCTATGCGCCTGAAGCAAAATACAAGAGAGAATTTAGCTTATGCTCCGTCCATCATGTTTATCTGAAAATACAAAAATCTCCGCGGAGCACCATGGATTCTACTCTTGCATAATAACGTTCAGTAGGGAAAAATAGAATCATGATTCAGCCTCTCAGTCCTGCTCGTCCAAATCTTGAAAGCAGCATGATCATAAGTCATGCACTCATACTAGGTACTGTGCTGAGCACTTAGTATACAACACTGAATAAGAGAGACACAGTCCCTGTGCTGTCACACGTTATTGGAGCCCAAAAGTCAACGTGAACCACTAGTGAGCTGTGACTGTCAAGAGTTACTACAGTCATCTTTGAGGGGGGAAAACAATGGACTTTTGATTCAAGTAGACCTAGGATAAAATTCTGGTTCTACATTTAGTTATCAGGCAACCGCAGAGTTAAGAAATATTGTTCCCATTTGCCACTAAGACAAGCGAGGCTTAGAGTCGTGTAGGTAACATTTCTAAACTGTGTGGATTGAGTGCAATTACATAGGTAATGTACATTTTACTTAGAGGATGTTGAAGACATGTTCTCCCCCTTCCCTCCCTCCCCCCAGGCTTTTTCAGGTAACATTAGCAGGAGAACAGAGGTCAGATCAAGGGATATAACTGTCCAATTCCATTCCACACCAGCTGGACCAAATCTAGTAAACTGTGTTGAGTTCTCTGCACTCATTTCTTAAGAAGATTCAGAAGTTCTCTCTATTGCAACCAAGTGAGAAGTTGGAATGAATGACTGCCAAGGTTCCTTTCACTTCTAATATTCTATGATTTTAGGGGAAGGATATTAATGAAGACTTTAGTTATGCCATAAAAAGTCATAAATGTAATACAATATCATAATATTTCAGATTTCTGCTATACTCTTTTAAAGTAAAACTTAAAAAAAAAATCTCATAAAGCACAGGATCAAAGACTCAGAGAACTGAGTATCTCATTTCTAAACATAAAGCGGTGCATTTTGCAGTGCTAAAGATGGGAGTTTTTCCCACTACATGCAACTGTGATACAAGATAATGTCTAAAACAGTGCTATTATTAAAATAACTTCATTATGCAAATCAATCGTGAATTAATACAGGGCCCATAAGTGTGTAATTTGGGTGAAGAAACAGTCTAATCAATTTTAAAGACATCTTTCTAAACGTGATTCAGATTTTAAGAAAAAGCTAAAAGACACTTCCAAAGTAATAGCTTTTCAGCTGCATTTAAAAAAAATAAATTTAGGGCTTCCCTGGTGGCGCAGTGTTTGAGAGTCTGCTTGCCGATGCAGGGGACGCAGGTTCGTGCCCCGGTCCGGGAAGATCCCACATGCCGCGGAGCGGCTGGGCCCGTGAGCCATGGCCGCTGAGCCTGTGCGTCCCGAGCCAGTGCTCCGCAACGGGACAGGCCACAACGGTGAGAGGCCCGCGTACCACAAAAAAAATAAATTTATTTTATTTACTTATTTTGGGCTGCGTTGGGTCTTCGTTGCTGCGCGCGGGCTTCCTCTGGTTGTGCGAGCGGTGGCTACTCTTCGTGCGGTGCACAGGCTTCTTACTGTGGTGGCTTCTCTTGTTGCAGAGCACGGGCTCTAGGCGTGTGGGTTTCAGTAGTTGTGGCATGCGGGCCCAGCAGTTGTGGCTTGCGGGCTCTAGAGTGCAGGCTCGGTCGTTGTGGCACATGGACTTAGTTGCTCCACGGCATGTGGGGTCTTCCCGGACCAGGGCTCAAACCCGTGTCCCCTGCATTGGCAGGCAGATTCTTAACCACTGCGCCACCAGGGAAGTCCTGCATCTTTGTCAAAGATACAATTTTACATCTTTTTGAGAAGGCTCTCATGACACAGAAGAATAAGAAGGTAAGAACTCCATGTGAACAAGATTAGATGTTTAGGAGTTAGAAACAGGACTCCTTTTAAAAAGAATCAAGATTGGTTTGTCATGTTGTATTGAACTATGTGGAAAAATGGTAGGAATCTAATAAAACTATGTTAATTGATTATATTTGAGGGTATCCTTCACATAGGTGGCATAATTTTTACCCAGTTTGCTTCCATAAATGATTTTTAGGAGGCTGATGCCAAGTCACTTATGCATTAAACCTCTCAAAATATGGAGTCAAAACCATATTGGATGAGAGGAAAATAAAGATCCTAACCCCTTCTATGAATGGTATTCCTCTGCTGTATGTCACGCTTTGCTCTGTACTTCCCAGGAGCCAAGAGAGACACACATGGAACACACATTCTCATTATTTGTAAAAAGAAAACTCCCCCTGATCCTTAATTCTCAAATTAGTGGTCCCTATGCGTGTTTATACAGAGAGCAGCAAACAACACATGGATAATGCCCGAAATTTGTTTTGAAGACCTCCAGATGCATCCCTCATTTGGCCATTTCTTTAAAAAAGCCAAAGGCATAATATTAAGAGGTAATTTTACAAGGATATTTCCACTGTCAGGCAGGCAAATGAGAGCGATTCTTTTCTTTTCTGTGTGAGAGGGGTATTTTTAAATTTGAGAGGAAGATACAAGAACTGGACAGAAGTTCTGCGGGAGAGCTGCAGGCACACAGGTGTTGGCGCTGTTAACGGGTGATTCTACCGGCAGAACTGCAAGGATATAAACTGAGTGGCAACAGAGGCTGGGCACGGAAGACATCGTTTTTATGTTCCCTATCCTTGCTTGCTGTACTGAACTCATTTCTTTTAATAACCAATCAAAGTTCACATAATAGCAATCTAGGCTGAAATGTCCGACAGCTGGCTAAGGATCCATTATTCTATAATTGTTGAGTGGAGGAGAACCACCCCAAAGGTGCATTCTCAAACACATGGCACTCGTGTGAAAATAGCACTCATGCGTGAAGACAGAACTCAACTGAGAAAATAGCTTTCAAGGTCACTAGACGTGCAGGTGATGGCTAGCACTTCTGACTTCATTTAGTCTCAGCTGAGGTAGAAAAATGACCATAAAACTAGAGTGTATACACACAGATGTGTCTCTCATTTGAATCTCTCTGTATATATTCTAATATGATGGAATATCTGTACCAAAGCAGAAATCTTAGATGACAAGTTCATCTGGATATGTGTGTGTGTGTATGTATGTGTATGTGCATCTGCATATACACACGCATACATGTATCTTATTGAATGAATTCACTGCTTAAGCTCTATGTGCCAGGTGATAAAGAATCCCTAGAACTCTGTTAAGAGACTGTATTACCAATCACGTCCAATGCTTTCAGCACCTGCACCGTTATCTGTCATTTGGGAGAGCTTTAGGATGCAGAACTCTTACCATGCATTCGTCCTGTTGTCCTTCTTCTGTGCTGAGGCTTTATGTCACTGACCACTGTTTATAACACTAGCTCAAATTATTCCTGATTCTATATCTAAAAATGTATTATACAAGAACACGTTCATGGCTATCATTCTGAAACAGAAGGGCACTTGAAAACCAACAATAGACCACACGCAATGGCAAAAGACTATCGTGCTGACTTTTTTGCACAGTCACAAAATCCAGAACAGATTATTCAAAGAACTCTCTGGAAGCTGACAAGCTTATAAAAGCAATCCTAATAAAAAAATTTCTGCATTCTACATATATAACAGAGTTACAGCATGTCATCTGCTCTATAAATTGTCACTATTACCACTTGGAGCAGAAGGAAATGTACATATATAAAGATATATATGTGCATAATTTTATATTCCCAGAGGAAACTGAAAAAGTATGTGCGTTAAATAGTGTTTTCATTGCAACATGAAAAACGACGCTTAAGCAATGGTTCACAGTCCCACAAGGGTAAAGTCAAGTGTAAACGCTGCCTCGTATGATGGGGGGAGAATGGACGGGGCACTCAGGCGTGGGAGCAAATTCTGATCCTGTCACTAGTTGGATCTACTACTTCTGGCTGATCCCTGTACAGCTCTGAGGTTCAGTTTCCTATCAGTAAAATAGAGATATTAAATATCTATTTTGCAGAGAGTTGTGGGAATTAAAGGACAAGGAATAAGTCCCTACCCATTGCTGCTTTTTCAAATTATTAAATAAATTTAAAAGCTAAAAATAGAGATTTATGGTTCCTCAGAGAATAACATACCAGCCAGTATCGTTAAGATTACGCTGTATCTGGCTAGATTTAAGACTGAAATTCAATACACATATTTTCAGCTCTCAAATACTATGTTTATCTGAGCATATATGAGAGAAGAATGTAAAACTCCTCTGAAGACAGATTTTAAGAAAACTACTCTAGAATATATGTGGGCACAATATTTAGGCCTCAGTGGAACATTTTCATTTATCTTCTTTCTGAGAAATCTATATTCTTTGTCTACGCTCATAAATAAAAGGCAGTTCTCATGAAGTGTGCTTGAGAAAGCAAGTCTCTGTGCTCTCACATGCGTCATTTACCTTGTATTTCTCACTCTTTAAAGGCCCAATTTCAATATTTCTCCCTCATGAAAACTTTGTGTCCACTCCACCCCATGGAATAGTCCCCACTCTGAAAAAAGCATGGGGTTCATTTGGGGACACAAGACTGCCCTCCTTGCTGAGCACTGGGGTGGGCACGGCAGCTCCAATCCTTGCTTAGAGATGGGCTAAAGGTCTCTAAAGGACTCACACACTTGCAGGCCTTACCTTTAAAAAAAGAAAAAAAAAGTAAAGCTTTTCTATCTTTTCCACGAACAGAATTTCCATTTCCATGTTCACTGTTCATTTAGATTTTAGGTGAACGATGTGAAGATTGTGAGAACTCTATTTTCAACAACTGAAGTTCTTCCCACTGATGGCCTATTCACATGTGGTTCAACACACACTAGGTTAGGCCTTAAATATGCTATGACCACACGATCTTCCCAAGCTATCCTAAAAGGGTGAAAGGAGGTGAACCCTGCTGGGCTTTCACCTCTTGCTCCTGTAGCCCCACCCTCCAACCTTGTCCACCCTGCTCTGTGCCCTGGGAAGCCAAGCTATGAAGACCAGGCACACAGCTCCCTTTTCCACCAGCTTTCAGCTTCGTTTGGCCAATGGCAGAAACTGGCAGATCAGAGGGTGGGCAGAGAGTGAGACTGGGGAAGTTACTCCCCTGACTCACTCCCTGCCAGGCTGTCGTCATGTCCCTCAGCTCCCATCAGGTCCCTGGCTCCACAGCTACCTTCTCCTGGGTTCTGGTAACCACTTATCTTATCCTTTAGGCCTATAGGATAGAAATGGCTTCTCTCTGTTGCCAGCTGTGAAGACTAGGTGAACCCACACCACTGTAAACAGCCCCTTATTCATTCTCTTAAATAACACCAGTCTGAATATGCCATCTCATTCCTGCCAGGACCCTGACTAAGCCTTGAATCCAGTCTCAAAACACCAGGAAAAGAGCCACACTGAACCAGAGCATCAGGACTTGCTGTTACAGCAGGTATTAATACGAACAGCTGCAATGACTTTACCAGAAGAGCATAAGAACAGTTGTTACTCTTATGTCATAAAAAACCAACAATTGGATTTATGCTACAAACCAATCAAGGTGAGACTGAAGGCTTTAAAAAGAAAATGAGAATATCAACAAGAAAAATCTAGCTGAAAATTATTCTATAATCCCATGCAAATATTACAAGCCCACCAAAATGCAGCTTTTTCTGCTGCTACCATCACTGAAGAATATCATTAAATAAGGAGAAGGGTGGGGGGCAAGATTCCTGAACCTCAATAAAAGAGCTGAGAAAAATGAACACATTGAACATAGCACTGAAGCCCACGGAAGCTTTAGTGTATTCAAGGTTGCACTCTTGCAGCATCATAGAACCTAACACATATCTACACAGAGATGTAAGTTTATTTAAATATAAAAAATTCACAGAGGAGAGGGGCCAAGATGGGGGAGTAGAAAGACCCTGAGCTCACCTCCTCTCATGAGCACACCAAAACAACATCTGCAGAACAACCACCCATAAAAAAAAAGACTAGAACCTACCAGAAAAGATCTTCTCCAACTAAAGACATAAAGAAGGAACCACAAGACAAGTAGCAAGGGCAAACTCAAGATATAATCAAATCCCATACCCCAGGGATGGGCGACCCACAAACTGGAGACCCACAAACTGGAGGTGGGCGACCCACAAACTGGAGAATTTTATTGCAGAGGCTCTTCCACAGGCATGAGACTTCTAGGCCCCCTGTCAGGCTCCCCAGCCTGGGGGGTCCTGCATCAGGAAGATGATACCCTAGAGCATTTGGCTTTGAAGGCCAAGGGGTTAATTCTGGGAGCCTCGCAGAACTCAGGGAAATAGAGATTTCATTCTTAAAGGGCCTACCCAAAATCTCACACATACCAGGACCCAAGGCAAAAGCAGTAATTTGATAGGACCCTGGGCCAGACCTACCTGCTTGTCTGGGAGAGTCTCCTGGAGAGGTGAGGGATGGCTGCGGCTCACGCAGGGGACATAGACGATGGTGGCAGCCATACTGGGGAACATTCTACCCATGAACACTGCTGATGACAGCTGCCATCTTGGCTCAAGACCTGGCCCCACCCAACAGCCTTTAGGCACCAGTACTGGGATGCCTCAGGCCAAACAACTAACTGGACAGAGACACATCCCTATCCATCAACAGATGACAGGCTGCCTTAAGATTTCCTAAGCTCACAGCTGCCTCTAAAAACACCCTAGATACAGCCCTGCCTACCAAAGGGCCAAGACACAGCTCTGCCCACCAGTGGGCAGGCACTGGCCCTTCTCTCCAGGAAGCCTGCAAAAGCCTCTAGACCAGCCTCATCCACCAGGGGGCAGACACCAGAAGCGAGAAAACTACAATCCCACAGCCTGCGGCTCCTGCTCGCAGCAGGCCAGATCTTAACCTGGGAACAGCTGGGCCCAGGTCCTGGCCCTGTCCACGAGCAGGCCAATGCAAACTTCGGGACACCACAGACCCCATACCCAACTGTGTCAGGAACACCACCCCCCAAACAATCTGAAATGAGATCTGAGATCCCTGGGCCCTGCAGCCAGACTACAGGAAACAGCTCTGTCTACCAGTGGTCCAGCACTAACTCCAGGACCTGGCCTCACCCACCAGTGGGTGGCCAACAGCTGTGGAGTCTTCAGGACCCTGACTCTGGCCATCAGTGAGCCAAAACTAGCCATGGGACCCCTGGGGTTCTGCAGCCAGCCTCCTCGTGACCAGGCCCTGCTAACCAGCAGCCAGTAATCATGAGGGCCTGCAGAGTACAAATGCAGAGTTTTAAAAATGCATTTGAAATTAAGAGATCGGCAACTTAAAACAATATATATATAGAGAGAGAGAGACTGCTATACAAAAACCTCATGATAACCACAAACCAAACATCCATAATAGATATACATACAAGAAAGAAAAAGGAATCCAAACTTAACACTAAATATAGTCATCAAATCACAGGAGAATAAAAAAAGAAGAAAAGGGGGAAAAGACCTATAAAAACAAATACAAAACAATTAACAAAAGGGCAATAAGAACATACATATCGATAATTACCTTAAATGTAGTCAGGTTAAATACTCCAACCAAAAAACATAGAGTGGCTGAATGGATACAAAAACAAGACTCATATATATGCTGCCTAGAGAGACTCACTTCAGATCCAGAGACACATATAGATGGAAAATGAGGGGTTGGAAAAAAGTATTCCATACAAATGGAAATCAAAGAAAGCCAGAGTAGCAATACATGTATCAGGCAAAATAGACTTTAAACTAAAGACTGTTACAAGAGACAAAGCAACACACTGCATAATGATCAAAGGATAAATCCCAGAAGATATAACAATTGTAAATATATATATGCACCCAACACAGAAGCACCTAAATATTTAAAGCAAATATTAACAGACATAAAAGGAGAAATCAACAATGATACAATACGGTAGGGGACTTTAACACCCTACTTATATCAATGGACAGATCACCGAGACAGAAAATCAGTAAGGAACACAGGCCTTAAAAACCACATTAGACTAAATGGAATTACTTGATATATAGAGAGCATTCCATCTGAAATCAGCAGAATATACATTCTTTTCAGGAGCACATTGAACAGGATCCAGGATAGAACACATGCTAGGCCACAAAACAAGCATTGGTAGATTTAAGAAAACTGAAGTCAAATCACGCACCTTTTTGACCATAATGTTACGAGATTAGAAATCAACTACAAAAAAAAAACTGCAGAAAACACAAACACATGGAGGTTAAACAATATGCTACTAAACAACCAATGGATCATTGAAGAAATCAAAGAGGAAATCAAAAAATACCTAGAGACAAAAGAAAATGAAAACACAATAATCAAATACCCATGGGACACAGCAAAAGGTTCTAAGAAGGAAGTTTATGGCAATACAAGCATACTTCAGAGAACAAGAAAAATCTCATAAATACCCTAACCTTACATCTAAAGGAACTAGAAAAAGAAGAATGAACAAAACCCAAAGTTATTAGAAGGAAAGAAATCATAAAGATCAGAGCAGAAGTCAATGAAATAGAGACCAAAAAAAAAAAGAAAAGATCAATGAGCTGGTTCTTTGAAAAGATAAACAAAATTGATAAACCTTTAGCCAGACTCATCAAGAAAAAATTAAGAGGGCCCAAATCAATAAAATCAGAAATGAAAAAGGAGAAGTTACAACTGACACCATATAAATACAAAAGATCGTAAGAGACTACTACAGGCTACTATATGCCAATAAAATGGACAACCTAGAAGAAATGGACAAATTCTTGGAAAGGTACAATCTCCCAAAACTGAGCCAGGAATAGAAAATATGAAAAGACCAATTACCAGTAATGAAACTGAATCAGTAATTTAAAAACCTCAACAAACAAAAGTCCAGGACCAGATGACTTCACAGGTGAATTTCGCCAAACATTTAGAGAAGAATTAATGCTTACCCTTCTGAAACTATTCCAAAACAGTGCAGAGGAAGGAACACTTCTGAACTCATTCTATGAGGCCACCATCACCAAAACCAAAAAGAGATTCCCCCCCACCAAAAAAAATTACAGGCCAGTATCACTGACGAACATAGACACAAAAATCCTCAATAAAATACGAGCAAACCAAATACAACAATGCATTAAAAGGATCATACACCATGATCAAGTGGGATTTATCCCAGGGATGCAAGGAATTTTCAATAACTGCAAATCAATTAGTGTGATACACCACATTAACAAATTGAAGAATTTGTTCTTCAAAAGCCATACAATCATCTCAAAAGATGTAGAAAAAGCTATAAAATTCAACATCCATTTATAATAAAAACTCTTCAGAAAGTGGACACAGAGGGAACCTACCTCAACATAATAAAGGCAAACCCACAGGTAAAATCATACTCAACAGTGAAAAGCTGAAAGCATTTCCTCTAAGATCAGGAACAAGACAAGGATGCCCACTCTCACCACTTTTATTCAACATAGTTTTGTAAGTCCTAGCCACAGGAATCAGTGAAGAAAAACAAAGTAACCAAGTTAGAAAGGAAGACTTAAAACTGTCACTGTTTGCAGATGACATGACACTATACATAGAAAATCCTGAAGACACTACCAGAAAACTACTAGAGCTCATTAATGAATTCAATAATGTTGCAGGATACAAAATTAATATACAGAAATCTGAATTTCTCTACATTAATACTGAAGTATCAATATTGAAATGGAAATTAAGGAAACAATCCCATTTACCATAGCATCAGAAAGAATAAAATACCTGGGAATAAATATACCTAAGGAGGCAAAAAGACCTGTACTCTGAAAACTGTAAGGCACTGATGAAATAAATTGAAGACTACACAAACAGGTAGAAAGATATATACCATGTTCTTTATTAGAAGAATAAATACTGTTTATATGACTATACTGCTCAAGGCACTCTACAGACTCAATGCAATCCTTGTCAAATTATCAAATTAGCAGAGGGGGTAACACTCCCAAACTCATTCTGCGAGGCCACCATCACCCTGATACCAAAACCAGACAAAGATGTCACAAAGAAAGAAAACTACAGGCCAATATCACTGCTGAACATAGATGCAAAAATCCTCAACAAAATACTAGCAAACAGAATCTAACAGCACATTAAAAGGATCACACACCATGATCAAGTGGGGTTTACCTCAGGGATGCAAGGATTCTTCAAGATATGCAAATCAATCAATGTGATACACCATATTAACAAATTAAAGAATAAAAACCATATGATCATCTCAATAGATGCAGAAAAAGCTTTTGACAAAATTCAACACTGATTTATGATAAAAACCCTCCAAAAAGTAGGCATAGAGGGAACTTAACCTCAACATAATAAAGGCCATATATGACAAACCCACAGCCAACATCATTCTCAATAGTGAAAAACTGAAAGCATTTCCACTAAGATCAGGAACAAGACAAGGTTGTCCAATCTCACCACTATTATTCAACATAGTTTTGGAAGTTTTAGCCACAGCAATCAGAGAAGAAAAAGAAATAAAAGGAATCCAAATTGGAAAAGAAGAAGTAAAGCTGTCACTGTTTGCAGATAACATGATACTATACATAGAGAATCCTAAAGATGCTACCAGAAAACTACTAGAGCTAATCAATGAATTTGGTAAAGTAGCAGGATACAAAATTAATACACAGGAATCTCTTGCATTCGTATTCACGAATGATGAAAAATCTGAAAAGGGAAATTAAGGAAACACTCCCATTTACCACTGCAACAAAAAGAATAAAATACCTAGGAATAAACCTACCTAGGGAGACAAAAGACCTGTATGTGGAAAAGTATAAGACACTGATGAAAGAAATTAAAGATGATACAAACAGGTGGAGAGATATGTCATGTTCTTGGATTGGAAGAATCAACACTGTTAAAATGATCATACTACCCAAGGCAATCTACAGATTCAATGCAATCCTTATCAAACTACCAATGGCATTTTTCACAGAACTAGAACAAAAAAATTTACAATTTGTATGGAAACACAAAAGACCCTGAATAGCACAAACAATCTTGAGAAAGAAGAACAGAGCTGGAGGAATCACACTACGACTTCAGGCTATACTACAAAGCTACAGTAATCAAAATAGTGTGATATTGGCACAAAAACAGACATATAGATCAGAACAGGATAGAAAACCCAGAAAAAAACCCACACACTTATATTCAAACTACGATAAAGGTGGCAAAAATATACAATGGAGAAAAGACAGTTTCTTCAGTAAGTGGTGCTGGGAAAACTGGACAGCTACATGTAAAACAATGAAATTAGAACATTCCCTCATACCATATATAAAAATAAACTCAAACTGGATTAAAGACCTAAAAGTAAGACCAAAACCATAAAACTCTTAGAGGAAAACATAGGCAGAAGATTCTTTGATATAAATCGCAGCGATATTTTTTTGGATCTGTCTCCTAAATTAAAGGAGATAAAAGCAAAAATAAACAAATGGAACCTAATTAAACTTAAAAGATTTTGCACAGCAAAGGAACAACTGACAAAATGAAAAGACAACATATTGAATGGGAGAAAATATTTGCAAATGATATGATTGATAAGCGATTAATATCCAACATATATAAATAGATCACAGAACTCAACATCAAAAAATAAACAACCTGATTAAAAAATGAGAAGAACTCGACATTCTTCCAAAGAGGACATGCAGATGGCCAATAGGCACATGAAAAGAAGCTCCACATTGCTAATTATTAGAGAAATGCATATAAAAACTACAATTAGATGTCATCTCACACCTGTCAAAATGACTGTCATCAATAAGAACCCAAATAACAAATGTTGGCAAGGATATGGAGAAAAAGGAAACCTTGTACACTTGTCGGTGGGAATGTAAATTGGTTCAGCCACTGTGGAAAAGAGTATTAAGGTTTCTCAAAAGCTAAAAATAGAGCTACCATATGACCCACAATTCCACTCCTGGGTATATATTAGAAAAAAACAAAAACACTAATTCAATAAGATGCACACACCCCAGTGTTCACATCAGCATTATTTACAATTGCCAAGATACTGAAGCAATCTAAGTGTCCATCAGCAGATGAACAGATAAAGAAAAAGTGGTACAGATATACAGTGGAATACTACTCAGCCATAAAAAAGAATGAAATTTTGCCATTTTTAGCAACATGGATGGACTTGGAGGGCATCATGCTAAGTGAAATATGTCAGAAAAAGAAAGCAATACTGCATGATATCATTTATATGTGGAGTCTAAAAATATACTAGTGAATGTAACAAAAAAGAAGCAGACTCACAGATGTAGAGAACAACCTTGTGGTTACCAGTGGGGGTTGGATGGGAGGGGCAATATAGGGGTGGAGGAGTGGGAGGTACAAACTCTTGTGTTTAAAATAGGCTCAAGAGACTTCCCTGGTGGTGCAGTGGTTAAGAATCTGCCTGCAAATGAAGGGACATGGCTTTGAGCCCTGGCCCGGGAAGATCCCACATGCCGCAGAGCAACTAAGCCCATGTGCCACAACTACTGAGCCTGTGCTCTAGAGCCCGTGAGCCACAACTACTGAGCCCATGTGCCACAACTACTAAAGCTCGTGTGCCTAGAGCCCATGTTCTGCAACAGAGAAGCCACCACAATGAGAAACCTGTGCATTGCAACGAAGAGTAGCCCCCACTTGCTGCAACTAGAGAAAGCCCACATGCAGCAACGAAGACCCTACGCAGCCAAAAAATAAATTAATTAAAAAAATAATAAATAAAATGGTAAATTTTTAATAAATAAATAAAATAGGCTCAAGGATGTATTGTACAACACAGGAAATATAGCCAATATTTTGTAATAACTATAAATGCAAAGTAACCTTTAAAAATTATATAATTTTTTTAATAAAATAAAAATAAATTCACTGAAAACCAGAATTTCATATTAACACAATGGTGCTTTGCCCTATTCTCCTTTCTTAAAATCTTGTATTTCAAGAAACAACACTATTTTTACATGACAATGGGCTTGTCACTTAAATTAAGGACCTTTTCCTGAACTGCCTCTGATTATTCTCTGGTTACCTCTCACCTCCCACAGTCCCAAACCTTCCTATTGGGATAATGGTCTTAGCAGCCTCATTTGCCCAGAGAAGCCCTTCACTTCACCTTCCAAATTTACTCATACTCACCTTTCTTAATTTTCTTTTCTCCTCCTCTTTCACTCCCTGCTACCCTCACTCAAGGACACCTGAAAGAAAAAAGAAAGAGTTCAGCTTGAAATGTACATTGAGATCTCATCCATATTCTGTACCAATTTCCAGACCATAAAACTCCTTATTGCATAGAAAGTGTTCTGTGATAATGCCTGAAATAGTCCCTTTTACCTTGTGCTTAAAGTAAAACACACCTTAAATGTACTTTGTAAAGCAGCAGCATGCAACAACAGAAGACAAAGAGGCCAAAAGAGGGGTCTCTTTTCTCTTCCCCTTTTGTTAATGAACACAAAGATTCTTTTCACTGCAAACACCTAGGAGAGAAGACTAGCTTAGGGATTTGGTAAGATTGGCGTCTGGAAAGTGAGGGGACTGAGGGAGCGCTGATCACCCTTCTAATTATTCAGAGTACGCCGGAATGTGGAGCCGACTACAACTGACGCCCAGCTCACATCGTTGATGGCAAAGATGACTTCTCGTCCCCAGAGTCACAATTCTAGGCTACGGTCTTCCACTGTGACTAACAGCCGCCCCAGCAATGCCTGCACCTCAGGGCCATCACTCCTCCTGCCCCCATCATGGCTGCCCGTTACCACTTGCACAGGGTAGACACTGAGTAAGGAATCGTTGAATATGCCCGAACAAGGCTGACTTCACCCATTCAGTCTGCAAAGTCCACTCCCCTGACTGTGATGACGACCAATTTCCATTTACCCTTTGCGGCCTGCATTTGGGCAGCAGGCAACTCCTGGCCGTGCAGCCTCAAATTAGCACGCTCACTACACCGCATGACTCAGCAGCCAAGAACTTTCCCATCTGAAACTCATTAATCTTCCCCACATCCCCGTGAGGGAAGCAGGTGTGTTCACCTGCAGGTTATAAGGAGGAAATGGGGATGAGGAGGTTAGGAGCTGTGCCATGGGTTATTAAGGGTGTCTGCCGGGGATGAAGTCATTCTGTAGTCATCCCCGTTCAGTCTGTTCAGTCTCCACCTGCTCCGGATCCAGGCCTCCACACACACACACACCCCACCCCCTGCTTTGATCACCTTATCATTCTCTGGGCTTTTGTGAAGGCGCAGAGTCCCAGCAGATACATGCATTTCAAAAGGATAAAAGGTATTATGATTTGCCCCTGCTAAATACTTCAGATGTCTCTCCCACGATAACTCGTACCAGAAGTCCTCTCTCTCAGACCTTTTCCAGTAAAGGTATCTTGTTAGCTAGAACTAATACTGTCTCCTGGAAAGAGGGCTCAGAATAATACAGCTTCATCCTTTGCCTGGGAAAGGCCTCGTAAGGTTCACTCTCGCACCTTCAGAGGCACAAACCAGCACCCAGGCAGCCCTGGAGTTCAGGGTTATTGGCTGCCCAGGCCTGTGAACTGCCCGGAGCAGTGATGGCACAGCGCCTCCACACACTTCATCTGGGCCCTCTCGGCTCTGCAGCATGATTTGCGTCTCTGATTGGTTCCCTAGGGCAGGTACACAGCCAGCGCTGCAACTTTCTCTACTGTAGGCCTTTCTGACTTAGCCAAAGAGAACCAGGATTGGCTACTTCCAAGGGAGAAGCACGCTTCAACCACCAAAACTATGTCCTTTATCCTTTGCTGGTTCTGCTTTCTCCTCCCACCTCCAGATGAGAACCTGCCCCAGGTTTCAAACTTTTATGTTATTACTATTTACTTTCCTATAGTGTTATTACTCTTACTTTCCTTAGGGACCACATTTATGCTCACACATTCTACTCCCACTCCTTGCTGATTTCTAAATCACCAGATCTGATGAGGCTGGACTATAAACTATAATTTTCTGCCATTTTTAAATAGCATAAATTGGAGTAGATGACTTACTATTTCATTTAGGGAATGACTAGTCCTGAAAGACATTAAAACATTCTCTAATGCCACAGTAAATAAAACAGTATAGTAGTAACATTTGAGTAGACAGACAAATGGAACAATAGAAGGTCTGGAAATAGACTCAAATACACATGGGAATTTGTTATACGGTAAAGGTGGCATCTCAAACCAGTAAGGTAAGAATACACTTTAAGAAGCTGAGTTGGGACAACTGGGTAGCCAGGAAAAAAATAAGGTTAGTACACACCTCATACTATACACATAGAAAACAAAGCCATAAAAGTTCCAGAAAAGAAAATGTGAACACAGAATAGTATTGGATAATCTTAAGGAATTATTGGTATAATAATGTTATAGAAGTTATGTTCTAAAAAGTTCTTACATGTTATTGATATATATTGATATAAAGAAAATATAATGTCTGGGGTTTGCTTCAAATATTCTCAAAATGGATGGGAGGATAAGATAAAACAAGATTGGCAAAATACCCCAATTGTTGAAGCTGGATGACATGTAATTGAGGTTTATTATACTATTTTCTAATTTGTATATGCTTAAAATTTTCTGTAATAAAATGGGTTCTTAAAAATACAAGAAAATTCCCGTGCCACAACTACTGAGCCTGCACTCTAGAGCCCGTAAGCCACAACTACTGAAGCCTGCATGCATAGAGCCCATGCTCTGCAACAAGAAAAGCCACCGCAATGAGAAGCCTGTGCACCGCAATGAAGAGTAGCCCCCGTTCGCCGCAACTAGAGAAAGCTCGTGTGCAGCAACAAAGACCCAACGCAGCCAAAAATGAAATTAAAAAAAACAACAGGGTCCTACTGTATAGCACAGGGAACTATCTTCAATATCCTATGATAAACCCATAATGGAAAAGAATATGAAAAAGAATGTATATATATGTATAACTGAATCACTTTGTTGTACAGCAGAAATTAACACAACATTGTAAAAACTTCAACAAAATAAATTAAAAAAGAAAAAACAAAATAAATTAAAAAAAAAAAAAAACACAGGAAAATATGAGTGACTTCCTGGGAGTGGGGAAGGGCCATTCTGACTATGATTAAAAACCCAGAAAGGGCTTCCCTGGTGGCGTAGTGGTTGAGAGTCCGCCTGCCGATGCAGGGGACATGGGTTCGTGACCCGGTCCGGGAAGATCCCACATGCCGCGGAGCGCCTGGGCCTATGAGCCATGGCCGCTGAGCCTGCGTGTCCAGAGCCTGAGCTCCACAACGGGAGAGGCCACAACACTGAGAGGCCTGTGTACCACCAAAAAAAAAAAAAAAAAAAACGAGAAAGTAAAGTTTGATTAATTCAATTACATCAAACAACAATACCTTTTGTATGCCAAAAAAAAAAAAAATTATAAGCAAAGTAAAAAAAAAACCAAATAAACTGGGGGAAATATTTTCAACTCATGTCACAGACAAAACAATGGATAATCTCGCTAATATGGAAAGAGCTAGTAAAAATCGGTAAGAAAATTATCAGTAACCCAACAGAAAAAGTAGCAAACAACATTAATAGACATTTCATAGAAAAATGAACAAAATGGCCTTTAAACAACATGAGAAAAGTTGAGCATCTTTTCAAACAGGAGAAATGTAAATTAAAAGTATACTTCATAAATTCCAGATTTTGACTAGTCTGATAGATAAAAATGTTTTCTAATATTCTTTTGAGGAGGCCATGGGAAATCAGTCATTTTCATATATTGCTGGTGGGAACGTGACTCCAAAGAGCAATTTGGTAACATTATTAAAATTTCAAATGTATTTACCCTTGACCCAAAATCTCTCTTCTGGGAATTTTTTCTACAGATGGTCTGCTTTCATGCAAAATAATATATTGCCATGACAGTCACTGCAGCACTGTTTACAATAGCAAATGATTGGAAAATCCCAAGTGTCCATCAAAAGAGTATGTGTGTGTGTGTGTGTGTGTACACATATATATATATATACACACACCTATGTATACACAACGGAATCTGATGCAGCCATTAAAAAAACGGAATTTCCCTGGTGGTCCAGTGGTTAAGACTCCGCATTTCCACTGCAGGGGGCACAGGTTCGATCCCTGGTCGGGGAACTAAGATCCCGCATGCTGTGTGGCAAGGCCAAAAAAAAAAAAAAAGAGGATGCTCCCTATATTCTGCTGTGAAAAAAGTCCTAGGACATATATATAATATACATATATATAATATACATATGTATATTATATATATTATATATACATATGTATATTATATATATTATATATATAAATGGAGATAGCTATAAATATATGAATATCATGTCTTTGTGTTAAGGAAGGAAAAGATACTATATGTATTTACTTATATGCATAAATACACTCAGGAACAGTATACAGGAAACTAATAAAAGTGATGACCTGTAGGGGGAGGGACAGGGGTAAATAATACACTATAAGGGGACAGAAGTGGGAAGGAAACTTCTCAGAATATAACTCATTGCATTGTTTTGATTTTTGATCCGTATGAATGCATAACTTATTCAAAAGTTAAAAGAGCTTGATTGGCTCTATAGTTTATGGTTAAGCACCTACTATATAGCTAAAGCTCAACAGTTCTCTCTAAATGGACCAGGGGCTTGGAAAATCCAAAGAGTAGATGATATAAAATAGCATTTTTATTTGGCTTTGAAATGTATCTTTTGGTGGTAGGGATGGGAGTCTCAGACGATTCACCATCCTAATTACATTTTGCAAATTCCATTGGTAAAGCCCCTGAGAGCTTAGTAAGAACATAGTCACAGCTCTCTGCAATACAACAGTGGATTAAGAATTCAGGTAAGGAGATAACAGCCAGGAAGCACTGCCTTCCTGCAGGATAGGGGTGTTCTATCCATTTGAGTATACTGTGATTGTTGACTATTAGTAACACATCCCTCTCTCACGGCAGGTCAACAGGTGCTAATTTTTTCACCCCTAAGGTCCAGACCCCAGATTCCACATTTAGAAGGATTTCTCTAAACTCTATGTAGAAGATAATTAGTTACCCATTTTTAAGATGAAAAGCAAAAGGCACAAGTGCCATGAAAAGTGTCTGACCCACACAAAATAAACTATTACATTAACATGATATATATAATTTGACAAACACACGCAAAAAAGTTTTTATACACATTAGCCCACACTGTTTTACTGCCCCTAAATGAGCAATTTCCTGTAGGCTCTTTGAAATATGACAAACAGCTCATCTCCCAGGACTCCATTTGAGGTTCTGAAATCCCAGATCTCAAGCTTTTGAGCAGACAAGAGGAAGTGGCCTGGGAAGCCTTTCTCTTTGCCCCTAGCATGCAGGCTTCATAGGTAAGAGCTATAACCCACTCCCACAGGAAAGGATGCAATGGTTCCTTGTGCACATAGAGTAAGGGGGGAAATTGCTATTTAGCTGAGTGACGAGCTGAATATTTTGCCACACATGGGCTATTTCTCAGCATTTCAGTTTCCTTACATGTTGAATCAAGTGCTAAGAGTTAGTGCTAACATTGGGCAAGTCACTTAACCTCCCTGTGCCTCAGTTTCCTCATTGTAAAAGATAATAAACAATAACGACCTCAAGGGAGTGAGTTAATGTGTCACAATCACTTAGAATAATGTCTGAAGACAGCACAAACTAAATCAGTATTAGCTACCCACATGTAACATCTTAGAGTTGAGTATGTTGAAAACTCTGTCTTTGGAGTCAGACTTCCAGGGCTGCCTGAGAAGTTACAGAATACATCTTCTGTCACCATTTTCCTTGGAGTAATTAGCTCTGGTACAAATGGAAATTATTTACTTTCATAACTTCAACTTTACTAGTGTTGAGTGATTTACACAATCCTGTAGCTATGAGGTCCCAGAACTGCATTCCCTCCTTGGGCAAATTTGTACATCTTCCTTCAAAGGCAGTATTTGTTCATCACGTCTGAGAAATGACTGCAGGCGAGGGTTAGGCAGAGAATGTCAGTCCCTTTCCCCACCCTCTGTTTGTTCGAGGCCTGGAACACAGGGAGCAGAGGAAGGCGCTGTACACAGACAAGGGCAGAACCCACCAGCCCACGGCTTCCCTGGGGAGTTCAGAAGAGACCCCAGGTGGGGCCGGTTTACAAATGGGAGAACAGAAATGCAGTTGGACTCCGGCATCTGGCACCCCCAAGCTTCTCTTTTCCATCACAAGGGGAAGTTAAATTGTCATGATTTGGAAGCAAATAGGAGAAAAGAATGTTTTTAATCAGTCGTTTAAACGTGTGCTTGTCTCTCCCCTACAGTGTCTCTTCTTAACATCACGCAAGCAGGACAGGACAGGAGCTGGGAATGCTGCAGCCAGGAGGACCCCATCCAGATCGTTACAAACAGCACCCCCAGATCATTTGATCTTAGGGAAGAAAAGGGAATCAAACCCTGTGCCCCTGACAGGAAATGACAGGATGAACATTTTCCTGGCTAAAAGTTTGAAATATACACCTCTGCCACACACAAAATTTTCACCCATTATTTCTTTCCTTATACTTTCCTCATTTAAAATGTACAATTTCATACAATAATCCAGTTTATACACCCTAAATGCATGACACCCATTTTTTCAGTTATTCAGTCAGTATTTACGGAGCACCTACCACGTGCCAGGCATCGTTTCGTTCACTGCCAAAGCTTCAATCCCTAAAACAAAGTTGCTGCTTTCAGAGTTCTGACTTACCCACGCTTTGCTAATGGTTTCCTGCATGAGCCCTCACATACAACACCGTCCTTTTTTAAGATAACATTTTTTGAGGGTTTATGCGTGTCAGGCACCGAACACCATTAACTCATTTAATTCTCACAGCACCCCTGTGAGGTGGCACGATTTCTATCCCCTCTTTAAGGATGAAGAATTTGAAATTTAAAGACAGGATAAGTAACTTACCCAAGGCTACAAAGCTAGTAAATCACTGATAGGATTAAAATGTAGGTCCAGTTCCAAACTCCTCCATCTTAATCCCTACGCTAAACTGCCTTCGAAACTTCTTAAATATAGTTGGCTATGATGGACATCTTTGGTTTAGAGTGGTCTCTTCTGCGTTTTCTTTGTTTGGTTTGCTGTGATTCTCATCTTCTGTACAATGCCTTTCTAGCATCTACAAAATGATCATTTAAAAGCAATTGTATCAAGTCATGGGACCAGGGCAGAGCAGGCTAAAAAACGACAGCCATTTGTACATAAATATTTAAATATATGCACTACACTCCATTTAGTGCATTATTCAATCTCTGGGCTTACATTAAAAAGGTTTCCAGAACTTACCAGCTGCTTCCTTTTGTGATCGCAATAATTCTCACCCAAACAAGACTCAAAGGACCCATTGTCCAAATCGGCTTCCTTATATTTACACCTGTCACTGATGTCATTTGCTTTCCTTTCTGCCAACCCCAAACTGACTAGGGAGGAGGATCAATTTGAATTCTTTCTAACTGCTTCCTTTCCCTTTCCCCAAACCTTGCATTTTTTTCCCTAAAACCCCCTAAAGCCAAAATCATAGTTCAGTGAAGTAAGTGTGATTAAGCAAATTATGAACCGGCTCAGGGAGTTGCTCTAGTTGCTCTAATCAGGGCTACTTTCCTGGCTTGGCTGGCAGGAGGCCCGGCCAGCCTAGAGTACCCCCTCTCTGTCGGTGGGCGGTGTGTCAGCCGATGGCAATCACTGCTGCTATTTTTCCAGGTAATGTGAGATTACAGTCTGAAGCCCCAAACTTGAACAATTATTCTCCTCAATGATTTCTTTATTCGTTCCACTGATAAACCTTGCCTTTAATCCCTGAATGGCCCAGCAGCAACCATTCATCAGATGTCAGATTCTTCAATGGGAAGAAGAAGGTGTGCACACAGGCAGGGGTCTGTTTCCCTCTCTCATCATATTCAAGGCCCCTGAAGGCACAGTAGTCTTTCATCTCCAGCAATGGGACTGGTACAGAGCAGGGGCCCAAATGTTTGCTGAATATTGTGGGATGAAGAAAGGAGATAGAAAAGTACAGTCACATTTTCTTTTAAAGAGCACTTAATGGGACAATGGATTTAATAATAAAATACGTGCATAGGGGATATGCATATCACATATAACACTTAAAGGAGGATGTTTTCCTTAAAGAACTAAAAATAGAGCTACCACATGATCCAGCAATCCCACTCCTGGGCATATATCTGGAAAAGACGAAAACTGTCATTTGAAAAGGTACATGCACCCAATATTCTTAGCAATACTATTTACAATAGCCAAGACATGGAAGCAACCAGTGTCTGTTGACAGATGAATGGATACAGAAGGTGTGGGAGATACACACAATGGAATATTTCTCAGCCCTAAAAAAGAATGAAATAATGCTATTTGCAGCAACATGGATGGACCTAGAGATCATCATACTAAGTAAGCCAGAAAGAGAAAGACAATTATATGATATGATTTATATGTGGAATCTAAAAAAATGATACAAATTAAGTGAATTATAGAACAGAAACAGACTGACAGATGTAGAAAACAGGGTTGTCAAGGGGGAAAGGGGTGGGAGAGATAAATCGGGTATTTGGGATTAACAGATACTGTGTAAAACAGATAAACAACAAGGACCTACCATATAGCACAGGGGACTATATTCAATATCTTGTAATGACCTATAATGGCAAAGAATCGGAAAAAGTATATATATACATATATATATATATATGTATATATATAAAACGTTGAAAAGACATGGCTAGTTCTTAGTACATATTTTACAGCAAAGATTAGCTGATTTCTCACCATGAACTCAAAACAGTTAAAGATTGCAAGTCTGTATAAGAAAGAGAGATTGAAGTACAGAAGTATCAAATGGACATCAAATCAGGAGCTTCCACTGGGAAAACAGCAGCAGTAGCAATAATCAATACTCTAACAAGCCTGATGTGGTTATGAAATCCTTCAAGGAAAATTCCAGAACCTTAGGAACTTAATACCTTACTGAGGCCTACGAGGTGGTTGTACATTAAAATACTGCCAGCCCTGCTTAGCCTTTTACTTAACTCTGTGTACCTTTTGGCAATGGCAGTTCATGAAGGAGAGTTGAGAGAGCACTGTCACTAGAATTCCTCTGGGTCTGGGCTCACTGGGTCCTGCAGGACACATCCAAGAAGACTTGCCAACGTCCTGCAGCTGCCGCATAGCCACACCATGTAGTCCATGGATTTGGCTTCCTTTTGTGGGGGTGATTTTTTTCGAGCACTGCATTAGAAATGTCATGTTCAGCATCACCCATCCAAATTTACCTCTGGCGTTTTTTTCTAGCTAAGTAGTAATAAACTTTTTTTTTTTTTTTTTTGCGGTACGCGGGCCTCTCACCGCTGTGGCCTCTCCCTTTGCAGGGCACAGGCTCCGGACGCGCAGGCTCTGCGGCCATGGCTCATGGGCCCAGCTGCTCCACGGCATGTGGGATCTTCCCGGACCGGGGCACGAACCCGTGTCCCCTGCATCGGCAGGCGGACTCCCAACCACTGCGCCACCAGGGAAGCCCAGTAATAAACTTTTCAATTGGAAAATGCATACATACATACACACACAGACACACACACACACACATATATATATATATACCTCTTTTTCATTTAATAAGCATTCTTGAACATCTACTATGTACTATATGAGGAACTAGAAATAAAAATTTAAGTAAGACATGGTCCATGCCCTACAGTTTGAATACAGTGATGAAGGCAGTCCATGTACAAATGGCAAATACGTGAAAGTTGCTCTAGATACACTGGATTGTGGAGTGTTACTAACTCTGCTCCATTTACTTTTCTAAAACGCTAGTGACTCCTGTAGTAGGTAGGGAAGGGTATTATTTATGCTGAAATCATGTAGGGAGGCGCCTGGAAATAAGCAAATCTGCAAAGAACAAACTTATACACATTTAGTTTGGCTAAATAGAAGAAATGTGTCAAGAAGCAAATTTTTTTCTTAAAAAGGAGAAAGAAGCATGCTGGCTGAGACTTTCCACAGATGACAATCACCAGAATAAATGCATGGGGGTAGACACACTTAGATCTGTAGCACTGACCAGGATCATGTTGAGGCCCTGTAGCCTGAACTAGGGATTGGGTAGTCTGGTACACTGATGATTTTCAGCAAACTTCATAGCTCCCATGTCCCCATTCTTGGTTCAGAAATTTCACCCTTCCAACAAAGTTCAATTCTTCCAGAAGCAGAAGGTACACTAGACACGTCAAGCTTGGAGGGGGGAAAATCAAGTTTTACTGATTACCAGCTTACTCATTGCAAATTAAACCTCCGGGGTAGTAAGAGGTACCCAGCATGCCCCTGCCACCCAAAGGAGAGTCCATCACAACAGGTTCACCTTATTTTCCTGAAGGTTCACCTTATTTTAGATATCTTTTTAAAAATGGTATATTTCTGTATGATTTAAAATAAATTTTCACTTACATGAAGTATTTGCCTTCCCCTTACTGAGGCACTAAGAGCACTGACTCTTACAATGGACATAATACAAGAACCTATTTCCTATTTCGACTAGGAGAAAGTTGGAAGCAAATTCATGTGGACTGCTAAAATGTGTCATCAGCTGAAGCCAGCAAAGGGTCTTCTGCTATTTCAGACTGAAGCAGCCTTCTCAGTGAAACCTGGTGTAGTTCTGATAGTCTGGGTGGCATCCTCACTTACTGGGACTTTCTCCCTGTCCAATGTGAGCATCCAGAGAGTCTTTTGGTGTTTGTTTTTTTTTTTTTTTTCCCTGGTACGCGGGCCTCTCACTGCTGCGGCCCCTCCCGCTGCGGAGCACAGGCTCCGGAAGCGCAGGCTCAGCGGCCATGGCTCACGGGCCCAGCCGCTCCGCGGCATGTGGGATCCTCCCGGACCGGGGCACGAACCCGTATCCCCTGCATCGGCAGGCAGACTCCCAACCACTGCGCCACCCGGGCAGCCCTTGGTGGTTTTTTTGTTTGTTTGTTTTTCATATGATGTCACTTATATGTGGAATCTAAAAGAATGATACAGATGAACTTATCTACAAAACAGAAATTGACTCACAGACATAGAAAACAAACTTACAGTTACCAAAGGGGAAACGGGGTAGGGGAGGGATAAATTAGGAGTTTGGGATTAACATATACATACTACTTATATAAAATACATAACCAACAAGGACCTACTGCATAGCACAGGGAACTATAACATCCACAGAGTTGTACAAGGCTACAGTGAGGATTGACTACCAGACTCATGACGACTGATCCAAGAACTGAGTTCTGCCTTTAGTTCATTTTCAAGAGAATAACTCACCCAAATGACTTATTTACCCTGCTTCTAAGGTCTCCCACATCCATTTTATATCCTTAGAATTTCAATCTTGCTTTGGGAAAATGCCAGAAATTCAAGTATCTATCTGATAATTAAACAACCAACCACCACTGCAGCACAACCAAAACGGTAGGTTCTTGGGAAATATCAGAGATCAAAATTCTATTAAATCCACATGAAGTACCTGCTGTGTGGTCGGCACTGTGAGGACCACTGCAGAGTTGTATTGCAGTTACACTTTAAATATATGAAAAATCTTTGACCTAAAGAACTAGTGAGACTAGATATCACACATGAAATGACTGCAGTGAGTACAGGGCAGAGTAGGATTAATAATTAAAACAAGTGCTTTAGGGTACAGTAAGTGATAATAGAGTGCATTCACATACAATAGTTCTCGTGATTCTTACGACCACATGGTGAGGTAGGCAAGGGAGATACTGTATTATTAACCTCATTTTACAGATGAGGAAACTGTGAGGTCAAAGGCAGCCAAGGGCACTTTGCAAATAAGTGGCAGAATTTGAGGGCAGTAGTACTAGCATTGTCTCCCTGTTCTGTAATCTTGCTGCCACATCATGCTGCCTCCTTGCTAAGTACCATGGAAGATGAAGAGGGAGCATGAAAGGATGTGAAGAGTGAGCTGTAAAGGGTACTGGTAGGCAACAAAAAGGATGGGGTCTTCATGGGGAAAGGAAGAGACAGAAATGGGCAAAGAGCATGACCATGGGCTTGGAGGCAGAGAACTGGGAGGGAATGACTTCCTGAAGTGGGATGTGTGTTAGAAGGAAGTGGGAAATAGGGTTTGACAGAAAAATTAAATAATCATGGAACTTGCAGACAAAGTCAGGAGTTGAGTTTTGATCTTTCAAGCAATGAGACTAGTTTTTGCCAGGAGACCGACACAATCAATAAGAAAGGTGATATGGTATTCCAGCAGCAGTGGGGTTAGAGGGGTGGGGGGTGGGGGTGGAGCAAAGAGTCTGAGTTTCTGGAAGCCAGGAGCGCCTGGCATAGTTCTGAAATGTCGATGTGGGTATGCTTTACAGACTTCATCACCCAATACATTTGCATATCACTGGAACAACAGCAAAGCTTTAAAAACTACTCTGGTTACAAGAACAGGGCATATAAAAGAAGGATCATTAGTGCTTAGAAATTTATGATGGATTAAGCCATTTTAGGTTGGTTGACTTAAAACTGTAAAATATGCTGTCTCCAGGATTCAGGGTTGACAAAGGAAAAATCACCTGCATTTTCAGGCTTTGGTTTGACTTCCTGACAACCAGCCAGCTTGCTATCAGGCTGAACTGATAACAAGCTGTTGGAGTTCCAACAGAGGAAGGGGATTCGAGTGGGGTGGGAGGTATTCTGGATCCCTCGCCCACACTTAAAGGAGAATAGGTCTGATTTTATAAAACTGCTTGTATTAGGATATGTCACAAAATTTCCTTTGGGTACAGAGTTCCATAGCTTAAAACATCTGAAAAGCCACTGATCTAGTCCAATCCTAGCCACAGACATATGAGCAAGCAGGACAGAGAGGTACAGGGCCTGGTCCACGGTCACAGGGTAAGTGAGGCCACTTGAGAGGCATTTACAACTACTTTAAATTGGGAACTAAAAAGGCTTTTGTACAGCAAGGGAAACAATCAACAAAATGAAAAGGCAACCTACGGAATAGGAGAAAATATCTGCAAACCAATATCTGATAAGGGATTAATATCTAAAATATATAACGAACATATACAACTCAATAGCAAAAAAACATAATATTCCAATTTAAAAATGGACAAAGTGGGGGCTTCCCTGATGGCGCAGTGGTTAAGAATCTGCCTGCCAACGTAGGGGACACGGGTTCGATCCTTGGCCCAGGAAGATCCCACATGTCGCAGAGCAACTGGGCCCATGCACCGCAACTACTGAGCCTGCGCTCTAGAGCCCATGAGCCACAACTACTGAAGTCTGTGTGCCTGGAGCCCGTGGTCCGCAACAAGAGAAGCCACTGCAATGAGAAGCCCACACACCACAACGAGGAATAGCCCCCGCTCACTGCAACTAGAGAAAGCCCGCACGCAGCAACAAAGATCCAACACAGCCAATAAATAAATAGATAGATATATAGATAGATAAATAAAATGGACAAAGGACCCAAATAGACATTTTTCCAAAGAAGACATACAAATGGTCAACAGGTACATGAAAAGATGTTAAGTAACACTAATCATCAAGGAAATGCAAATCAAAACTACAATGAGATATCACCTCACACCTGTTTGAATGGCTATCAATCAAAAAGACAAGAGATAAAAAGTGTTGGTGAGGATGTGAAGAAAAAGGAACCCTGTCCACTGTTGGTGGGAATGTAAACTGGTGCAACTACTATGGAAAACAGTATGGAGGTTCCTCAAAAAGTAACAATAGAACTCCCATATGATGCAGCAATCTTACTTCTGGGTATATATTCAAAGGAAATAAAATCAGTATCCCTAAGACAAGTCTGCACCCCAATGTTCACTGCAGCATTATTCACAATAGCCAAGATACGAAAACAATCTAAGTGTCCGTCAACAGATGAATGAATTCTTTCTAAATGTGGTATATGTTTTCTTGGTACATGTGTGAGGAATATTATTCAGACATTAAAAAAAAGAAGAAAATCCTGCCATTTGTGACAACATGGATGAAGCTGTTGTGCTAAGTGAAATGAGCCAGACAAAGAAAGACAAACAGTGTATTACTATCACTTAAAAGTGGGCTCTAAAAAAAGTCAAAATCATAAACCAGAGAGTAGAATGGTGGTTGCCAGGGGCTGGGGGTGGAAGAAATGGGAGGTGCTGGTCAAAGGACACAAACTTTTAGTTATAAGATGAATAAGCCCTGGGGATCTAATGGTCAGCATGGTGACTACAGTTAATAATACTGTATTGCATACTTGACATTATCTAAGAAAGCAAATTTTAAGTGTTTTCACCATTAAAAAAAAAACGGTAACTATGTGAGGTAATGGAGGTGTTAATTAACTTAAGTGTGGTAATCATTTCACATTGTATATGCATATCAAATCACATGCTATACACCTTAACAAAATTTTGTCAATTTGATACACAATTTTGTCAATTTTACCTCAGTAAAGCTCGGAGTGGCTGGTGGAGGGATTGGGCAACGGAGAGCTCAGAAAACAAAAATCATTTAACATCCGTTGAAGGCCAGGATCCCTACAGGCCCTTTACCGTGCCTGTGGCCTAAGCTGACTCCCTAAGCCAATGCCCTAAGCTGAGCAACAGAGGTGGCAGGGAATGTCATACAGCCCCTGAGCACACGCTCGGCCAGGCTGGGCCTCAGAACAGCAGGAGTGGTGCCCACTTGAGCTTGTTTCCATGTGAAGCCTCCTGCCAACACATAAAACTTAGGGAGCTTCTAATGAGGAGAGGCTCTGGTTAATGCTTTCCTCTCACTCATTCATATTTCAACACTTGCTTATTTCTTTTTTTCCTCATTATAGTCTTTTTGGAGACTAAGGCAAAACAAAACAAAACCCCACCTTACGAAAAGAAATGTGTGTGCCCTGGGGAAGATGAAGGAGTACTGCAGGTTTGAGATTCTCGCTGTTACCAAAGAATTATGACCCAGAAGCAGGGAATCATTAAATCTGTTGGTTTCACTTGTGTAACAGCATATAACATTGTACCTGCTCCTGCATCACCCGCTGAATCAGGAAGTTTAGGGAGAAAAGCCCAGCAGAGCCCCTAGTAAATCTGTCTTTTGGTACTCCAATCATAAAAAAGTATTCCCCTCAATTTTTTCACACAGGGCCTACTGTCACCTTAACCGTGTTTATCGAGACAGAGAAAGTGTCTTTGCCAAAGCTAAACATTTCTCTTCTTTGACGGCAAACACTGATTAAATCTACCCAGAGAAAAGTTAGGCAGACCAGAACCCACCTTCTTGCCAGTTACTAAGGGGCAGACTTTCAATTCTGGTATTTCCTTTCCTCATTGTCAAGAAAAATAAACAAAAGTGATAGAATGTTACAGAGAATTTCTACTGAAGATACAGCTGTTTCCATTTTAAGTTAGGTTGAAAGATTCCTTACCAGTTTTGTGAGTTATCTTGTCTAACTAAAAAAATCTCCTAAACTAACTAGGCTACTGACTGTAAATTTAGGAAAACTGGAGTGAATACAGATGATATACAAACCAACAGCGCAAGCTGAGCTCTCCCCTGGCAGGACTGGACGTGACCATTTCAGGATGAAGGATTCTGAGGGGACTGTGACTTTGCTTGCAATGACACTAGTGGCAAGAGACATTTCCAAAAGGGACTGTAAGTTACGAATTAATGACAGCTCTCTGTGAACTAACTCCTCCATATTCAGAATGCCCAGTTTACAAAATAACAAATCAAAATGACCTCTCCAGCACTCACCAACACTGCAAACAGAAATATATCTCAGTTAGAAATCTGGGGGGAAGAGTTATGCCTGTGGTCTATGTGCTGATCTGAGCAATAGAGCTTGTCTTTTAATCACCCCTGTCAGAAATATAAAATCTCCTTAAAATAGGTTACCCAGCTCTCTGTGCTCCCGATTTTACAACAGCATTGGCACTGTCAGCTAGCCGCTGGGTTACTGAGATAGCTGGACTTGGTTTGAGCAGTAAAATATCTCACGTTGCCTTTGAAAGTCATCTGCATGATTGCAGAGCTTTCTAATCCCCATAGAAGACCCATAACTATGTCAAGAGAAATTGAGGCTCTCTGATCCCCTATCTGGTAACTGGATGCACAAACTTCCCTTTTGATTATTCCTGAACAATGGCACTTAAGCACTGTTGTGGGAAAGGGAAGCAGGCCTCCCAGGATGCACTTCTCTCTCTTGCCTGCCACTAGGCAGTTGACTCTGAGATCACAGAGTACAGCTGGAACTTTCCTTCCTCGCCCCTGAACTGAACTTGGGTATTTACAAGTTGGCTAATGAAGGAACAATAAGTAATCTCCTGACCACTGTAGTAGGCAGGCGAGAATAAAAACTGACAGATGTACACTTTTATTCTTGAGCTCGATAAGATAAGGAATTTCCGCCCTACCGAGCTCTGAAAAGTTGCCTTTCATCCCGTTGGGGAAGGTGTAAAACATGCTTTGTGCAGACCGGCCTGGCCTTTGGCAGATTTATTGACAAGACCTACTGGCTAGAGTAAGTGCAGGGATACACCATTTGTTGAGAAAGAGAATGAATACAATCAACAGGCTTGCAAGGCCTCATAAAACAGTTGTTTGGCTTAGAAGATCATGTCTGCAATGCATTCTTATCAGGAGGAAAGCATTAAAGGCATTTCTCAAGTTTAAAGGAAAACAAAATTTGAAAAGCATGGTGAGTCAGCTGCCAGTGTCTGTCTGAAGTTGTTGGAAATTCAGAGCTCTTTAATTTTGACAGACTCTGCTCTGTGAACAGGGCATAGCTTCCGCATAGTTTCAGTCACTTCTTTTGTTTGTCACGGGCTAAAAGGACAGGACATCCAGCTTGCACTATTTGGATTCATTTGGGAAGGGTGGGAGAGGGTAGAGTGATAGAAAACTGAGTTACTTTTACACTGACCTCTAGATCACAGCAGTGACAAGATTCTGTCGTTATAATATCTTACAATTTCAATAAAGCTCTGACATTACTGGATGGCAATAAAAGAAAGAATATGTCATTGGAAGCTCAGTTGCTCCTCAGCCTGAGTATTTACATCTCTAGCCACCCTCAGAACACAAGTTTTTCTCAAGGTTTAGTGTCCTGGATTTAATTGGAGTCAGTGAAACCTTGTTTAGATCCTGAACTCAGGCTCTGATCATCACTGCCAGGAAATGATTAACTTGAGCAAGTTGCTTAACTTCTTTGAGTCTCAGTTTCCTCATCTATAAGTCAGGACAGTAAAATACCAATTTCAGGACCGTGGTGAGAAGTAAATAAGAAACGGTGAGAATTCAGTGAAATAACTATAAAGTATGTTTCACAACGCCTGGCATACAGTAAGTACTCAATAAATGTTAGTCCCCTTTCAGGTTTTGTAACTTTCGATTGTAGCAAAGGAACAGGGCCAGGTAGTGTAAGAAGTTGACCCTGTGTGAGCTGTCTGGTTCGGGCAGCAGATTTAGCTAAACCACTATCAGTCCTGTAAGCAGGCTTTGAGTACCACCTGCTGGAGCAGGTCGTTGCAGGGAAGTAACAAAGTGCCCCACAGGCATGAGATTTGTTCAAAGAGCATTAGCCTGCTCTCCCAAACCCCTGCAGACCTCACGGCAAAGCTTCCTGCTGTTGACCCTCAAGACGTCTGCCTTCTAAGCCAAAAAGCAATTCATGAGCTGTCTCACGGCCCTTGGTCATTTATGTCCCTCTTCTATATAAAAAGCAACACTACAGGCTCCCAGAGAAACAAGGTGAAGGGGAGTAAGAATCAGGAGGAAATGGTCAGATGGAAGAACAGCCAAGGCTCCCAATTATAACAAACATCTCGTTCCTGCCAGGACACTAAAAACAGAATCCCAGCCAGCTTTTCGAATTGCTATCTTAGCCAATTGGCTACATGTCTGATCGAAACAGAGGTCCAACATGGAAAAATAAAAGCTCTTCCTTAGCAAATGAGGAATGATTGGAAATGCATTTGAAGAAAACACCACTGTGGTGTTTCAGGTTTTTTCTCTCTGTGCAGCATGAACTGAACTGGGGGCAGTTTCTCTAACTACCGATGCTGCCAATTCCACCTGCAATCTAAAAAACTGGGCTGTACAATTGGTTCCTCAATTGCCGCGTGTAATCACTGAAACACCCTTTTTTTTTTTTCTTTTTTTGGCTGAGTTGGGTCTTCATTGCTGCGCACGGGTTTTCTCCAGTCGCAGTGAGCAGGAGCTACTCTTCCTTGCGGTGCATGGGCTTCTCCTTGCAGTTGCTTCTCTTGTGGAGCACGGGCTCTAGGCGCGCGGTCTTCAGCAGTTGCAGCACGCGGGCCCTAGAGCATCCGGGCTTCAGTAGTTGTGGGCTTAGTTGCTCCGCAGCATGTGGGATCTTCCTGGACCAGGGCTCAAAACCGTGTCCCCTGAGTTGGCAGGCAGATTCTTAGCCACTGTGCCACCAGGGAAGTGCTGAAACACCATTTTTCATGCTCTAGAAAATGCAAACACAGCTGAATTGATCCACTTCAAATCTTCTCAAACAATTCAACTAAGGATGAAAGGAGATGAGATATTTCAAAGTAAAGGTGGTTGGATGTCCTGAGGCATGAGGATAGTGGGTGTGTGCATGGGAGAAGGTCTCTTTTCAGTGGAATTACTGGTTTAAAACATAGGTGCTACCCTAATTTTAAAGTCTGTCAGTCTATATGGTTGCATGTGACATCTTTTAGGGTCATAACACCACTGCTTTCCATAGTATCTATGGGGTGGCTGTCATACTAGGATGTAGGTGGCTATGAGACATGTCCTGTCAACTGTCTGTAGTCATCTGATTATTGATTATCCTGAATACCTCATCAAAAACACAGACTTCATTTAGAAGTCTGTAAGTCAAATAGTTAAGGAAAGAGCAAAAAAACCCAGTAGTTAACATGACCAAGTGCAAGCCACAGGTCAGGAGTCTGGAGGTCACAGTGGCAGGCAGAAGGGCCTAGGCAGGCCAGAGTCTGGAATCTAGGCACAGGCCACTTATCCTTGGAGGCCTCATTCCTTTCTTTGAAAGCCTTCCCTCCTTTCCAAAACTAATCATCAACTCCTTATTCTGCAGTCCCAGCTCAAATCGTACTTGTCCATTATCTCACAAGCAGGCAGGGTCAGCTCTCTTAAACATACCTTTACTAAGTGTTATTTACTGTACTGTGTTTATAAAACTCCATCTTTATTATACAAGTAATATAAATACCATACACACATGTGTATATTACCAACAGAGTACTATAACTATATATCTCTTTCTTCACTAGACTATAAACTTTGTGAAGGCAAGAACCATGTCCCATATACCGAGTGCTATACTAGACACTGAAGATTCACAAATAAACATCTCTTTGAAGCTGAATAAATGAAGGTGCAGATTAGTAAACAGTTGGTTTGTGAACAAGTCGAAAAGAAAAAAGTGATTAGTAAGATCTAGGATGGTAATCTAACGTAAAATATAGCCAAACAAATCTCTCTTCTTTCATGATATGGTTACCAGGCTATTAAATCAGTAAAATTCCAGACATGACTTGAATTTTGACAAGTCAGTACATAAAATCTTTTATCCTCATGAGAACAAGAGCAAATCACAAGCTGCCAAATAATTTTTTGGAACATCTTTATTGGAGTATAATTGCTATACAGTGTTGTGTTAGGTGCTGCTGTACGACAAAGTGAATCAGCTATATGTATACATATATCCTCATATCTCCTCCCTCTTGCGCCTCCCTCCCACCCCTCTAGGTGGTCACAAAGCACCGAGCTGATCTCCCTGTGCTATGCAGCTGCTTCCCACTAGCTATCTATTTTATGTTTGGTAGTGTACATATGTCCATGCCACTCTCTCACTTCGTCCCAGCTTACCCTTCCCCCTGCCCATGTACTCAAGTCCATTCTCTACGTCTGCATCTTTATTCCTGTCCTGACCCTAGGTTCTTCAGAACCTATTTTTTTTTTTTTTAGATTCTATATATGTGTTAACGTATGGTATTTCTTTTTCTCGTTCTTACTTCACTCTGTATGACAGATTCTAGGTCCACCACCTCACTACAAATACCTCAATTTCGTTTCTTTTTATGGCTGAGTAATATTCCATTGTACATATGTGTCACGTCTTCTTTATCCATTCATCTGTCAATGGACACTTAGGTTGGTTCCATGTCCCGGCTATTGTAAATAGAGCTGCAATGAACATTGTGGTACATGATTCTTTTTGAATTATGGTTTTCTCAGGGTATATGCCCAGTAATGGGATTGCTGGATCATACGGTAATTCTATGTTATTTTTAAACGGAACCTCCGTACTGTTCTCCATAGTGGCTGTATCAATTTACATTCCCACCAACAGTGCAAGAGGGTTCCCTTTTCTCCACACCCTCTCCAGGTTTGTAGATTTTTTGATGATGGCCATTCTGACCGGTGTGAGGTGATACCTCACTGTAGTCTTGATTTGCATTTCTCTAATGATTAGTGATGTTGAGCATCCTTTCATGTGTTTGTTGGCAATCTGTATATCTTCTTTGGAGAAATGTCTGTTTAGGTCTTCTGCCCATTTTTGGATTGGGTTGTTTGTTTTTTTGATACTGAGCTGCATGAGCTGCTCGTATATTTTGGAGATTAATCCTTTGTCAGTTGCTTCGTTTGCAAATATTTTCTCCCATTCTGAGGGTGGTCTTTTCCTCTTGTTTATGGTTTCCTTTACTGTGCAAAAGTTTTAAGTTTCATTAGGTCCCATTTGTTTATTTTTGTTTTTATTTCCATTTCTCTAGGAGGTGGGTCAAAAAGGATCTTGCAGCCGAATAGCACAGGGAGATCAGCTCCGTGCTTTGTGATGACCTAGAGGGGTGAGATAGGGAAGGTGGGAGGAAGTCGCAAGAGGGAAGAGATATGGGGATATATGCGTATGTATAGCTGATTCACTTTGTTATAAAGCAGAAACTAACACACCATAGTATAGCAATTATACTCCAATAAAGATGTTTAAAAAAAAAAAGGATCTTGCTGTGATTTATATCATAGAGTGTTCTCCTCTAAGAGTTTTATAGTGTCTGGCCTTACATTTAGGTCTTTAATCCATTTTATTTTATTTTTGTGTATGGTGTTAGGGAGTGTTCTAATTTCATACTTTTACATGTACCTGTCCAGTTTTCCCAGCACCACTTATTGAAGAGACTGTCTTGTCTCCACTGTATATTCTTGCCTCCTTTATCAAAGATAAGGTGACCATATGTGCGTGGGTGTATCTCTGGGCTTTCTATCGTGTTCCATTGATCTCTATTTCTGTTTTTGTGCCAGTACCATATTGTCTTGATTACTGTAGCTTTGTAGTATAGTCTGAAGTCAGGGAGCCTGATTCCTCCAGCTCTGTTTTTCTTTCTCAAGACTGCTTTGGCTATTTGGGGTCTTTTGTGTTTCCATACACATTGTGAAATTTTTTGTTCTAGTTCTGTGAAAAATGCCAGTGGTAGTTTGATAGGAATTGCATTGAATCTGTAGATTGCCTTGGGTAGTAGAGTCATTTTCACAATGTTGATTCTTCCAATCCAAGAACATGACATATCTCTCCATCTGTTTGTATCATCTTTAATTTCTTTCATCAGTGTCTTACAGTTTTCTGCATACAGGTCTTTTGTCTCCCTAGGTAGGTTTATTCCTAGGTATTTTATTCTTTTTGTTGCAGTGGTAAATGGGAGTGTTTCCATAACTTCTCTTTCAGATTTTTCATCCTTAGTGTATAGGAATGCAAGAGATTTCTGTGCATTAATTTTGTATCCTGCTACTTTACCAAATTCATTGATTAGCTCTAGTAGTTTTCTGGTAGCATCTTTAGGATTCTCTATGTATAGTATCATGTCATCTGCAAACAGTGACAGTTTTACTTCCTCTTTTCCAATTTGGATTCCTTTTATTTCTTTTTCTTCTCTCATTGCTGTGGCTAAAACTTCCAAAACTATGTTGAGTAATAGCAGTGAGAGTGGGCAATCTCGTCTTGTTCCTGATCTTAGTGGAAATGCTTTCAGTTTTTCACCATTGAGCACGATGTTGCCTGTGGGTTTGTCATATATGGCCTTTATTATGTTGAAGGAAGTTCCCTCTCTGCCTGCTTCCTGGAGGGTTTTTTATCATAAATGGGTGTTGAATTTTGTCAAAAGCTTTCTCTGCATCTATTGAGATGATCATATGGTTTTTCTCCTTCAATTTGTTAATATGGTTTATCACACTGATTGATTTTCATACATAGAAGAATACTTGCATTCCTGGGATAAACCCCACTTGACCATGATATATGGTCCTTTTAATGTGCTGTTGGATTCTGTTTGCTAGTATTTTGTTGAGGATCTTTGGATCTATGTTCATCAGTGATATTGGCCTGTAGTTTTCCTTCTTTGTGACATCTCTGTCTGGTTTTGGTATCAGGGTGATGGTGGCCTCATAGAATGAGTTTGGGAGTGTTCCTCCCTCTGCTATATTTTGGAAGAGTTTGAGAAGGATAGGTGTTAGCTCTTCTCTAAATATTTGATAGTTTTCGCCTCTGAAGCCATCTGGTCCTGGGCTTTTGTTTGTTGGAAGATTTTTAATCACAGTTTCAATTTCAGTGCTTGTGATTGGTCTGTTCATATTTTCTATTTCTTCCTGGTTCAGTCTCAGAAGGTTGTGCATTTCTAAGAATTTGTCCATTTCTTCCAGGTTGTCCATTTTATTGGCATACAGTTACTTGTAGTAATCTCTCATGATCTTTTGTATTTCTGCAGTGCCAGTTGTCACTTCTCCTTTTTCATTTCTAATTCTATTGATTTGAGTCTTCTCCCTTTTTTTCGTGATGAGTCTGGCTAATGGTTTATCAATTTTGTTTATTTTCTCAAAGAACCAGCTTTTAGTTTTAATGATCTTTGCTATTGTTTCCTTCATTTCTTTTTCATTTATTTCTGACCTGATCTTTATGATTTCTTTCTTTCTTCTAACTTTGGGGTTTTTTTGTTCTTCTTTCTCTAATTGCCTTAGTTGTAAGGTTAGGTTGTTTATTTGAGATATTTCTTGTTTCTTGAGGTAGGATTATATTGCTGTAAAGTTCCCTCTTAGAACTGCTTTTGCTTCGTCCCGCAGGTTTTGGGTCATTCTGTTTTCATTGTCACTTGTTTCTAGGTAATTTTTGATTTTCTCTTTGATTTCTTCAGTGATCTCTTGGTTATTTAGTAGTGTATTGTTTAGCCTCCATGTGTTTGTATTTTTTACAGATTTTTTCCTGTAATTGATATCCAATCTCATAGCATTGTGGTCACAAAAGATACTTGATACAATTTCAATTTTCTTAAATTTACCAAGGCTTGATTTGTGACCCAAGATATGATCTATCCTGGAGAATGTTCCATGAGCACTTGAGAAGAAAGTGTATTCTGTTATTTTGGGATGGAATGTCCTATAAACATTAAGTCCATCTTGTTTAATGTATCATTTAAAGCTTGTGTTTCCTTATCCAAGTAATATTTTTTCATAGATGAGCCTCAACTCTAAACATTCTAGTAGGATGCTGCAGAATTCTGTCTTTATTTATGCCATTTAAAATTTTTATCAACTACTTGAATGAAGATAAGAAGATTTCCTATGAAACCTACTGAGGGCATGGAGCCAAGAAAGACAGCTACTATGATTCATAAGAGAAAAAAAGACTTGACAGATTATAGCATCAAGCTGAATCATACAAGATGCTAAATATAAAGTTATGTATTTTGGTTCCGATTTTCAACAGCACAGGCACAGAATTACCAAAACCTTACTAGACAGAAAGTATTTTATATGAATTTTATAGTAATTAAAAACACCATGTCATCTATATATATACATACAGACAGACACAATTTTATATATATATATATATATATATATATATATATATATATATTTCTGCTGCCTAAAGAAGCTAACGCAACAGAGCCTCATCTTTAGACCAAAACGTCTGGGTCAAGCAAAATTCCTCTTCAGGAGTCTAAATTACCTCTGGAACACAACAACCACTGCTAATTAGGAGGCCTGCAGAACCAGATATCCAGGATGGTGAGAGGTCTAAAAATCCTGCCTAAATTATAGTGTTTGAGAGAGCTACACTTGTTTGCCCAGAGAAATGAAAACTTTGGTGGAGGGAGGGGGAGACTGAGAGTTAATCCTTGACTAATAACTTTTCAAATCGTTGGAGAAGAGAAAGTTACTTCAGAAGATGACTTCATAAAAGATGCAGGTAGACCCATTTTGGGTCAAGTTTTGCAATGCCTGACAAGAGAATGGGCTGCCTAAGAGTGAGGAGCGCCCTGCCAATGGAATTATTCACGTAGAGGACGGAGGAGCAGCCATCAATGGGGATGCTGTCGAATGCACTTCTGTACTTGGAGATCAGGATCCTTAAGGGAAAAGACCTCCAACACCCTTTCAATTCTATGGTCTTCATTAAAGCTGATGGTGAAGGGACCAGAGGGGCAGAAGACAGACATCTCAGATCACTGAGTTGCACCACTGACCTTGACACAATCTCATACTGCATCAACTCGGCTGACAATCACCTGAGAATAGCTTTGTCCTGCTAAATGCACACAGGTGTCCGAGTAGCTTCTGTGGCTCATGATGACTGGGCTGAGTGAGTGTCCTGCAGTTGACACCTTAATAGAAGGAGGCATATGGAAAATGAGGCAGAAATGAGCAAAAAAAAAGACAAAGAGCAGAAAAAACACTGAGCCTATGTGAGCTCTGAAGCAGGAAGCTGGGGGTGAAGACATACAATTCAGAATGGAGAGGGGTAATCACAATGCTGTGGGTTCATCAGTTTTTATTGTGGATCCTGGGAAAGAAACCACAGAGAAAATCTCAGGAGTATTTTCCTCCTAAGCCAGCACAACCACTTCTTCACCGCCAAAGGCTCCAATGTTCCCATAGTGGAGAACGGCACTGAAAAAAATATCTCTTCTTATTCAAAACCTCTCCCTGCCATCCATGTGTCCCTGCAAACACGTGGCCTTCAGTCCTCCTCTCCCTATTCCCCTGCACCTCACACCACATACAACAGCAACAACAGGCTGGGGATATAGGACCAAAAAAAAACAACCACCCTCAGACTGAAAAAAAAAAATCTTTACATAAAGAAGGAGAAAAACAGAATTCCTATCCCTGCATTATAAAAACTGAAAGGTAAGGGGAATTTTATAGACCCAGAACGTGAGGAAATGAAGAGAAAGACATCAAGTCTACCCAAAAGGTGATAAAATATTTTATTTGTTTTTTGGTTGTGAAAAGAAAATAAACCATTGAAATGACTGTCTGAAGGGCTCCAGGATAAGGACACTGAATAGGGCTTGGCTATAAATGTTGGAGAGGGTAATAAAAGAGTTGGTTTTGTTTCCTCAGCATTTGTGTGGGCTGAGCCCTCCTACTTCAACACAGGAATCATGGGCAATGGTAAAAGCCAACCTGCCACGGGGCCTACATTAATGCCTTCCTTGCAGGCCCGTCCAAGAGTCCCAGAGTAGCTGCTCCCCTCCTGCACCCAGGTTTCTATCCGACGCTGACCCTACAGGGAATTCCATCAAACCACTGGGGCTTCAGGATTGCAATGTGTCTTATTTCCATGGTTACTAGTTCATATATACCTGCTTATAAAACAGGCATTTTTTTTTTCAGTCCTTATTTTTCTCAGTCCTAGGAATTTAAGATGAAGAAGGCAAGGTCCCTGCCCCAAGCAGCACAGTCTACAGTCTAAAGGGCCTTGGATTAATTCTGATGTTGTTTAGTGATATATTTCAAGTTCCTGAAGATAGAGAAAGGTGACAGAATCGCTGTTGTAAAAGCAACTGCTGATTTTACTTAAACCCAGGAAGGATTAGCTAAGAATCTGTGAAAGAGGCAGGATTTTCAACTAACCCACAAACTTGCATCCAGCATTTGCCTTTTTCTTTTCCACGTGTCAAGCTCTCCCATGAACATGTGATACCTCGACTAAGTCTTAAAAGACAGCTCCCCCTCAAAACTAAGTTTCTCTAGGTCTGTGATGAACATAAAAATTAGGAACTTGGAAATAAACTGAACTTTGGAATGAACTGGAACTAAACACACGTGCCAATCAATATTGATCTCTACAATTACATGTAAATCTAAAGTTGACCCGAGACAATTTACTCTCAGATTTGTCATCCAAATCATATACAACAGGACCCAAGAATAGTACTGAGGACACTGGCAGGACAAGGGACAGGTAGTAAAATGGAAACCAGCTTCCCTTCAGTGTACCTATATCTCTTAGCACCATCACAAGGACAAGGCCTTCAAGGGGCTTTACTAAGATCCCCACTGAATACTCAGTGGTCAACCTGCAGCACTTCTGAGAAGGTACAGGCTCGAGGTGCTCCCAAATCACCATTCATTTTCATAGCCGTATCTTTGCCCTTTAGATCATCACCAGGCAGGCTGGAGGGTCTGGCTGCTCATACGATCATTCTACGCTGACCACAAAGATGGCCACTTAGACCATACCAGACAACACAATTCCTCAAATAGACACATAGTTAAAGACCTGAATCTATACAGCATCTTTCCAGAATGAGCCATGGCTCCGTGTCCAAGGCGTGTTTCTGTAATTCATATTACTAAACAGGTACCTTGGCCTTAGCGTCCACGGCCTGAAGATTCTTATTCGGTTGAAACCAACAGGAACCAGCCGGGATGACTCAGGGGGAATGGTAATGATGGGATGAGTAATCCCTCTCTTGAAGTCACCAGTTAGGATAAAAGCAGTTGTTGATTACCTGACGGGACAGGTTTCTCAGGCTGGCTGAGAACAGAACAAATAAATCAATGTCACTTTCCTCCCTAACATCTTAAAACTCTATATTTAAAGCCTGTATTTCAGCTCACAATTCAAGGAAAGCTGTCCATAGAACTATCCATTAGGCCTCTGGTGAACACAGGGATGGAGGAGACAGGGGAGAAATGGCAGTAAAAACATTTGTAACCTTAGTGGAGAGAAATCCTATAGGAACGCTACCTGGCTCTCTGCTTGTGGTCACTGCCTTGGCTATTTTGGGAATCCTGTATATAAAACTAATCCAATGTCTTTTTTGGTTTGTTTGTTGCTGGTTTTTTTTGCGGTATGCAGGCCTCTCACCGCTGTGGCCTCTTCCGTTGCGGAGCACAGGCTCCGGACGCACAGGCCCTGCGGCCACGGCTCACGGGCCCAGCTGCTCCGCGGCATGTGGGATCTTCCCGGACCGGGGCACGAACCCGCGCCCCCTGCATCGGCAGGCGGACTCTCAACCACTGCGCCACCAGGGAAGCCCCCAATGTCTTATTCTAATAGGGTAAACACATGCGGACAAGTCAGGGCAAAAGCCTCTAACATGACAGTTCATTTTAAAGACTGGAAAACTGAAAACCTTTCCCTTTCAGAGTTATAACCAATCTCAGAAGAAAATCCATGAATGCATTAGGGATTCTCATTTCCTAACTAATCTCAATCTCCCCACTGTTTTCCGTATTGCTTTACTCGAATTTACCCTTTTGGGGGAGATATGTTAAAATACGGTTTACTTGAAACTAGTAGACAACTAAGCACAGTATAGTGAATAAAGATAACAATACTGTATTATAATCATCAAACTTGCTAAGAGACTAGATCTTAATTATTCCAACCACTAGAAAGGGTTGATAATTTTGTGACATGATAGAGGTGCTATAGCTACAATGGCAATCATGTTACAATATATAAATGTATCAAATCAGCATGTTGTACACCTTAAATTTACAGTTCTATGTCAAATACATTTCAATTAAAATTCTGAAATATAGTTTAATTACTAATGAGGTGCTACTAAAAATATATAGAAAATAATTTAATAGATGGCCAAGTAACCACCTACATTACTGCCTCATATTAGAGTTCTGTTGGCTAAAAGCCTAATAGGTTTATACCGTATGTGATTTTGGCAACAATCTGATTGGATACATTGCTGAGGCTCCAAAGTAAACTTAAGTGAAAAGGCTTGACCACGTACTTGATCAAAGCATACCTGAAGTTTAAATGCAAAAGAGAAGCTAGGGCCCTGGGATCGGAGTGTGTGCTTCAGGTGACATCACTGTCCAAACACATTTATTCAACATCCATCTGGTGGCACTACCTGGGGTGGTTAGCACAGATCTGCCATCCCAGAGTAACCAGCTTTGCCCTTTTTATCCTAGCACGGACGGGAGAAACACAGCTATTAAGTAGACAGGACTCAACGTTCCCGGGTTAAATATGGAAAGCGACTGTGGTGAGAACAGAATCGGGCACTGGTTTGTTATGTGCAGACCCAGAGGAAGTTTTCAACTCTATTATAGAAAGACTTCCTGAAGATGAAATTTCAAGAGCCACTTAAGGTTAAATTTGAAATGCTGCCCTTTGGTTGGATTACTGATAACCACCTTTCAAGAAAGAGCCACTGAGGATGGTAAGAAAGTTGCTAAACACAGGGATATCAGCTCGGTGCTTTGTGACCGCCTGGAGGGGTGGGATAGGGAGGGTGGGAGGGAGGGAGACGCAGGAGGGAAGAGATATGGTAACATACGTATATGTATAACTGATTCACTTTGTTATAAAGCAGAAACTAACACACCATTGTAAAGCAATTATACCCCAATAAAGATGTTAAAAAAAGATTTAAATTACCATTAAGAGAAAAAAAAAAAAAGAAAGTTGCTAAGGAGCCCATGACCGTGGGGTGTATAAATATGCATCCTAACTACTCAGAAACTGCCTTTCCCAGCTCAGCTTTCCTGCCAAGAGCCAGCCTAGAGCAAAGTTTTTTCTTTTAACTCCCTTTCTGTGTTTACTGTTGAGCAATCATCTTCACTGCTAGGAAAAAAAAAAAAAAAGGAAGGGCTTACACAGACTTTCAGGGGTTACCTTCGTACAACATTGGTCATAAAACCAACCAGAAAGGGGAATGATGAAACCTGGCAATCCCAGGGTGAGTCAAAGCTGCAGTAAATTCAAGGAAGTACCACACCTGAAGTGTCTTCTATGGGTATAAGGTGAATAACCTCCCCTTCTGGAGGATGAGGACTTCTGCGCGCACTCAAGAGCACCGCGACGGACCCTGGTTTGCTAAGCGCACTGTCTCGTCCTGCTCATCACGGTGCCAGGCGGCCCAGCTGCCTCTCACCTGCCTCCCCTCACACACATGCTCACATCCTTCTCCTGGGTACCGCCAGTCCCCAAAACAGGCAACGTCAGCAAGAGCCACAGGCATCCAATGTTACTCCACCCAGCCCACTGACAAAGGTGCAGGCTTTGGTAGTCCAGACTGACCAGACAGGAGGGAGCTAAAGGAATACCGCTCTGTTGGACAGATCCACCCAGGAAGCAATTAGGTTTACAGTCAGGAAAGAACAGCCCCAAAGGCCTCAGAAACAAAAGCGGCTTCCTGCCTGTGTTCTGTTCTCTCATTCCATGTGCTGTCGTAAAGGTAGGCTGAGCTATTCGGCTGCAATCTCTGACAGTCAGGCACTGTTTGGAGAATCTCTCCTGTAGAGACCTGCCCGTCAGGGTTTCATTTCTGTGCTAGGGCATCAACTGTCTCAGCTAGTTTGAATAACAAAAAAGGGATGTAAGCTTCCAAAAGGGAAAAATACTTAATGCAAAACAGGATTATAAACTCTCCCAGATTAGCTGAAGGAAAAGATTATAAAGGTAACAGAGGTTCCACTACTATGGGGAAGGCATCCCTAGGATTTTGAACTTGACAAGGAGTTCTTGGGGTGGGAAGGTGAGAGGTGCTGGAAGAGGAGGGGCAGCCAGCAGCACAGGTCTCTCCAGTCTGACCCCATGTCCTTCCTGCTCTGGTGGGCTGTGCACATCCAGATTGCCTAGCTTCCCACTCAGATTCTCCTCGAGTCCATTAGGGTGAACAGGCAGGTTCTCATGTGTGCAGAAGATGTAGCAAATACCTCTCAGGAGTGGGAACGGTCACTGATGCTAACCTGAGTCAATGTAGGAGGAACAGGAGGACATCAGAAGGAAGAGGCTGGTTGTGGAGTCAAGAGACAGCAATGGGATTTGATGAAGAGGAGATGCTAGAAGGCTGAAATGACTGCTCTTAAGTCTTAGACTGGTGGTCTCGCCCCCATTCTAGTGCTCAACGCAAAGTGAGAAATGACCCCTTTGAGACTCAAGTCTAATCCTGGCTCTAAAACCTGCCCCACACCTACACCTCTCACACCGAGGAGGCTGCAGGCCCATTACTAAGATACGGGTGCTGCGGACCACTTAATCCATGGCTGCGAGGACGGTCTTAGAAATTCAGCAGAAAGTGTCATTCTCCTTAGATAAACCACCTGGTACCACCTGGAGATGGACAAAAACTGTATAAAAAAAGGTTGTTAACCCACCCTCTCCCTGGGGTAGTCCTTAAACAAAAAGCTAAATAAACACAATGTTCTTTTCTTTGGAGCTGAGGCTTTCTGATTACCTGAATCTAAGAACAAGAGGGTATCCAAAAAGCTAACAAGGACATTATTAAATATTCTCATCCTTCAATCGCTTTCCCAGCAACAGAGCAGAGTGACACCGTGACCAGACACCCCACACATACACACCCAGGAGAATTACTCTCTGTTCCATGGGGTCTAGTGTCTTTATTATCTCCAATTAGGGTCTCCTACAATGTGACTAGACCCATTTCTGACCAGATGGGTAAACCCAGAAAGACCTAGTGCCCCTCTCCAAATAGCCAATCCCCGTCTCCAGAAAAACTACATGGTCCAAGAAAGAATTCTAAGAGTCAGGAAGGTTTAGTTTCCATTAACTTGAGAGGTTCTCTGGAACCAGACCACCTGGGGTAAAATCGCAGTTCTGCCACTTAGTAGCCTTAGGACATTGGGGGAAGTTAACTTCTCTGTGCCTCAGTTTTCTTGCCTATAAAATGGGGATAAAGTAATACCCACTCTTAAGATTCTCTAATGACCAAATGCGTTATAATATGTAAAGGACTTAAAACAGTGCTTGGCATATAGTAATAACAACATTAATGTTTGCTGTTATTATCATTATCTTTGTTGTTATACTCTTGGGTATGTTACAGAAGACCTCTGTTTTCCAGATGTCTCTCCTCTCAGATGGGCTGAAGACACCATCCCTACTCCAGGATGATTTAAAGTCAAATAAAATAATTTTAATTTCAGAATGCTTTCATATCAGAATGAAGAGCCTAGATAACATTTAAATGGCCATGAATTCTTTGCAGCGATTCCCACGAAGGGGTAGAGTCTATTTTCAACACCTTCCCCTTGACTCTGGGCTGGCCCTATGACTTTCTTTGACCAAAAGAATGTGCGGCTTCAGTGCTTACCCTCTTACCAGACACTTCCGTCATGTGAAGGAGCCTGAGCTAGCCTGCTGGAGGATAAGACCACATGACAGAGATGAATCATCCCAGCTGAGGCCCCCACATCAACCCCCTCCCGGCACCAGCTGAGTATGTGGCATGAGTGACCCCAGGGGAGACTAGCAGACCCACCACCCAGCTGAGCCCAGCCCAACTTGCTGGCCCACAGAATCATGAGCAAATAAAATGGTGGTTGTTTTAAGCCACTGAGTTTGGGGTGGTTTATTACTATGCCATAGATGACAGATACGAAGGCCTAAACGAATGAGGCTTTATTATCAATGACATTTCAAACACAGACAGACACATGAAGCCATGCCACTTGTCTATTTGTCAGCAGATTTACCAACCACCACATGGTGCTTCCAAGCTCTCATCCCACCCACGTGAGGCCAGTGAGGCCACTGCAGTCAGCACATTGGCTTGGGAAAAGCTAAGGCCAATTAATGATCATATCTGGGGAGATGAAGGCAAGCTTTCTGCACCAAGGTAGACACCCAATTAGGTCTTTTCGTGGAGGGTGGTAGAAACTCAAACTTTTGTTCCTTTTAGTCTGTGATAGAATATAGGGCCAGAAATGGCAAGATTTGGCTTCCTTGGAAGCAGCTTTATTCCAGGAGTCTTGGCTATTGTATGATGATGTGGACAGATGCCTTCAAGGCATGAGCAAACCAATTCAAGGTTAGTATCACCAGGTGAGAATCAGGGGGAGCCTGTCAAAACAAACCATGTAATCCCCATGGGTCCAGACATGCGGCTCTAAGGAAAGCAGGAAGCCCCAAATGCCCTTATTTTTCCTGCTGGTCAAAATGACAGAATGATTACATTCTAGGCTATGATTTTGCTGTGATCTAAACAAAAATCTATCTCACCCTACAATACAGGGGAAAAAATACAAAGTCCCACAAATCATTGTTCTTTCTTCTGTAACATGAGGGAAGCACAGACAATCAACTTTGTAGGGAAACTGTTCTGAAAGATGCTCTGAGAGACTCTGTAAGCTTAAGTCCCTATTTATTACAAATAAAACCATCACATCTAAACGAAACAATCTTACTCATTAATTTGACAAAGTAAGGCAGCCATTGGGCTAAAGATTCTTAAACAAAGACTGATAGCATTTGTACAGACATATATTCATTTGCTCGACCTCTATTTGTTGAGCACAGACTTTGTACTATCTATTCTGTGGGTGTGTAGGCCTGGGGAAAAAGTTGGCAGGGTTGGGGCACAGAAGTGGGAACGGCAAGAATTAAACTGAAGGAGCTAAGACATTTCACCTTCTAAGAGCCCACAGGTCTGGTCATCTCGAAAAACAAAATTTCCTGCTCGAAGCAACTCAGCATAACCCAGCTAATCCCTACCAGAATTGCCGCGGCAATTGGAGCTGACTGGGTTATAAATCAAGAGCGTTCAGAAAACTCCTGATTTCGTGCAGTTACAGCACTGACTAGATGTAAGTGGTCCACAGATGAAGACGCTAAGATGAAGTAATTTACCCAAAGGACTTGCAGCTAGTTTCAATGCAGAGCCTATTCTGGGTGTCTTGAGCTATAGGCCAGCAGGACTCCTGCCAAACCCCACAGAGACCCCTTTCAAGATACAAGGTATTTACAATGTGAGGGGGCATAGACACCCCACAATTCCAGCCCTACTGTCAGCAGACAGAAGTGAGCTATCAATATGGTGAGGAGTGGCCTGCACCTGTCACATGCGAGCAACTCAAAGAAACACCTTCCTGTGGCCTAGACTTAAGAGCCCTCTAACCATATGCACTTAATAGAGGGCTCAGCAGCCATTAAAATAGGCTTATGAGAACAAAGGCACAAGAAAATACTTATGTTAAACTTAAAATTCAAAACTTAATACAGAATAACTATGTGAACACACTATTCACAAGAGGAAAAGCCATAGCAAAACACACTAACATGTTTGTGACTATAGAGTGAGGATCTTTTAAAACTGGGTGGGTTTTTTTTCAAATTTTATTTTATTTACTTTTTTGTAATAGAGCAGGTTCTTATTAGTTATCTATTTTATACATAGTAGTGTATATATGTCAATCCCAATCCCCCAGTTCATCAAAACTGGGTGATTTTTATTCCTCATTCTTTCTGCTGTTCCCTATAGGCTGAATATTCTTTAACAATCTTGAACTATTTATATATTTTTGAATGTTTTGGCTACCTCAGTGCAGAAGACACAACATGTCAACGGTAGGTGGAGGTCAGAGGGCAAAGGGCAGGTGAGCAGGGGCAAGTGTGAAAGCCGAGAGGAGTGTCGGCCACAACACCTGCATGCGGGTCAAAGCTGCAGTGAGGCTGGACCCCGTTCTGTGCTGTCCGGAGGGTTACATCCTGTTCTTTGGGGCTTGGCTGTCTAACTTTGGGCCACTTATCTCTTTAAACCCCACTTTCCTCAACTGTAAAAAGTTAGATGTTAATAGGACCTTCCTCATAGGAATACTGTGCAGATGGAGAGAATGCAAATCAAATGCTTAGCCTAGGGCCTGGTAGAAAGTAGGAGCCAACAAATGTTAGCTGTCGTGATGGTAGTGATAGAGATAATTAATATTAGAGTTACTTTTTATTGCCATTATAATCATTATTATGATTATCACAATCATTATTATAATGTTCCTAACACTGTGTGGAACCTGTGACTGAAAAGAAATTAAGTTTTCTTGCTTTGGGAGATAATCCAATAGTCTCTGTTTGTCTCATTGCTGGACCATCACTTCTCTGATCTCCATATTCTTCAGATTAATAGCAGACTCTTAAGTTCAAGTAACAGCTTGCACACCACCCAGTATGCCCGGGGGGGAAACAGTGATGATGATATGCAGATTCCTACTTGTCTTCTTGAACTTAATTAGGGTAGTACCATGTCATTCTTTTAAAAAGGCAAGGAGTAAAGCATCTTAGTAGATATTCGACAGAATTTTACTTTGTACTCGAAACATATAATTATCATTAACAAACACGAGCACTAATAATTCAATATGCCCTTTAGACAAGAAACAGGAAGGTACACATGGTCCTGGCCCATCAGTTCACAATCTCAGACAACTCCCTTTGGAGGATGCCTCCCTCACCCATCGGATGCAAGGTGGGAAGTCTGGTTGCAAGGCACAGGGCCTCTGGGCTGGGAGCTGACAGCCCAACCAGGCAGATGACTACTTAGCGGGCCAGGCTCAGGTCCCTGAAGCCTCAAGAAGATATTCCCTGGCCTCGGCAGCCTGACCTCAGAAAACCAGACGTCAGGTTCAGCTTTTTCCACTAAGAAAATGGAGACGGGCCTAACAATCGATACTGGTTGGCCTGTATGTTAAGCACCACACCTAAAACCAAAAGGGCCAAATGAATGAGGTAAAGAGCAATCGTCAGTAAAACACACAACTTTAAACACGCTCACGTGGATGCCGCCACCTTTTCTTGGTTGGGGAAACACCCTCATCCTGTTTTGGATCAGGAAATATCTTCTAATCCTGAACATATAAATGCGCTATAATTACAAATGCTCAAGAATAGTCAGCGAGTACCCTTAGTAAGTAGAGTTAGCAATGTATTTCACTTGATGTGAACACTTTTGAGCATTGCTCCTACCCCCCACGTTCCCACCCCCATCCCTGGGACAGTTACTCTGGAAGGGTCTCTTTTAATTGACCAAATTAGTCCATCACGTGGGAAGCAGAGAAGTCTCACCACTAACCACTCCCTAGGCATGGGCACTCCCTCCTTGGGTTCATCAGAAATATAATTAACTTAAGCCAAAACCAGGCTTCTGAATCCCAGGACAGCAGGGAGAAGCAAAGGATGAGGATGGAAAAGAAAACCTGGCAAACCGCTGAGGAGATGGACAAAGACAGAGGCCCAAGATATTCAGGAGTCCATGAGGATCCTGACCTAACCCAGTGCTCCCAAACAAGAAGCCGACGGTTGTCCAGCATCACTTGATTCTTACCTTAAGAGAGCAAGCGAGGTTGTCAGGCTCCCTCTCTCCAACCGTGAAGAGGTCTGCACCCAAACAAAGTAACCAGCTTCCCAAAGATAAAGAGATAATAAGATCCACCCCTGAGGATGAATTACATTCCTGAACAACTGGAATGTTTCCTAACAAAAGGCAGGTCCCTGGATGTCTGAAGACTTCAGAATAGAATAGCAGCAATATAATCAATTGAACAATATCAAACGCATGAAAGCCCTGGAATCAAGTTAGGTGGGGCTGTTAAAGCCACAGAGAGGGTGAGCTAAGGTTTTATTCACACACCTGGGCCCCGGCTAATTGGAAATGGTAATAATTGGTGAAATCATACCCTTCATCAAGTCCCTCCACAAAAACGGCTGTTTACCAAGGAGCTAGCAGAACTCCGTATAACACCGACATGTATCAGGGTATGTTACAGGCAGGTCAGAGCATTCACACGTCAATACACAATGAAGACTCTGTGCCATTTAACCAATGCTGCTTTGGAAGAAAGCCCTGGCAGCTGACGAAATAATGACATGAGACTTGAACCTAGATGAGATGGGAGGGAGTCAGAATATTTTTCTACATGCACTCAAATAAGCGAGTATAAAAGACAAATAACAATTATGCCAAATTTTAAGGAAATTCTATTATATATTTATATCCCTACCTGTGATGGTTAATTTTATCTGTTTAACCAACTTGGCTGGGCTATGATGTCAAACACCAGTCTCCATATTGCTGTGAAGGTATTTTTTAGACATGATTAACATTTAAAGGAGGGAGATCAGTCAAGATGGCTGAGTCGAAAGACACTGAACTCACCTCCTCTTGCGAGCACACCAAAATCACAACTATCTGCAGAACAACCATCAATGAAAAAAATCAGAGCCTACCAGCAAAGATCTTCTACAACTAAAGAAACAAGGAAGGAATCATAAGGAGATGGGTAAGGAGGTGAAACAGGAGGGAAGGGGGCAGGGCACAACCTTTGAAAGAATGACATAGCCCAAGGACATGACATAAAAGGATTAGAACCAAATGGGTCCAAGATGATGGACAAGTCACTTCCACTACACCTTGAGCCTCAGTATACGCTCATTGTAACACATCAGCAAGCTAAATGACACACCCACAGACGCCATGACAGTTCTAAGGCCGACCATGAGGATCAAAGAGTGGGCGGTTCCTGGAAATCTCCACCCCTTCCTGAAATAGCTGGAATACTCCTCCCACTCATTAGCCTATGAAATTACCCACCACTATAAAAACTGACAACCCTATACCCTGGTGCCTTTCTCACCTTCTGAGATGGCCCACACTCTGTCTGTGGAGTGTGTTTCTCTCTAAATAAATCCACTTCTTACCTATTACTTTGTCTCTCACTGAATTCTTTCTGCGATGAGACATCAAGAACCTGAGCTTCACTAAGTCCTGAAACCAGGTGTGTGATCTCAGTTGGGAGACTGTGGGTTTTGGCCAGGTTCAAGTCCCAGCCAAGTGGGTTCAAGACCCAGCCAAGTGGGTTCAAGTCCCAGCTGCATGGGTTTGAGTCCCAATCAGCGTTTTGGCCAGGTTTGAGTCCTGGCCATGTGGGTTCAAGTCCCAATCTGGGTTTAGGCTGGGTTCAAGTCCTGGCACATGAGTTCAAGTCCCAATCTGAAGTGCATGGTTTCACTTCTACCACATGGACACTGGTGCTGGTGGGCACCATTTTGGAATCCTCCCTATAGCTTATTATTCCCAGGACCCAGCCCTCCCTGACTCAACAGCCTCTAGGCACCAGTGCTGGGATGCCTCAGGCCAAGCAACTAACTGGGTGGGGATGCAGACCCACCCATCAGCAGACAGGCTGCCTTAAGACTCCCTGAGCCCACAGCTGTCTCTGGACACAGCCCTGACCACCAGAGGGCCCAGGACCCAGCTCCACCCACCAGTGAGCAGGCACCAGCCCCAGAATCCACTGGGCCCTGGCCCCACTCTCCAGGAAGCTGGCTCTAGCCTCTGGACCAGCCTCATCCACCAGGGGGCAGACACCAAATGCAAGAAAACACAATCCCACACAATCCCGCAGGCTCAGCTTGTCCACCAGTAGGCCAGACCCTGCCCTGGGACCAGATGGGCCATGGCCCTGCCCACTAGCAGGCCAAAACAAGCTTCAGAACACTCTGGACTCTGTATGCAACTGTGTCAGGAACTGCACCCCCCTCCCACCCCCCCAGCAATGTGACACCAGCTCTGGGATCCCTGGCTCTGCAACCAGATTCCAGAACCTGGCTCTACCAGCCAGTAGTCCAGCACTAACCCCAGGACTGGGCTTTACCCAACAGTGGGCAAGCAAGAGCACCAGAGTCTTCTGGACACTGACTTCGCCCACCAGTAAGCCAGCACTAGCCCCAGGGTCCCCCCAACCCCCAGTTCCACAGTCATCTGCCCCATGACCTAGTCCAGCCAACCAGAAGCCAACAGCCTCTGCACAAGGCAGGGCATGGCAAGTGTCTGGGCCGGGGGCCAACCAAGCCTACCAGACTGCCCACAGAGTCAGCCCACTACAACCGAAGAACTCATGCAGCCCTCATATGGGGAACTCCTAGAGCATACAGCCTGGGGGACAAGAGTGGAGTATGCTTCTGGGATGCATAGGACATCTCCTACAAAAGGCCACTTCTTCAAGGTCAGGAAACATAACTAACCTAAGAGATATATAAAAATACAAACAGCAACTTAGGCAAAATGAGGTGACAGAGGAACATGCTCCAGATGAGGGAACAAGATAAAGCCCCAGAAGAAGAGCTAAGTGAAGTGGAGACAGGCAAACAACCCAAGCATTAGTTCAGGGTAGTGATTGTAAAGATGATCAAAGAACTCGGGAGGAGGATGGACGCACAGAGTGAGAAGTTAGAAATCTTAAACAAAGAGATAGATAATATAAAGAACCACCAAACAGAGACGAAGAATACAATAACAGATGAAAAATACACTAGAAGCAATCAACAGTAGACTAAATGATACAGAGGAATGGATCAGTGAGCTGAAAGGCAGAGTAGTAGAAATCTCTGAGACTGAACAGACAAAAGAATGAAAAGAAATGAGGACCATTTAAGAGACTATTAGGACAACATCAAGCACACTGATATTTGCATTATAGGGGTCCCAGAAGAAGAGAGAGAGAAAGGGGCTGAGAACATATCTGAAGACATAATAGCTGAAAACTTCCCTAACTTGGGAAGGAAACAGTCACCCAAGTGCAGAAAGCACAGAGAGTCCCATACAGGATTAACCCAAAGAGGAACACACTAAGACACACTGTAATTAAAATGGCAAAAATTAAAGAAAAAGAGAGAATATTAAAAGCAGCAAGGGAAAAGCAACAAATTACAAAGGGAACACCCATAACACTATCAGCTGACTTCTCAGCAGAAACTCTGTAGGCCAGAAGGGACTAGGATGATATATTTAAAGTGATGAAAGGGAAAAACCTGTAACTAAGAATACTCTACACAGCAAGACTCTCAACCAGATTTGGTGGAGAGAATCAAAAGCTTTACAGACAAGTAAAAGCTTAAAGAGTTCAGCACCACCAAACCAGATTTACAAGAAATGTTAAAGGACCTTCTGTAAGTGAAAAAGAAAAGGCCACAACTAGAAACATGAAAATTACAAAATGAAAAAGCTCATCAGTTAAGGTAAACATACAGTAAAGGTAGAAAATCATCCACACCCAAAGCTAGTAGGGAGGTTAAAAGACAAAAGGAGTAAAATCATCTATAACCACAATAACCAGTAAAAGCATATGCAAAACAATTAGATGTAAAATATTCTATCAAAAACAGTAATCATGAGGGAAGGAGAGTATAAACATAGGGTTTTTAAAATGCATTTGAAATCAAGAGATCAATAACTCACAACAATCACATATGTATATAGACTGCTATGCAAAAACCTCATAGTAACCACATCCCAAAAATCTGTAATAGGTACACATACAAAAAGAAAAAAGGAATCCAAATTTAACACTAAAGATAGTCATAAAATCAAGAGAATAAAAGAAGAAGGAAGGGGGAAAAAAGACCTACAGAAACAAATCTAAAACAATTAACAAAATGGCAATAAAAACACACATATCAATAATTACCTTAAATGTAATTGGGCTAATTACTCCAACCAAAAGACACAGACTGGCTGAATGGATACAAAAACAAGACTCATATTTATGCTGCCTACAAGAGACTCAATTCAGAGTTAACAACATATACAGACACAAAGTAAGAGGATGGAAAACGATATCCCATGCAAATGGAAATCAAAAGAAAGCTCAGGTAGCAATACTTATATCAGACAAAATAGACCTTAAAATAAAGACTGTTATAAGAGACAAAAAAGGACACTACATAATGACCAAGGGATCAATCCAAGAAGAAGATCTAACAATTTTAAATATATAAGTATCCAACATAAAAGCACCTAAATGGATAAAGCAAATATTAAGGGAATAAAGGGAGAAACCAACATTAACACAATAATAGTAGGTGTCTTTAACTCCACTTACATCAACGGACAGATCACCCAGACAGAAAATCAAAAAAAAAACAAAACAAAACAAAAAAAACTGGCCTGAAACAGCACATTAGACCAATGGACTTAATACATATATAGAGCATTCTATCTAAAAGCAGTACAATACACATTCTTTTCAGGAGCACATTGAATATTCTCCAGGATAAATCACATGTTAGGCCACAAAACAAGCTTAGGTAATTTTAAGAAAACTGAAATCATATCAAGCATCTTTTCTGACCACAATGCTATGAGGCTAGAAAGCATCCTCAAGAATAAAACTACAAAAAAGACAAGCCCACAGAGGCTAAACAATATGCTACTAGCAACCCATGGATCATGGAAGAAATCAAAAAGGAAATAGAAAAATAAATACAGACAAATGAAAATAAAAACAAGATGATCCAAAACCTATGGGATGCAGCAAAAGCAGTTCTAAGAGGGAAGTTTATAATGATACAAGCTTACCTCAGGAAACAAGAAAAATCTCAAATAAATAAACTAACCCTACACCTAAAGCAACTACAGAAAGAAGAACAAACAAAACCCAAAGTTAGTAGCAGGAAAGAAATCATAAAGATCAGAACAGAAATATAGACAAAAAAAAAAAAAGGAAGAAAGGATCAATGAAACTAAAACCTGGTTCTTTGAAAAGATAAACAAAATTGATAAACCTTTAGCCAGACTCATCAAGAATAAGAGAGTGCCCGAACAGATGAATTGCCATTAATGAAATTGAATCAGTAATTTTAAAACTCCCAACAAACAAAAGTCCAGGATCAGATGGCTTCACAGGCAAATTCTACCAGATATTTAGAGAAGAGTTAATGCCCACCCTTCTGAAACTACTCCAAAAAATTGCAGAGGAAGGAACACTCCCAAACCCTTTCTATGAGACCACCATCATTCTGATACTGAAACCAGACAAAGACACCACAAAAAAAGAAAATTACAGGTCAAAATCACTGATGAATGCAGATGCAAAAAATCCTCAACAGGGCTTCCCTGGTGGCACAGTGGTTGACAGCCTGCCTGCCGATGCAGGGGACACGGGTTCGTGCCCCGGTCCGGGAAGATCCTACATGCCACAGAGTGGCTGGGCCCGTGAGCCATGACCGCTGAGCCTGCGCGTCCAGAGCCTGTGCTCCACAATGGGAGAGGCCACAACAGTGAGAGGCCTGCATACCGCAAAAAAAAAAAAAAAAATCTTCAACAGAATACTAGCAAACCAAATCCAATAATATATTTAAAGGATCATACACCATGATCAAGTGGGATTTATCCCAGGGATGCAAGGATTTTTTCAATATCTGCAAATCAACATGATACACATTAACAAACTAAAGAATAAAAACCATGCGATCATCTCAAAAGATGGAGAAAAAGCTTTTGACAAAATTCAACATCCATTTGAATGGTTTAAAAAAAAAAACCCTCCAGGAAGTGGGCATAGAGGGAACATAGTTCAACATAATAAAGGCCATATAGGACAACTCACAGGTAACATCATACACAATGATGAAAAGCTGAAAGCATTCACTCTAAGGTTAGGAACAAGACAAGGATGCCCATGCTGGCCACTTTTATTCAACACAGTACTAGAAGTCCTAGCCACAGCAATCAGAGAAGAAAAGAAATAAAAGGAATCCAAATTGGAAAGGAAGAGGTAAAACTGTCAAAATTTGCAGATGACATGATACTATATATAGAAAATCCTAAAGATGTCACCAGAAAACCACTAGAGCTCATCAATGAATTCAGTAAAGTTGAAGGATACAAAATTAACATACAGAAATCTGGTGCATTTCTATACATTAACAACTAAGATCAGAAAGAGAAATTAAGGAAACAATCCCATTTACCACTCCATCAAAAAAAAAAAAAAAAAACCTAGGAATAAACCTACCTAAGGAGGCAAAAGACCTGTACTCCAAAAACTATATGACATTGATAAAAGAAACTGAAGATCACACAGATGGAAAGATACACCATGTTCTTGGATTGGAAGAATTAATATTCAAATGACCACATTACCCAAGGCAATCTACAGATTCAGTGCAAGCCCTATCAAAATACCAATGGCATTTTTCACAGAATGAGAACAATAATTTTAAATCTGTATAGAAACATAAAAGACCCCGAATAGCCAAAACAATCTGGAGAAAGAACAGAGCTGGAGGAATCATGCTCCATGACTTCACCCATACTACAAAGATACAGTAATCAAAACAGTATGGTACTGACACAAAAACAGACACATAGATCGATGAAACAGAAAAGAGAGCCCAGAAATAAACACAGGCACTTGTGGTCAATTAATCTACAACAAAGGAGGCAAGAATATAGAGTTGAAAAAAGACAGTCTCTTCAGTAAGTGGTGCTGGGAACTGGACAGCATTCTCCAGCACCATATACAAAAATAAACTTAAAATGGATCAAACACCTAAATGTAAGACCAGGAACCATAAAAATCCTAGATGAAAACAAAGGCAGAACACTTTTTGACATAAATTGTAGCAATATTTTTTGGATCTGTCTCCTAAAGCAAAGGAAATAAAAGCAAAGATAAACAAATGGGACCTAATTAAAATCTTTTACACAGCAAAGGAAACCACTGACCAAATGAAAAGACAACCTACTGAATGGGAGGCAATATTTGCAAATGATATGATTGGTAAAGGGTTAATATCAAAAAATATATAAACAGCTAATATAACGCAACATCAAAAAACTAACAACCTGATTAAAAAATCGTCAGAAAAACCGAATAGACATTTTCCCAAAGAGGACATGGAGAAGGCCAACAGGCACTTGAAAAGATGCTCAACATCACTAAGCATTGGGAGAAATGCAAATCAAAACCACAGTGAGCTATCACCTCATGCCTATCAGAATGATTCGTCAAAAAGAACACAAATAACAAATGCTGGTGAGGATACGGAAAAAAGAGAACTCTCCTGTACTGTTCGTAGGAGTGTAAACTGGTGCAGCCAGTGTGGAAAACAGTTTACAGGCTAATCAAAAAACTTAAAACTACCGTATGACCCACCAATTCCACTCCTGGGTATATATGCAATAAAAACCAAAACAGTAATTCAAAAAGACATACATACCACAATGTTCATTGCAGCATTATTTACAATTACCAGGATATGGAATCAACCTAAGTGTCCATCAACAGATGGATAAAGAAGATGTGGTATACACACAAATGCATGCGAGTGCGCACACACACACACACACACTCACAACAGAATACTACTCAGCCATAAAAAAGAATAAAAATTTGCCATTTACAACAACATGGATAACTTGGAGGGTATTATACTAAGTGAAATAAGTCAGACAGAGAAAGACAAATACTTTATGATGTCATTTATTTGGAATCTAAAACAAACTAGTGAGTACAACAAAAAGAAACAGACTCACAGATATAGAGAACTAGTGGTTATCAGTGGGGAGAAGGGAGTAGGGAGGGGCAATATAGGGGTAGGGAATTAAGAGGTACAAACTATTACGTATAGAATAAGCTACAAGGATAGACTGTACCACACAGGGAATATAGCCAATATTTTATAGTAACTATAAATGGAGTATAACCTTTAAAAACTGTAACTCACTATATTGTACAACTGTAACTTATATAATATTGTACATAGCCTATACTTCAATCAAAATTAAATCAGTGGGCTTTTAGTAAAGCAGATTACCTTCCATAACGTGGGAGGGCCTCATCCAATCAGTTGAGGCCTTAAGAGAAAAGCCTTAGGTCCCGCAAGGAAGAAGGAATTCTGCCTCTAGACAGCCTGTGGACTCAAGACTGTGACATCAACTCTTCCCTGGGTCTTCAGTCTGCTGGCCTGTCCTGCTCTCCACAGTCATGTGAGTCAATTCCTTATCAATCAATCAATCAATATTTCTCTCTCTTTTCTTCTCTACACACACACACATCCTCCTGTTGGTCACGGTTCTCTGCAGAACCCCAAGAAACCATCTAATGTCAACAAAGGATGAAATGACTTATAAAATATGTGCACTATGTTAAGAAGACAACATAAAAAGAGGCTTGAAGAGCATGAGGAAAAGTTAGTCCACAGAAACATATTTTTGTAAAGTACTAAACTATTACTTGGGGTGGTTCATATATTAGGTCCTGGGCATCCTAGTGGCCAAAGCAAAGAAGAAGACAGGTACAAGATAATCACATTGATTCTAAGGGAAAATACAGCGTACATACCTCCAGAATGTTAGTTTTTCTCATCATTGAGGAATTTCTCCCAAGGTGTTAACCTTCCCTTCCTTGGGTAAATTCTTATAAAGTATCTTTTATCATCCACACTGGGGGGTTGGGGAAGCAAAGTAATCAATTAATGATGCCTCTAGGTATATACAGTAGGGGGTCTCCTTTAATGCTTCCTATTGCATCCCTCAATGCAAGAGAGCAGACCAAAGCACAATTCACCGTACTGACTTGGCAAAGCCAAAAGGGAGTCCAAGCAGACAGCCATCTGATCATCTGGCTTGAGCTAAGGAGAAAAACTAGAATTGCTGGAGGAGTTAATGGACTCCATATCCTCTGAGATAGTTCCCAGAAATAATATTAATTCTCCCAACAAAAAGCTGGATGGGAACTGGGCTACAACTGTCTGAGGCTGTGGTCTCTGACAAAAGCCTGGAGTAAAGGTTTTCTCTATTGCTGATTAAGGGCAGAACCACAGCAAAACCCTCCTCAGATAGGTTTATAAGCTCAGGTAATACATCTCTGCCTCTACCTTCACATGCCCTTCCCCTTGTGTCTCTGTGTCAAATCTCCCTCTCCTTTCTCTTATAAGACCACCAGTCATTGCATCTAAGGCCCACCCTAAAGCCAAGATGAACTCATCCCTAGATCCTTAATTACATTTACAAAGACTCTATTTCCAAATAAGGTCACAGTCATAGGCACTAGGGATTAGGACTTACATATATCTAGCTTGGGAGATACTATTCAATCTACTACAATGTCCAAAACCAGACACGTCATCTTTACCACAAAACCGCATCCTCTTCCCAATGTTCTTCTTCTTATTAATGGAACCACTTCCTGGTCAGGGTTAAATTCCTGACTCAAGGCTAAATTCCTTGAGTCATCTTCAAGGACTCTCACCCACCTGCTCCCCAATACCAATCCATAATCCACAGTCAGAAAGTAGAGCAAATCAATTCTACCCTACAGAACTGCTCACGCCTGACCTCTCTCTTCCATGTCTGCTGCCTGACCCTCCCTGGTCCCAGCTTGAATCACCTGTCTTGGACCAGATCATTACTTCTTCCTACCTGCTCTGCCAGCTTCTTTTACTGACCAAGCCAGGTGCTGCTACCTTAAACAAAGCCCAATGATGCCATAACCCTGCCCACAAACTTTCAGTGGCATCTAACCAAATGAAGCCCCATCTCTTTATAGCCTAGCATCTGGGTCCACTAGAAAGAGTCCCAAACCCTTCTCCCGGCCTCATTTTCCACTGTTCCCCTCCATTTGGTTCAGGCTTTGGTTAAAGTAAATTATTGACTATTCTTAAAAAAGGCCTCTAAGGGCTTCCCTGGTAGCGCAGTGGTTGAGAGTCCACTTGCCGATGCAGGGGACACAGGTTCGTGCCCCGGTCTGGGAAGATCCCACATGCCGCGGAGTGGCTGGGCCCGTGAGCCATGGCTGCTGAGCCTGCGCGTCCGGAGCCTGTGCTCCGCAGCGGGAGAGGCCACAACAGTGAGAGGCCCGCGTAACGCAAAAGAAAAAGAAAACAAAAAACGGTAGAAAAGGCCTCTGAGACTTGAGGTCCCTCTGCCTGGGATTTATCCATCACTTCAACAAGGCTCTATCTTGACTATGTCTCCTGTTAATATCTTACACAGAAGAGCCCAGCTCAAAAGACAACTTATCCATAAGTCTTTGTCCAACTTCACCAACCACATTGGATTCCCCCTTCATTTAAAATGTCACAGCCTGCCAGACAGATAAGGCATCCTTGTTCTCTCCTCCACTTGGAGACTTCCACACGTGTCATAAACTTCATGAGAGAATCTGAATGGAACTCTGCTTTACTCACATACCTCTCCCCCATAATTTAGCACAATACCTTACATATAACATGTGCTCAGAAACATATGATCAATAAAATATATATTGAGTAAGTGAATAACACAGCCCTTGCCTTCAGGCAGTTTACATTTGAGGACAGGGGAGGATGGGATAGGACAAAGGTGAATAACAACGACCCACATTATAAGTACCATAAAAGTATAAATGAAATCCTGTAGGAAGCACAGAAAAAGCTTTTGAAAAGGGGGAAAGTTTCCTAGAGAAGGTAGAACTTAAAACAGATCTTGAAGGACAGACAGTATTTTGATGAGCAAAAGGTGGGGAGTCAGGGAAGAGAATTCAATACAGAAAAAACAGGGACTTCCCTGGTGGCGCAGTAGTTAAGAATCCGCCTGCCAATGCAGGGGACACAGATTCGAGCCCCTGTCCAGGAAGGTCCCACATGCCGCAGAGCAACTAAGCCCATGCGCCACAACTACTGAAGCGGGTGAGCCTAGAGCCCGTGTTCCGCAACAAGAGAAGCCACCGCAATTAGAAGCCCACGCACCGCAATGAAGAGTAGCCCCTGCTCGCTGCAACTAGAGAAAGCCTGCATGCAGCAATGAAGACCCAACACAGCCATAAATAAATAAACAAATAAATAAATTTTTAAAAACAGCATCTACAAGCAAAAGACACAGAGCCAAGTGAAAGCAAAAGACATTTTCCAGGCTCCACGAAGAGCAGAGTTTTCTGGCTCACTGAATAGATGGCGAGAATGAAAGGCAAGGATAAAAGGTAGGCCAGCATCTCAAATGCCATGCCAAGGACCTTGAAATTGACTCTGCAGGAGATGGGAGTCCTGGGAGCCTTTCAGACAGGTGTGATGTGGTCATGGGTGCATTTTCTGCAGAACCTAAACCTAGGTAGGCATCAGAATCATCTGGAGAGTTTCAAAACCGCTTCCTATAGACAGAAGAGTACAGAAAACAATACAACAATGCTCCATTCACAATAAAATCATGTCAACGTTTTGCCATTTTGGCTTTAGAATTTTTTAAGAGAAATAAACCATACCTCTCCTTGAGCGAGCTCCCCTTTGTTTTCCTCCTCAGAAATAAACACTTGTCTTCGATGAGTATCCTTCCTGTCCACATTTATACAGCTGGCCCTTCAACATGGGTTTGGTTCGAACTGTGAAGGTCCACTTATAGGTGGATTTTTTTCAGTAGTAAACACTACAGTATTACATGATTACGGTTGGTTATCTGAAGATGCAGAACCACAGATATGGAGGAATCCTGTATATGGAGGAACTGCACATACTGAGGGCTGACTATAAGTTAAGTGGATTTTTGACTGTGCACAGGGTAGACACTCCTACCCCTGCATCGTTCAAGAGTCAAATGTATACAGATATATGTATAGATTCATTAAAACTACACAGCATTGCTTTTGTCCTAAAATTACATAAATGATACATTGAGTAAACATTGTTCTAAATTTGCTTTACTCACTGTGAAGCATCTTTAAAAGTTCAGAGGCCTGCATCCCACCCAGACCTAATTAACCATAATCATTGAGTGGAGATATCCAGAAATACTCAGTTTTTTAAATCACAGTTCACTTTGATGTTACTAGATCTGCATTTGGGAGTCACTGGTATAGAAGATGAATTTGAGGGAAGATGAAATACAGGTAGAAACAGCAGTAAGAAGGTTTTGCAATAATTCAAGCAAGAGGCGATACAGTCCTCAGCAAGGGCAGTGGAAATGGAAACGAAAGATAAAGACAGGTTCTGAGGCCCTGTGAGGATAAAAGCAATAGAACTTTGTAACTAATTAGATTCTGGGGTGAGAAAAAGTAGTAGCTGAGAAATGGCCCTGAGGATCTGAAGTAAATGGAGGACAGTGACACCATTAACAGAAATGAAAAACACAGGAGGAAGAACAGGCTATGGGAGATAAAACTGACTTGGTTTTAGACATGTGAATGTGAGGTCTCAGCAGGACTTCTCTCCAAGTATCTTCAACAGGCATTTATACTTGCTAGACTAGGTCAAGAGAGAAGGTCAGGGCTCAGGATGCAGACCCAGGAGTCCCTACTTAAAGGTAACAGCTGTGCATATGGAAATGGCTATGTTTGTTTCAGAAGAGAGCCTTGGGCAGGTCCTTGGGGGATGCATATATTTAGGGGAGAGCAGATGAAGGAGAGCTAACTCACGACACTGAGTGGTGGCCAGAAGTAGGAGAAGGGTAGCTGGGATCTGGAAGCCACAGGAAGGATCCAAGAATCCACAGTAATCTGAGTGTGAGACTGAAGATGAGGCCAGAGAGAGATCATTAAACTGGAGAATCAATGACCTTTCAAAGATGAGAAAATACAAGGCTAAAGGAAGTAAGATGGAATTGGATCAGGAAGCAGGAAGACATCCTGTTAAAAATGGCAGACTGATAATACAAATTCCTGTGCTTCCCTTCCCAGATCCCCACTAAAAAGATATCCCATGCTCTTAGATTAGAAGAAGAAATGTTAAAATGGCCATACTACCCAAAGCAATCTATAGATTTAATGCAATCCCTATCAAAATACCCATGACATTTTTCACAGAACTAGAACAACTAATCCTAAAATTTACATGGAACCACAAAGACCCAGAATTGCCAAAGCAATCCAAAGGGAAATAAAACAAAGCTGGAGGCATAACCCTCCCAGACTCCAGACAATACTACAAAGCTACAGTAACCAAAACAGCATGGTATTGGCACAAAAACAGACATATAGATCAATGGAAAAGAATAGAGAGCCCAGAAATAAATGATACACCTATGGTCAATTAATCTTTGACAAAGGAGGCAAGAATACACAATGGAGAAAAGACAGTCTCTTCAGCAAGTAGTGTTGGGAAAGCTGGACAGCTGCATGTAAATCAGTGAAGTTAGAACACTCCCTCACACGATACACAAAAATAAACTCAAAATGGCTTAAAGACTTAAATATAAGACATGATACCATAAAACTCCTAGAAGAGAACATAGGCAAAACATTCTGACATAAATCATAGCAATGTTTTCTTAGGTCATCCTCCCAAGGCAAGAGAAATAAAAGCAAAAATAAGTAAATGGGACCTAATCAAACTTATAAGCTTTTGCACAGCAAAAGAAATCATCAACAAAACAAAAAGACAACCTACAGAATGGGAGAAAATATTTGCAAATGATGTGACCGACAAGGGGTTAATATCCAAGATATTCAAACAGCTCATACAACTAAATATCAAGAAAACAAACAATCCAATCAAAAAATGGGCAGAGACCTCAATAGACATTTTTTCAAAGACGACATACAGATGGCCAACCAGCACATGAGAAGATGCTCAACATTGCTAATTATTAGAGAAACGCAAATCTAAACCACAGTGAGCTATCACCTCACACCAGTCAGAATGGCTATCATCAAAAAAGACAACAAATAAGTGTTGTCAAAGATGTGGAGAAAAGAGAACCCTTGTGATGTTGGTGGGAATGTAAATTGATGCAGCCACTATGGAAACTTTATGGAGGTTCCTTAAAGACCTAAAAATAAAGCTACCACATGATCCAGCAATCCTATTCCTGGGTACATATCTGGAAAAACTGAAAATTCTAATTCGAAAAGATATATGCACTGCAACATTCATAGCAGCACTATCTACAATAGCCAAGACACGGAAGCAACCCAAGTGCCCACCAAGAGGCAACTGGCTTCAGAAGATGTGGTGTTTATATATATACATATATACAATGGAATATTCCTCAGCTATTAAAAAAAGAATAAAATATTTCCCATTTGTAGCAACATGCATGGATGTAGAGAATATTATACTTAGTGAAGTAAGTCAGACAGAGAAACACAAATATTATGCAATTATCACTTATATGTGGATTCTAAAAATAACACAAATGAATCTATATACAAAACAGAAACAGACTCACAGACATAAAAAACAAATTTATGGTCACCAAAGGGGAGAGGGAGGGAAATTAGGCGTATGGAATTAACAGATACAAACTACTCTACATAAACTAGATAAGCAACAAAGATTTACTGTATAGCACAGGGAACTATAGTCAATATCATGTAATAACTTATAATGGAATATAATCTGAAAAAAATAACTGAATCACTTTGCTGTACGCCTTAAACACAATATTGTAAATCAACTATGCTTCAATTTTTTTTTTAATGGCAGACTGTAATACACGTTTCTGTCTTTCCCTTCCCAAATCCCCACTAAAAAGATTGTTGGTTAAAATGATTAAATGTTTCTTTACTTTAGTAAAGAAGCAGCTAACTGCAGAAGAGAGATTTTGGAAAATAGAAGGACAAATGGTAACTAATTTAGCTTTTGCTATTCTTTGCCCTGCCAACAGCCTGCCAAGTAGGATACCAACAAGAAACAAACTAACTTGTTCTGTAGAATCCCTGAGAGGCTCAGCACCTGAAGAGCAGGTAGCAAAAGGGCAGGGGTGGATCTTAGGTTGAAAACAGAGACTATTTAAAAGCAGTCAGACTAACTTAGACCTCCAGAGCCTCTCCCCAGCTCTGCACAGCAAGGCGTCTAACCCTACAAAAAACCAAGGCTTCATCCTTTGGAAAAAATTAAGAAGAGGATTCTCTGGCTTCAAAGGCATCAGGCACAGTGGAGCAGTAGAATGAAGTGTAAAACTGACAACTAGCGGATTAGCAGTAATCCGCATACTCAGACGCCTGCTCCTACAACAGCAGCATCCAGGTATAGAACCACAGACCTTCTCCCTCCCTTGTCCCCCCTTCATACCCCACCTTTCTCCTCACCCTCTTGGGAGACTGGACAATCTTCTGGAAAAACTAAGTGCCCCAGAGAAACACCCATATATACTCACCATCCGTCACCTACAGGAGAGCCCCACCCACTTACAGCCAAGGATGACCAGAACTTTGGGGAAAGCCTCCCTACGTGAAAAACTGGAGCCAACCAAATGGACAAATACAAGGAACTCAGAGACAATAAGGAAGATGAAGATGTTGTGGCAACCTAGAGGCTACAATGGCCCAGAATGCTATTTAATTTGGTCAGTACAGTTTCTTTATATGGAAAAATTCACATAAAAAACATAAAAATCTGTATTTGTCTTGAAAAAAATTAAAAGCTCTGGCAATTCCAGACTCATTTGGTAACTCCACATGTCTAGAGCCAAGAACAAGAGCAAGAAACAGACACACCAAGCATGTGTGAGCTCGGGAGTTCTTCTGAGGAGAGGTTCTGAGCTATTACTGGATTCGCAAAAGGGTCCATGACCCCAAAAGAGGTAAAGAGCCTTGAAACAGCCCCTCTTCCTTTCCCAACATTTCACCATCCTCCATGTGTTCTGCCCTCTGCTGCTCCCACATCTGTAGTTTGGCCAAGACATGCATTTCACTCCTTTAATGTCTTTTCAGTCACTCCCTCCAGCCCTTAATCACTTTTATGACTCTTTCTAAATTCCTCCAATTTGTTCACATCCAACCACGAAGTCCTGCATTTCTTTTCCCTGGGAAGATGTAACACAGTTTAGAATTACTACGCAAAAGTAAAAGCTTTTACAAGGAATATCCAAGATTTGACATGTCAAATCAACTTCTCACACGCAGCCAGCCAGTTTAGAAAGGAAAAATGCCGAGCATACCAGGGAATACGAAGACTTGGATTTTTGTGTCTAGATATTCCCTTATTATTTCTTCTGCATTAAAATTACATAGATAAATGGGTCAAGAGAGGTCTGTTCTTGCAGTTATCTTGAAATATTCTGAAAAAAAGGAAGAATCAAAACGACCCACAGCTTAGAACACAAGACTACAACCATCTCTGATTTGAAAAATACACACACACACACACACACACACACACACACACGTTGGCTCATATGAATAAATTTGTACTCAGCCAGGCCTGCTCTACCCAAACCCAAGGCTTCTTGAAATCACATCAGACAATTTACTCTGACTGGAGGTAATCACAATACATAAATTCCTGCCGAATGAGAATACATTTAAATTCCTCTTAAAGCTTTTCAAGATACAAAAAGCCTGCCCTTCAGAAACACTTTCTCCTGGGTTAATGAGTTGGATTATCCTGTTTATCGCAAGCCAGAAGTAACCTGGTAGCTGGGTCAATAAAAGTTCTTTCTCAAATAGCTTCACTGTGGGGTTCCTGCTTTCTTCTGTGTTTTGTTTTAAATGTGCAGAGTTACGGGCCATACAACCATCTACGAAGTCCCTGGAAGCCCAGTGCATACTGGGGCCTTGGGCACAGTTAGGCTCCAGGAGAACTTGAGTCAATGCCCCCGCGCAGACACTGAGGGCCTGGGACTGGGCACCCTCCTGTGTAGAGTCCTGGCCCAGGACTGTGTGGAGGGCCCTTTGCCTGACCGGCACCCAGCACCGCACTTGTGGGACGGAACCTCAGGAGGAGGCCTGTATTCTAGGTTCAGTTCTGGAACTTTCCACGCAGGCACCTTGAGTTTCATGCCTTGACACATTTTCTAGGAAATCTGAAAAGATAATAGTCTGGAAAAAGCTCCGCAACATTTAAAAAATGTTCCTAGGGCCAGCAAGTAAGTATGAGGAGGGTCTCCCACAGCTGCCAGCCCCAAAGTCTCCAATGCCTTTTGTTTGTTGCGGCAGGGATTTTCCTGGAGTTGCTTTTCCTTCATATATCCTTGGGGTTGTTCATATTTGGGGTTTTCCAGGAAGGGATCCAACAGCCACAGTTCTGGCATGAAAGTCTGAAGCTAAGAGCATCTTCAGTATCTGGGTGTCCTCTAGCCTGAGCCTTCCAAGTTACCTCTAACCTGATTATAACAGTTCTCTACTTCAATTCCTCCAAGTATCTTCTATTGCTTCCCAGGAAAAGGTGAAACTCATTTAACCAGGCCTGGCCCCTTACACCTACCTGCTGTCCACGTGCTCTAGCTGCTCCGGTCACATGGGCTTTGTTTCTGACATTCATTTGTGCGGGGCTCCATCCTACCACAGAGCCTTTGGACGTGGTGTCCTCCAACCTAGAGAGCTTTCCCCTCTCTTCCTCTTGCCCTTAACTCCCACCACTCCTTTCTATTTCAGGTCATGAGCCACTTGGCCTGGAAAGCCTTATCTGACCACTCTCACTGTGTTTAACTCCATCTAACAAAGGCTCTCAGTGCGGTCTACTGGGAGCACTTCACACAGCTGCAATTTTACATTTGCTAGTATGATGATGTGCTTTATATCTGTCTCCCACGTTGGATTTAAGCCCCATGAGAGACAAGGCCATGCCTGGTTTTGTTTACCCATTATATCACCACTGGCACAGAACAGAGGCTGCATAAGTATCGGATGGATACAAAGAAGGAAGGGTGAATACACAGTCTCAGGGGGACTGTTCTCTCCTCCCTATTCTCCCCATGTCCCCCTTTGGTCAGGTGTTTCCTCTGCCCCCACCTGACACCTGTTGTTCCTTCAGAGGTCTGTCTCCTATTGACAGGAACAAACCTTCTGCACCTTCTGATTCCTTAACACACTTTTCTAATTTCTTTTTCTTTTGATGGTCATCCCCACTTCCACTGGGTCGCCCCTCTGCTTTTGGATTGACCAGGCTCCCACCTTAGGGACCATGGGACCCAGCTCCCTGAGCGGTCCCTGCGGGCTAGGGGAGGCCACCTTGAAGGGAGGTAGAGTTAGGGCCTCGTGGGATAAAGTTTTACTGACAGGACAAGAAGACGCAAGTGCGGCTGCCACATAAATCCCTCCTTCCTGTCTCCTAGGGACCGTTGCAAGGTGTGGCCCCCTCCTTGCAACACTGCTGGAGAAGTGCGGAACCAAGGGTACGTTGCTGAGGGCCGGATGTGGCCACTCACGGCTGCTGAAAGGCATCAGCCTCCGCCTCATTCCGTGTCTCCTCTTCCTTCCCTTCATCACCCTGGGCTCCCAGCTTCCAAATAAATTGTTGGCCTCTCAGTCCTGCTCTCAGACCCCATTCTCTTGAGCATCCAGGCTGATATCCTCTGATATCCCCCGATGTCCCTAAAGAAACTGCTCCCATAACCCAAGCACAGAGAACTCTGAGAGGAGCCACTCACTAAACGTCTTCTAAGTGCACAAGGCTATGAGGATCTTGTCCTGGACTAACAGAAGGGAACTCATAATCCCTCTGCGTAATTCTGCACTGGTCAGAACCCACCATCAGCAGTCCTGATTTTAGTTTAAAGAAACCCACTTTAAAACCGTGGACCTCTTAGAGCATGTGATGAAAGCCATGTGTCCTTTTCCCAGAAAAATGCACATGTGCATCAGTTTATGGGGTCCTCAGAACCCCTGAAGCCCCACCTATAGGGAACACAATCAATGGACGATGAGAAGTGTAACAACCAAAGCCATGTTTTATAAGGAGCAGATGAAGAACTAAATCTTAAAAGAAAAAATCAAGGATGGACAACGTGAAAGCTGGTATGTGGAGGCACAGCAAGTGAAATCAGAAGTTTGTTCCCATAGTATCTCCTCTTCTGGGGGTGACTTCTCTGGTCTCCCCAGTCATATTCAGCTGTCCCTCCTCTGTTTCTGTAGCCCCTTGGGTATGCTATGAATCTAACCTATAAAACATTAGGCCTTTGTCTAAAGGGTCAGGTATGGGCTCCACTTTGGCTAGAAATGTCCAAAGAAGCAGTGCTGGGAAACCCCATACCCATTCCCTGCTTCCTCTTTACTTTGTAAAAAGCACTGTCAGTTGGGCTTCCCTGGTGGCCTAGTGGTTGAGAGTCCGCCTGCCGATGCAGGGGACACGGGTTCGTGCCCCGGTCCAGGAAGATCCCACATGCCGCGGAGCGACTGGGCCCGTGAGCCATGGCCACTGAGCCTGCGCGTCCGGAGCCTGTGCTCCGCAACGGGAGGGGTCACAGCAGTGGGAGGCCCGCGTAACGCAAAGGAAAAAAAAAAAAAGCACTGTCAGCTCATGGGTCATACAAAAACAGGTGACAGGCTGGCTTTGGCCTGTTTGCCATCCCCTGCACGAGACTGTAACCAGTGATGAATCAATCAGTCCGTCCCCACTCCCCAGCCCGCTATGAGCTCCCCAGAGGCAAGAGTCATAACTTGTTTCACCCTGGGGTCCGAGTTCTAACACAGTGATGGGTACACAGTTGAAGCTTAATATATGCATGTTGAATGAAAGGATCCTGCTCATCTTTCAAAACTGAGCTCAGAGGGCACCTCCACGAAGACTTCCCTCATTGTCCAATTTGAACTGATCTCATCTCACCTAGCAGTGCCCACTGACCACGCTCAGGCACCTAGGCCATGTATTGTGGTTGTCCACCGGCTGAAGCAACCAACAACGAGCAGCTCACGTAGCAAAAAAACAGAACCCATTTCTTGCTAATTTTCAGGTTTGGTTTTTCACTGTCTTACGGAAAAGATAAAATAACCACTCACTATGTACTCCCATAAGCTAGGCTTTTCAAAAGGCATATCAAAAGTGGGGATGACTCCCAGAAATCTGTTAAATATTCTTGTGCAGCTGTTCACATCCTAGCATGTAATTAGTTATAATTGCAATTTTAAAAACAACTTAACTCTGCCAGTGTTCTTTACTGCATCTCATGATGATTCTGTCTTTATGCTTCCCCAAAAGAGAGACAACTGGATGGAGATATCTGGGTCTAGAAACCACTGAGATTGAAACAAGTTTTTGCCACCCACGGTTAATTTTCTTTGCCATTCTTTTGCGGTGAAGGTGGAGTGATTTGAGAAAAATATCATTCTGCAATTTCAGATGACAAATTTCTAAAATCATCAACTGGATAGCCAAAACTTGGTTGTGCAGACCTATGGTTTTCACCGATGTCCTCAGCACAGGAAAACCAAGAACAGCCATTTCTCATTGAATGTCTTTGCCATGATTATAAACTCATTGGCATTTATAGTCCTAAAAAAAGTTGGAACCAAAATTTACATAACACTAGCCAAGAAGCCGGGGTGCAAAAACAAAGGGGAATTAAAGTATGTTAATATTCTTGTCTCGTAAGAGAGAAAGCTACCAATTAACAAACTTTGCTGGAAAATAAATTGATTCATGAATACAAAAAAATAAAGGATAGTCTGTAAATGTAATGGGATATCCTAGATGGGCCCCTAGAACAGAGAAAAGACATTAGGTCAAAACTAAGGAAATGTGAATAAATGTGGACTTTAGTTAATTATAATTTGTCATTACTGAATCATTAATTGTGGCAAATATGCCACACTAATGTAAGATGGTAATAATAGTAGGAATGTAAATTGATGCAGCCACTATGGAGAACAGTATGGAGGTTCCTTAAATAATAGAGTTACCATATGATCCAACAATCCCACTCCTGGGCATATATCCCAAAAAAGACAAAAACGCTAGTTTGGCAAGATACATACACCTCAATGTTCATAGCAGCACTATTTACAATAGCCAAGACATGGAAGTAACCTATGTGCCCATCAACAGAGAACTGGCTTAAGAAGATGTGATATATATATATAGATATCTATCTATCTACCTATGTATCTATCTACCTATCTATCTATATGTATACATACAATGGAATATTACTCAGCCATACAAAATGAAATATTGCCATCTGCAGCAACATGGATAGACCTAGAGAATATTATACTTGGTGAAGTCATACAGAGAAAGACAAATATTATATGATCACTTTTATGTGGAATCTAAAAAATAATAAAAATGAATCTATATATACAAAATAGAAAGACTCACAGACATAGAAAACAAACTTATGGTTACCAAAGGGAAAAGGGAGGGAGGGAGAGAGGGATAAAACAGAAGTATGGGATTAACATATATCAATATAAACTACCATACATAAAACAGGTAAGCAAAAAGGATTTACTGTATAGCACAGGGAACTATACTTAATATATAATGGAAAATAATCTAAATATACGTATGTGTGTGTGTGTGTATATATACACACGCACACATAACTGAATCACTTTGCTGTATACCTGAAACTAATACAATATTATAACTCAACTATACTTCAATTAAAAAATTAAAATTTAAAACAAAATATATTATTTATTTTAAAGAAAGAGTTAAGGATACAAGGAAGGGGCAGTCGGGTCACATAACCACCATGGTCGATTGATTGACTGGTCAGGTAATTTAATGCTCCTTATGAATTCAGAAAATATTTTGGTCTTCAAAGAGGAAGGATGCATTCTGAGAAGAAAGACCTTAAGAAATGCATTGCCTTCTCTCGACAATTAATAGAACAACTAGACAGAATATCAGCAAGGTTATAGAAGAATATACGACAAAAATACCATCAACCAACAGAACCTAATAGATATTTATGCAACACTCCAGCCCCAAACAGAAACACATTCTTTCCAAATGCCCATGGAACACTGACCAAAAGAGACATCATGGGCTATAAAACCAACCTCCACAATTTTAAAAGAATTTATATCAGCCAGAGTATATTCTCCAGCCACAATGAATCAACTAGAAATTAGTAACAGAAGGGTAACAGGTAAAACTCCAAACACTTGGAAACTACACTTCTAAATGGGTCAAAGCCAAAGTCTTAAAGGAAATTTTAAAATATATTTAACTGAATGAAAATGAAAATACAATAGGTCAAAATAAGTGGAACACAGTTAAAGTAGTGTTGAGAGGGAAATTTAAACTACTAAATGCAAACATTAAAAAAGCAATGTCTCAAAGCAATAATCTAGCTCCCACCTCAAGAATCTAGAAAAAGTAGAGTAATATAAACCCAAAGCAAGCAGACAGAAGGAAATAATAAAGCTAAGAGCAGAAACCCCACAGAGACCTTTGGAAGATTGTGTGATCAGGATGGCAGGGGTTAGAGTGATGTAAGGGCCAACCAAGGAATGCCAAATACTGTCAGCAACCACCAGACGCTAAGATGATGCAAGGAGAGATTCCCCTACAGGTTTCAGAGGAGCATGGCCTTGCAGACACCTTGACTTCAGACTTCTAGCCTCCAGAGCTGTGAGAGAATACATTTCTGTGGTTTTGAGCCACCTAGCAGGTGGCACTTTGTTCCAGCAGCCTTAGAAAAGTAAATCAGCTTCCAATTAGGCAAAGGGGAAAAGGAAGAATAAGAGAAAATTTGATTAGGGACTTCCCTGGTGGTCCAGTGGTTAAGACTCCACACTCCCAATGCAGGGGGCCCGGGTTCGATCAGGCCCAGGCCCCCTGCAGGGAACTAGATCCCACATGCCACAACTAAAGATCCTGCACACAGCAACGAAGATCCAGCGTGCCACAACTAAGACCCGTCGCAGCCAAATAAATATTAAAAAAAAGAAAAAGAAAATTTGATTAATCCAACAGAAGACAGGAACTATTTTTTAATAGAAAAAAAGGTTTTACAGCAGGCAGCCCAGGTTGGATCCCTGGTCAGGGAACTAGATCCCACATGCATGCAGCAACTAAGAGTTCACATGCCACAACTAAGAAGCTAGTGAGCCACAACTAAGGAGCCCTTGAGCCACAAATAAGGAGTCCGCCTGCTGCAACTAAGGAGCCCACGTACTGCAACTAAGGAGCTGGCGCTCCATAACTAAGAGCCTGAGAGCTGCAACTAAGGAGCCCGCCAGCCGCAACTAAGACCCAGGGCAACCAAATAATAAATAAATAAATATTTTTAAAAGGCTTTACATAACACAAAATAACATACCAGAAATAAATTCAAATATATCAGTAATTCAAAAAGTATGAACATATGAACTTCATTTATTAGAATACAAAATGCTGAATGGTTGGAGATTATTAATAATTTGTGCATTAAAAAAAACAAAAAAAAATGCTGAATGGGTTTACAAATCTGATTCATTTATACAGTTTTCAAGTGACATTTCTAGAACAGAACAAAATGATAGAAATGTAGAAAGAATACAGAAAATGAAAGATATACCAAACACCACCTAAAAAGAGAAGAAGCTGGTGTAGCAATATTAATATCAGAGACAAAAAGGAACAATTCATGTGTGCAGTGCACCAAGAAGAAATAACTATAATGTTCCTAAACAATAATCGTCTACAAAAATGTCAAGTGAAAGCTGACAACTATAAGGACAAATGGAAAAACCCAGAGTGGGAGATGTTCTCTTCTGAAAGAAGTGATCTGAGAACAGATGCAGGAGAAAACCAGTAGGGCTACAGAAAATGTGAACAATTTAACCAGCGAGATTAATACAAAAATACTCTTAAAACCCTGCTCCCAACAAACAGAATTCACATTATTTTTTTCCAGCACATGGGACCATTTATAAAATTATCCAGGTACTCAGTTTCCAAGAAGTCCCCACATACTTCAAAGGATCATAGTCACACACATAATACCCCCTTGACCAAAATACAATATTGTTTATCTCTGAATTCAACTTCATTCTAAGAGAAATAAAAATACAATAAACAGCATTTTTTGCCTACGTTGCAAACACAGAAGAAGGGTAATACAAGGTGGTTGGTTAGGATGTGGGAAAGCATGGACTCCTGGCCAAGGTGGGAGTGTAAATTGTTATAATTTGGCAAATCTATCGAAACTTAAAATACACATTTCCCCCTTGTCTAACAATGCTTTCCTGGAATTTTTGCTACAGATACACTTAGAAATGTGCAAAGCCAAGAGTGTACAAGGATTTTCATCACAGTATTGACTGTTACAGCAAAAGATACAAAAACCTTAATGTCCATCAATGTGGGAATGATTAAACTGTGGTCTTCTAAGGTAACTGAATAGCACCAAGAATGAGACAATGCCACATTTATGATATTGAAGAGCTCCAAGATCTTTAAGATGTGAAACAATGCGTATAGCCATGACCATTCATTTTTTATAGAGGAAAAGGGTATTTATTTTCATTCTAGGAACATACCCTGCTAACAGACTCTGCTAACGGTGGTTGCTTCTCTAAGAACTGGGAGACAGGGAAGCCTCATTTTAACTAAAGGAAATTATCTGCATTTTTACCATGTTCATGTATTACTACTGAAATAATAAACAGGCAAAAAGCCTCGTCATCTTATTCGTTCATTTAAAATACAGTATCTAAATAAAATGAAGTCTCTAGTGATAAGCCTAACAAACTGCAGATATTCCAAATTCCTTTGCACATTCCCTTTAAATTCCTTTATTGATGAACTGTCAGGGCTAACATGTCTGTGCAATTAAGCCAGCAAACATGTTCAACAAGGTTTTCAAGAGGTTCATTACCTGACTGGTACGTGGAAGCGTGTTCAGTCAAAAACTGCAGGGCAAGAACAGTGCAAACAAATGGAAGACTGCTTCCTTTCATGGCAAACCAGCTTGATGAATCCTGGCTACCTCTCTGATCTCTCTCCTCTCCCTACTCCCAAAGGACATACCAAGCAAATTCTAGCCCTACCTCAAGACCTTGGCAGGTGCTGTTCCTGTTTCCTGGAATGGTCCTAGCACCACCACCACAGCAGCACTCCCCCTCTCTCAGGCAGTCACATGACTTACTCCAAGGACTCACTCAACTCTCCTTACCCTTATCTCTTTTCCCATCACTTATCACTACCTAACATGATTTTCACTGCTTATTTGTTTGCTTCCCGCACTAGAAGGTGAGCCCCATGGGGGCAGTGTTTACTGCTGTCCACCAGTACCTAGTAGTACACGGTACGTACATAATAGTTAATTTACGTATGGGACATAAATAAAATTTGCAGATGGAAGATCTCTAGCATAGCTTTACGTTTTGGCCAAACCCCATCTAACGTAAGTTTATTTTTTCACACTGCAGCTTTTTCTAGTCTTTTAGCCTAGCCAATCTTCAAAGATAGGGCAAATGGAGAAAAGTTCTCTCTAGAGAAAGAGCAGACTCAATAAGGGAGAACGAACTTGTACCTCAATGCTGGATTTTGTTGAAATTCACCAAGCTAACACGTTACACGTTCAGAATCAGCATTTATTTTCTTGGACATCCAACTGTAAAAGTTAGGGAAGACCCTTTCAAACAGTATGAGGAATAAAATCCCAATACTATACAGAAGCATTCTAAAAGCTAGGATAAGTTCAATGAAGTTATTTGAATCTAAGCATCTCGGAGGGACCTCGGCCCTCATGACCCGGCAGGTATATCAGATCTAGCTAAGTCCCTGAGGATCAAGGATTCATCTGCCCATCCCCTGGAGGGACGCCCTGGACCCCTATCAAATTCAGCTCTCTATTGGACTTCTCCCATTTACCTTCTCTGGGCTTCACTTACCAAAGAAATTGTGCTATCCTATGTCAGAGAATCACAGGGACAGAAACTAGTCTCCCCACTTCGATGCTTCCAGACAGTTCTGCTTTGAAGGCATCCCTCCCCCATTTTGGTTCTTTAAGGGAGCCCCACATCCTGGGAAGCATTGAGTCCCAAGCTCACCCATCGCTCTAGTTTCCCAGGTCTGACCCACAGAGAAGATGGTATCAGTTGGCATCGAGCCAAATGCTCCACTGTCCCCAGCCTTTCCCCCACTGCAGCCTTGTAACCCACTAAATATAGAATGATCTGTCCAGTTCCTGCCACGTCTGCATGGTTCTCTGGGGGCAGGTTATATACCTTTGTGAGTTAGTGCACAGCCTAGCATCAGCCCAACTGTTTCTGGAATCCATTTCCAATAAAGAAAATAAGTGCCTACTATTAAAAGACTATACACACACACACACACACACACACACACACACACACACATATGTATGTATAAAAGGTGGGAGCCTACTCCACTCCCCCACCCATGGGCTTTTCCAGTCTCTAGCCAGCAAGTTCTTCTTATAGTCTAACCTAATTACTCCTTGAATCATTAATACGACATAACCTCCTGTTTTCACTGGAAAAGAAGAGTTCATAAATATTGTCCATTTTGTACATATCTTCAAACACTTATGGGCCCCTCTCTGCCTTCTCTTCTCTAAAATAAATGAACCCTTCTGTAAGCCCATGGCAATCAGCCAATTTATTGCACTGTCCCCTCAATCTTGAAAACCTGCAAGTTTGAATCAGAGATAAAAAGTTATATTGCCTCAAATGCTGCTCCTCTAATATTTAAATCTGCATGATTATTAGACCTCTTGCCCTGTTATATTTTAACCAGAGCCAGGAATGAGAAAACAACTGCTTTTTCAAGCATCTGTCACCACTGACCCTGGGTTACCTCTGCAGTGTATGCTTACAGCACTTACCTAGATTACTAAGTGCTCCAGTGACATTATTACAAGAGGGGGCAGGAACAGTGTCAGCCTAATGAGGCGGCAGATTATATCTGATAGTCTCCATCTGAAAATCAGCACAGGCCAGGCTGTGTGCTAATCAAGTCACCAAAGGCCCTTCACCTGGGACAAGAGCAGCCTTTGTCTCTACCTGAGAGGAAAATGAGCCACCTCCTTTCTAGTGCTAATAAGCTTAGTGGAGACGGGTTATGTTCCATGGGAAAAGCTGGGCTCTCCCCTTCCAGAGCAAGCATCCAAGGCACGGGGCTCAAGGAGGCAAGAAACCATTCCTTCCCGAGCAGCAACCTGAACCCACCAGTACTTTCACGGTACTTGACAAGGAAGAGGAGCTCCATGTATGTTTTTACTGAAGCAATGATGAATGGGTTATTAGAATTCACCTTTGGTTCTGAACTTCCTGGTAGCCTATGCAAAAAGAGGAAATAGGAGGTTGGGGTGCCAACCCTCTGTACAGTCGAAAATCTGCGTGTAACTCATAGTTGGTCCTCTGTGCCCATGGTTCTGCAGCCACAGGTTCAACCAACCGTGGATTCAACCAACAGCAGATCACGTAGTATTGTGTTATTTACTACTGAAAAGAATTCTCCTATAAGTGGAGCCATGCAGTTCAAACCCAGGCTGTTCAAGGGTCAACTCTATACTTGTTTACACAGTTTTCTTGTGTGCATAAGACAGAACACTAATTACTTCAGAAGATACAGACTGCTAACTTTGTTTTGGAGAATGCCGGGCACATGCTTCTGAGGTCTTTACAATCCTCTGCTGAAAACCTGTGCAAAGCAAAGACCAGCAATAAGTCAGTGCCTTTTACGTTCCTTGCTAGGCAATGAGACAGGCTGGGACCAGGGACCCTTTGCTGCAGTGCTTGCACCTGGACAAACATATCCTTGAGCAACAAAAATACGAAGAAACTGTAAGGGACTAAAAATAACTGCGTGCATGAGCAGTTGGGGCAAATTATGTCACAAGATACAAAAAGACCAAAAAAAGCCCAACTGCCACTTCTGAACAGCCAGGAGCAAAAGCAGGGTACTGCACATGCCCCCTGCACACACCACCACCAAACGGGTGGGCAGACCACCTAAGCCACTCGTCTGGCCCCACCCCCAGACACACCCCTACTCTCACCCCATATAAGGAACCAGCTCGTCCCCCTTGGGGGAGCGAGCAAGCAAACTGTTGTTTGTTCTCATTCCCCCTGCTGCAGCAGGGGCCCCAATAAAGCCTTGCCTGAATTTCTTGCCTGGCCTCTGATCAATTTCTATTGATTAAGGAAGCCAAGAACCCTGGTTGGTAACAGAAAGACCTGTTGGTCACACATGGATTTTCCCATCCACACCTGCTTATGGGGCAAAGATCAAGGTCTTTGCAGCTGCTTCTCTGCATCCTTAACAGACAACAGGAACATACTATAGACTCGCATGCATTTACATTGCTGGCTGGGCCAGAACAAGAGACCCCACATTCCCAATGACCGATCATTCCCACAGCGGTTAAATCTGGTCTAGAAATGCATCCATGGTTTCTCACCAAGTGGTCCGATCCACTTGCTAATGATATACAACCAATTCTAGACGTTTTTTTCCTCTTTAGGCACATAGTTACCAATGACAAGAGAGAATCCATATATTCAAATAGGGGTGCAGAGAGTAGGAAAGAGAACATAACTTGGGTTAAAAAAAAACTTCATTGAATAATATCATCATACATACTCTCTCAACACAGGAGGAAAGAAGCCACACTGTACTGTCCTAGCTTCTAAGAAGGATAAATAGAAACTCAGAGGAAGCAGTAAGCCTACCAAAGTTTGGAATTTAATGATAGTTTAAGAGAGAAAAAAGCCTGAAAACTCCTCGTGTCAGCCGGATTGAGGTGAAACACACAATCTCACATGCTATTAGAGTTAACGTCATTGATAAATTGTGCCAAACTGCTCGCAGGAAGGTTGTATCAAAATCTAAAATATAGGGCTTCCCTGGTGGCGCAGTGGTTGAGAGTCCGCCTGCCGACGCAGGGGACACGTGTTCGTGCCCCGGTCAGGGAAGACCCCGCATGCCGCGGAGCGGCTGGGCCCATGAGCCATGGCCGCAGAGCCTGCACTTCCGGAGCCTGTGCTCCACAATGGGAGAGGCCGCAACAGTGAGAGGCCCGCGTACCGCACAACAAAACAAAATCTAAAATATGTATTCCTTTCACCCAGCAATTCCATTTCCAGGAATCTATTGCAATGAAATAATAGGATATTTCTTTATAAAGTGCAAAGATGTATGTATAAGAACGTAGTTGCAGCCTGTATAAGTATTGTTTATAAAAGAAAAAAGTGGAAACAGTCTAAATTTCTATCAATAGAATTAAAGCATGCCTTATTTAAAGAACTATAATGACTTTCATTCTTGGTGTGCACAAATATCTACTGAGCAATCTGCTATGCCAATGCGGTTCTAGGCACTTTGTTACATCACAGAAAATATACCAAAAAGTCTCTGGTCTTGCTGAATTTATATTCTAGACATAATGCTTTCAAATACATTAATTGGAATCTCAAAATGGCTGCACATTCTTGAAATATAGACATACATATATCTGTAAGACATTTTTGTATTACAGATAATGCCAGATGTGCTCTTGAACAAAGCCCTTGTAAAGTTCTGAAGCCCCTGTGGGTCCCTTACATGCAAATGGGAAGCCACTGGAGCAGGTTTAAAATAAAAAATTAACACCAGGGTGAGTTTTGGAAAACACTTAAGTGGCTTTCAGTCCTGGCTTTGATGTATACACTAACTGCAGAATCTCAACAATTTACTTAACGTCGACAATCCAGTTTCCCCTTCTTTGACTAACAGAATTACCACACGAGTTCAGAGGAAAGGAAAAATATCTAAAAACTCTTTATAGCTGCCTGGAAAAAAAGTAGATGCTCAATAAATATCTGTTTCTGGTCCCTTCTCCTCTGACTGTCTCGAGATACAAAACCCTTAACCACTCAATGTCTTTCTCCACTAATTGATTATCCAACTTAAAAGAAAATACACCCTTTAAAGACATTCAAATAATAATTATGTTGCTGAATCAAAGGATTTTTAATTGCCCTCTCTCTCCTGTCTCAGCCCATACCTCACCAAAAAAACCTTCTTTCCTTCAGCAACTGTATCTTTGTACTTCTTGGCACTATTCTGTCTTCATCAAAGAAGCCGATTTAAATTTTTTTTTTTTTCTGTACGGGGGCCTCTCACTGTTGTGGCCTCTCCCGTTGCAGAGCACAGGCTCCAGACGCACAGGCTCAGCGGCCATGGCTCACGGGCCCAGCCGCTCCGCGGCATGTGGGATCTTCCCGGACCGGGGCACGGACCCGTGTCCCCTGCATCGGCAGGCGGACTCTCAACCACTGTGCCACCAGGGAAGCCCTAAAAATATTTTTTAATTAAGCAGGTACCCATTAGCTTATTCTCACCTGTATTCTGATATCCACATTTGTTTCCAAAAAATAATCTCTTTCTCATAAAGCCTACAAGTCAGCCAGGGCAAATTTTTCTGCAGAATTTGAAGAACCCACGCCTGTTAGGGTATAGGTGAGGGCGTGCTGAAGTCCTAAATAAACTGCAGCATCCTCACCATTTGGTTTCTATTGGATGTCTTCCCTTAATTCATACACTCCACTTAATGCCTACGCCTGAGAGCACAATAAAATCTCAGTAGATATCTATCAGATAGTTGCAATCATGAAAATAAAATCCAGTGGCATAAAATAAGCTGTCTCATGGACCCACTGCCATCTGGGAAAGTGATGCTCTAACAGGTAATCTGCTAGGAAGCTAAGGAAGACCCAGATTCTCCAGGTGCTAGAGTTGGCCTCCAGCTGCCAGGCTCTATCAAAGTAATTCTTTCATTTAGTCCAGGGCAAGAGTAGCTGACTAATTATTGAAAATAACATTTCTCAAAACTTTTTTTGCGGTACGCGGGCCTCTCACTGTTGCGGCCTCTCCCGTTGCGGAGCACAGGCTCCGGACGCACAGGCTCAGCGGCCATGGCTCACGGGCCCAGCCGCTCCGCGGCATGTGGGATCTTCCCGGACCGGGGCACGAACCCGTGTCCCCTGCATCGGCAGACGGACTCTCAACCACTGCACCACCAGGGAAGCCCTTACTATCCTCTCTTTATATCATGTTTCATCAGATACTTTCAGGAACTTAGCACCAAGAAAAAAAAATAATGTAAAAATAATGCTCTGTTTACTCTTATATGCCTATGAGAACTGGGTAATCAATATATTTTTCTTCTTGCTTTGGCTACCAAGAAGTTCAAACCAGATATAAATCTTAGTAACTCCTTTATTCATCATCTACTCAAGAAACATACACGGTGCCCCTATTGCACGTCAAGCACCAAGCAAAGGGCTGATGATTCTGAGCTCAAGGACACAGTCAGGTTTTCAGAAACCCACAGACAGATACTGAATTAAGAAGAAGCCACTTCTGTGACTGAGATACACATAGGATACTCTGAGAGCTCAGAGGAAAGGCATCTCACCCAGCCTGAGGGGTTGGAGGGGTGAGCAGGGAGAATCAAGGAAAAGTGCCCCCAAAAGTGATATAACATATCACCTCTGGTTCTTGGTAAATTATCTCTCATTTGCTTTCTGATGTTTCTAATTCTTTTTTTTTTTTTTCCTTTGGCTGCACCGGGTCTTAGTTGCGGCGAATGGGATCTTCGTTGCCACGTGCGGGATCTACTGTTTAGTTGTAGCACACGGAATCTTTAGTTGCTGCATGTGGGATCTAGTTCCCTGACCAGGGATCAAACCCAGGACCCTTGCATTGGGAGCACGGGGTCTTAGCCACTGGACCACCAGGGAAGTCCCTCTAACTCTGTCTTTTAAAATATTTTAAACCTTCACAGAGAGAGACTGGGAAAATGCATATTTATTTATTCATACATATGCATATGTAAACATACACATAAAACTGATTAAATATCCTTTTTTTAACATCTTTATTGGAGTATAATTGCTCTACAATGTTGTGTTAGTTTCTGCTGCTGTATAACAGAGTGAATCAGCTATATGCATACATATATCCCCATACCCCCTCCCACCCTCCCTATCCCACCCCTCTAGGTGGTCACAAAGCACCAAGCTGATCTCTCTGTGCTATGCGGCTGCTTCCCACTAGCTATCTATTTTACATTTGGTAGTGTATATATGTCAATGCTACTCTCTCACTTCGTCCCAGCTTACCCTTCCCCCTCCCTGTGTCCTTAAGTCCATTCTCTACATTTTTGTCTTTATTCCTGTCCTGCCCCTAGGTTCATCAGAACCAATTTTTTTTTTTTTTAGATTCCATATATATGTGTTAGCATATGGTAGTTGTTTTTCTCTTTCTGACTTACTTCACTCTGTATGACACTTAGGTTGCTTCCATGTCCTGACTATTGTAAATAGTGCTGCAATGAACATCGTGGTACATGACTTTTTTTGAATTATGGAACCCTCAAGATTTACAAAACACAGCTGACACCGGGGTATTACAAGGTCCCTGGGAAAACCAGACCTAACTGGGAGTAATCTGCTTTGAAGAGTTCATTCTTGCCATGAATATTTTCCATGATTCCCAAGTAACTTTGGTTTAAAAATATGAAGGTATCCTCTTACTAATTAAGCACATTCTTAGCCTTGTCTGCTTCACTGTTTACTCCAGCATGCCAACCCCAAAGGCCCTGATCCAGTAGCTCTGGGCTGGTAGACAGTGATTGACAACACAGATTGACTATATGGTTTCTAGATGGATTCTGGCTTACTTCCAGGTCTGGCTAATGCAAAGCCAATGCATTCCTTTGCCTCCTCCTCCTCCAACTTTCCCCTCTGCCACATCATCCACTGTGAGAGAATGGGGTTGCTGGCATCATTTCAAGTTCTGTCATTGATTCAAATCTATCCCTAAGCAAACCTGCTTTTATTTCAGAGGAAAACACTCTCCAGTGATCTGAACTGCAGGGGCAGTAAAACAATTCTACATTTATGTAGCATTCCCATCCCCAAAGGAATGGTTTTCTATGCCTACAAATACCTCAGAAGCAATAAAGAGTTTGGTGGGCTGGAGTCTTTCTTGTGACTTTGTAAAAAGTCAGAATACCACGTAATAGACAATGCTTAACAACAACAACAACTACCATAACAAATACTTTATATCCATAACTCATTTTATAGACTGCTTCATAAACCTATGGTAAAAATGATAATATCTAGCTTATGAATCCAAAACAGCAAGGGAAGTAAGTTGTGCCTTCCGGGAAGTGCGGCAGGGAGGGGTGGACTCCACCTCTCGGCCCAGATCATTCCCCGGCTGGCATTCAGCTGCTTCCTCCCTTCCTTCAGATAGATCTCTGCCCAAAGTCCCCTTATCAGAGAGGTCTTTCCTGACCACGCTTCTTTAAAATAGCACCCCAGCATGCCCTAGCCCCCTCCCCTGCTTGCTTTTCCTTTCCTCTTCTGTTTTCTTATTCCTTTACTATTTTTCTTTTTTCTCTTTTCTTTTCTCTCTTCTCTCTTTCCCTCTCCCTATTGTTGCATAGCACTTATCACCAGAGACATACTTGTTTGTTTTCCCTCCTTCCTCAATATAACATATGCCCTAGAAAAAGTTCACTACTGTATCTCCAACTCCTGGCACCAAGCAGGCAATTCAATAAATACTTGTTGAATAAATAAACTATGTTTTTAAAAATCATTTAGCTCCTTCACATTCCATCCATGCATCTCAATACTGAAAACCAAGGCACAGTGAAGGTAGAAAGGACAATTCCCCAACCTCCTCTTTTCCTTTATTCTAGCAAAGAGCAGCACCCTACAAAAAGTCAAAGCCTTTTCTTTTTTTTTTTTTTTTTTCCGATACGCGGGCCTCTCACTGTTGTGGCCTCTCCCATTGCGGAGCACAGGCTCTGGACGTGCAGGCTCAGTGGCCATGGCTTACGGGCCCAGCCGCTCCGCGGCATGTGGGATCCTCCCGGACCGGGGCACGAACCCACGTCCCCTACATCGGCAGGCGGACTCTCAACCACTGCGCCACCAGGGAAGCCCTCAAAGCCTATTAGAACAAATGCCCCAATAAGTTCTGATAATCTTGCAGCGATACATATAGAACTATACCATATCGACCAACAATTAAATGTATTTTGACTCAGTGGTTCTGACACCTTTGAAACCTGCCCACTCCGCAGGGCTCCCAAAAATGTTCTCAAAGGGAAGAGCAATCAATGAAAATGTCTAGTTCTGTCCTTGAAACGAAACATGTTTAGACTGGTTACAGTGACTCCCTTTCCAACATCTTAAATCAAAAGGGGGCAAAAAGTGTACTAACACCATTGACTGTCAATGATACTGTGCAGCATTCATGAACCTCGTTACGTTGACTGCACAGCCCCAGAGGACCACGAGTACCAAGGCTACTTTGCACTTCAGAATCTCTCTAGCCAAAATATTCATCTTCCCAAATATGGGTCTGTAAACCCCTTAAAGTCTTACTGAGTTTAGCTAAAGAGGAAGCAACCCAGATATGCACAGAAGTAAGTGGCCGTGAGTCACTTAAATCACAGGAGACCTAGAAACCAATAAAAAGAGAATCATAAAATATAACTAAATAAGCAGTAAACTGATCCACAGTTGCTCTTGGTTCTGTCACTACAGGGGACATACCATGGGAAAAAAATTTAAGAGTAAGTAAATAAACAAAAGTAACAGCCCACAGAAGCTAAGGAGGTTTAAGCAGGCCATAATTCTAAGCCTCAGTATTCTGTCTTGACATTTGCTACCAAAGTGTTCTACTAAACTGCCTGCCAAGAAGCAATGAAGCAGAGCCCTAGCAATTCTTTCAACAAGCTACCGAGAGCGAAAGGCTCATTTAATGGGGCAGGGCCAAGTGCATTTAAGAAAATGCACACCTGTAAGATGGAAATAAGCCATCCTCGTCTTCAACAGCCACTCTCCTCACTAAGTAGCTCCAAAAGAGTTTTGAAGCCTTTCTCATTCTCGGTGTAGCTGCCAATGGATTCATTTCCATCTGCAGAAAAGAAGAGGCTGCCAAAATGTGGGGCTCTGCCCGGCACCCACTGGAGCCACCATGAATTGAGAAACTCAAGCTGCATCTGATCCCTTTTCCCTGGAGAAAGGACACACGGAATCACATCTACTTGTTCTTCACCTACGTACCTTTTCCAAATTCCTTTCCCCTTGCCCCAAACGGAAATCAAATCATGGTACATGGAAGGTGAGTCCATTTCCACATCGACCTTTTGAGTGTAAGTCTGTACCAGGCAGCCTGGACTCCATCTAGAATGTTGCTTTTATTTGCTGCCCCCAGGGAGTCTGGCTCAGTCTGGAAAAGGACAAGACCTCAAAAAGATGAAATCCATTTCAGACATGGCTCTTCTCTTGATGCAATGAATCAAACTCTCGGCTATCCTGTTTTATTTGATTCTATGCAGCATGGCTGATAGCCCATGATTCCCTTTCTAGACAAGGCAGCCTAACAGTATGGAAAGGACCCTGTGATACATAGCTTTGCTCAGCCACTTACTGTGTAGCTTGGGGCATGTCACTTCCTCTCCTGGCCTCGGTTTCCCTACCTACAAAGCACACAGATGAAGCTAAAATGACACCTGGGAGTGCTGTCACTCTAGGATTCTCCGGTTCTGTGGATTTTTCTGAGATGTTTCTCTCTTTGAAAGAATTATTTTCATCATCAATTCTTTCTGGCCTTTCTTTCTGTTTTTAGCTTTTACTTATACCCAAAGACTTTACTAGTCAGATGTCCTTTGTCTTATGCTGGACAATTTTCTGTGTGACTCTTCAAGTCACTTAAGAGACAGACTTAAGACTCAGGAATCCCCAGCTCTCTGTTTCCCTCAGCCCTGACAACTCTCCTATCCTTGGACCATCAAACTTAGGGAGAAGAGAAGTGGCACTGACCAGCCACATGGCCCACACACACACTTTCTTTTGGGGCCTGCAGATGGGCCCTTTCTAATCCTCGGCTCATAAACTACTATGCAGGAGACTGACAGCCCTCAAGTGATTAGTGTCCTACATCACCTTCCCAAAATGCTGCTATCTTTCCCCTCTCCCTTCTTAATCTCATACTTTATCAGTCTGTCTTTTTTTTTCCCTCCCTCTTTCTCATCTTTTCTCACTTAGTCCTGGCAGCACAACTAAGGGAGTTGTTTAGACCCATTGATAACTGATAGGAAAACAAAATAAGAAATTGCAGCTTGCCATATGTAAGTCAATGAAATTAGAATACTCCCTCACACTATACACAAAAATAAACTCAAAATGGCTTAAAAAGTTAAATATAAGACAAAACACCATAAAACTCCTAGAAGAGAACATAGGCAAAACATTCTGACATAAATCATAGCAATGTTTTCTTAGGTCAGTCTCCCAAGGCAATAGAAATAAAAGCAAAAAATAAACAAATGGGACCTAATCAAACTTATAAGTTTTTGCACGGCGAAGGAAACCATCAACAAAATGAAAAGACAACCTACAGACTGGGAGAAAATATTGATATTCGCAAATGATGTGACTGACAAAGGCTTAATTTCCAAAATATACAAACAGTTCATACAGCTCAATAACAAAAACAAAACAAAAGAAACCAACCCAGTCAAAAACCGAAAAAATGGGCAGAAGGCTTAAATAGACCTTTCTCCAAAGAAGACATAACAGATGGCCAATAACAGATGAAAAGATGCTCAACTTCACTACTTATTAGAGAAATGCAAATCAAAACTACAATGAGGTATCACCTTCAATCAGAATGGCCATCATCAAAAAATCTACAAACAATAAATGCTGGAGAGGGTGTGGAGAAAAGGGAACCCTCCTGCACTGTTGGTGGGAATGTAAATTGATACAGCCACTATGGAGAACAGTATGGAAGTTCTTCAAAAAACTAAAACTAGAGTTGCCATATGATCCAACAATCCCACTCCTGGGCATATATCTAGAGAAAACTCTAATTTGAAAAGATACATACATACTAATGTTCATAGCAGCACTATGTACAATAGCCCAGACATGAAAGCAACATAAATGTCCATCAACAGATGAATGGATAAAGAATGTATGTGTGTGTGTAAACACACACACACATATATATATATACAGTGGAATATTACTCAGCCCTAAAAAAGAATGAAATAATGCCATTTGCAGCAATGTGGAGGGACCCAGAGATTATCATACTAAGTGAAGTAAGGAAGAGAAAAACAAATATCATATGATATCACTTATATGTAGAATCTAAAATATGATACAAATGAACATATTTACAAAACAGAAACAGACTCACAGACATAGGAAACAAACTATGGTTACCAAAGAGGAAAGGATGGGGAGAGATAAATGAGGAGTTTGGGATTAGCAGATACAGACTACTATATATAAGATAGATAGGGACTTCCCTGGTGGCACAGTGGTTAAGAATCCACCTGCCAATGCAGGGGACATGGGTTTGAGCCCTGGTCCAGGAAGATCCCACATGCCACGGAGCAACTAAGCTCGTGCACCACAACTACTGAGCCTGCGCTCTAGAGCCTGCGAGCCACAACTACTGAAGCCCGTGCGCCTAGAGCCCATGCTCCTCAACAAGAGAAGCCACGGCAATGAGAAGCCCGTGCACCACAAGGAAGAGTAGCCCCCACTCGCTGCAACTAGAGAAAGCCCGTGTGCAGCATTGAAGACCCAACACAGCCACAACAATAAATAAATAATTTCTTTTAAATAAATTAAGTAATTAAATAAAATAGATAAACAACATCTTACCGTATAGCACAGGAAACTATATTCAATATCCTGTAATAAACCATAATGGAAAAGAATATGAAATATATATGTGTACATACTGCATATAAATATAAAAAACTAAAGCACTTTGCTGTACACCAGAAACTAACACAACACTGATTGTAAATCAACTATACTTCAATTTAAAAAAAGCAATTTATGCTTCTCTTCAGTGAACAGAAGCACAAGATGAGGACTGAGGGCCCTCTGAAGCGCATTCCTGTTGACAACATTAAGGAAGCTCTAACATAAAAGCACGTGAGATGAAATGAATTCAGCACCTCAGATTAAGATCAACAACTACCTCTACGTTGCAACATTACAGAACACAGCTTAGTATCAAAATTTCTTTCAGAAAAAGTCGATGTGATCAGGGGAAGATATAGAAACCACAGTATGTAACCGAAGTGCAAGCAGCATAATCCCCGAGATTAATGAAACTCCAGATCACAACTGTTTAATATCTTCTTTGCTAAGCATGCGTAGCTCGTGTGGTGAGAATCTGGAGTTCAATCAAAATATCTTCTCTACATCCACCTGTGAACACAATACTCACAACATCCGTGTGATTAACAAAAGCAGCCTAGTCCAGGAGGGTTGCCAAAGGCAAGCAGAAGTGTGGCATATCTAAACAAATGAACAGGGAACGGTATCATTATGACTGATGTTGTAGACATTCAGGATAAAAGGCTTGTAAAGTAAGTAGGAGGCTTCTGGCAGGGGACAGATCTTAAAGAGGTCCTTAGGCTCAATAACCTTTCCCAGCCACAAACCAGGTGCAAGAAAGACCCAGAATTCATACAGTGTCCTCTTGTCCCCAGGTAGAAAAATCCAGGGAATTGTAGATGGAGTGGATGCAAATTTTCAGCAGTGGCAGGAATAGGGAAGAAGACAGGCAACACTCCTTCCCCCAATCACAGACAGTCACTTAATGCAGTCCTGCTGTACCTCAGTGGGACCAGGCCACCCTCCCTTTTTCACAAGGTGGAAACCTTCGGGTTTTTTTTTTTTAATAAATGTATTTATTTATTTTTTTGGCTGTGTTGGGTCTTTATTGCTGCGCATGGGCTTTCTCTACTTGCGGTGTGAGGGCTTCTCATTGCGGTAGCTTCTCTTGTTGCGGAGCATGGACTCTAGAGTGCTGTCTCAGTAGTTGTGGTGCGCAGGCTTACTTGCTCCGCGGCATGTGGGATCTTCCCGGACCAGGGCTCGAACCTGTGTCCCCTGCACTGGCAGGCGGATTCTTAACCGCCGCGCCACCAGGGAAGTCTCAAACCTTTGGTTTTTGAGCAAGCACCTTGAATGTATTACCTCCAGGTGTAAAAAAGAACTTGCCAGGTACCTAGGATGGATGAATAACTTTCGTCCTTCCTTGATTAACCACTCCGTGGATGTTTGCCTAAATAAAGACTCCTTATGGAATGGCTACAGGACACAAGCCAAACCATTCTGATGTCCAAATTACAACACTTGGGAAGGAAATCCCCAAAAGAGGGGATACGTGTATACGTATAGCTGATTCACTCTGCTGCAGGAGAAACTAACACAACCTTGTAAAGCAACTACACTCCAATAAAAATTCTTTTAAAAACAGTTGGCTTTTCCTCCTTCTCCTCGCCTTAAAAAGGTATTTAAAGGTTTTCTCCCCCCCAGAACAATACAAATGTAATACATCAGGAAATTTGCCATTTTAGAAGCAGGAGCTGAAGATCAGCAGAGCGGCACAAACTAAGTCTCCAGCAGGAGTCTCACAGATGGAGCAAAGTTCCTGGCTATGTCTTAGGTAAACCCAAAGCAGAGAAAGGCAAGGCTTGTCTTCAAATGTGGAGGGAGAAGCGTTTCTGTTCGGGGTCCTGGTCCAATAGGCTTTTCAAAGGAATACAGAGAAGAGGGGGATGCATTCACTATATCTGTGCACAAGGCCCACAGCACCCAGGCTCCTAGATCAAAGGTGACGGCCTGGGATGGAGCAGGAGCAGAAGCAGAATTCCAGGGGAGTACAAAACAAACCAGAACAAAAAGCCACTTTGTTCACAAAAGGAAAAACCACGTCAAGAAGGACTGGGACCACGGCAAAAGAAAGAGCAAGGAGGGAACAGAGCAGGGAGCAAATACAGTGTTGGTATTCAGCATGCTAGCCCTCCGAGTCGGGTACCTGTCTGAATACCTCTTTCTTCCTCCCTCCCAGATACTCTAGCCCCCTGGTAGGTCCCGAGCTGACATTCATTTAAGAGTCAGTATTTATAGAGCTCCTACCCTGCACCAGGAATTGAATTAGAAACGAAGGCTGCAGAGAAGTATTCTACAGGTTCTCTGCTCTGGAGATGCAAAGTTCCATCAGAAAACCTGGATGAAGTCTACCATGAGTCTCACCTATTTCATCATGAGCACCGCCAGCTGCAGAAGCTGCCAACGTCACAGGAAAAGCCTTGCAACTCTATAAAGCACTTCATACTCCCCATTTCTCCTTCAAAAGGTAATCCCCACCCAGTGGATACACAGGCTCTCACACAATTGGAGCTGCATTCCCTTGACTGAAATATTAGCTCCAGTTAAAAACCAGGAGGAGGAAACCCATGGAGTTTATTAGTGATTTATAGCTCTATATGAAGGAGTTAACTGCATCCACCCCACAGAGAACACTTCAGATAGAGAGTGTGAGAGTTGGTTCCCTAAAAGAAGTACAAAGTAGACGTATATACAGAGGGTAGCCCAGGCCTGGCACCTGTCCTGATTCCTTCAGGACACGCTCCCATAAAACACCCTGCTTGCTATTTTTTATATATTCTCAAGCTTAGAAAGTCATTCATGCTCTAAGTAATTTCACATGCTACAACTCTTAGATTTTTTTTTCTTTTCTTATTAGTGTCTTAGAAGTCTAGAGGAGATGGCTTTTTCAAGAACCTTCTTAAACATATGGATTTTGGTCATTCTTGTCTTGCATGTCCCCAGCAGATAACCAGGAGGCTTCCATGTGTTTGAAGGGTATATGCTGAGTTTCAGGAAGCATGCAATAGACCCCAGAATCCCATATGCCCTTTGCTATTTACTCAGCATTACATTTCAACCAATCACAAATTAGTCATTTTTCATCAGAAAAGAGATGAGATTCCCCAGGTGAGTTCTCCCTTCCTCTCATTTGTGAGGTTCAGGCAGGTGGCCTATATAATTCTCATCAGATTTTCTTCTGGTATACAATCAAGGGGATTAGAAAACTAAGCAACATTAAAAGTCAAGCCATCTCAAGAGAAAATAAAAAGGCAAGTGATGTGTCCTTCACTGGCACGTCCATAGCATCTGAGCATGAACAGATCCTTAACTTTCTACAACACATCCTATTGCTATTTTGCTAGTACAAATGGCTCTGTTTCTGACTTATTTTGAAATGAGAAAATTTAGGAAATGTTTCGCATGCAAAGACCCTCTTACCACTGTTCACTGGAAACACTGAGTATCTTACCTATTTCTTTCAAAGGTCTCCATCCAGATGATGCAAGACACTAAAGAATGCCTTGATAAACACTGAATAAAATCCATTTCTACCTCCACTCTCCATCCTGGGAGACTCATGTAATTACAGCAGCTGCTCAACAATAACAGGAAGGGAGATGCGGTACCAATGATGATAACCAGAATAAGGAATCAGTTTTCAGAAAATATCCCTGAAGTCCATGATTTGGATCTATAAGGTGAACCGAATAACTTGCTCTGCTAATTAAGACTCACCTTTCAGGAGATTTCCAATGCTATCCGAAGGTACATCCCTAAATGTCATACCTACCCAGATCTCTGTCAAGTCATCTGGAAAATATAATTCAATTCCAGAAAAGTTTATCACATGGTAAATGTAGCCAGGTATAAAAAGAAAAATAAACTGCCTGGGAGATCCAGATGGCAGAAGAGAAGGATATGGAACTCACCTCTTCCCACAAATACATCCAAATTACATCTACATCTTGAACAGTTCTCACAGAGTACCTACCGAGCACTGCCACAAGATCTCATGCAACCAAAGCTGCAAGAAAGATCTCTATGTAACCAGGTAGAATGAAAGGGATTAAAAAGGAGGAATTGGGATGGGACCTGCGCCTGTGGGAAGGAGCTGTGAAGGAGGAAAGGTTCCCTCACACGGGGAACCCTCTTCACCAGCTGGGAGATCAGCCGCGACAGATAGGGAGCCTCAGAGGCTCGGAGGAGAGTGCACCAGCTGGCTTGCGGCAGGCAGAACAGAGAGACACCAGCACAGACAGTCCCGGCTCCCTTGCTGCACTTACCAGCAGAGACATACACCTGCTGATGTGGCCTGGCAGCTGGATGCTGAAGCTCAGGCTTCAGCAGACAGACCCAGAGAAAGGACTCAGTTTGGATGCATGGAGACAACCCAAAGGACCTGGAGTGTGGTCCGGGCTGGAACTAAGGGTGGGCGCAGGATGGAGCCGAGGGCCACCAAAGCAGCCCCATTGTCAACGCACGCATGAAAGAGGGGCATTGCCCCACCATAGCAGCCTCATTCTCGGTGTGCTCACACCACACACGGCTCTGCCTATACGAGCTCTGGGAGCACGCACACACTAACAGATCGACCACATGCAGAGGTGGGGCTGAAATCTGAGCCGATGCCCAGCAGCTGCACGACATCTGCACATTTACGTCACCAGCAGCTTTGTGAGTGCAGAACCTGCTGACATCCAAGTGGATCATCGGCCCTCCTGTGCCTGGAGCAGGTTCGGCAACAGCAGGCTTTCTGGGCTCAGGCATGCAGAGGCAGGGCTGGAGTCTGGACTGATCCTCAGTGCTTCCACAGAGGGTCCGGGCAGCGACCACGGCAGGTCCGGGTGCTGGACTTCGGCAGATTTGTGCCCATGGCTTCGTGAGCATAGTGTCTGAGGGACATCAGGCCAACTGCCGCCATTCTGATGGCTGAGACAGGGTCGAGGGCAGTGCCAACCACAGCGTACTTTGTGAGTGTGCACAATGGGTGACAGGTGACACCACAGAGCTGTCCCAGGGGACAGCTCCTGAGTGGGAATACTCAGTTGCTCCTTTCTTAATGGAAGCACTCCACTCCTGCCTACCTCAAACCACAGCTTAGTACCAGATCTGGGGGCTTCTATTCCAAAAACTGGGGAGCAGACCCTGCCCCCAACAGGGCAGTGACAACCGAAGAACAAAGAGGAGGTCCCACTCAACATCCTGTCCAGGTTCTGGTCACCACAACACCAATCACACCCCCTATCAAGGGGATAACAGCCAGCACACCCTGAGGAAAGACAGGGCAAGCATCCATACCAAAAACAGCCCATGCACCAAAAATACTGGACTCAAGCAGGTAACACAGGGACATTCCCACATAAAAACAGCCCTTCAAACCCAAAGTAGATAACTATTTTTCCTAAACTCATAGAGCCAAAGAAATATAAGAAAAATGAAAAAGCACAGGAACCACTCCCAATTCAAAGAACAAGAGAATTCCCTGAAAGAAAAAATAAAGAAACAGACCTCTCCACTCTACTAGACCTCGAATTCAAAAAGGAGGTAATAAAAATACTGAAAAAATTAAGAAACGCTATCAACAGAAACACGGGTCACTGTAACAAGGAATTAGAAACTGTAAAGAGGAGCTAATCAATATTAGACAATTCAATTGCCAAGATGAAAACCAAGCTAAAGGCAATAAACAGCCAACTAAATACTGCAGAAGAATGAATAAGTGATCTGGAAGACGGAATAATGGAAATCACCCAATCAGAAGAGCAGAGAGAAAAACTAATTTTAAAAAATGAAAGCAATATACAAGAACTCTGGGATAATATAAAGCATTCTAGTCTATGCATAATAGGGATCCCGGAAGGAGAAGAAAGAGAAAAGGGGATCAGAAATATATGTGAAGAAGTTATGGCTGAAAATGTCTCAAAACTAAAGAAGGAAACAGGTATCCAGGTACAGGAAGCACAGAGGGTCCCAAACAAGATTAACCCAAACAGACCTACACCAAGACGTATTATAACTAAATGGCAAAAGTTAAAGACAGGATTCTAAAGGCAGCAAGAAAAAAAAATAGTTACAAGTGAACCCCCATAAGGTTATCAGCTAAATTCTCTACAGAAACATTGCAGGCCAGAAGGGAGTGGCAAGATACATTCAAAGCCCTGAAAGGGAAAAACCTACAACCTAGGATACTCTACCCTGCAAGATTATCATTTAAAATAGGACAGATAAAAAATTTCTCAAACAAGCAAAAACTAAAAGAATACAGCAACAGTAAACCTATCCTAAAAGAAATATTGAAAGGTCTTCCCTAAAGAGAAAAGCAAGAATGTATAGAAAAGACAAAATCACAAAAGGAGAAGCAAAAATATAAAAGAATTGTAGATCATTTCAATAAACCAGTACATAGATTTTTTTTAATCAAAAAAGTTTGTAAAAATGACTATATCTACAGTTAACAGCAAAAGGATAAATACAAAGGTGTAAAATAGAATATGAAAATCACAAAATGTGGGGCAAGGGAGTAAGGGTCACAAGGATGGTTCAACATGTGCAAATCAAAATGGCCATGCTACTCAAAGCAATCTACAGATTTAATGAAATCCCTATCAAATTAACCATGACATTTTTCACAGAACTAGAACAAATAATCTTAAACTTTACATGGAACCGAAAAAGACGCAGAACTGCCAAAGCAATCCTGAGGAAAAAGAACAAAGCTTGGAGGCATAACCCTCCCTGACCTCAGACAATACTACAAACCTACACTAATCAAAACAGTGTGGTATTGGCACAAATACAGACATGGATCAATGGAACAGAATAGAGAGCCCAGAAATATACTCACACACCTACAGTCAATTAATCTTCAACAAAGGAGGCAAGAATAGACAATGAAGAAAAGGCTGTCTCTTCAGCAAATGGTGTTGGGAAAGCTGGACAGCCATATGTAAATCAATGAAGTTAGAACACTCCCTCACACCATACACAAAAATAAACTCAAAATGGCTTACAGACTCAAGTATAAGAAATGACACCATAAAACTCCTGGAAGAGAACATAGGCAAAACATTCTCTGACATAAATCATAGCAATATTTTCTTAGGTCAGTCTCCCAAGGCAAAAGAAATAAATACAAAAAAAATGCAAATGGGACCTAAACAAACTTATAAGCTTTTGCACTGCAAAGGAAACTGTAAAGAAAATGAAAAGACAACCTACGGAACGGGAGCAAATATTTGCAAACGATGTGACCAACAAGGGATAAGTTTCCAAAATATATAAATAGCTCATACAACTCAATAATGAAAAACTAAGCAACCCAGTCAGAAAATGGGCAAAAGACCTAAACAGACATTTCTCCAAAGAAGACATACAGTTAACCAATAGGCACATGAAAAATGCTCAACATCGCTAATTATTAGAGAAATGCAAATCAAAACTACAATGAGGTGTCACCTCACACCAGTCAGAATGGCCATCATCAAAGAGTCTACAAATAGGAAATGCTGGAGAAGGTGTGGATGTAAGTTGGTGCAGCCACTGTGGAAAACAGTATGGAGGTTACTCAGAAAACTAAAAAAGAACTACCATATGATACAGGAATCCCACTCCTGGGCACATAACCAGACAAAACTATAATTCAAAAAGATACATGCACCCCTATGTTCATATTATTGAACACCTGGCACTACTCACAATAGCCAAGACATGGAAACAGCCTAAATTCCCATTGACAGATGAATGGATAAAGAAGATGTGGTACATGAATACAATGCAATGCTACTCAGCCATTAAAAAAATGAAATAACGCCATTTGCAGCAATATGGATGCAACTAGAGAGTTATCATACTAAGTGAAGTAAGTCAGAAAGAGAAAGACAAACATCCTATGATATCACTTATATGTGGAATCTAAAATATGGCAGGAATGAACCTATCTACAAAACAGAAACAGACTCACAGACATAAAGAACTGACTTGTGGGCGCTTCCCTGGTGGCGCAGTGGTTGAGAGTCCGCCTGCCGACGCAGGGGACACGGGTTCGTGCCCCGGTCCGGGAAGATCCCACATGCTGCGGAATGGCTGGGCCCGTGAGCCATAGCCGCTGAGCCTGCGCGTCCAGAGCCTGTGCTCTGCAACGGGAGAGGCCACAGCAGCAGTGAGAGGCCCGCGTACCGAAAAAAAAAAAAAAAAAAAAAAAAGAACTGACTTGTGGTTGCCAAGGTGGGGGGATGGACTGGGAGTCTGAGGTTAGTAGGCACAAACTATTACATTTAGAATGGATAAACAACAGGGTCCTACTGTATAGCACAGGGAACTAAATCCAATCTCCTGGGATAAAACATAATGGAAAAGAATATAAAAAAAGAATGTATATATGTGTATAACTGAGTCACTGTGCTGTACTGCAGAAATTAGCAAAACGCTATTAGTGTAAATTAGTAAATCAACTATACTTCAATCTTTAAAAAGTCTACAAATAATAAATGCTGGAGAGGGTGTGGAAAAAAGGGACTTTTCTCCACTGTTGGTAGGAATGTAAACTGGTGCAGCCACTATGGAGAACAGTATGGAGGTTCCTTAAAAAGCTAACAATAAAGTTATCATATGATCCAGCCATCCCACTCCTGGGCATATATCTGGAGAAAACTAATTCGAAAAGGTACATGCACCCTGATGGTCATAGCAGCACTATTGACAACAGCCCAAACATGGAAGGCACCTAAGTGTCCATCGACAGATGAATGGATTAGGAAAATGTGGTATATATGTATATACAATGGAATATTATTCCACCATAAAAAAGAATGAAATAATGCCATTTGCAGCAACATGGATGGACCTAGAGATTATCACACTAACTGAAGTCAGACAGAGAAAGACAAATATCATAAGCATCACTTATAGGTGGAATTTAACAGAACAATACAAAAAGACTTACTGACAAAACAGAAACAATACTCATAGATATAAAAAACAAACTTGTGGTTACCAAAAGGGAAAGAGGAGGGAGGGATAAATTTGGAGTGTGGGATCAATTAGGAGCTTGCAGGACCTACAAGGTCCTACTGCATAGCACAGGGAACTATATTCAATATCATGTAACAATCTATAATGGAAAAGAATCTGAAAATATATATATATATAAATACCTGAAATATATCTATATCTATATATCTGTATCTACATCTACATCTGAATCACTTTGCTGTACACCAGAAACTAACACAACATTGTAAATCAACTATACTTCAATAAAAAATAAAAATTTAAAAAGAAAAGAAAAATAAGATACAAACCTCACTGCAAGAAGCAAATGATGGTAGTATCATATCCAAGTGGAAAGAGCCACTTGGAAAATGGGTTACGTCTTTTTCTTTTAAATTAACAAATTAATTGAATGCATATGTTAGATGAACATATAGCTCTTAAAGGAATTAAATACCCAAATAAAAGGTATTACTTTTTTCTTAAAAAATAGTCATTTGCCTATGCAGTACTGTATTTTGAAGACACACCCCGACCAATGACCTCAGGGTAATCGGTACAGTAAAAAAGATCATAAGTTAGTGTGTGAAACACTAGGTGATTAGGGCACCATTATACCTCATAAGCCGAAAGTAGTTCCTTGGCTCAGCCTATACTTAGGCACATGTTAGCTGTAACTGAGAGGAGACAAGGAACTGGGGCATCCTCTGAAGAGACTGGACAAATTTTCTACTTCTAGCCCATATGTATTTTTTAACATCTGTATTGGAGTATAATTGCTTTACAATGGTGTGTTAGTTTCTGCTGTATAACAAAGTGAATCAGTTATATGTATACATATATCCCCATATCCCCTCCCTCTTGCGTCTCCCTCCCACTCTCCCTATCCCACGCCACTAGGTGGTCACAAAGCACAAAGCTGATCTCCCTGTGCTATGCGGTGGCTTCCCACTAGCTATCTATTTTACATTTGGTAGTGTATATATGTCAATGCTACGCTTTCACTTCATCCCAGCTTACCCTTCCCCGCCCCGTGTCCTCAAGTCCATTCTCTACCTCTGCATCTTTATTCCTGTCCTGCCCCTAGGTTCATCAGAATCATTTTTTTTTTTTAGATTCCATATATATGTGTTAGCATACGGTATTTGTTTTTCCCTTTCTGACTTACTTCACTCTGTATGACAGACTCTAGGTCCATCCACCTCACTACAAATAATTCAATTTTGTTTCTTTCTATGGCTAAGTAATATTCCATTGTATATATGTGCCACATCTTCTTTATCCATTCATCTGTCGATGGTCACCTATGTCCTGGCTTCCATGTCCTGGCTATTGTAAATAGTGCTGCAATGAACATTGTGGTACATGTCTCTTTCTGAATTATGGTTTTCTCAGGGTATATGCCCAGTAGTGGGATTGCTGGGTCATATGGTAGTTCTCTTTTTAGTTTTTTAAGGAACCTTCATACTGTTCTCCATAGTGGCTGTATCAATTTACATTCCCACTAACAGTGCAAGAGGGTTCCCTTTTCTCCACACCCTCTACAGCATTTATTGGTTTTTTTTTTTTTACTTCTTTATTAGAGTATAATTGCTTTACAATGGTGTGTTAGTTTCTGCTTTATAACAAAGTGAATCAGTTATACATATACATATGTTCCCATATCTCTTCCCTCTTGCGTCTCCCTCCCTCCCACCTGCCCTATCCCACCCTTCCAGGCGGTCACAAAACACCGAGCTGATCTCCCTGTGCTATGCGGCTGCTTCCCACTAGCTATCTACCTTACATTTGGTAGTGTATATATGTCCATGCCTCTCTCTCGCTTTGTCACATGTTTGTATATTCTTTGATGATGGCCATTCCGACCAGTGTAGGGTGATACCTCATTATGTTTTTGATTTGCATTTCTCTAATGATTAGTGATGTTGAGCATCCTTTCATGTGTTTGTTGGCAATCTGTATATCTTCTTTGGAGAAATGTCTGTTTAGGTCTTCTGCCCATTTTTGGATTAAGTTGTTTGTTTTTTTGATATTGAGCTGCATGAGCTGCTTGTATATTTTGGAGATTAATCCTTTGTCAGTTGCTTCACTTGCAAATATTTTCTCCCATTCTGAGGGTTGTCTTTTCGTCTTGTTTATGGTTTCCTTTGCTGTGCAAAAGCTTTGAAGTTTCATTAGGTCCCATTTGTTTATTTTTGTTTTTATTTCCATTTCTCTAGGAGGTGGGTCAAAAAGGATCTTGCTGTGATTTATGTCATAGAGTGTTCTGCCTATGTTTTCCTCTGAGAGTTTTATAGTGTCTGGCCTCACATTCAGGTCTTTGATCCATTTTGAGTTTATTTTTGTGTATGGTGTTAGGAAGTGTTCTAATTTCATTCTTTTACATGTAGCTGTCCAGTTTTCCCAGCACCACTTATGGAAGAGGCTGTCTTTTCTCCACTGTATATTCTTGCCTCCTTTTTCAAGGATATGGTGACCATACGTGCGTGAGTTTATCTCTGGCTAGCCCATATTTTGAGAGGCCTTCCTGCTACAATATAACAAGATCCTAGATAAATGGAAAAAGCAAACTTTATAATGCACCTTGACCATGAAATAAAAGTAGAGAAAATATTCGAAGGGAGTAAAAAGAAAAGGGAGAGAGGGAGGAAGGAGGAAGAAATTTAAGATAAATTCAAAACCGTAAGTGGCAAGCACATATATCAGTCAAGGCTGCTCTGGGAGCAGATGCTTCTCAGTCTCTGGCATCAGAGCTGAACTCTGCGTCATTCACACGATGGGGTAGCTGAACCTGAGGCTCATGCATTAAGCTGGAACCCTTGAAGGTTGCTAATGTAGTACCAGGTCAGTCCTGTCCCCAAGTTCCAGGACACTAGCAATGCACATATTCTCTGGAGAAAAGCTCTCAATTTAAGCCCTTAATACTATTATAAATTAAATTTAATCAAAATATAAGCTCTCAAAAAAAATCCTCAAAACATAACGCAAAACACAAAGCAACATAAATAAGAGTTGCTAGAAACAATAAACAACAGAATTATACCCTCTATTACCAAATATTTAGCATTCTTAGATACAGAATAATTCTATATATAAAATATTTCATGTCATAAGATATGGAGTAAAAAATATTCCACATCTAGGTAACTGAACTAATAGTGTAGAGTGCCAAAGACAATAACAATATTATAGAAAACAGCCACACACAAAAAAGTCAACAATTAGACTGAAAGCAGGTCGCTAAATAGTGACAACTGAAGTCAGAGGACAGAAGTTATCTTCCAAGTGCTAGGAGAAAATAACTAGAAGACACAGTGAAGCTATTGTTTAAGAATGAGAATGAAATAAATACATTTTCTTATAAATAAAAACTGAGAGACTTTACTATCAACATAACTTCACTAAAGAAACGTCTAAAGGGGCTTCCCTGGTGGCACAGTGGTTGAGAGTCCACCTGCCGATGCAGGGGACACGGGTTCGTGCCCCGGTCCGCCAAGATCCCACATGCCGCGGAGCAGCTGGGCCCGTGAGCCATGGCCGCTCAGCCTGTGCGTCCGGAGCCTGTGCTCCGCAGCGGGAGAGGCCACAACAGTGAGAGGCCCGCGTGCCAAAAAAAAAAAAAAAAAAAAAAAAAAGAAATGTCTAAAGGATGTTCTTTGGGGAAGAAGAAAATGAACCCAGAGGAATAGCTGAAATGCAAGAGATGATGAGCAGAAAAGTTGGTAAATATGTAGGTAATTTTATTCAGGTATTTTTAACTGTCTCTGTAAAATAATGATAAAACTAAAGTATATCTTGTGGCGGTAAAAGAAGTCAGAACTAAAGTATTACACAACAATAGCATATAATTCGTAAGAGGATAAAAACAGAACTACCACATGATCTAGCAATTCCACTTTTGGGTAGTGTTTATCTGAAGAAAATGAAAAAACTAACTCAAAAAAATATATGCATCCCTATGTTCATTGCAGCATTATTTACAATAGCCAAGACATGGGAGCAACCTACGTGTCTATCAGTGGACAAATGAAAAAAGAAATTGTGGTGTATATATATACAATGGAATATTATTCGGCCATAAAAAAAGAAGGAAATCCTGCCATTTGTGATGACATGGATGGATCTTGAGGGCATTATGCTAAGTGAAATGAGTCTAAAAGAGAAAGACAAATACCACATGATCTCACTTATATGTGGGGTGGGGGGTGGGAAACCAAACTCACAGATACAGAAAGCAGACTGGTGGTTACCAGAGGTGCAGGGTGAGGGGATGGCGGAATTGCATGAAGGTGGTTAAAAGGTACAAACTTCCAGTTATAAAACAAATAAGTCCTGGGAATGTCATGTACAGTATGGTGACTACAGTTAACAATACCATACTGCATATCTGTAAGTTGCTGACAGAGTAGACCTTAAAAGTTCTCATCACAGGGGAAAAAAAATTTATAACTATGTATGGGGACAGATGTTAACTAGACTTACTGCGATGATCATTTCACAATATATACAAATATCCAATCATTATGTTGTACACTTGAAACTAATATAGTGTTACATGTCAATTATATCTCAAAAAAAAAGAGAGAGGCTGATAAGTTACAATACTCCAAGGCGCTGTGTCGTTTGGAGAAGAAACAGGTCATGATACCAATTAACTCCATTCTCAGTGGGGGAAATGGCAGCATAACCCTAATCCACCTGAACTGCACCTGGACTCACCACTTTCCCTCCCACCCCAGACCCGCCCTCCCTAGCTGTAATCCAGGCCAGAAGGGGGCGTGGACGAGACCACCAGATCTGATGCATTTCCTGACAGAATGGGATTCTGGGTGGGTTCCCTGAGACAGGAGGAAGAGCCCTGAGCAAAGAAAAGGCTTGGAGGAGAATGAAAGGTAGAGTTTTGGCAGCCAAACTTTCAGCTGTGTCTAGAAAGTAATCTACTTATCCTAACTTGCAGGCTAGGTGTGGCTATGTTTGAGGAGGGCTTTGTTGGGGCTAGGCATTGTTTGACTTTAGCAAACAGGCTTGGAGATTAGTGCTTTGTAAAGTCACTGCATGGACTGGTAGGTGAGGATGCCTTTGAGTTTCTGGGTCTTGCCAATTAAGAGGTATGGGGTGGCCAAGAAGATATGAAATGAAAACTTTGTTTGACTGGGAAAGCCCAATTTCCTCCTGGAATGTTTCTGTTAGATGCAGTCTGACCTCATCATCAACCCCCATCAACTTTCCTCACGGGAAAATAAAAATCATCGCCAAGACCTTCCTTCTTCAAAAAAAAATTTAAAAAGACCTTCCTTCTTCAAAGGCTTCCTTGTAACTTGGTTACTGAGTCCAGGTCTTCTTCAGTATTAGGGTTGGCCTCCAGGAAAATGACCCAAGGAAGCTTCCTGCAGTCATTTTTTCATCACTTTTCTTGATAACTTGGGCATTGGGGTTTGAATGGGGAGAAGGAGGTGGTGGGAAGACAACTGGGGAGGAAACAGCACTGTAAGTGGAACTCTAACTTGTAGAATGCAGGTTCCCTTTCAGATACTCCTAAAGCAAACAGGAGAAAGGTCAATAGACAAGGAAGAAACTGCAGGACTCATTTCAATGCCAGTTCCAAATTATTTATGAACTATCTATTATTCAGATTATCTCTCCCTCTGATGAACTCCATTAGAAGAATTAATGAGTGGTGACAGTAGTTAATAACTGCCCGGTTACCACAACTTCAGAAGCATGAGAAGTGATTCTACTCCCGAGAGTTGAAAAGGACAAAAGGTGTTGCCTAGCTGAGACTAGCAGGCTACTCCAGCATGCACACCTGTTCATGGTATCATATGATCCCTCAGTTACACAATGTGTTTTATAACCCCTGCCTAAAGGACAGACCTATGTACTTAATACCAAACATACCATTTCCTGGTTTTCCCACTTGCATGTAGTTGCCTTGAGTGTTAATATAAATCATCTGCTATGCACACAGAGAAGACAACACCCACTGAAAATACTGTCACTGAAATTACAAGGTATTTCTCCCAGCCCCAAAGAGGACTATGTACTGGTATCCCCCAAAAAGTGCTGCATTCAAACCCCACATTATTGAAGTGGCAGCTCAGTGAGGAATTAATGAGATATTCTTTAATATTTTCAACCAATGAAATCAATACTTTAGAAAATCAGTCAGCATATATTTACAAGATTTCACCATGCTACTTGGTTACAGCAGAAGCATGAACAACTGCCCTCTTTTTAAAGAAAAATGTTTCCTCAAATCCCCCAGTGTTAACGATTGTTTTTAGTGTGTTTTTTAGTAAACAACCAAAACAAAACCAGGTACAAAATCCTTAGATGTATCACTCTTAACCTATACAAACCAAAGCACGTGTGTAATTAAATACAATCCGAACTATAAAAGCAATAGCACCCAAGCCCTATTTACAATAGCCAAGACAAGGAAGCTACCTAAATGCCCGTTGACAGATAGAGAAAGATGTGATATAGATGTTGGAATATTACTCAGCCATAAAAAAGAATGAAATAATGCCATTTGCAGCAACATGGATGGACCCAGAGATTATCATACTAAGTGAAGCAAGTCAGGCAAAGACATATACGAGAACGCTTATACGTGGAATCTAAAACAATGATATAAATGAACTTATTTACAAAACAGAGAGACTCACAGACATAGAAAACAAACTTATGGTTACCAAAGGGGAAAGGAGGGTGGTAGGGATAAATCAGGAGTTTGGGATTAACAGACACACACTACTATATATAAAACAGACAAACAACAAAGACCTACTGTATAGCACAGGGAACTAGATTCAGTATCTTGTAATAAACTATAATGGAAAAGAATATGAAAAATAATAATATATATATACATATATGAATTACTTTGCTGTACACCAGAAACTAACACAACATTGTAAATCAACTACACTTCAATAAAAATAAATAAAACCAATAGCATCCAAATAACATGAATAAAACATGCTACATGATGTTCTGCTGAAACCACATTGCTGCCCAAATGAAGACATAGGGTACTGGTCACTGATTGCTATGGCATGGGGCCCTTTTGAGATCAGCAAGCATTTACTTCCACATTCAATGTAAGGACTGGAATCTCCCACCACTTTCCCTATTGGAACTACTGTGAAATCTTTCTTCATCAGCCTGCTTTGTCAGCATTTGGTCTTTAAAAGTAAATACTGCTTTGGCATCAAATTAATTCTACTCTGATTTTTCTTAAGAACCCTCCACATTTAAACTGGTTTGACTTGACACTAATTTGAACACAAACCACAAACCTAAATGCAGGTACAGACACAAATCATGTCACAGTGCTCGGTTATAAGACAGTTATCCAAAGATCCAGAATATGTCTAGATTAGATTTTTACTGCCATCCAAATGAAAGCAACATTTAAAAATTCCTAAGGAAGAATCACAAAGCCCCAAAGTCCACAAATGCTCAGACTCACCTCCCAATGTGAGAAACTGCCCTGTGGAATGCTGTGACCAGGCTCTTACAAATAATCTGCTCTTAATGTGTCCTTGAAACTAAGAACATACTTGGATCAGAACCCTGTGGAGTGAGGTTAGGAGCTAGAGGCGATGGGGAACAGCTAGGACATGGGATAAAATCAGAGCTGACATAAGATAACTACAAAGATTGCCAAGAAGCAAATACACAGCCCAGCAGACATGTGACTTGTTCTCACCAGTGCTGAGTGCCCTTTCTGAGTCCGCTGCTCTCTCACTGTGACCTAGTTTTCATAATAAAGGAAATGCAGTATCTAAGGTCTTTCTCAGAGACTACAGAGAGATATGAAATACCATGCAAACTTGAGATTCTACAAAACAGGCCCTGTATTGCCATTGAAACAAACTTCCCATTTTTGTGTTAGTTTTTAGTCATTTGCACCTTCACCTCCACCAGCCTGAGATCTACCATCTGTGCTGTTCTGTGGCCTGGGAGGGAGACCCTGTAGACTGCACCACCCAGGTTCCTGTGCCAGCTGACTTCTGGGTGGGTTTGGTCAATGGAGGCCCTGATAGGAGATTAAAGCAAGGGGGAAAGGGAAGTTGGGGTGTTTTCTTCCACTCCCCACATGCTTCAGCTCATCATCACTGGTGGAAGCTCATCCATCCACAGACCCAGCAGGCATTTGCTTCCTCCACTGCAGCTCTAAGTGCTCACAAAACACTATTTCCTTCCCTTGTCCCTTCAGTCCAGGGCTGGCCATGGCTTCCCACTGTTGTAGTTCCTTGTTTGTTCTCTCACCTCACACACACTTCTATGGGTAGCCCTTCACCTAATTCTCTTCATTCAAACCAACGAGGTGAATTCTGTGTGGTCTGCTGGGACCATTACTGATACAATCATCAAATTTGGTCAGACAAATCAGTACTGTATGAACTCCTAGGTGCAGATTAGACTCTCAAAAATTAACAATGCAAAGAAAAATCACATCATCTACGAGAGAAGCACTCACCATCTATCAGGAAGGTAATCACATAAACAGTACAACTGGCCTTCAACTTCTAAGTCCATTTTAAAAATTTCAGCTTAAGAAAAACAATAATTTAGGGGGAAAAAGATATATTCAAGACAAAGTTTGTTACACTGTCATCTATAGCAAAGGAAATTTTGGAAACAACACTAGATGTCTAACAGTAATGGAATAAATTATGACATATGAACATGATGGATTATGATGTTACCATGAAATATTATTATAGTTAAGATTTGGGGGCTTCCCTGGTGGCGCACTGGTTAAGAATCTGCCTGCCAATGCAGGGGACACGGGTTCGATCCCTGGTCCAGGAAGATCCCACGTGCTGCGGAGCAACTAAGCCCACGCACCGCAACTACCGAGCCTGCGCTCTAGAGCCTGCGAGCCACAACTACTGAAGCCACATGCCTAGAGTCCATGCTCTGCAGCAAGAGAAGCCACTGCAATGAGAGGTCCGCACACCGCTACGAAGAGTAGCCCCACTCACCGCAACTAGAGAAAGCCTGTGCACGGCAACAAAGATACAACGCAGCCAAAAATACATAAATAAAACAAATTTTTAAAAACTTGAAAAAAAAGTTATTAAAAGATTTTGTAGTAGCAAATAATAACAGTAAGTAAAACAGATTTGAACATATTTTGAACATACATTAGAATTTTAATTATGTAAGAACAAATATACATGCACCTAAACATTTGATAAAAGTTCACAAAACTAAATCCCATGTTGGATGACTCAAATTCTAATTGCTATTTATTTCTTTTCTAAAATATCCTTAAAAATAAAACAAAAGAAATAAAACAAAGGGCATACTATTCAGAGACTCATGGCTATAGCCAGTGATAGGAGAGGTGCATTCTGGGAGATTAAGGCTCCTCCAGACTATATCCTGCCCTCCAATCGATAAGCAGCCTTAAGCAGGACATTTAACTTCAGTCTCCATGTTTTCCCTCTGCAGTAGGATTGACTACTGACCCACTCACAAGAATGTAAAGTTAATGAAACCTAACAGGACTGAAAAATCTTTTTTTGCTTTCCTGTACCTGCCTCCCTGTATATAGTGACTGTACATGCTGACTCTAGCTGGGACAATTTAAAATGAAGGCATTTTCTTAGACAAATTTTGTGGTGCAGGGCTTGTGAGCTCTGTTTCAGAGACTGAGCAGTTTCATTAGAAAGTGGTAAGATGAACATCGTCATCTGGGGCCCTTCACTGGAGGTTTTAAAATATGTTTCATGCTCCTCCTTAAAGAGATTCTATCTAGCAGAGTGATAACAGATTGATGGCTGTGACCTTCTTCACATTCTTCTAACTCCTTTCACAATGAAGTCAGGGCTCTTGCTGCTGGTATCTGTGGGCAGGGTGCCAAGGTGCTGTAATGAGGGCTGCATATCACCCCCCACCCTGAAGACTATCATCTCAGCTCACTGTTAATGTGTTCATACCACCAACAAACATGTCGAAAGAGGGGAAATCCAAGAGAAACATGCTTTCCCCATTCCCAAGGCTTATTTCCATTAAACAGTGGTTGTCAAAAAGACAATGTCTTTGTACTGGAGACAAATATGACACCATATCAACATTACAACAAAATGCTTTTACAGGCGTAAAGCTCTTTATGCTTTAATTTTAAGCTGATGATTTGATATCTTCCTAAATTATACATTTTCGCGGAGTTTCCTAATCTAAAACATTTGTCAGTGTAGAATATATATTAACTTGAAATATTGCCATTCCTATTTCATAGCCGAGTGGATGATAATTTTCTTTAATTACACATTAATTCCAATGTATTACCTGCATAGGCAGTTATTGTTTTAACAGGGCAAGGATTAATGGGCAGGTGTTCTGCTATAATTTCACTGAAGAAGAAATAGAGAAATTATACATGATTCGTTTTCTTATTTCTCTGAGCTGAATAATATTAATAACACTGCCACCTTACATTTATAAAGCACTTTTCATTTCCTAAGTGCTTTTGTATCTGGAATTACATTTTCCTTTTACCTTTGGCAAATCCTTCCAGATAACACACAACTCTAGAGTTTTTCAACTCTCTCATACCCAAACATTTTATGTACATATGTGTTTATGTCAATGGATACAGTGAGAGGCAGTAAAATAACCACAGCCTTTACAGAGAGATAGACCTGGGTTCAAGTCTCAGCTTAACCACCTACTACATGACCTTGGACGAATTACTATGAGCATCAGTTTTGTCATATTTAAAATGGGGATAATATCACCTTCCATCAACGGCTATTGGAAGGACTAAATAAGATGTAATTTACAAGAGTCTGACATACAGCAGGCACTCAATAAATAAAAGTTGCTGCTTAATTATTAGCAGCTATTCTACTCTGTCAAACATTTTCTTGCCCCTGATTTATCTTCTTCAAAATATTTGGATTCAGAGAAATACAGAGGAAGTAGAAAATCAAGAATAACAAAGCAGTCCCACAAAGTATACCAGAAGTACTACATCAGTGCAATCTCGGACACTTTCTGTATGGAGGGCTCTATCCCAGCCAACAGTCTGCAAAAACTCATCCATCTCTTTTCTATTTGAGTGTAAGGTTAACAGTACTTTGGATAAACCCCAGTACTAATCAGTTGGCATTCCAGTATTCTAAGTTTAAAAGTATATACTTGAGTACAGGACTTCCCTGATGGTCGAGAGGTTAAGACTTCTCCTTCCAGTGCAAGGGGTGCAGGTTTGATCCCTGCTCAGGGAGCTAAGATCCCACATGCCTTGTGGCCAAAAAAACAAAACATAAAACAGAAGCAATATTGTAACAAATTCAATAAAGACTTTAAAAATTTTTTAAATAAATAAATAAAAGTATATACTCAAATAAAAAATGCTCTTTGGTTCTGTGGGAGCCAGCCTCCACAATGGCCCCTGATGATCTCACCTCCTGGTAGTCATACCCTTAGCAGTGCCCTCCCCTACCCCCAACACACACACACACACACACACACACACACACACACACACACACACACACACACACACACACACACACACACACTGAACCAGGGCTGATTTATTATACAACCAGTAGAATTAGGTGAAAATGATGATATATGACTCCTAAGGCTATGTCATAAAAAACATTGGAGTTTCTGCCTTGGTCTCTAGGATCACTTGCTCTGGGCAAAGCCAAGCACTGTGTTGTGAGGACACTTAAGTCGTCCCATGAGAGACCCACATGGAAAGGGACCAATTTGCCAGCACCAACTGTCAGCCATGTGAGTCACCTTAGACATAAATCCTCCAGTACCAGTCAAGCCTTCAGATGACTGCAGCCCTGGCCAATATCAGACTACACCGTCCTGAGAAACTCTGATCCGGAATCGCCCAGCCAAGCCACCTCTGAATTCCTGAAGCACAGAAACCATGAGAGATAATAAATGATTGTTGGTGTTTTAAGTAACTAATTTTTGGAGTGCTCTGTTACACTGCCGTAGATTATTATTACAGTGACAAGGGTAACTTGGCAAGAATACGGATTGGCATAACATGACCCCTTCACCATATAGCCACATAATCCAGAGATCATGTAGATGAACAACATGGTCCTGCCATGCAGGGGAAAGTGGCTTTAAAACAGACACCACTTTCACATTTTAAGAATCATCGCATCACACATCATTAGCTAATCCCCAAAATCTCACACGAACTTCAAAAGCCTCAAAAAAAAGACCTAGTTGATTACATAAAAATGTAAAATGCCTATATGGAAAAACTAAGTAAAATTTAATGACAAATGAGGAAAATTATCAGCAATGTAGGACAGACAGAGGGTTAATACTCTCTCTAGAAAAGATAATGCATAAAACAATAAAAAGAGATCACTCAAAGGAACAGAAAGCAGGTATGACTGAGAAGATTCAAATAAAAGAGAAGAGGTCCAAAGACGGACCGCAAAGGCACTCCAGTATTTAGATATAGGGAAGAAGAGGATTCAGCAAAGGAGTGGCCACTAGGACAGGAGGAAAACCTTCTAGAAGATTCCGGTGTCCAGGAAGCCAGGATCAAAAAGGATTTCAAGAAAGAAAGTGATCAAGTGTGCCAACCCTACTTGTGAGGTCAAGGAAGATGAGAGCTGAAGGCTGACTGCTAGATTTTGCCACATGAGTCACTGGTAACAGCCACATCACCGATCTCTTCCTACTGTCAGTAAATGTTTGTGGAGTACCCATTACACGCCAGATACAGTACTACTTCTTGAACTTAACTCCTCTTGTGTTGTAACTGCCAGTACGTTATGACTGCCAACACAGTTTGTCCCTTCAGGTTACATTCAAAAGGGCATTAAGAGATTCTTGGGGGTAGGGGAATGGGAAGAGATTCAAATCCATTAAGCTGTCAGAAAATGGCACACCAGCAAACTAGTGGTAAATCTTAGGAGATATCTGGGAGACTTCTGACTATTAATAACAGTAATAATTTGACTTCTTTACATCTAGAGCAGTCTGGATAGGCTAAGTTATGCTGCCATAACAAGCAACCCCTCAATCTCAGTGATCTGATACAGTATATTTCTTGCTGACTCAAAGCCCACTATGGGTCCAGGCACCTCTCTCGGATAACTATTTTCCATGTGTTGTCTTAGCATTCCAGATAACTCTAAATGTGGAAACAAACTTCCACAATCACCACAGCAGGGGAAGAGAGCCCTAAAGGATCTCATGCCAGCAATTAAATAGCCTGGCCAGGGACTGACTCATGTTCAACTACAACACATTGGCCAGAAAGAGCCACAGGACCTGCCGAATTGCAAGGGGAGCCAGGAAAAGGAATTTTTTTCATGAAGATGAACTAGATATAGGTGAGTATTATTTGTTATACCATTATAAGTGATATAAGCATTGTACCACAATCAGAATTCTAGTTTCTCAAAGGATTTGACATCTAATCATCCTTTTGACCATGAAAACATCCCAACAAAGTAGAGAGAGAAGTTATTAGAAGCTCCATTTACAGATGTGAAAATCGGGACAATAAAATTTTAAACAACTTGGGACTTCCCTGGTGGTGCAGTAGTTAAGACTTCACCTTCCAATGCAGGGGTGCGGTTCAATCCCTGGTCAGGGAGCTAAGATCCCACATGCCTCGTGGCCAAAAAACCAAAAATATTAAAAAAAAAACCAGAAGCAATATTGTAACAAATTCAATAAAGACTTTAAAAATGGTCCACATCAAAAAAAAATAGCAAAATAAAGTAACAGTTTAAACAACTTATCTAATTAGTGGTAACATATAATTTAAATCATTGTAGTAAGGACTGCCTCCCAGCAAAATGAGCTTTCTTTCCACAAGTCCACGCTTCATTTGCGGAAAAAAATCATTAGCATCACTGATATTTGTGGTCATTACGGTATATGTAAAATATACCACAGAGTACAACACTACATGATTCTCTAAGTACCTTACACAAAAGATGGCCCTTTGAAATAGCTGGGATCAGTCCCTTCAGACAAGTTCTTGACTGACACCTAAAGTGCAAGTCAACAGAGCTTACTTAGGATAGAAGGCTTGGGTTTTCCTAATAACACTTCAGGCTCCTTTCTCTGTATCTATCACTAAAGATTAGCCCTCAGAATAGCTGTGTGAACTCCCTTCATGTTAAACATAAACTTTAAATTTCAACATTCCCTATAGTCCTAATTTCCAGGCTGCTGACAGCTGAACTTTAACAGAGAACAGCCTTGATGACTTCTGTGTTAAGCCTTAAGGTACAGTTGCCTTCTCTCAGCTATGTGGGGTCTTGATATGGTTTTAGGACAGCAGGGAAGAGCTATTTTGGGGTTTTTCTTTAAGTAGTTGCTTAATTCAGCAGCACAAAATGCTAACATTTTTCAAAAAGAAATACATAGCCAAACCCTGGATTCCTAGATCAAAATGAAATATCACCTGGCATTAAGATAAAAGAATTACTTATAATAAGACTTTTCTCCAAAGACTGTATATTCAGAAAAAGAGTTGAAAGAGCAATTAGCCATAAGCTGTTATTTTTTTCTTTCAATTCTTAAGTTCCATACTGTAATCCTTCATTTAGAAGTTGGTATGTGGGGAGGAAGGCGGAAGATGGCGGAAGAGTAAGACGCGGAGATCACCTTCCTCCCCACAGATACACCAGAAATACATCTACACGTGGAACAACTCCTACAGAACACCTACTGAAGGCTGGCAGAAGACCTCAGACCTCCCAAAAGGCAAGAAACTCCCCACGTACCTGGGTAGGGCAAAAGAAAAAACAGAGACAAAAGAATAGGGACGGCACCTGCACCAGTGGGAGGGAGCGGTGAAGGAGGAAAAGTTTCCACACTCTAGGAAGCCCCTTCGCGGGCAGAGACTGCGGGAGGCGGAGGGGGGAGCTTCGAAGCTGCGGAGGAGAGCACAGCCACAGGGGTGCGGAGGGCAAAGCGGGGATATTCCCGCACAGAGGATCGGTGCCGACCGGCACTCACCAGCCCGAGAGGCTTGTCTGCTCACCCGCCGGGGCGGGCGGGGCTGCGAGCTGAGGCCGGAGCGCAGGGAGAGGACTGGGGTTGGCGGCTTGAACATAGCCTGAAGGGGTTAGTGCACCACAGCTAGCCGGGAGGGAGTCCGGGGAAAAGCCTGCACCTGCAGAAGAGGCAGGAGACTTTTCCTTCCCTCTTTGTTTCCTGGGGCGTGAGGAGAGGGGTTTAAGAACGCTGCCTAAAGGAACTCCAGAGACGGGCGCGAGCCGCGGCTGAAAGCGCGGAATTCAGAGACGGGCGCGAGCCGCGGCTGAAAGCGCGGAATCCAGAGACGGGCGCGAGCCGCGGCTGAAAGCGCGGAATCCAGAGACGGGCGCGAGCCGCGGCTGAAAGCGCGGAATCCAGAGACGGGCGGGAGACGTTAAGGCTGCTGCTGCCGCCACCGAGGGGCCTGTGTGCGAGCACAGGTCACTATTCACACCCCTCTTCCGCGGAGCCTGTGCAGCCCGCCACTGCCGGGTTCCCGGGATCCAGGGACAACTTCCCCGGGAGAGCGCACAGCGCGCCTCAGGCTGGTGCAAAGTCACGCCGGCCTTTGCCACCGCAGGCCCGCCCCGCACTCCGTGCCCCTCCCTCCCCGCCGGCCTGAGTGCGCCAGAGCCCCCAATCAGCGGCTCTTTTAACCCCATCCTGTCTGAGCAAAAAACAGACGCCCTCCAGCGATCTACACGCAGTGGCAGGGCCAAATCCAAAGCTTAGCCCTGGGAGCTGTGAGAACAAAGAAGAGAAAGGGAAATCTCTCCCAGCAGCCTCAGAAGCAGCGGATTAAAGCTCCACAATCAACTTGATGTACCCTGCATCTGTGGAATACCTGAATAGACAACCAATCATCCCAAATTAAGGAAGTGGACTTTAGGAGCAAGATCTATGATTTTCTCCCCTTTCCTCTTTTTGTGAATGTGTATGTGTATGCTTCTGTGTGAGATCTTGTCTGTATAGTCTTGCTTCCACCATTTGTCCTAGGGTTCTATCCGTCCATGTTTTTTTTTTAATTTTTTTTCTTAATAATTAATTTTAATAACCTTATTATACTTTACCTTCGTTCTTTCTTTCTTTCTTTCCGTCCTTCCTTCCCTCCTTTAGACAACGAATCATCCCAAATTGAGGAGGTGGTCTCTGACAGCAAGATTTAGGATTTTTCCCCATTTACCTCTTTTAGTGAGGGTGTATGTGTATGCTTCTGTGTAAGATTTTGTCTGTATAGCTTTGCTTCCAACATTTGTCCTAAGGTTCTTTCCGTCCCTTTTTTTTTTTTCTAAATAAGAAGTTTTTAATTCAATAACTTTATTATACTTTATTTTATTTTTACTGTATCTTCTTTCTTTCTGTCTTTTTTCCTTCTTTCCCTCCTTCCTTCCTTCCTCCCTCCCTCCCTCCCTCCTTTCTTTCCTTCTTGCCTTCTTGCCTTCTTTGCTTCTTTCTTTCTTTCTTCCTTCCTTCCTACCCTCCTTTCCTTCTTTCTTTCCTCATACTTCTACTAATTCCCTCTACTTTTTCTCCCTTTTATCCTGAGCCTGTGGATGAAAAGCTTTTGGTGCTCCAGCCAGGAGGCAGGGCTCTGCCTCTGAGGTAGGACAGCCAACTTCAGGACACTGATCAACAAGAGACCTCCCAGCTCCACATAATATCAAACGGCGAAAATCTCCCAGAGACCTTCATCTTAACACCAGCACCCAGCTTCACTCAACGACCAGCAAGCCACAGTGCTGGAAAACCTATGCCAAACAACTAGCAAAACAGGAACACAACCCCACCCATTAGCAGAGAGGCTGCCTAAAATCATAATAAGGCCACAGACGCCCCCAAACACACCACCAGACGTGAACCTGCCCACTAGAGAGACAAGATCCAGCCTCATCCACCACAACACAGGCACTAGCCCCCTCCACCAGGAAGCCTACACAACCCACTGAACCAACCTTAGCCACTGGAGACAGACATCAAAAACAGGAGGAACTACAAACCTGCAGCCTGCAAAAAGGAGACCCCAAACACAGTAAGATAAGCAAAATGAGAAGACAGAAAAACACACAGCAGATAAAGGAGCAAGATAAAAATGCACCAGACCTAACAAATGAAGAGGAAATAGGCAGTCTACCTGAAAGAGAATTCAGAATAATGATAGTAAGGTTGATCCGAAATCTTGGAGATAGAATGGACAATAGATTGGACAAAATGCAAGAATCAGTTAACAAGGACCTAGAAGAACTAAAGATGAAACAAGCAACGATGAACAACACAATAAATGAAATTAAAAGTACTCTAGATGGGATCAATAGCAGAATAACTGAGGCAGAAGAACGGATAAGTGACCTGGAAGATAAAATAGTGGAAATAACTACTGCAGAGCAGAATAAAGAAAAAAGAATGAAAAGAACTGAGGACAGTCTCAGAGACCTCTGGGACAACATTAAACGCACCAACATTCGAATTATAGGGGTTCCAGAAGAAGAAGAGAAAAAGAAAGGGACTGAGAAAATATTTGAAGAGATTATAGTTGAAAACTTCCCTAATATGGGAAAGGAAATAGTTAATCAAGTCCAGGAAGCACAGAGAGTCCCATACAAGATAAATACAAGGAGAAATACGCCAAGACACATATTAATCAAACTGTCAAAAATTAAATACAAAGAAAGCATATTAAAAGCAGCAAGGGAAAAACAACAAATAACACATAAGGGAATCCCCATAAGGTTAACAGCTGATCTCTCAGCAGAAACCCTACAAGCCAGAAGGGAGTGGCAGGACATACTGAAAGTGATGAAGGAGAAAAACATGCAGCCAAGACTACTCTACCCAGCAAGGATCTCATTCAGATTTGATGGAGAAATTAAAACCTTTACAGACAAGCAAAAGCTGAGAGAGTTCAGCACCACCAAACCAGCTTTACAACAACTGCTAAAGGATCTTCTCTAGGCAAGAAACACAAGAGAAGGAAAAGACCTATAATAACGAACCCAAAACAATTTAGAAAATGGGAATAGGAACATACATATCGATAATTACCTTAAATGTAAATGGACTAAATGCTTCCACCAAAAGACACAGATTAGCTGAATGGATACAAAAACAAGACCCTTATATATGCTGTCTACAAGAGACCCACTTCAGACCTAGAGACACATACAGACTGAAAGTAAGGGGATGGAAAAAGATATTCCATGCAAATGGAAGCCAAAAGAAAGCTGGAGTAGCAATTCTCATATCAGACAAAATAGACTTTAAAATAAGGACTATTAAAAGAGACAAAGAAGGACACTACATAATGATCAAGGGATCGATCCAAGAAGAAGATATAACAATTGTAAATATTTATGCACCCAACATAGGAGCACCTCAATACATTAGGCAAATACTAACAGCCATAAAAGGGGAAATCGACAGTAACACATTCATAGTAGGGGACTTAAACACCCCACTTTCACCCATGGACAGATCATCCAAAATGAAAATAAATAAGGAAACACAAGCTTTAAATGATACATTAAACAAGATGGACTTAATTGATATTTATAGGACACTCCATCCAAAAACAACAGAATACACATTTTTCTCAAGTGCTCATGGAACATTCTCCAGGATAGATCATATCTTAGGTCACAAATCAAGCCTTGGTAAATTTAAGAAAATTGAAATTGTATCAAGTATCTTTTCTGACCACAACGCCATGAGACTAGATATCAATTACAGGAAAAGATCTGTAAAAAACACAAACACATGGAGGCTAAACAATACACTACTTAATAATGAAGAGATCACTGAAGAAATCAAAGAGGAAATCAAAAAATACCTAGAAACAAATGACAATGGAGATACAACGACCCAAAACCTGTGGGATGCAGCAAAAGCAGTTCTAAGGGGGAAGTTTATAGCAATACAAGCCCACCTTAAGAAGCAGGAAACATCTCGAATAAACAACCTAACCTTGCACCTCAAGCAATTAGAGAAAGAAGAACAAAAAAACCCCAAAGCTAGCAGAAGGAAAGAAATCATAAAAATCAGATCAGAAATAAATGAAAAAGAAATGAAGGAAACAATAGCAAAGATCAATAAAACTAAAAGCTGGTTCTTTGAGAAGATAAACAAAATAGATAAACCACTAGCCAGACTCATCAAGAAAAAAAGGGAGAAGACTCAAATCAATAGAATTAGAAATGAAAAAGGAGAGGTAACAACTGACACTGCAGAGATAAAAGAGATCCTGAGAGATTACTACAAGCAACTCTATGCCAATAAAATGGACAATCTGGAAGAAATGGACAAATTCTTAGAAATGCACAACCTGCCAAGACTGAATCAGGAAGAAATAGAAAATATGAACAGACCAATCACAAGCACTGAAATTGAAACTGTGATTAAAAATCTTCCAACAAACAAAAGCCCAGGACCAGATGGCTTCACAGGTGAATTCTATCAAACATTTAGAGAAGAGCTAACACCTATCCCTCTCAAACTCTTCCAAAATATAGCAGAGGGAGGACCACTCCCTAACTCCTTCTACGAGGCCACCATCACCTTGATACCAAAACCAGACAAGGATGCCACAAAGAAAGAAAACTACAGGCCAATATCACTGATGAACATAGATGCAAAAATCCTCAACAAAATACTAGCAAACAGAATCCAACAGCACATTAAAAGGATCATACACCATGATCAAGTGGGGTTTATTCCAGGAATGCAAGGATTCTTCAATATACGCAAATCTATCAATGTGATAAACCATATTAACAAATTGAAGGAGAAAAACCATATGATCATCTCAATAGATGCAGAGAAAGCTTTTGACAAAATTCAACACCCATTTATGATAAAAACCCTGCAGAAAGTAGGCATAGAGGGAACTTTCCTCAACATAATAAAGGCCATATATGACAAGCCCACAGCAAACATCATCCTCAATGGTGAAAAACTGAAAGCATTTCCACTAAGATCAGGAACAAGACAAGGTTGCCCACTCTCACCACTATTATTCAACATTGTTTTGGAAGTTTTAGCCACAGCAATCAGAGAAGAAAAGGAAATAAAAGGAATCCAAATTGGAAAAGAAGAAGTAAAGCTGTCACTGTTTGCAGATGACATGATCCTATACATAGAGAACCCTAAAGATGCTACCAGAAAACTACTAGAGCTAATCAATGAATTTGGTAAAGTGGCAGGATACAAAATTAATGCACAGAAATCTCTGGCATTCCTATACACTAATGATGAAAAATCTGAAAGTGAAATCAAGAAAACACTCCCATTTACCATTGCAACAAAAAGAATAAAATATCTAGGAATAAACCTACCTAAGGAGACAAAAGACCTGTATGCAGAAAATTATAAGACACTGATGAAAGAAATTAAAGATGATATAAATAGATGGAGAGATATACCATGTTCTTGGATTGGAAGAATCAACATTGTGAAAATGACTCTACTACCCAAAGCAATCTATAGATTCAATGCAATCCCTATCAAACTACCACTGGCATTTTTCACAGAACTAGAACAAAAAATTTCACAATTTGTATGGAAACACAAAAGACCCCGAATAGCCAAAGCAATCTTGAGAACGAAAGAAGGAACTGGAGGAATCAGGCTCCCTGACTTCAGACTATACTACAAAGCTACAGTCATCAAGACGGTATGGTACTGGCACAAAAACAGAAAGATAGATCAATGGAACAGGATAGAAAGCCCAGAGATAAACCCATGCACATATGGACACCTTATCTTTGATAAAGGTGGCAGTAATGTACAATGGAGAAAGGACAGCCTCTTCAATAAGTGGTGCTGGGAAAACTGGACAGGTACATGTAAAAGTATGAGATTAGATCACTCCCTAACACCATACACAAAAATAAGCTCAAAATGGATTAAAGACCTAAATGTAAGGCCAGAAACTATCAAACTCTTAGAGGAAAACATAGGCAGAACACTCTATGACATAAATCAAAGCAAGATCCTTTCTGACCCACCTCCTAGAGTAATGGGAATAAAAACAAAAATAAACAAATGGGACCTAATGAAACTTCAAAGCTTTTGCACAGCAAAGGAAACCATAAACAAGACGAAAAGACAACCCTCAGAATGGGAGAAAATATTTGCAAATGAAGCAACCGACAAAGGATTAATCTCCAAAATTTACAAGCAGCTCATGCAGCTCAATAACAAGAAAACAAACAACCCAATCCAAAAATGGGCAGAAGACCTAAATAGACATTTCTCCAAAGAAGATATACAGACTGCCAACAAACACATGAAAGAATGCTCAACATCACTAATCATTAGAGAAATGCAAATCAAAACTACAATGAGATATCATCTCACACCAGTCAGAATGGCCATCATCAAAAAATCTAGAAACAATAAATGCTGGAGAGGGTGTGGAGAAAAGGGAACCCTCTTACACTGTTGGTGGGAATGTAAATTGATACAGCCACTGTGGAGAACAGTATGGAGGTTCCTTAAAAAGCTACAAATAGAACTACCATATGACCCAGCAATCCCACTACTGGGCATATACCCTGAGAAAACCATAATTCAAAAAGAGACATGTACCAAAATGTTCATTGCAGCTCTATTTACAATAGCCCAGAGATGGAAACAACCTAAATGCCCATCATCGGATGAATGGATAAAGAAGATGTGGCACATATATACAATGGAATATTACTCAGCCATAAAAAGAAACAAAATTGAGCTATTTGTAATGAGGTGGATAGACCTAGAGTCTGTCATACAGAGTGAAGTAAGTCAGAAAGAGAGAGACAAATACCGTATGCTAACACATATATATGGAATTTAAGAAAAAAAAATGTCATGAAAAACCTAGGGGTAAAGCAGGAATAAAGACGCAGACCTCTTAGAGAACGGACTTGAGGTTATGGGGAGGGGGAAGGGTGAGCTGTGACAGGGCGAGAGAGAGTCATGGGCATATACACACTAACAAACGCAGTAAGGTAGATAGCTAGTGGGAAGCAGCTGCATGGCACAGGGATATTGGCTCGGTGCCTTGTGACAGCCTGGAGGGGTGGGATGGGGAGGGTGGGAGGGAGGGAGACGCAACAGGGAAGACATATGGGAACATATGTTTATGTATGACTGATTCACTTTGTTATAAAGCAGAAACTAACACACCATTGTAAAGCAATTATACCCCAATAAAGATGTAAAAAAATAAAAAAATAAAATAAAGTAAAAAAAATAAAAATAAAAAAAAAAAGAAGTTGGTATGTGAGTGAAGTACTAAGCAAGAGCCTCAAATGCTATCAGGTCAGCCCCTTGAAGCTCTTTTTTTTTTTTTTTTTTTTTGCGGTACGCGGGCCTCTCACTGTTGTGGCCTCTCCCGTTGCGGAGCACAGGCTCCGGACGCGCAGGCTCAGCGGCCATGGCTCACGGGCCCAGCCACTCTGCGGCATGTGGGATCCTCCCGGACTGGGGCACAAACCCGCGTCCCCTGCATCGGCAGGAGGACTCTCAACCACTGCGCCACCAGGGAAGTCCTTGAAGCTCTTTTAACTGTTCTGTCCACAGCTTTCCTTCCCTTTGCTTTACTGGACTTTCTGAGGGAAAGAGAAAGGAATCAAATTTCCAACACCGAGAAAAATGGCACATATCCAAATCTGACAGTAGTCAACCAGTTACTATTCCATCTTGAAAATAGACAAGCATTTTTTAGTCCAAAACTCTACATCTTCTCAATACCTTATGTAGCAACAACACCTTATGCAGTAAAGCTAACTTGGTCTCCTAAAAAAGTAACCGTGCAGTTCACTCCAGGAAGCCACCTAAACTCACTTTTTGTCCTAGTCAGAAAAATCCCTACCCCAAGAGTGGAGAAGACTCCCAGATGTGTGTTATAATGTAAAGAGCATGAGGAGATAGTTTTATTCCCAGGTCAGTTACTAGCTATTTCCCTATTAAAAAAAAAAAAAAAACACTGGAGAATATGTTGAGATTCAAATGGGACAATACACATGAAAGGACTCTATACTTGAATAGAGTCTTAGAGTTTGCAACATATTTTACTTAATATTGCTCCCCTTGGCCTATACTTACACTGCCCACCTATCCAGGACAGAAAACTTCACTGTGGGGGTCTGTCTTTCCATCCCAAATGTTATTTATCTTAACTTCATGGCAGAATTTAAATCTGGAAGTTGACCTTGATATCCTTTTAATCTCATTGGACCACCATCCTATTCCCCAACCCATGAGCACTATAGAGTCCTGTGAAAACACTGAAAGGTTCCACATCCCTCAAATACGGGGATCATATAATATATCGTCCACACTGGGACACTTCTGAAAGTGAAAGGGGACTCCAAATAATGACACCAGGACAAACACCACCCTCTTCTCTACAAGCCTCTGGTCTGTTGCTCCAGTCTGTTTCCAGCAGTTCTAACTTTTAATGACACAAGTAATATGTGAATATTTTGTCCCTTTTAAAACACTGGAAAACATGGAAAGTTAAGAGGAATAATAATAATGGACTAAGAACCTACTAATTTCAGGCACTTAACATACGCTATTCCATTGAAGTTTCACACTAACACTTATAGTATTTTTTTTAATTTTTTTATTTTTGGCTGCGTTGGGTCTCGTTGCTGCATGCAGATTTCCTCTAGTTGCAGCAAGCAGGAGCTACTCTTCGTTGTGATGCGCGGGCTTCTCACTGTGGTGGCTTCTCTTGTTTCAGAGCACAGACTGTAGGGCACGCAGGCTTCAGTAGTTGTGGCATGTGGGCTCAGTAGTTGTGGCTCGAGGGTTCCAGAGCCCTGGCTCAGTAGTTGTGGCACATGGGCTTAGCTGCTCCAAGGCATGTGGGATCTTCCCAGACCAGGGATTCAACCCGTGTCCCCTGCATTGGCAGGCAGATTCTTAACCACTGCGCCACCAGGGAAGTCCCACAGTAATTTTTTTCTTCCAGTTTTATTGAGATATAATTGACATACAGCACTGCCTTAAGTTTAAGGTGTACAGCATAATGATATGACTTACATCATGAAATGATTATCACAATAAGTTTAGTGGATATCCATCATTTCATATACATAGAACATGAAAGAAATAGAATACATTTTTTCTTGTGAAGAGAACTCTTAGGATTTATTCTCAACTTACATATCATACAGCAGCGTTAATTATATTTATCATGTTGTACATAACATCCCTGGTACTTATCTTATAACTGCAAGTTGTTACCTTTTGACCACCTTCATCCAGTTCTCCCTCCTCCCACCCCCTCCCTCTGGTAACCACAAATCTGATCTCTTTTTCTATGGGTTTGTTTGTTTTTGAAGTATAATTGACCAACAAAACTAGGTTAGTTCCTGGTACACAACAAAGTGATATGATACTTCTCTACATTTCAAAATGATCACCAAGATAAGTCTAGTTGTCACCTGTCACCATATAAAGATGTTACATAATTACTGACTATATTCCCCACATTGTACATTTCATAACTGTGACTCATTTATTTTGTAACTCAAATTTTATAACTCTTAATCTCAGATATTTCTCTCTTCCCCCTACCTCCCTTCTCTCTGGCAACTACTTGTTTGTTCAATGTATCTGTAACTCTGTTTATGTTTAGTTATGTTTCTTCATTGTTTTCTTTTTTAGATTCTACACGAGTCAAATCATACAATATTTGTCTTTTTCTGTCTGACTTATTTCACTTAGCATTAAACCCTAGGTCCATCCATGTTGCAAATGGCAAGATATCACTCTTTATGGCTGAGTAATACTTCATTGTGTGTGTATACATACACACGCCACATATATATATATATATACATGTGTGTATGTGTGTATATATACACACACATATATATATACACATACACATACATACACCACAACTTCTTCATTCATCTATCAATGGACACTTCGGTTGCTTCTATTTCTTGGCTATTGTAAATAAGGCTGAACATAGGGGTGCATATATCTTCTCTAACTAGTGTTTTTGTTTTCTTTGGATAAATACCCAGGAGTGGACTTGCTGGATCATATGCAGTTCTATTTATAATCTGTAAAGGAATCTTCATACTGTTTTCCATAGAAGCTGCACCATGTATTTCCCCACCAACAACGCATGAGGGTTCCCTTTTCTACATATCTTCACCAACACTTGTTACTTGTTGTTTTTTTAATGACAGCCATTTTAACAGGTGTAAAGTGATATCTCATTGTGGTTTTGATTTGCATTTCCCTGATGATTAGTGATGAAAAGCATCTTCTCTTGGGCCTCCCTGGTGGCGCAATGGTTAAGAATCCACCTGCCAGTGCAGGGGACACGGGTTCGTGCCCCGGTCCAGGAGGATCCCACATGTCGTGGAGTGGCTAGGCCCGTGAGCCACAACTACTCAGCCTGCACGTCTGGAGCCTGTGCTCCACAACAGAAGAGGCCGTGACAGTAAGAGGCCCGCGCACCACGATGAAGAGTGGCCCCCACTCGCCGCAATGGGAGAAAGCCCACGCACAGAAACGAAGACCCAACACAGCCAAAAATAAATAAATAAATTTATTTTTTAAGAAAAAGCATCTTCTCATGTGCCTGTTGGCCGTCTGTAGGTCTTCTTTGGAAAAATGTCTATTTAGGTAGTCTGCCCATGATTCAATAGTTTGTTTTTTTTCTTGATGTTGAGTTGTATGAGTTTTTTGTATATTTTGTATATTAACTCTTTATTGGATTTATCATTTGCAAAAATCTTCTCTCATTCAGTAGAAAGCCTTTCATTTCGTTGACAGATTCCTTCACTGTGCAAAAGCTTTTGAGTTTGATGTAGCCCCATTCACTTAATTTTGATTTTATTTCCTTTGCCTAAGGAGATGTGTATAAAAATATATTGTTAAGACTGATGTCAAAGAGTGTACTACCTATGTTTTCTTTGAGAACTTTTATGATTGCAGGCTTTATATTAGTTAATCCATTTTGAGTTTATTTTTGTTTATGGTGTAAGAAAGTAGTATAGTTTGATTCCTTTTCATGTAGTGTCCAGTTTCCCCAACAAAATTTATTAAAGAAGCTATCTTTTCAATATTGTATATTCTTGCTGCCTTTATCATATATTGCCCATATAAATGAGGGTTCATTTCTGGGCTCTCTATTCTGTTCCACTGATCTATAAGTCTATTTCTGTGGCAGTATCATACCGTTTGGATTATTGTAGCTTTGTAGTATAGTCTGAAATCAGAGAGTGTGAAACCTCCAATTTTGTTCTTTTTAAAGATTGTTTTGGCTATTTGGGGTGTTTTGTGTTTCCATGCAAATTGTATAATTATCTGTTCAAGTTCTATAAAAAAATGCCATTGGTATTTTGATATGAATTGCATTAAATCTGTAAATTGCCTTGGGTAATGTGGTCATTTTAACAATATTAATTTTTCCAATCCATGAACACAGTATATCTTTCCATCTGTTTGTGTTGTCTTCAGTTTCCTTCATCAGTGTCTTACAGTTTTCTGAGTATAGGTCTTTTATTTCCTTAGAGTTATTCCTAGGCATTTTATTATTTTTGATGCAATGGTAAATGGAATTGCTTTCTTACTTTCTCTAATAGTTTGTTGTTAGTGTATAGAAATTCAACATGTTTCTGTATATTAATTTTGTATCCTGCAACTTTACTGAATTTTTTGATAACTTCTATTAGTTTTTTCGTGGAATCTTTAGGATTTTCTATGTGTAGTACCATATCATCCACAAACAGTGACAGTTTCACTTCTTCCTTTCCAATCTGTATTTCTTTTCTTTTTCTTGTCTAATTGCTATACCTACGACTTCCAGTACTATGTTGAATAAAAGTGGCGAGAGCAGGTATCCTTGTCTTCTTCCTGATTTTAGAGAAAATGCTTTCAGCTTTTTACCATTCAGTATGATGTTACTTGTGGGTCTATCATAAATGGCCTTTATTATGTGAGATAGGTCTCCTCTTATACCCACTTTGTTGACAGTTTTTATCATAAATGGATGTTGAATTTGTCAAAAGTTTTTCTGCATCTATTGAGATGATATGATTTTTATTCTTGTATTTGTTAATGTGGGGTATCACATTAATTTGGAATACTGAACCATCCTATATATAACAGCAGTAGGTCCTTGCTGTTTTATCTATTTTATATATAGTAGTGTGTATCCAAACTCCTAACTTATCCCTATGCCCCTTTCCACTTTGGTAACCATAACTTTGTTTTCTATGTCTGTGAGTCTATTTCTGTTTTGTAAATAAGTTCATTTGTATCATATTTTGGATTCCACATAAGTGACATCATGATATTTGTCTTTCTCTGACTTCACTTAATATGATAATCTCTCAATCCCTTCATGTTGCTGCAAATGGCATATTTCATTCTTCTTTATGGCTCAGTAATATGCCATGGTATATATATATATACACCACATCTTTATCCATTCATCTGTTGATGAACATTTAGGTTGCTTCCATGTCTGGGCTACTGTAAATAGTGCTGCTATGAACACTGGGGTGCATATATCCTAAAGCTTTCATCTTTTCTGGACATATGCCCAGGAATGGAATTACTGGATCATATGGTAACTCTATTTTTAGTTTTTAAAGGAAACTCCATAATGTTTTCCATAGTGGCTGCACCAGTTTACGTTCTCACCAACAGTGTAGGAGGATTCCCTTTTCTCCATACTCTTGTCAGCAATTATTATTTGTAGACTTTTTGATTATGGCCACTCTGACTAGTATGAGGTGATTTGATTTGCATTTCTTCAATAATTAAAATTGTTGAGCATCTATTCAAGTGACTTTTGGCCATCTCTATGTCATATTGGAGAAATGTCTGTTTAGGTCTTTTGTCCATTTTGTGATTGGGTTGTTTGCTTTTTGACATTGAGCTGTATGAGCTGTTTGTATATTTTACAAATTAAGTCCTTATCAGTCACATCATTTGCAAAGATTTTCTCCCATTCAGTAGGTTATCTTTTCATTTTGTTTATGGTTTCCTTTGCTGTGAAAAAGCTTTTAAGTATAGTTCAGTCCCATTTATTTTTGTTTTTACCTCTTTAATTTAGGAGACAGGCCCAAAAGAATATTGCTGCAATTTATGTCAAAGACTGTTCTGCCTATGTTTTCCTCTAGGAGTTTTATAGTATCTGGTCTTATATTTAGGTCTTTAATGCATTTTGAGTTTATTTTTGTATATGGTGTTAGAGAATGTTCTAATTTCATTCTTTTACATGTAGTTGTCCAGTTTTCCCAGCACCACTTATTGATGAGACTGTCTTTTCTCCATTGTATATTCTTGCCTCCTTTGTCATAGACTAATTGACCATGGGTACATGGATTTATTTCTGGGCTCTCTATCCTGTTCCATTGATCTATATTTCTATTTTTGTGCCAGAACCATACTGTTTGGATTACTATAGCTCTGTAGTATAGTCCAAAGTCAAGGAGCGTGATTCTTCCAGCTCCATTCTTCTTTCTCAAAACTGTTTTAGCTATTCAGGGTCTTTTGTGTTTCCATACAAATTTTAATATATTTTGTTCTAGTTCTGTTAGAAATGCCACTGGTAATTTGATAAAGATTGCATTGAGTCTGTAGAGTGCCATGGGAAGTATAGTCATATAAACAATATTTATTCTTCCAATCCAAGAACATAGTATATCTTTCCATCTGTTTGTGTGGTCTTCAATTTCTTTCATAGCGTACTATTGTTTTTGGAGTACAGGTCCCTTGGCTCCTTAGGTAGGTTTATTCCTATGTATTTTATTCTTTTTGATGGGGTGGTAAATGGGATTGTTTCCTTAATTTCCCATTCTGATAGTTTGTTGTTAGTGTATATAAATGCAACAGATTTTGTATTTTGTAATTTTGTATCCTGCAAGCTTATTGAATTCATTCATTAACTGTAGTAGTTTTCTGGTGGCATCATTAGGATTTTCTATGTATAATATCATGCCATCTGCATACAGTGACAGTTTTACTTCTTCCTTTCCAATTTGGATTCCTTTGGATTCTTCTTTGACTGCTGTGGCTAGGACATCCAAAACTATGTTAAATAAAAGTGGCAAGAGTGGGCATCTTTGTATTGTTCCTGATCTTGGAGGAAATGCTTTCAGCTTTTCACCACTGAGTATGATGTTCATTGTGGGTTTGTCATATTTGTCCTTTATTATGTTGAGGTATGTTCCCTCTATCCCCACTTTCTGGAGAGTTTTTATCATAAATGGATGTTGAATTTTATGAAAAGCTTTTTCTGCATCTACTGAGATGATCATATGGTTTTTATTCTTCCATTTTTTAATATGGTATATCACACAGATAGATTTGCAGTTATTGGAAAATCCTTGCATCCCTGGGTATTCATGAGCAGTGTTCATGAGTCTGAATATTCCTAAATCTGTCTGTCACCAATGTCTATGTCCCCATGATGAGCTACAGCTGCCCCCACCCCCATTTCTCCAGGAGACTCTCCAAGACCAGCAAAGTAGGCCTGGCCCAGGATTCTATCAAATTACTGCTTTTATCCTGGGTCCTAATGTTTATGAGATTTTGTATGCACCCCTTAAGAGTGAAGTCTTTATCTCCCCCAGTTTTGTGAGGCTCCTAAAATTAAGCCCTCCTGGCCTCCAAAGCTGAATGCTCTGGGGGCTCATCTTCCCAGTGCTGGAACCCTAGGCTGAGAAGCCTTACATGGGACCCAGAGCTCTCACTCTTGTGGGAGAAATCGCTGCAATAGAATTATTCTCCGGTTTGTGGGTTGCCCACTGGTTGGGGGGGGGTATGGGAGTTGATTATATTGTGAGTCCTCCCCTCCTACCCATCTGGTTGTGGTTCCTTCTTTATGTCTTTAGTTGTAGAAGATCTTTTCTGGTAGGTTCCAGTCTTTTTCATCAATGGTTGTCCTGCAGATAGCTGTGATTTTGGTGTGCTTGTGAGAGGAGGTGAGCTCCGGGTCTTTCTACTCCACTATATTGGCTGCTCTCTCCAAATGTAGCTCCCGAGTCTTCAATGAAATTATAAACATTTGGTACAGTTGCTCAGGCAGCAGTGGCAGCCTGTATAATCCTTCTAACACATTGTTGAACTCTGTTAGCTAATATTTTGTTGAGAATTCTTTCATCTATGTTCATCAGCGATATTGACCTGTAATTTTCCTTTTTTGTGACAACATTATCTGGTTTTGGTATTAGGGCGATGCTGGCCTCACAGAATGAGTTGGAAATGTTCCTTCCTCTGCAATTTTTTTGGAATAGTTTCAGAAGGTGTTAACACTTTTCTATGTTTGGTAGAATTCACCTGTGAAGCTGCCGGGTCCTATACTTTGGTTTGTTGGGAGTTTTTTTTACTACTGATTAAATTTCATTACTGATGGTTAATTGGTCTGTTCATATGTTCTAGTTACTTTTGATTCAGTCTTGGAAGATTGTACGTTTCTAGGAATTTGTCCATTTCTTCTAAGCTGTCCATGTTATTGGCATATAAGTGCTCATAGTAATTGCTTATGATCCTTTAGTCTCTATTTCATTTATTTCTGCTCTGATCTTTATTATTTCTATCCTTCTACTAACTTTGGGCTGTTTGTTCTTCTTTTTCTAGTTCCTTTATGGGTAAGCTTAGGTTGAGATTTTTCTTTCTGGAGGTCGGTTTATTATCACTATAAACTTCCTTCTTGATGATGGTAGTATTTTTATACAAATATTACAAATAAGAAAATCAAGGCTGAGAGACATTACACGATTTGTATGGGAGGCAGATTTCAATCCCAAGTACTTCCAGATTCCAAAGTTCATTCAATTTGTACTATATAATATTATTAATACTTTATGCTTTTTCTTGTTTTTTTCTCTGCAGTTTTCTGTTTAACCTAATTGTATTATATATACCATATTTTATACGTATTTTTACTTATTAACATACACCTTGTGAAGACTGCTTCTTAATAAGAGCAACACAAGCCTGATGGGTGGAAAATATTAAACAGTAATAGAATTATAAAGGAGAAAGCAAAATTTTTCTCTATCTCCTCTATACCCAGGTCCACTCAATCTCTCAGAGGTAACCCATAGGGAACTCTCCTTTAAAACATGTTTCTCCTTTAAAACATCTCATCATGTCAGGTATATGTATCTGCTTACACTCCATTCCTGTGTTCCATTTTACAACATAATTACAAAGACCATCCACGCTCGTGGTTGCCACTTACTCTCCTCCAATCTCTCGAGATACCTCCAATCAGACTTTCATTCCCACTGCTTCAACAAGACTGAACTTATCAAAGTCACCGATGTCCTCCACACTGCCAAATCCCAAAGTCAATTCTAATGCTTCGTTTTTCTCAACTTTGAATACAGATTAATAGAGTATACTGTGTTCTCTTTCTTGAAACACTTTCTTCTCATGGCTCCTAGGACTTCACTCTCCCAGACAACATCCTGCCTCTTTGGCCATTCCTTCTCGATCTCCTTTAATGGCTCGTCACCTTCCTGACATCTAAATGTTGGATAACCCCAGTCTTCAGGCCTCTTGCATTCTCCATCTATACTTACTCCCTAGATGATCTCACCCAGGGTATTTTTTAAATGCTTTCTAGGAGAAGTCAGAGGCCTGTGATGTGAGTCACACGAGAGTCTAGGATGGGCTTTCCGCTGAGATGGAAGTAGGCTCTATGCAGCAGTCACAAAAAACCTGCATAAGAAGAGTTTCAGACAACAGAAAATAATCCTAAGCGATTGTGCAGTGGGTTTCCACTGAAATTGATTTTTGCTGGACTTGGAGGATGTAAAGTTGTAAGCACGGAAACTGTGAATGACACTGATCCATCTGAAGATGGCAGAGGAATAAGACGTGGAGATCACCTTCCTCCCCACAAATACATCAAAAATACGTCTACATGTGGAACAACTCCTACAGTATGATTGCCACTGTAGCAGTAATTAGTACCTCTATCGTATTACATAATTATCATTTTTTAGTGGTTGGAATAATTAAGTTCTTGTCTCTTACCAAGTTTCATGATTATAATACAGCACTGTTGTCTACATTTTTTCTTACTATTTAAATCTCTTTAATAAATAACAGTTTAAACAATAATAACAATGTACTGTGGAGTTTCTTACATATGTATAAGTAAAATGCATGAAAAAGTAGCATAGGGCTTCCCTGGTGGCACAGTGGTTGAGAGTCTGCCTGCCGATACAGGGGACACGGGCTCGTGCCCCAGTCCGGGAAGATCCCACATGCCGCAGAGAGGCTGGGCCCGTGGGCCGTGGCCGCTGAGCCTGCGCGTCCGGAGCCTGTGCTCCGCAGCGGGAGAGGCCACAACAGTGAGAGGCCCGCGTAACGCAAAAACAAAACAAAACAAAGCATAAAAGCTCAGGAGAGGAAAAGAAATGAAAGTATACTACTGTGAGATTCTTATATTGTGAGTGAAGTGAAATAATATCACTGTAAAGTAGACTAAGTTAAAGATGTATACTAAACTCTAAAGCAACCATTAAAATAAAACAAACAGGGACTTCCCTGGTGGTCCAGTGGTTAAGAATCTGCCTTCCAATGCACGGGACATGGGTTTGATCCCTGGTTGGGGAGTTAAGATCTCACATGCCACGGGGCAACTAAGCCTGCACACCCCAACTACTGAGCATGCAAGCCACAACTACAGAGCCCACAAGCTCTGGAGCCTCTGCACCACAACTACACAGCCCATGCCCTCTGGAGACTGCGCACAACTAGACAGAAGTCCGTATGCTGCAATGAAAGATCCCTTATGCCACAGTGAAGATCCCATGTGTCGCAACTAAGACCTGATGCAGTCAAAAATAAAATAAATATTTTTTCAATGTTTAAAAATAAAACAAACAGATATAGCTAATGAGCCAACAAAGTAGCTAAAATGCAATGATTTTTAAAAACTTCAAAAGAATCCAGAAAAATAAGGAAAGGGGAACAAGGAACAAAGGAACTACTAGAAAACAAACAGCAAGATCAAAGACTTAAACTTACTCATATCAATAATCACATTGAATATAAGTAGTCTAAATTAAAGTCAAAGGTTGTCAGGAGGATGAAAAAGACAGACGCAACAACATGCTACTTACAAGAAACACACTTTACATACAAAAACATAAATAGATTAAAGACAAAATAACAGGAAAAGATATACCATGCCAGCACTACTTTAAAGAAGGAACCTGGATTGACAATATTAACATCAAACACTGTATATTTAACAGCAAAGAAATATTTCCAGGAGTAAAAGTAGCCACTTGATAAAGTGGTCACTTGTCAAGATGACATAACAATCCTAAATGTTTATGAACCTATTAACAGAGCTACAAAATATAACATATGAAACAAAAACTCATTGGAATGCAACGGGAAATAGACAAATCTATACTTATAACTGGAGATTTCAATACTCCGCTCTCATTAATTGATAGAACAAGTAGACAGAAAATCAGTAAGGATATACAACCAAATAATTCGACCTAATTGGCAATTATAGAATACTCCACCCATCAAAAGTAGAATACACACTTTTTCACACGCTCATGGAACATTTACCAAGAAAGAACATATTCTGGGCCATAAAAAAAGTCTAAATAGATTTAAAATATTTCAAGTCATAATTCTGACTACAATGGAATTAAATTAGAAATCAGTAACAGATCTCTGGGAAATCCCCAAATATTTGTAAACTAAACAAATATTTGTAAACTAAACACTTATACCTAAACCATGGATCAAGAAGAACTTACAAATAAAATTACCAAGTATTCTGAATTAGATGAATATGAAAATAATATATCACAGATGTTCGACTACTTAGGAAAAAATTTATAACACTGAATGCCTATACCAGAATAGAAAAAAAGGCCTCAAATCAATGACCTAAGCTTCCATCTTCAGAAACTAGAAAAGAGAGGAAATTAACCCCCAAAATAAGCAGAAGAAAGGAATTAAAAACAGAGCAGAAATTAAATAGCATAAAAACAAGAGAAAATAAAAACTTGGTCTTTGAGATAACAAATTTCATAATCCTCTATACAAATTGATTAGGAAGAGAAAAGGCACAAATTATTAATATCAGGAAGAAAAGAGTTGACATCACAACATATTCTACAGATTTTTTTTTAAGAGATTTATTATTTTTATTTTTTGGCTGCGTCGGGTCTGAGTTGCAGCACACGGGATCTTCATTGAGGCATGCAGGATCTTTCGTTGCAGCACACAGGCTACTCGTTGCAGTGCATGGGCTTCTCCCTAGTTGTGCCATGTGGATTTTCTCTTCTCTAGTTGTGGCGCACAGTGTCCAGGGTGTGTGGGCTCTGTAGTTTGCGGCATGCAGGCTCTCTAGTTGAGGTGCGCGAGCTTAGTTGCCCCGCAGCATGTGGGATCTTAGTTCCCTGAGCAGGGATGGAACCTGCATCCCCTGCATTGGAAGGTGGATTCTTTACCACTGGACCACAGGGAAGTCCCCATACGCTACAGATATTAAAAGTATAATGAGGGGTTACCATGAACAATCTTATGGCAATAATTTCACAGATTAAATAGAAAAATCTTTGAAAGACACAAACTACTAAAGTAATTCAGGAAGAAATTGATAATCTGAATAGCCCTATATCTATTCAAAAACTTGAATTTGTAGTTAAAAACATTCCCACAAAGACAACACCTAGATGCCTTCATTGGTGAATTCTACCAAACATTAAGAAATAATACAAATTCTACACAAACTCTTCCAGAAAAACTGAAAAGGAGAGAATAATTTCCAACTCATTCCATAAAACCAGCATTACTCTGACACCAAAAGCAGAAAAAGACATTACAAGAAAACTGCAAACCGATATCCTTCATGAACTTAGATGCACAAATTCTAAACAAAATTTTTGGAAATTGAATCTAACAATATATAAAATGATAATACATTATGACCACATAGATTTTACTGCAGGAATGCAAGGTTGGTTGTAAATTCACCCCCCCTTAAAAAATTAAATATAATTTACTATATTAACAAACTTAAAAAGCAAAACCATACGATTATCTTGAGACACAGAAAAATCATTTAACAAACTCTAACATCTATTCCTGACTTTAAAAAAGTCTCAAACAAGTAACAGAAAGGAACTTCCTGAACCAAATAAAGGGTTTCTATGAAAAACCTACAGTTAACGTCGTACTTAATAGTGAAAGACTGAATTCTTTCCTCTATGATAGAGTATCCTCTCACCTATTCTGTTCAACACTGTACAGAAGAATACAGCCAGTCGAGTAAGTCAACACAAAGAAATAAAAGGCATCTAGATAGAAGTATTGAATAAAACCATCTTGTTGGAAGATACCACAATTATATATTTAGAAAACCTAACAGAGTCCTCAAAACAGCTACTCATACTACTGATTTTAGTAAGTTTGCAGGATACATCAATATACAAATATCAATTGTATTTCTAGTTAGCAACAATAAGAAATTGAAATCTTTTTAAAAATCATTTACAATACCATTAAAAAAAACTCTGAGGAATAAGTCTAAGAAAAATGTGAAAGAACTGTTTACTGAAAACTACAAAACACTGCTGGAAAAGAGTAAAGAAACGATAAATAAATGGAGATTTATAGCCTTGTTCACAGATCAGAAGACACATATTGTTAAGTTTGCAATTATCCATTAATCAGTCTATAGATTTAATGCCATCCAATCAAAACCCCAACAGCCTTGTTATAGAAATTGACAGGCTGATTCTAAAGTTCATATGGAAATGAAAAGTACCCAGAATAACAAAAACAACTACTTGATTTCAAGACTTAATATACAATTGCAGTAATCACATCAGGATAGGCACCTAGATCAATGAAACAAAACAGAGTTCAGAAATAGACATATTGACAAATACATGAAAAACTAATTTTTGACAAATGTTCAATGTGTATTCCATGGACAAAAGGATAGACTTTTTAGCAAATGATACTGTAATAAACTGATACATATTTGCAAAAAGTTGAACTCTGATCCATATCATAGACCATATGAGAAAAATGAACCCAACATAGATCTTAGACCAAAATATAAAACTTGATATTATAAAAGAAGAAAACATAGGAAAAAATATTGTGACTTTGGGTTAAGCAAAGACTTCTTAGATGTGACACCTAAAGCAAAAAAGTAATTGATAAATTGGATTTCATCAAAATTTAAAACTTTAGTTCTTCAAAAGACATTGTTAGAATAAAAACACAAGCCACAGGACTTGCATTCAAAATATGTAAGAATACTCAAAAATGAATCAGAGGGCTTCCCTGGTGGCACAGTGGTTAAGAATCAACCTGCCAATTCAAGGGAGATGGGTTCGAGCCCTGGTCCAGGAAGATCCCACATGCCACAGAGCAACTAAGCCCATGTCCCACAACTACTGAGCCTGAGCTCTAGAGACCGCAAACCACAACTACTGAGCCCACACTCCACAACTGCTGAGTTGCGCGCACCTAGAGCCCATGCTCTGCAACAAGAGAAGCCACTGCAATGAGAAGCCCACTCACCGCAACGAAGAGTAGTCCCCACTCGCCCCATGCACAGCAACGAAGACCCAACACAGCCAAAAATAAATTTAAAAAAAAAAAGGACAAGCCTCTTAGATAGCCTCATCCACCAGAGGGCAGACAGCAGAAGCAAGAACTACAATCCTGCAGCCTGTGGAACAAAAACCACATTCACAGAAAGACAGACAAGATGAAAGGCAGAGGGCTATGTACCAGATGAAGGAACACGATAAAACCCCAGAAAAACAACTAAATGAAGTGGAGACAGGAAACCTTCCAGAAAAAGAATTCAGAAAAATGATAGTGAAGATGATCCAGGACCTCGGATAAAGAATGGAGGCAAAGATCAAAAAGATGCAAGAATGTTTAACAAAGATCTAGAAGAATTAAAGAACAAACAAACAGAGATGAACAATACAATAACTGAAAACTACACTAGAAGGAATCAGTAGCAGAATAACTGAGGCAGAAGAACGGATAAGTGACCTGGAAGACAGAATGGTGGAATTCACTGCTGCTGAACAGAATAAAGAAAAAAGTATTAAAAGAAATGAAGACAGCCTAAGAGACTTCTGGGACAACATTAAACACAACAACATTTGCATTACAGGGGTCCCAGAAGGAGAAGAGAGAGAGAAAGGACCCAAGGAAATATTTGAGGAGATTATAGTCAAAAACTTCCTTAACATGGGAAAGGAAACAGCCACCAAGTCCAGGAAGTGCAGAGAGTCCCATACAGGATAAACCCAAGGAGAAACACACCGAGACACATACTAATCAAATTGGCAAAAATTAAAGACAAAGAAATATTACTGAAAGCAGCAAGGGAAAAATGACAAATAACATATAAGGGAACTCCCACAGGGTTAACAGCTGATTTCTCAGCAGAAACTCTACAACCCAGAAGGGAGTGGCATGATATACTTAAGTGATGAAAGGGAAGAACCTACAACCAAGATTACTCTACCCGGCAAGGATCTCATTCAGATTCGATGGAGAAATCAAAAGCTTTACAGACAAGCAAAAGCTAAGAGAATTCAGCACCACCAAACCAGCTCTACAACAAATGCTGAAGGAACTTTTCTAAGTGGGAAACACAAGAGAAGAAAAGGACCTACAAAAAAACAAACCCAAAACAATTAAGAAAATGGTCATAGGAACATACATATCAATAATTACCTGAAACGTGAATGGATTAAATTCTCTAACCAAAAGACACAGGCTGCTGAATGGATACCAAAAAAAGACCCATATATATGCTGTCTACAAGAGACCCACTTCAGACCTAGGGACACATACACACTGAAAGTGAGGGGATGGAAAAAGATATTCCATGCAAATGGAAATCAAAAGAAAGCTGGAGTAGCAATACTCAGATAAAATAGACTTTAAAATAAAGAATGTTACAAGAGACAAGGAAGGACACTACATAATGATCAAGGGATCAATCCAAGAAGAAGATATAACAATTATAAATATATATGCACACAACACAGGAGCACCTCAATACATAAGGCAACTGCTAACAGCTACAAAACAGGAAATAGACAGTAACACAATAATAGTGGGGTATTTTAACACCTCACTTACACCAATGGACAGATCATCCAAAATGAAAATAAATAAGGAAACAGAAGCTTTAAATGACACAACAGACCAAATAGATTTAATTGATATTTTTAGGACATTCCATCCAAAAACAGCAGATTACACTATCTTCTCAAGTGCGCACAGAACATTCTCCAGGATAGATCACACCTTGGGTCACAAATCAAGCCTCAGTAAATTTAAGAAAATTGAAATCATATCAAGCATCTTTTCTGACCACACGCTATGAGATTAGAAATGAATTACAGGAAAAAAACGTAAAAAACACAACCACATGGAGGCTAAACAATACGCTACTAAATAACCAAGAGATCACTGAACAAATCAAAGAGGTAATCAAAAAATACCTGAGACAAATGACAATGAAAATATGATGATCCAAAACCTATGGGATGCAGCAAAAGCAGTTCTAAGAGGGAAGTTTATAGCTAGCTATACAAGCCTACCTCAAGAAACAAGAAAAATCTCAAATAAACAATCTAACCTTACACCTAAGGGACCTAGAGAAAGAAGAACAAACAAAACCCAAAGCCAGCAGAAGGAAAGAAATCATAAAGCTCAGAGCAGAAATTAATGAAATAGAAACAAAGAAAACAATAGTAAAGATCAATAAAACTAAAAGCTTGTTCTCTGAGAAGATAAACAAAATTGATAAACCATTAGACAGACTCATCAAGAAAAAGAGGGAGAGGACTCAAATCAATAAAATTAGAAATGAAAAAGGAGAGGTTAAAAAAGACACCGCAGAAATACAAAGCATACTAAGAGACTACTATGAGCAAATCTATGCCAATAAAATGGACAACCTGGAAGAAATGGGCAAATTCTTAGACAGGTATATAACCTTTCAAGACTGAACCAAGAATAGAAAATGTGAACAGACCAATCACAAGTAATGAAATTGCAACTGTGATTAAAAATCTTCCAACAAACAGAAGCCCAGGACCAGATGGCTTCACAGGTGAATTCTATCAAACATTTAGACAGGAGCTAAAAACCATCCTTCTCAAACTCTTCCAAAAAATTGCAGAGGAAGGAACACTCCCAAACACATTCTATGAAGCCACCATCACCGTGATACCAAAATGAGACAAAGATACTACAAAAAAAAGAAAATTACAGACCCATATCACTGATGAATATAGGTGCAAAAATCCTCAACAAAATACTAGCAAACAGAATCCAACAACACATTAAAAGGATCATACACCATGATCAAGTGGGATTTATCCTAGGGATGCAACGATTCTTCAATATACGGAAATCAATCAATGTGATACACCATATTAACAAATTGAAGAATAAAAACCATATGATCATCTCAATAGATGCAGAAAAAGCTTTTGACAAAATTCAACACCCATTTATGACAAAAACGCTCCAGAAAGTGGGCTTAGAGGGAAACTACCTCAACATAATAAAGGCCATATACGACAAACCCACAGCAAACACCCTTCTCAATGGTGAAAAATTGAAAGCATTTCCTGTAAGATCAGGAACAAGACAAGGATGTCCACTCTCACCACTATTATTCAATATAGTTTTGGAAGTCCTAGCCACGGCAATCAGAGAATAAAAAGAAATAAAAGGAATACAAACTGGAAAAGAAGAAGTAAAACTGTCACTGCTTGCAGATAACATGATACTATACATAGAGAATCCTAAAGATGCCACCAGAAAACTACTAGAGCTAATCAATGAATTTGGTAAAGTTGCAGGATACAAAATTAATGCATAGAAATCTCTTGCATTCCTATACACTAATGATGAAAAATCTGAAATAGAAATTAAGGAAACACTCCCATTTACCATTGCAAAAAAGAGAATATAATACCTAGGAATAAACCTACCTAGGGAGACAAAAGACCTGTATGCAGAAAACTAAGACACTGATGAAAGAAATTAAAGATGATACCAACAGATGGAGAGATATACCATGTTCTTGGATTGGAAGAATATTGTGAAAATGACTATATGACCCAAAGCAATCTACAGATTCAATGCAATTCCTATCAAATTACCAATGGCATTTTTTACGGAACTAGAACAAAAAATCTTACAGTTTGTATGGAGACACAAAAGATCCCGAATAGCCAAAGCAGTCTTAAGGGAAAAAAATGGAGCTGGAGCAATCAGGCTCCCTGACTTCAGACTATACTACAAAACTACAGTAATCAAGACAATATGGTACTGGCAGAAAAACAGAAACATAGATCAATGGAACAAGATAGAAAGCCCACAAATAAGCCCACACACCTATGGTCAACTAATCTATGACAAAGGAGGGAAGGATATACAATGGAGAAAAGACAGCCTCTTCAATGAGTGGTGCTGGGAAAACTGGACAGCTACATGTAAAAGAATGAAATTAGGACACTCCCTAACACCATACAGAAAAATAAATGCAAAATGGATTAGAGACCTAAATATAAGACCGGACACTATAAAACTCTTAGAGGAACACATAGGAAGAACACTCTTTGACATAAATCACAGCAAGATCTTTTTTGATCCACCTCCTAGAGTAATGGAAATAAAAACAAAAATAAACAAATGGGACCTAATGAAACTTCAAAGCTTTTGCACAGCAAAGGAAACCATAAACAAGACGAAAAGACCACCCTCAGAATGGGAGAAAGTATTTGTAAGTGAAGCAACTGACAAAGGATTAATCTCCAAAATATATAAACAGCTCATGCAGCTCAATATTAAAAAAACAAACAACCCAATCCAAAAATGGGCAGAAGACCTAAATAGACATTTCTCCAAAGAAGATATACAGATGGCCCAGAAGCACATGAAAAGCTGCTCAACATCACTAATTATTATAGAAATGCAAATCAAACTACAATGAGGTATCACCTCACACCAGTTAGAACGGGCATCATCAGAAAATCTACAAACAACAAATGCTGGAGAGGGTGTGGAGAAAAGGAAACCCTATTGCACTGTTGGTGGTAATGTAAATTGATACAGCCACTATGGAGAACAGTATGGAGGTTCCTTTTAAAACTAAACATAGAATTACTGTATGATCCAGCAATCCCACTACTGGGCATATACCCAGAGAAAACCAGAATTCAATAAGACACATGCACCGCAGTGTTCACTGCAGCACTATTTACAATAGCCAGGTCATGGAAGCAACCTAAATGCCCATCGACAGATGAATGGATAACGAAGATGTGGTACATTTATACAGTGGAATATTACTCAGCCATAAAAAGGAATGAAATTGGGTCATTTGTTGAGACGTGGATGGATCTAGAGACTGTCATACCGAGTGAAGTAAGTCAGAAAGAGAAAAAGAAATATCGTATATTAACGCATGTATGTGGAACCTAGAAAACTGGTACAGATGAACTGGTTTGCAGGGCAGAAGTTGAGACACAGATGTAGAGAACAAATGTATGGACACCAAGGGGGGAAATTGGCGGGGGGTAGGGGTGGTGGTGTGATGAATTGGGCGATTGGGATTGACATGTATACAGTTATGTGTATAAAACTGATGACTAATAAGAACCTGCTGTATAAAAAAAAAATAAAATTTTAAATTTTTGAAAAAATGAATGAGAAAGCAGCCCAATTTTTTAAAATATGCAGACACTTCATCAAAGAAGGTATACAAATGGTAAATAGTACACAAGGGATACTCAATATCATTAGTTAGCAAATGCAAATTTAAACCTCAAAGAGATAAAATAGCTAACATGCCAAGTGTTCACGAGGATGCAGAGGAATTGGAACTCTCATACACAGGAAATAGAACTCTCGTTTTGGTGAGGACAAAAAATGGTGTAACTCTTTGGAAAACACTGTGATAGTTTATTCGTTAGCCATACAACTACCACGTGATCCAGCCACTGCACTTCCAGCTTTACACGAAGAGAAAATATATATCCATACAAAGACTTGTACACACATGTTCACAGTCGCTTTATTTGTAATAGCCCAAAGCTACAAACAACCCAAAGGGCCATCAACAGGTGAATGGGTAAACAGATTGTGGCATAACCATACAATGGAATGTTATTCAGTAGTAAAATGGAATGAACTAATGATATGCAATACAATGTATATGAATCTCAAAATAATTATGCTGAAAGAAGCCAGATGAAAATTAGTATATACTGTACTCTTAATATAAAATTCTAGAAAGTGCAAGGTAATCTACAGTGACAGAGGCACTTCCCTGCCTGTGAAGGGGGTGCACAGAGCAGGGGTGCGAGGTGGGGATTACCAAAGGGCACAGGAAAGCATTTGGGGGTGATTAATGTGTTCATCTTCTTGATTATGGTGATTGTTTCATGATATATCCACGTCAAATGGAGCAAACTGTACACTTTAAATATGTGCAGTTTATTTTCGGTCAATTATATCTCAAAAAAGCTGTTTTTTTTAAAAAAGGATGAGACTGCCTATTCGAGGTTGCTCTTTTGCCAACCTAAATTTTGACCTCATTGCAAAAATTTTCTTGAAGAGCATTTAGGAACGGACTAACACTGTTAAGCTTAACGCTCTGTGAAATAGTCTAATCGTTTCAAAAGCCTGTGGCGGCAGTTTTCTGAGATTATATCAGAGGACACTTTTTTTTCTTTATGTTGACATAAATTACGGGTGCCACTGGATGCAGAACAATACTTTTACTGCAGTCATCTCAACCATGTTCATGCCAAGCGCTCGATGTTTTTTTCACCTGAAGAGGTCTAAGAACATGCTTTTATAGTTCCCCATGTCATGCCTGTTACTTTACATTGCGGCTTCTACAGGAAATTCTCCTGCAAGGGAGACGGCAGATTTGAATCCCTGGTGGATTGGGTGTGTGTATATGCATGAGTGCACTCGTATGTGAGAAAGACTGACAGAGAATGAAGGAGACGGACACAGGAAGGGAGATCTTGAGTCAAATATCAATTAATAGCTGTGCTTCCCTTCTGGAACTTTCTGGCTTTCTTGCCTCCATAAAAATGTGGCGTCAGTTGCTTGACTTCTAAAGAGCTCCAGCCTATCCCACATATTCTAGTCCCACCCTCAGAAATTCAGTCTACAATCTCTCAGCTTTCCTTTATGGAACAAGTACACACAAACACACGTTGCACATTTGAACCCAAATCTCTCCAACAACAGTAAAAATGCTTCCTTCTACTCTCTTGGTAGCAGAAATTGTCAGAAACCTGTATCACTGTGAAGGCCTCTCTTCTTCACACACAAATAATTCCCTCTCACATTTTGTCTCTTCACACTTAATCTATGTTTCCTAAATTCAGTCCATGCCAGTGACGACTTGGATTTGACTAAAATAATGAAGAAATCATTTCTTTTATATATTTACTTATATTTTAAATGTTACTTCACTTCTTTAAGTAGAAAACCAGTATCTCTTGGCATAGATAGAAGAATATTCTAAACGTAAATATGACCAATGCTAAAGCCATGAGTGAAGGTCTCTGGGTCTAAGTTCAGCTCTCACGGGGCTGGGTAGCTAACCTGGCATCTGTAGCACTTGCTGACAGTGCTTTTTAACACTCCGATACCTTCTTCCTGACTAGTGAGCAGGACTGAAAGAGTTACATGTGTTGTCACGTGCACCCTGAAATCATCTTGTGCCATGGAGCTCCTGCCCTCTAGGACCTCTGAGAGCCCATCTCCTCAGGAGAGCCACTAGGCCAGGATGGATTCAGAATTCGCATACAGGTCTGACCTACTCTGAGGACTGTAGATAAGTATTAAGGCTTCTACTAGCCCATCTAGCACCTTTAAGGAAGTTAGGGAAAGGCGCCCACCCTGAGCAGATGAGCCGAGCCCTAGGCTGGTGCGTGGCGTGGTAAGAGGACGTTGTCTGTGCGAGCGTTGGAAAAAGGCCTCCTTTTCTCCAGGCCAACAATGGCTTTCTGCCAGACAGAGCAAGGGTTGGACGTTGACCCCACTTAACCCTCTGGCTCAGTGCCGTTGTGCAACGAACAACAGGCACAACTATACTTGATGGTTTGCCAAGCATTACTTAAGCCTCAGCATTGCCACCAGTTACTACTAAATTCATAATTCAGCGGCTGACTTTCCAGGGCTCTCTGATGTCCCTCCCCCTACTCTATCCCAGTTCCTTTTAATTTCCAGCCTTTGGGCTGTGCAGTGGTTCACCAGTACTTCCACGGGGATGTGGAAGGGGAATATATTGGGAAAAAAAGGAGGCACTAACAGTTCCCTAGAAAGTTCCACATTTCCTCTGGTTTGGGTTCATCAGTGCTAGCCCTGTCCCTGCCACCTGCTACACTCGAGGCTGGCTCTGGCAGAGAAGCACCCCTTTGTGGAGATGGCCAGGCTCTTTTCAGTCACGCTGCTACTGAATAGCGGAGTAATTAGCCGAGTTTGGAGGTAGGCTCTTTTGCCAACGGCACACACTAATGAACATCAAGTCAAGGTAAATTCTTGAAAGCAACAGAACTGACAAGAGGGTCTATTGTTTGAGCAAGTGGGTTTTGTCTGAAGATACAGCTCTGCTCTGCAAGATCACAACACCGACAAGCGCTGGTTCAAGCAATAAGAGTGCTGACTAAAAACACCACAAAGAGCTAGGAGGCAAGAGGGGTCTGGGTTAGTACGGGCACAGACAGGAAGCGGATTTATATTTGTTTCGTTGTTTACACTCCAAATTCTGGGTAACTCACAGCCCAGCCTGCGAGGTCATTTTGAAAGAAAGATTCTAAAATGTTAAGCTCAAAGATGGATTCATTTAGCCTTTTACGATGGTTTACACAAAGCCACCCTTTTTAAAGTATAAATAAGGGTCCATCGAGTATTATGGTATCACAAATTGTTTATCTGTTCACCTGTTGATGGAAATTTGAGTTGTTTTCAGTTTCTGACTGTCATGAATAAGGCCCCCATGAACATTTGAATATAGGTCTCTATGTGGACATATACTTTCATTTCTCTTGGGTAATTATCTAAGGAGTGGAAATGCTGGGTCATAGGGTGGGTGTATGTTTAACTTCATAAGAAATTTCCAAGCTGTTTTGTAAAGTGGCTGTACCAGTTTTCATTTTCACTAGCAAATGTGTGAGATATCCATTTGCTTCTCATCTTTGCCAGCTCTGGTATTGGCAGTCTTTTTAGTTTTAGCCATTCTAGTAGGTGTGTAGCAGTATATATTGTGACCTTAATTTGCATTTCTCTAGTGACGTATGATGTTGTGCATTTTTCATGTCATCTTCTTGGTGAAGCGTCTTTTCAAATATTTTGTCCATTTAAAAAACTGAGTTTTTTTTAAAAAGATTGATTTCTAAGGATTATTTATATTTTCTGGATTCAAGTCCTTTATAATATATGGTTTTTTAAAATGCTTCATCCCATCCTTCAAAATAATAATAATAAGGGTCCATAAAGCCCCATGAGAGAGGGTAGTGAGAAGGAATTAAACTTGTCCAAGAAGAAGACATATTGACCAGTTTGATCTCCTTGAAGGTAGGTCTCCTAAGAGGTCCTCTACCCTAGTCCAAGGACCCACTGCCCTTTGGTGACAGGGCAGAGGGACTTAAGGGGAAAAAGCAAGGGTTCCTATGCCCAACCCCTATCAAAATCCCTGCTGTCTCCAGCCCTGGCCCTTATTTTCTGCCAAGGCACACCAAACTAAGACGTGCTTTTAAAAGACCCAAAGAGCTGCTTTTGAATACAAATTTCTAGAGAAGGAAACAGAGAAAATAATCCACCTAAAACAGAAGTGGCAAGCTGGCATCACCTCATGAATCAAAGCCAACTGATTAGCAGTGACTGCTTGGAACACTAAGTTGAGAAGCACTCCGGGATCACATGTGGGCCCCAAGGAGAAGAGGCTGTAACTTCAGGGTAACTTTAAAATACGGCATCATCCAGTTTAGACTGTGACTTACTCCGCCACACCCCATCCCTCTCCAGCAGCCCCTGGCAAACATCAGTAACCAATTTTTGCCTAACAGGAAACAAACGGGTATAAATGGTTCTCTTTAGAGAAAAAATGTGAAATTCCTCACACTGAACAGAATGAGGACAAACCCTCATTCGGAACAACAGCACTAAAACAGTAGAGGGACCACTGGTGAGAATGGCTCTAGACAGCCTGCATGAATCTAAGAAGTAGCCCCTGACCACCTATCTATTAAATATCACGCTTCTGTGCTAACAAGCTTACAAGTGGTCTAGCTCTAATGCTGGGCCATGGTGGCGGGGGCGGGGGGGGTCTCACCTTGAATGCTAGCTTTCCTTTCAGTCTTTGGGAAAATAAAGGTTTACAAGTGCGTGGGTTTGACACTTGTATTCCTGAAGATCAGCCACAATAAAAGAAGGCATTTGATCCTAGACTAGGCATTGCCCCTGGTGCCACACACAGAGCTTTGGAGAACTGTGGGAAGCCTGAAATGGGCCCCGCTACATCCAGGTTACCAGAGCTCATGTCATTATTCAGAGATAATGGTATCTAACAGTCTTAGGGTTCTACTGGGTTCAAAGCCTGGGGGGAATCTTAGAACATGGCTTGTCTCCTGCTGGCACTGGTGTGATCCTCCCATGAGAGTCATCAGGCAGTTCAGAGACCCACTCTGGTCTCTGAAGAAACAGATATAAGAGAAGTGCTTCTGTCCCTCTGAAGGGCTTTACTTGCCCTCCCTAGTCCAATGGACCACAATAGCAAAGCTTCTTCATAGATTTCCCTAAAGTATAGGCAGTACACCTTCAAAATCTCAGCTCATAACCAGTCGGATATGGGGGGCATTAATGGTCACTGGACACCAGGAAACATTTACTTCAGCACTTGTTTTGGCAACTGGTCAGGAACTCAGGAGGCACCCTAAGCCACTGATCATTGCTGTGACAGTTCAGTATGTGGGAAAGGCATTTGGGAACCTTCTAAAAGCGCAGGATGTGGCAGTGCATCAAAGTCCCATCATCTCATTTGTCTTAAACTTTCCACTCTTAAAGCAGCACGATTAAAAAATAAGCTATATATCTATAGCTAGATATATGTATATCTATATACGTATCAATGATCGAGAGAGAACTCAAAGTTTCGTGTACTTATATGATAGATAAGCTTAATTTACAAGAACTCAAACTTATTTTTTAAATTTCCTTGGTCATGTCCCATACAACTCACGCAAGGAAAACACCTTTCAGCAACATGGGTCCACGTCAGGTTGAGAACTTATAAGTTAGGGAAACCTCAGGAAATTTAAGTCTCAGGAATTCAGAATGAAACTCAGCATGTATACTCACTGGTACCTGCTCACAAAGGAAATAATTCAGAGAGAGCACCGAGACTAGGTCTCTTAGCTCCCAAGATTTTCCACCACTCTATGCTAACACCCTCAAAAAGCGAACAAAAGGCAAAGTTATAACAAGTAAGCAGTCACTCACAATTTTTATTGGCAAGATCTTTAAACGATACTGCTTCAAAGTAATCAAAAATGCAGTATTTGACTTAACGACTTTTTTAAAAAATTAGACTCCGTCCTATTTCCTCATTAAATAAATCTTGCGTCTATGCATTAAAAATCATGTAGGGTACATGATGAAATGACCAAATAATCCAAGAAAACTGATGTTTAGATTCAAGCTCACTTGTATTTCTTACTGATGGATCAACAGCCATTGACTTTTCCCAAAGTCAGTAAAACAGCCTAATTTATATGAGGCTTGTTTTACTGCCTACTCTAACTTTTATAAATCTCTGATGATGTGTGATCCAAAAACTCTGCCTGCTTCCTTTTACAATCATTCCCAGTTAAATCTACGCTAGCTTCTGGAAGAAGGCACAAGAATCTTAGAACAGATGAACACATTACAGCCCTGGGAATTAACAGGCTCGATCACTGCCCAGCTGGGGTTATCAGGGTCCAACACCCCCCAACAGAGGTGATGCAACCTGGGTTGCCAGTTTAGCAAATAAAAACACAGGCTGCTGAAATTTGAATTTCAGATAACCAACGAATAATGTTGTATTCATTGTTTATCTGAAACTCAAGTGTAACTGGGCGTCCTGTATTTTACCTGGCAACCCTACCTCCCTCCACTGTGAGTTCCTGTGTATGGTGTGCACATGAACAGCCTCCTTTCTAACATCCTGTTGAGACTGCAGCTTTCACATATGTAAAGCTAAAGAATAGTGCCTGCATCTACACCATAAACCTCCATATTTTAAGGACTTCTGAAGTGGTTTTGCCCAGCTCTTCCAGCAGGAGAGGTTCTCTTTTGGGGGGAGGGAGGAGAGAACAGGCGGCAATGGGGCCTGGTGCCACCTGAGCAGCGTGTCTACAAGTCGTACAGCCTCCACTTCTGTAATAATGCTCAGCCCCCATGGCACTTTGTGGATGCTGATAATAATTATTATTATTATTATGTGTTGCCATTTTTGAGCACCCGCTTACTAAATGCCAAAAACTGAAATTGGCACGCATTTCTGGTTGGCTCCCACTGAAGACGGAGATCTAGCTCCATGTTTTGGGATCTGACTCAAAAATACTCCTATGAAAACACCTGAGTTTTAAAGGTTCTGTTCACACTTTTTCAAAAATTCTTTCTTTGGGGCCAGAAGAAAGCAGATATTCTTTTTCTTTTCTGCAGCTTTAAGGTATCCTGTTCATTCTCTCCTTCTCTTGATAAAACCTTTACTTAAAGTAATGAATCCCTCATTCGGCAGCAACTCGTTATCCTTTCCCACCTGCAGAAACTAAGTTTAGGGGGAAAAAATAACTAGAAGAAAAAAAATCAACCCCCGAGGATAGCTGAGAGGTTTAATTACTGCCTGGAAAGCAAGGCCCTTTCACAGCATCTTTAAGACTAGTTTTCATAATTACTTACTGATTGAAACTGGGATTTGCAACAGGGTAACCTCATTTCCATATAAATATTAAGTAATGATTAACACAGCTCAGGACCCAAGTTCAGGATCTGAAAGCATGGACTTAGTGGAAACCAAAGAAATTTAACCCATAGGGGTAAGCTTGCTACTTGTCTCTCAAGTGATTTTCCGTTTATTAAATGGCATACGATAAACATATTTGCTCCACAATCACTCACCAAGAGGGAATTCAGGAAGTTACCAAGGGTCACAACAAACAAGACCTCTCAGACTTGACTCCCAACCTTCCATTATCTCTCTCTCCATTCCCTCCCTCCCTGGTGCTTGTTGTTGCATATTCTCTTTCTCTCTTTCCCTCCCTTCCTCTCCCTGTGTCTGTGTGTGTCTCTCTTTCTCCTCTTGACACCCCCCACTGATCACTTCCTCACCCCCCCACTGTCGCACTGTCTTCTCCCTTTCACTTCCCTGACATCCCTTGCTCTGACTTGTGCTCTCTCGCATGGCCCCGTTCATTTTTTATTTTTATTTTTTTTCCACTTTGCGGTACGCGGGCCTCTCACCGCTGCGGCCCCTCCCGTTGTGGAGCACAGGCTCCGGACACGCAGGCTCAGCGGCCATGGCTCACGGGCCCAGCCGCTCCGCGGCATGTGGGATCCTCCCGGACCGGGGCAGGAACCCGTGTCCCCTGCATCGGCAGGCGGACTCTCAACCACTGCGCTACCAGGGAAGCCCCCGTTCATGTTTTTGCTCTCAGTCCCTCTCTCCCACCTCACAGAATCTAACGTCTGAAACATCAAACACAGAGCAATAATCAACCAGATTAGCTAAGAGTAAACCATTTTCATTGTTCAACCCAAGTACGTACAAATCACTCAGCACGACTGAGCTTAACCATACTCCCATTTGGGGGGAAAAAGCCCAGCTAGACACACACACACTAATTTTCACTGTGAGAATGAAATCCCTTCAACTGTATTTATCTGGGAGCATGGGATCATATGGGATGGCATAAAAAAGAAAAAGGTCCGTTCAACTATTGTCTTTATCTTAATATATCAGCTATGGTGTCACATCATAATCTTCTAAAACAAAAAATCTTGAGCATTAAAAGTCACACCAGCAGCCAGAATAATGACATAAGATATTCATAATTTCTCACTGCCTGGTAGGTATTTTTGGAGTTGCTACTTGATAATCCCCATCCTCCTTAAAAGTCCTTTGACAAGTGGCTAAGCAATGCCAAATGAACAAAGCAACCACGATACGGTAGTGGTTTGAAGCCCCCTCATTACAACTAAGTTCAGTCTGTCTACTGGCAAGGATCAGACATGAAAATAGGGAATGCAAATGGTGCTTATGTCCTTATTGTCTATAAATGGTTCATTTAAAATAATTTAAGTTTAAAGTAAAATCTAATTTTATTCATTCTGAGTTCAAAGAAGAATCTGAGACTTAACGAGTACTCTCTAAGAACTTTCAAAGAAGAATCTGAGACTTAACGAGTACTCTCTAAGAATTCCGAAATGTGTAATTACTCTCCTGTTCTTATAGGCAGCATATGCAAAACTTACTCCCTAAGTGGTTAACCCCAGGGTGGCAGTCTCCTAACGATTCCTTTCTTCCTGCCTGAGGTTCAGGAGTATTTTTCAGACAGTCTTTTGGACAGTTGGTTCAGCAAATGTAATTATGATCTTTACAGACAAAATATGTCTCCCAGATTATATTATGTGCCTGGCATTCCCGAAGTGAAGTTACAAGGCTTTATTCAATTTTTCCTCATGGGAGCCAGTGTCCAATCATTCCTTTGTCCAAACGTCATTCACATATATTTAGTGAAATTGCATGCTGGTACTCAAAATCTTTGCTTGAGGATTTAAAATGGAAGACAAAAAAAGATTTGACCTATGTACTATTTATTATGTCTATTCATTTACACACAGGGACCAAAAATAATTAAATCAGATAATTAAGTAGATAATTGTTTTCTTATTTGCTAGAGGAAATCTTATTCATTATACATGTTTATATTACCCATTTATTGCTCTACAACTTTATATCAACTCCTTGATACCAAAGTAATATTCCATTAGAATACAACAGGAGCAAAAACAAGTCCAGAAAACTCTTGTTTTAATATAACCAGAAAGACAAAGTTGATGTAAAGGAGTCTCAAAGTGATATGGGTCACAACTGAAGGAGCAAACAGATCACCAAACTAGTGTAGCTGAGAGTAAATGTGAAAAAATAGTAACCATCAGAAGTTGGGAAAAAACAAATTATTCACAGACAAGAGCTGAAGAAGTAAAACAAAATGCAGATTCATAATAAATGCAAGAAATGTAAAAATGTTCTAGGGGAAAGAGAAAATCATAAATTGTAAGAGCCTTGGATAATGAAGAAAATGTGATGTTAGAACATACATGTAGAAAAAGAGATCCAGCCTTGTCTAGATGATGAATCCTCACTAGCCATGTGTAGCTCAAAATATCAAATCCAAGGAAAAATGCTTAAACTTGATCTTTAAAGAGATGACCCACTAGCACTTAAAGAGTAGGGATCATCAGGAACCACCAGGGATTGTCCCAGAATGACAGACAGTACACCTTTACTTCCTTTTTAAAAAATTTTTTTATTGAAGTATAGTTGATTTACAATGTTGTGTTAGTTTCTGGTGTACAACAAAGTGATTCAGTTATACATACATATATATTCTTCTACAGAATCTTTTCCATTAGAGGTTATTACAAGATACTGAACATAGTTCCCTGTGCTATACAGTAAATCCTTGTTGTTTATCTAATTTATATATGATAGTGTGCACCTGTTAATCCCATACTCCCAGTATATATCCCCCTCTTCCTTTGGTAACCACATCTTCTGTGTCTGTGAGTCTGTTTTATAAATAAGTTCATTTGTATCATTTTTTTTAGATTCCACGTATAAGTGATATCATATGTCTTTCTGTCTTACTTCACTTAGTATGATAATCTCTAGGTCCATCCATGTTGCTGCAAATGGCATTATTTCATTCTTTTTTACAGCTAAGATTCCATTGTATGTATGTATGTATGTATGTATGTGTGTGTATGTGTGTGTGTGTGTGTGTATATATATATATACACACCCACACCACATCTTCTTTATCCATTCATGTTGATGGACACTTAGGTTGCTTCCATGTCTTGGCTATTGTAAATAGTGCCACTATGAACACTGAGGTGCATGTATCTTTTCTAATTATAGTTTTTGTCTTTTCTGGATACATGCCCAGTAGTGGGATTGCTGGATCATATGGTAACTCCATTTTTAGTTTTTTTTTTAAGGAACCTCCATACTGTTCTCCATAGTGGCTGCACCTATTTATTCAATACATTCCAACCAACAGTGTAGGAGGATTCCTTTTTCTCCACACCCTCTAGCATTTATTATTTGTAGACTTTTTGATGATGGCCAGTCTGACCAGTGTGAGATGATATCTCACTGTAGTTTTGATTTGCATTCTCTAATAATCAGTGATGTTGAGAATCTTTTCATGTGCCTCTTGGCCATCTGTATGTCTTCTTTGGAGAAATGTCTATTTAGAACTTCTGCCCATTTTTTGATTGGATCTTCTTGTTGTTTTTGAGCTGTATGAGCTGTTTGTACATTTTGGAAATTAAGCCTTTGTCAGTTACATCATTTGCAAATATTTTCTCCCATTCCTTAGGCTGTTTTTTTGTTTTGTTGATGGTTTCCTTTGCTGTGCAAAAGCTTGTAAATTTGACTAGGTCCCATTCGTTTATTATTGCTTTTATTTCTATTGCCTTGGGAGAATGAGCTAAGAAAACACTGCTACGATTTATGTCAGAGAATGTTTTGCCTATGTTTTCTCCTAGGAGTCTTATGGTGTCATGTCTTTTATTTAAATCTTTAAGCCATTTTGAGTTTATTTTTGTGTATGGTGTGAGGGAGTGTTCTAACTTCATTGATTTACATGTGGCTGTCCAGCTTTCCCAACATTACTTGCTAAAGAGACTGTCTTTTCTTCATTGTCTATTCTTGCCTCCTTTGTTGAAGATTAATTGACATAGGTGTGTGGGTATATTTCTGGGCACTCTGTTCTGTTCCATTGATCCATATATCTGTATTTGTGCCAATACAAAACTGTTTTGATTACTGTAGCTTTGTAGTATTGTCTGAGGTCAGGGAGGGTTGTGCCTCCAGCTTTGTTCTTTTTCCTCAGGATTGCTTTGGCAATTCTGGGTCTTTTGTGGTTCCATATAAAATTTAAGATTATTTGTTCCAGTTCTGTGAAAAATGTCATGGGTAATTTGATAGGGATTGCATTAAATGTGTAGATTACTTTGGGTAGTATGGCCATTTTAACTATATTAACTCTTCTAATCCAAGAGCATGGGATGTCTTTCCATTTCTTTGAATCATCTTCAATTTCCTTTATTAATGTTTTATAGTTCTCAGCATGTAAGTCTTTCACCTCCTTGGTCAGGTTTATTCCTAAGTATTTTTTTATGTGATTTTAAACAGGATTTTTTTTTTTTTTTTGCTTTCTCATTCTGATATTTCATTTAGAGTGTAAAGAAATGCAACAGATTGCTGTATGTTAATCTTGTATCCTGCTACCTTACTGAATTCATTTATCATTTCTAGTAGTTTTATGTGCAGTCTTTAGGGTTTTTATGTGCAGTCCTTAGGGTTTTCTATGTATAGTATCATGTCATCTGCATATAATGACAACTCTACCTCCTCCCTTCCAATCTGTATACCTTTTATTTCTTTTTCTTGTCCAATTGCTGTGGCTAGGACTTCCAAAACTATGTTGAATATAAGTGGTGAGAGTGGGCATCCTTGTCTTGTTCCTGAATTTAGCAAGAAGGTTTGCAGCTTTTCATCGTTATGTATTATGTTGGCTGGGGGGGGTCATCATAAATGGCTTTTATTATGTTGAGATATGTTCCTTCTATACCCACTTTAGTGAGAGTTTTTATGATGAATAGATGTTAAATTTTATCAAACGGTTTTTCTGCATCTATTGAGATGATCATGTGGTTTTTGTCTTTTTATTTATTTTTTTTGCTGATGTGGTGTATCACATTGATTGATTTGCATATATTAAACCATTCATGTGATCCTGGAATGAATCCAACTTGATCATGGTGTGTGATCATTTTTATGTGTTGTTGGATTTGGTTTGCTAATATTTTGTTGTGGATTTTTGCATCTATACTCAAAGATATTGGTCTGTAATTTTCTTTTTTGGTAGTGTCTTTGTCTGGTTTGGTATCAGGATAATGGTGGCTTCTAGAAAGACTTCAGGAGTGTTCCCTCCTTTTCAGTCTTTTGTAAGAGTTTGAAGAGGATAGGTGTAAGTTCCTCTTTGTATGTTTGGTAGAATTCCTCAGTGAAGTCATCTGGTCCTGGACTTTTGTTTTCAGGGAGCTTTTTTAAAATTACAGATTTCATTTCACTTCTAGTGATTGGTCTGTTCAAATTATCTGTTTTTTCTTGATTCAGTTTTAGCAGGCTGTATATTCCTAGAAATTTGTCCATTTCTTCTAGGTTGTCCATTTTGTTGGCGTATAAGTTTTCATAATGTTTTCTTATGGCATTTTGTATTTCTGTAGTATAGGTTGTTAATTATCCTCTTTCATTTCTTACTTTATTTGGATCCTCTCTCTTCTTCTTCGTGAGCCTGTCCAGAGGTTTGTCGATTTGGGTTATCCTTTCAAAAAACCAACTCTTAGTTTAATTTTTTTCTATTTTTTTAATCTCTATTTTATTTATTTCCTCTCTGATCTTTATTATTTCTTCCCTTCTGCTGACTTTAGGTTTTGTTTATTCTTCTTTTTCTAATTCTTTAGGTGGTAGGTTAGGTTGTTTGAGATTTTTTGTTTTGGGGGGAAGGCCTGTATCACTATGAACTTCCCTCTTAGAACTGCTTTTGCTGCATCCCATAGATTTTGTATGGTTGTGTTTTCATTGTCATTTGTCTCGAGGTACTTTTTAATTTCCTCTTTGATTTCACTGTTGACCCACTGGTTTCTTAGTAGCATGTGGTTTAGTCCATGTAATAATTTTTTTCTCATTTCTCTTTCTGTGGTTGATTTCTAGTTTCATGTCATTGTGGTCAGAAAAGATGCTTGAAATAATTTCTATCCTCTTAAATTTGTTGAGGATTGTTTTGTGTCCTAGCATGTGGTCAATCCTGGAGAATGTTCCATGTGCACTTGAAAAGAATGTATATTCTGGCTTTTTAGGATGCAGTGTCCTGTAGGTATCAATTAAGTCTAACTGTTCTATTGTGTCATTCAGAATCTCTGTTGTCTTATTGATTTTCTGTCTGGAAGATTTGTCCATTGATGTCAGTGGAGTATTAAAGTCCCCTACTATTATTGTATTCCCATCAATTTCTCCCTTTATGTTTGTCAGTATTTGTTTTATGTGTTTAGGTGCTCCCACATTGGGTGCATATATGTTAACAAGTGTGATATCCTCTTCTTGCATTGGTCCTTTTATTATGATATAATATCCTTCTTTATCTTTACTTATGGTCTTTGTTTTAAAGTATTTTGTCTGATATGAGTATTGCTACCTTTGCTTTCTTGCCATTTCCATTTGCATGAAATATCTTTTTCCATCCCCTCACTTTTAATCTATAAGTGTCTTTTACCCTAAAGTGGGTCTCCTGTAGGCAGCATATTGTAGATTCTTGTTTTACTAACCAATCTGCCACTCTGTGTCTTCTGATTAGAGCATTTAGTCCATTGACACTTAAATAAATTATTGGTATTCCTTTTATTGGTTTATTGCCATTTTAAACTTTGTTTTCCAGTTGATTTTGCACTTCTTTGTTCCTTTCTTCTTTTTGTTTTTCATTTTGTGGTTTGATGTCTTTCTTTTGTATTATGCTTGTGTTCCTTTCTTTTTAGTTTTTGTCAATCTATTAAATGTTTTTCATTTGTGGTTACCCTGGTTTTCAAGCAAGTTAACCTATAACTATATCTAGTTGCTTTAGACTAACAGTCATATGAGCTAAAACACATTCTAAAAGATCTACATGTTTATACTCTCCTCCCCCACATTTGGTGATTCTGATGTCCTATTTTACATCTTCACATTTATCCTTTTGCTGTTCATTATAATTATAATCACTTTCACAGAATTTTGATTGTTTTTTAATCTATGTACTGACTTATTTAAGTGATCCTCAACCCTTCTATATATTTAACTCTCCTACTGTGATTTGCCCATTCCTACAGATTCTTGCTTCTTTTCTATTTAGAGAAGACCATTCAATATTTGTTTTTGGATATGTTTACTATTGCTTGTCTGAGAAGTTCTTTATCTTTCCTTCTACTCTAAATGATAAACTTGCTGGGTAAAGTACCCTAGGTTGCATGTTTTTCCCTTTCCAGACTTTGAATATATCTTGCCACTCCCTTCTGGCCTGCAACATTTCTGTAGAGAAGAGAAATCAACTGATAGCTTTATGGGGGTTCATTTGTAACTGTTTTTTTTTCTTGCTGCCTTTAGAATCCTCTCTTTATCTTTAATTTTTGCCATTTAGTTATGTCTTGGTGTACGTCTGTTTGGGTTTGTCTTGTTTGGGACTCTCTGTGCTTCCTGTACCTGGATATCTGTTTCCTTCTTTAGGTTTGATAAGTTTTCAGCCATAATTTCTTCAAATATACTTTTGATCCCCCTTTCTTCTCCTTCTGGGATCCCTATTATGCATAGATTGGAACACTTTATATTATCCCATAGATCTCACATGTTGCTTTCATTTTTTTTCATCTGTCTTTGTCTGCTGTTCTGATTGGGTGATTTCCATTATTCTATCTTTCAGACCATTTATTTGTTTTTCTGCATTGTTTAGCTATCTATTTATTGCCTTTTGCTCAATTTTCATCTCAGCAATTGAGTTGTCTAATTTTGACTGAATCCTCTTTATAGTTTCTAGTTCCTTGTTACAGTGATCTACATTTCTATCAATAGCCTTTCTTAATCCCTTCAGTATTTTTACTACCTCCTTTTTGAACTTGGGATCTGGTAGACTGGAGAGGTCTGTTTCATTGCTTGTTCTTTCAGAGGATTTCTCTTGTTCTTGTAATTGCGAGTGGTTCCTCTGCTTTTTCATTTTTCTTTTATTTCTCTGACTATGAATTTAGGAGAAATAGTTATCTACTCTGGCCTTGAAGGGCTGTTTCTATGTAGGAGCATCCCTACATAGCCTGCTTGAGTCCAATATTTTTGGTGCATGGGCTGTTTTGGGTATGGGTGCATGCCACATCTTTCCTCAGGGTGTGTTGGCGATTATCCCCTTGATAAGGGGTATGGATTGGTGTTGTGGTGACCAAAGCCTGCACCGGATGTTGGGCAGGGCCTTTCTCTTTGCTCTCTAGTTATTGTCTCCCTATCAGGGACAGGGTCTGCTCTCCAGTTGTTGGAGTAGAAGCCCCACATCTGATTCTAAGCTGCAGTGTGAGGTACGCAGGACTGGAGGGCCCCCACTGGGAAAGGAGCCACTGCATGTTCTTCCCCAGAAGCTGTCTGCTGGGGCGTGCAATTCTGTGACACTGCCTGCCACCTGGTGTGCATGCCCACAAAGATCACTGTTGGTAGCACCACCCTCGGTGGTGACCTCTGCTTGCAGGCTCTTGTAATTGACTAGGAGGTCCCTTAAGCATACACGCACACTCACAAAGCCACTGGCATGTAAAGCCACAGGAACCACGTCCCAAGCCTGTAGATGGTTGGATCAGAAGAGCCTTAGGCATGCCTGTGCAGCCCCAGTCCCCAAATCCGCCAGAGTGAGAACGCACTGGGAGCCACATCCTGGCACCTGCACTGGGATTGCCAGTAATTGGTCCAGATTTCAGCCCCGCTTCAACATGTGTGAGCCTATGAATTTCACAGAACCCTCAGGTCCAGAGCCATGCCCCACTGCGAGCACACCAACAAGGCTATGGCAGACGCACACCTCTCCCCTCCCACGCCGACAATGGGACTCCAACGGCAGACTCATACTTCATCCTGCACATGTCCCCAGTTGCGGCCTGGGCCACACTCTAGGCCCACTGGACTGTCTCTGCACTGCCAAACTGAGTCCAGTCCCCTTCCTGGGTCTGTCCACTGAAGCCCAAGTTTCAGCTCCCCATCGCTGCACACACCAGCAAGCGAGCATCTCATGCTGGGAAGTGCAGTGATGTGGCCAGGACCATCAGTGTTGGTGTTTCTCTACCCTGCCAGGCTGCAGGTCAGCTTCCACACTCTCTTCTCCAGCCTCTGAAGCTCCCTATGCTGGGTGCTGGAAGACCTCTCAGCCAGTAAAGAAGGTTCCCAGGGTGAGGGAACCTTTCCTCTTTCATAGCTCCCTCCCAAGAGTACAGCTTCCCTCCCAGTACCTCCTCTTCTCCCTTATCCCTTCATCCTACTGGTAAAATGGGGATGTTTTTGCAGCACTGGTCGTATGAGATCTTCTGCAAGCTTTCAGTAGGTATTCTGTGAGAATTGGTCTACATGTAGATGTATTTTTGAGATATTTGTGAGAGGAAGTGAACTCCACATCCCTCTACTCTGCCATCTTGATCTCCTCTATGTAAGTCTTACATATAGAATTTAAGTCTGGTTTAATATGAACAAATTCTGCATGAAGAAGCACTAACAATATTGATAAGGATCATTTCCACCCCTAATATTCTGTAAATACCTCTGACTTCTGGCTTGAGGAAAAAAGTCTAAAATGAAAAGGAATGATCCAGAAAAACTGGTTTAATCATATTACTTAAGCCCACATTGATTTCATTTGCCATGTAAGTCATTATGACCCACTGGGAAGTTGGAAATTATATCTGAATTATACTGTTCTCAGAAAATCAGTCCATTTGCTGAAAAGCCTATTTAATTGCATGTGAGTCTATGTTATATTAGTACCTTAGGCTGGATATACAAATTCACCCTTTGAAGGACATAAATCTCTGAAATGTAAAGTCCTTTTTTTCAGGATATCACCTGTTATTATTAATTCAACATCTTATAATGACACAAAATCCTCATCACAATGGAACAATGAGAATATATGCAGAGAAGAACCACAAAATTCCCTGGCCCTTCCAATATACACATCAATGCAGACTCACAGATTTTGTGTTCCCAGAATAGGTCGTCTCCATCCCTACCACACACTATTAGATGCATTTTGTGGAGGAATAAAGGGAGGTAGGATATAAGCACAAAGGGCTAAGATTTCTACCCCAGCTATGAAAGATAAACATGATTGGCTGCAGCAACAGTGTTCCAAATACGCGCCCACCCAGCCTCTGCACAATTAAGCAATTTTCATTTTCAAATAGATTTACTTTTTCATTGTTTTATTAAACCACTTAAATATTTGAAATACATATTTTAAAAGTCTCAGAAGCTACAGGACAGGCAAGACTGCACAGCAACAACTAAAACCAACCACCTAACAAACAAACCAAAAAAACAGGAATGGTGAATAAACAGCAGAAGTTAATTTACTTCCTCTACTTATGCAAAATGATACGTTCCTTAAATTTTCTAGTACATCCATTGAAGCATAATATATCCAAACCATAAATACATATAGTATGGATGCTCATAGGGGAAAAATATTAACATCAGATTTAACTATTTTAATTATCTTATAAAACCAGTTGTTCCTACCAAGTATAAAAAGGAATAGAAGAAAACATTACTGACCAAAGAGCTTAGCTATGAGTTAGAGGACTGGCAAACCCATGGCATGCATGTCTCCAATCTTCCCTCTAGAACCTGTACAGGCACCCCAGCACTTCCCATGGCATCCAGATACAGCCTCACCATCCTCAACCCAGCTTGACAATCAGCCCCTTCCAATCTGTAATAAAATATATTAGCCAACTCCAAACTGGATTCATAATAGATTTACATACAACTGAAGGTAAACTAGAATGTTCTCTACCCACATTTGTTATGCCACATGCCAAATAACTATCTCAATATTAAAAATAACATTCATAGGATCTCAAAACGCACACAAATGGACTTACAATATGCTGGGCACTATACTACATGCATTGTATCTTTTGATCCTCACTATGTTAGGTACTGTTGTTATTGCCATTTTAAAGAGTGGAAACAGCCTTTGAGAGTAAAACAGCTCCTCTAAGTACACCCAGGAAGTATGTGGGAGGTCTGTTCAATTCTCATCTCCAAAATTGCTCCTAGCCACCACACTATACTGTCTCTCCTTTTCTTCGCAAAGGCTCAGACTGTCTATTTGATGCAACTACTGCCCTTCAACAGGAGAATGTCACAGTCTTCATCCTAGCGTGCTGGCCCTGACAAAGTTAACGACAACTGTGAAAATCCCCTAAACTGTCAACTCTACTACACTTCGTTTAATCACTGCACATGGTCCTAAACATTAAATGTTCAATTCATGTATTATTAATATTACTTTATGCACTGTGCAAAATGGACTACTGCTTAGAAAAATTCCTCCACCTAGAAGACAAACTTTTTAGAGGGACGTGTGTGGTAGAGTGGACCATAGTGATCATGTCCTTAGGCTGTTAAAAGGGGAATGGGGACCACCACCAAGAAGCAGGAGGGAAGGCAATGTGGCTGGGATTTGCTCCTGGACATCAGAATTTTCCAAAGAATCCATGATCCAAAGAAGAAATTATCAAACCTAAAAGACAACATGCTCACATAATTAAAATTGGAAACTAAAAGATCAACTCTCAACAAAAGAACATCTATTAATTTATCTGTTCATATTTTATTCACCCTGCCAGGTTAACCATATACTGGGATGGTATAATCCAGCCCACACTGAACACAGGCAACAAATAAATAGAAAATGTGTCTCCAAATAACCTTGGTCCTAAGAATTTCAAAGAAAACCTCTGAAAGTGTTACATGGTTAGTGTGATTTCTAGATGTCATGGAAGGTTCTAGAAGCTACCCACCATCACAGAGAGGCATGAACCCAGGACAAACCTGGCACCAAATAAACATAATAATTCCAAAGGCAGAAAGTGGGGATGTGGGGACAAGGAGATATCAACCCTGCTCTAATGAAGACCAAATGTGGAGCGGAGATGAGAGGGGCCGGAAGCCAAAGCATTAAATTATTTCCCTATAAACAGTGGCTTCTGAGAAGTAAAATGACTGTCACCACTTCATGGTGGTGCAGCTCTGCAAGTCCTGCCAACAGCACAGTAGTTCCCCAATTCTATCTGCCTGATAATTTCCCAATTCATGTGTTAAAAATGCATATTCCTAGGCCCTGTTTGCAAAGACACTGATGCACTAGGTATGGTGTAGGGCTCACAGATGAGCATTTTTAAAAGCATCACATGTGATTCTGAGGCAGGTGGTACTATATCGAGAGGCTACAGAAATTCCTTTGGGCACTAGGTCCCAATTTTAAAAGATACCACCATGTGACTGTGAAGACTTCTTAGTGGGTGAGTTAGACCTCGGCAAGGCTTCCACAGGTACAGGGAGCCTGCACAACAAATATACAATCTGCTCAGAGAAGTATATTAGAACTATTGAAGAGTACTATCATAGCTGATTTCTCCTTTCCTTACACACCTAAAAACTGAATGGCGCAGTGGTTGAGAGTCCGCCTGCTGATGCAGGGCACACGGGTTCGTGCCCCGGTCCGGGAAGATCCCACATGCCGCGGAGCGGCTGGGCCCGTGAGCCATGGCCGCTGAGCCTGCACGTCTGGAGCCTGTGCTCCGCAACAGGAGAGGCCACAACAGTGAGAGGCCCACGTAACACCAAAAAAAAAAACAAAAAAACAAAAAAAACTGAATACACAGTAAGAGATGCAGAAATAAAGAAAAGCATCAGTTAAGTACTTTTTTCACTAAACTCTATTATAGATGACTGTGTTCTTGTTCTTATTTCTGGTACTTTTTGTTGGGGGAAGGGAAAAGGACAAGTTGCACACTAAAGCAGCACTCAGGAAGCTTGCCTTTAAGTTACAAATATATTGATGATTTCTAATATTCAAATCAAAAACTAGGATGTGTTTCTATATCTCCCTTTATGGGATATAAAATTCATATACATATTCATATGTTGAAGTCCAAACCCCCAGTCTCTCAGAATGTGACTATATTTGGAAACAGGGTCTTTAAAGAGGTAATTAAGTTAAAATGAGGTCAGTAGGGTAGGCCTTAATCCAGTAAGACTGGTGTCCTTATAAGAGGAAGAAATTTGGACACAGACACAGAGGGAAGATGACATAAAGACATAGGGAGAAGGCGGCCATCTACAAGCCAAGGAGAGAGGCCTCAGAAGAAACCTGGGTGGTCGTTTAGTCCACCCCGTCTGCGGTACACTGTGATGGCAGGCTTCCCAAACTAACACATCTACTCGTATAAAAAGCAAGGCAATCCTATCTCATCCAATACCTTCCTTAGGCAGTGTACTTGTCCTAGTTCTGAAAGGAGGCAGGCCGTGCTCAGAGCTGACACTCTAAGAAAAAGGGAGGAGAGAATGAAGCACCAGATGTTCAACAACTTATCACTTTGTGATGCCTGAAGCTCACGGCACCACTGCTGTTCATCTCCTGTGGCTCCTCTTCCCCTCCTGGGTCTGAAGGACCCGACGGGGGAGGTGAGGGCTGCGAGGGAAGAAGGTCAATATCCACAAACCCCAAACCAACTAGCTCCCTCCTTGCCTTTCTTATCAGGGAGAGAACTGATACCTCCTCTCCATTTTCTAGACGCTGCCTCCTCTGCTTCTACAATTATTCAATGTACACACAGACGGGTAGGCTGTTTAGCACTGGAGAGGCGTTTCTGTGTACGGAGGTGGGGGAGTATATTCTGGAAACATTTCATTTTCATCCACCCTCACCAGAGCACCTCCCCGAAGGTGCACCTGTGCATGCAAAAGGCCCAGGCCCTGCATCTGAGAACAACTTCCTGGCAACGTCTTGGATTTTGATGGAGTTGTTTTTAACGGACCTTTCTGCCACTGCCTGCAGTAACCGAGAGGCACCGATAGCCCAACTTCCTCTTTGGGGAGATTCCAGTCCTCACTGATGAGCCCTCTGGACAGGGCTACCTTCCTGTCCTCTCTCAGTAGTCTTTGATCATTCTTCTCCCATATTAGTGACAGAAAAGTAGGATAAAGGAAAATGCTTCAAATCAGAAAAAAAAAAGCTTAAGTTACCTTAACATAAAAGTTACTAGATGAATTCCTCACTCTCCTCCTTGCTATAGCAGTCCAATCCTTTCTTAGGTTCTACAGTTTTAAAACTGTCTCAAATGAAGCTGGTTGTTAAACAGAACTAACCCCCCACAAATCAACCCCCATTGCTGGAGCATTCTAAATACTTCTGAACATAACCAACTTTTAAGCCAGTTGCCTACAGTTAAGAAACTACTTTAAACCACACCACTATCACTCTTACAGAAGCAGAACTTGTCAACTAACTCAGTTTCCTATTATCCGTCAACATGAAGGTCATCCAGAGGATCAAAAAGAATAACGGCCATAAAAAATCCACAAATCTATGGTGATACTCAGAGAAGGGTGAGTGAGGAAACTCTTTACAGATGAATGCCAGCAGCTCAACACAGAAGCAATGAAAGAATCAGAGAATCTCCATTTAGTACTTCCAGTGTAAGAGCTGGTTCAGGCAGGGAGCAAAGGAAGGCAGAAACTTGGTTGAAAAGTTGTTAGGAAACAGGATATTTGCACTCTTCCAAAAATCAGCCCACAAATTCTTACTAATTCCAAAGGAAAAGGTAATTTTCTGGTGGAAAGACCCAGGAGTCATTGGCTCTGCATCAGTAATACTGAGACAGCAGGACATTATGTAATATGAAATTCACAGCATCACCTATGAAGTAGTTTGGCAAAAATGGTTGCTACAGGCTGAAATGTCTGTGCCCCGCACCCAAAATTCCTCTGTTGAGACCTAATCGCCAGCGTGATGGTATTTGGAGGTAAGGCCTCAGGAGATGCTTAGGTCATGAGGGTATACCCCTGATGAATGGGATTAGTGTCCTTATAAAAGAGTCCCTACAGAGTTCCCTTGCCCCTTTTGCCATGTGAGGGTACAAGGAGACCATCTGCAACCCAGAAGGGAGCCCTCACCCAGCCACAGAGTCACCCTGATCTCAGACTTCAGGCTCCAGCTCTGTGAGAAGTAAATTTGTTGTTTATAAGCCACCCAGTCTCTCCTATTTGTGTTACAGCAGCCTAAGTGGACTGAGATAATCTAACCTGAATCTACTCACACTTCTAAACCTAACTTCCAGTTTACAGGAAATACACCCGCTAAAGAATAAGTAAATGATACCTGCGGAAACCATCAAGAAACCCATAATGTGGGCCATCCTCCAAGACAACAAGCCCAGACGCTCCAAAAAGTTAAAGGAGGTGTGGAGGCTGCTGAAACGGATTAAAAAAGACAAAACCAAATGTAATTCACGAACCTGGAATCCTAATGTTGAAAAAACACTACAAGACATTTTTCAGAGAAGCACGGAAATTTGAAAATACTGGCTATTTGATGGTAAAAACAACCACTGTTAATTTTCTTAGGGGTACTGCTGTATTACTGTAATGAAGGGGAAATGTCCTTATTGTTAGGAGATGCATCCTGAAGTAGTTAGGGGTGAAATGCTCTGATGTCTGAAACTTAAGAGCAGATATAGCGAAATGCTGCTTGCTGGTGCAGCGTACTGGCAGGGCACACAGGAAGCTCTTTCCTTTTGTAAGAGAACTGCTCTGCCGCCACGCCCTACTGTGCCATGCTACTCCCGTCCTTGGGTACCTGGTCCGGCGTCTCTAGACTCTAGCCCAGGGACGTGGGCTTCTGCACTGGCTTTCTCATCTGACAGCAGGAGCCTCTGCTCTGTGTGCTGATGCTGGCTTTCCTTTATGGAGGCACAGCTAGGAGCACACAGGCAGGCAGTGAGAAGGCTGTTCCACACCCTGAATTCCTTATTTCCTACACGCAATGAGGTAGAAAGGGAGGCCTGAATTATGGCTGAACCCAGCCGGGTTCAGCTGACAAGCTTTTCCGGCCGCCTCACAGCATATGGTAATTATTAACCACACAACGGAGTCCAGCCGGCCTGGGCCCTGCTGGCACAAGAAAAGTTCCAAATAATTTCCAACAACGGCAACGACAGCCATGGTTCTGGAGGACTTACTAAGTACAGACACCATTCTAAGTGCCTGATGTACCCTAACGTATGGATTTACAGGAGCGGCCAAGCTTTACCGCATTACCATTAAGTACTACCATCCAGGACTGACTGAAACCCTCACTGTAGGCAAAGGCGAAAAACTAATTTGGAATAATATTCACATTCAGAAGGCTAAGTCACCTTGGCTTGAAAAAATGGGAATTGATACTGGAGGTGGGAGGAGGTTCAGTATTTCTTTCCTAAAAACCATTAATGCGAATCACCCTTCAAACTCTTGCAAGTCTCGGCATCATAACCATTTATTATGGAAAGAATGTACCACAATCAAAAATCACAGCTTGCTTCCTGACGTCCGCAATCAAAGTGAGAGAAGCAAAGATATATCACCTAACCCAGTTGTTCCTCCCGGGCCATCACTCATCGGCCACTTGCCATTGCTCACAACTCTTTTCACACGTTAGCGTTAGAAAGTTCTAAAGACTAGAGCAGATGTTTCCCTCCTCAAAGTTACTGCAGACAGTTATTAAGGGTGGGGAAAATGAAGCTTCAAATATCCCTTGTAGATAGAATAAAGGGGAAAAAACACCTGCAAACATCAAGGAAGTCAGGCAGGCATTTGAATCTTGGAGGTCGGCAGCTAAATTACATGAACACAGACAAAAATACAAGTGTGGCCAACCATTTAGCAACTGATTCCAGTATTTAACTACCTGGTAACTATCCAGAAGACAGTAACTTTTTACTCATACAATAGGAAGGCTACACTGGAATATCATACAGCAATTGGAATGGAAGGGTAGCAGAATATACCACCCCCAAAATAAGACCACAGGAGTTCAGGACATGCCACTCCAAAGCATGCCACTTGGGAATATTGATTATTTTGAGTTGTAGGCACTTGAAAAACAGCAAAAGTGGGGAAAGGCTTCCTCCAAACTGCCCTATATGCTTAAAGACAGAGCTTCCAAAAACAACTCAACTGTCATAAATCCCCTCCCTGGGAGTTTCATCAACTGGGGAAGACTGACTGTTAGTCACAAGAGAGGAGACCGGAAGTCGACACGTTCTTCAAGGGCCCATTCATCCTTCCTAAAAATCATTTACTCTCCCCTTTCCCTATTAAGATGCCCTTTAATCCTGAATTCTCAGCCACCTGGGGAAGTTACTAATTTTTCCTTGGTATCACTCATGTATATATGAGGTATGCATGTTAAAAAACTTGTTTTTCTCTTGTTAATCTTTTATTACAGGGGTCTCAGCTAAGAACTCAGAAGGGTAGAGGGAAAATTCTTCTTCCTCCCCTACAGAATAAATGGGCAACACTACAGGCAACAATATGGATCAAATCTCATATAATGTTGAACAAAAGAAACCAGACACTAAAAAGTACATACTATGACGATATATAACTTATTTGTATAATTTATTCATTTAAAAATTTTAAATTTTTATAATATATTTTAAATATGTTTATAGAATAAAATTTAAACCAAGCAAAAATGATTAATGCTGTTAGAATTCAGGATAGTGGTAACTTCTGAAGAGAGTAGTAACTAGGAAGGGGCACCATGGGTAGGGAGTATCTCTGGGGGCTGGTGAGGTTCTATTTCTTCACGTCAGTGTTGGTTACACAGGTCTGCTCTGCACATGAAAATTCATTAAACTGCACTCTTCTTTGTGTACCTTCTCTATATGTTACGCTTCAGAAATTTAAAATGTGAAAACAATCAACCACAATGAGATATCACCTCACATCTGTTAGAGTGGTTATTAAAAAAAAAGATTTAACAAATGTTGGTGAAGATTTGGAGAAAAGGGAACCCTTATGCACTGGTTTTTTTTTTAATTTTTTATTTTATATTTGAGTATAGCCAATTAACAATGTTGTGATAGTTTCAGGTGCACAGCAAAGCTGTGACTGAAATGTAAATTGGTGCAGCCACTGTGGAAAACAGGATGGTGGTTCCTCAAAAAATTAAAACTAGAACTACTGTATGATTCAGCAATTCCACACTGGGTATATATTCATATCCACAGGAAATGAAATCACTTCTTGAAGAGATACCTACACCCACCCCCATATTAAATGCAGCATTATTAACAATAGCCAAGATATGAAAATAATCTATGTATTCACTGATGGATGACTAAAGAAAACGTGAGATTTTATACACACACACACACACATACATACATATATAATGGAATATTATTCAGCCATTAAAAAGAATGAAATCTTGCCATTGGCGACATGGATGGACCTTGAGGGCATTATGCTAAGTAAAGTAACTCAGACAGAAAGACAAATACTATATGATCTCCCTTATATGTGGAATCTAAAAAACAAACAAGCAAGCTCACAGATACAGAAAACAGACTGGCAGTTGCCTTAGGTAGGGGTGAGCGAAATGGGTTAAAGGGAGTCAAAAGGTACAAACTTCCAGTTATAAATAAGTCTTGGGGATGTAATGTACAGCATGGTGACTATAGTTAATAATACTATATTGTATATTTGAAAGTTGCTGAAAGTAAATCTTAAAAGTTTCTTATCACAAGAAAAAATTCTGTAACTATGTATGGGGACAGATGTTAATTATTGTGGTGACCAGTTTGGCAATATATACAAATACTGGATCATCATGTTGTACACCTGAAGCTAATACAATATTGTATGTCAATTACATGTTTTCATAAATAAATATGAAGACAATTTAATATTCCTATACCAAGAGATCTCTGACTTCTACTTTCGAAACAACCTCAGAAATGGTGGTGTTATCTAAAATCATCCACTTCAAGAAAGTGAGAGCTGAAGGCAATTAGGAACCAACACCTAAGTCCACATGTAAAGTGAAATTAGACACAGTCCCTGCAATAGCTGTACAAATCACTCTGCAGGCATTAGCAAGAACTGCTGGGGGGCAGTAATTACAGAGGCCTTTGATCTTCTATTATATCTTCTATCTGGGACCTCAAAGAAGCCAGCAAACAAACAAGGGCCAGCAGCGCACTGACAAAGGCCACTGTGTCTTCATCTGTTTACAGCACCAGCCCCAGATCCTGCACCTCTGCATGGGAGCAGCTGAATTCAGAAAGGGCCTACGTGTTACTAATGCCCTGATATAAAAACATTAGGTCAAAACTCCACATGTTAACATCTGTCTGGTCTTTATAAGCAGGATCCCAATCAGAGAGCAAATCTGTATGTCCCAGGTTGGCATTTTTCCTAATATATTAGATTCTTTAAAAGCAAAGAAAAACAGAGAACTTGAGAGAAATAGCACAGTCTGTAACTTCAAACCTCCCAATTCTATTTGACCTTCTTGCCTACTATTATGGGTTGTGTCCCCCCAAAATTTGTATGCTGAAGTCCTAGCCCCCAGTCCTCAGATTCACTTTATTTGGAAATAGCGTGATTGTAGATGTGATCAGTTAAGATGAGGTCATACTGGAGTAGGGTGGGCCCGAGTCCAACACGACTGGTCCTTATAAGAAGAAAAATTTGGGTGCACGTGCACGCACACACACACACACATACACACACACACACACCCCATGTGAAGACTGGAGTCCCACTGCCATAAGAAAGTACCAGAAGCTGGAGAGAGACCTGGAACACTTTCTTCCTTAGTGCCTTCCAAGGGAGCATGGACCTACTGACCCCTGCGCATCTCAGACTCTCAGCCTCCAGAACTGGGAGAAGATACATTTCTGCTGTTTAAGGCCCTCAGTTTGGGCTAGTGCTTTGTCGTGGCAGCCCGAGCAAACTAATACATCTACACCGCCCAGGTCTGGCAATGCTGGTGAACAAGGACTTCTATCCTTATCTTAGAGATGAAGAAACAAGTACAGAGAAATAAGGTATACTGCTGTAAGTCACAAAGCCCCCACTGACCAAAATTAGAACTCAGGGATCAAGAAAAAATATGCTGCGAAAAGTCATAAGAAGTAAAAGCATGAAAGAAATGGCAAACTCTCCTTTCCTGGAGGCCTGCTAACTCCTGTCTGGGAGGGCCTGGGGTGGCCCTGTCTACAGAGAAAGGTACCTAATGTATGTCCCCGACGGTGCCTCCACCCCTACAAGTCTAAGCCAACAGCACACCTGCCCCAAGACTTGTAATTCCCACTACGGGAATGCATTACTTTTCAAAGGCCTGACTCTGCTAAAAAGAATGTAGCTACTGAAAATGAGGCAAGCAAAAAGGAGTGAATAGAAATGGCATTTTAATAAGTAATAAGACTTCAAGGGAAGCTAGAAGTTCAGAGTCACTTCTGAAATTTAACACAGAATTAATCTACATCATCTTCCAAAAGTGTTGTCAGTCCAGCAAAGAAATTGCACAAGGGTGTCCATTTCAAATGCAGCCACAGAAAATACAAATGAACCTCTAAAAGCAATCAGTGTTAGGGTGGGTTTTATGAATTGATCCCTGGCGTGTGCCAGCTATGGCTAAAATGCAAACTGCAGCAAACGTCAGTAATATCTAGATTACATTTAATATTGGCTGGAACAATATGGGTAGAGTTAGATTTTATGAAATGGAAGCCACACATTTCAAAGACATTAACTGAGCACCTGCTACATGCTGGATGCCAAATCACACTGCAAGTCAGACCTAGGGGTGAATAAAATAGACACCAGCCCTGTCTAAAAGCCCTCATGGAGTTTAGAGTGAAGCTCTCAAATGGGAATCCAGAGGTAACACAAACAGTTGTAACATTTGCTGATCTTTAAAGGAGAAATTGTAGTGACAGCTGTCTTAGAATTTTCTATTTGTTCTTCTCAGTTTTAAAATTAGCCAGACCTCCATGACTATCACTGAAATCAGTACCAGAGGCTGGCTCTGGGCTGCTCTCAGGACAGTGCATGGGAGGAGCGTTCCCCTTCGTGTGCGCACCAACTTGAAAAGAGGACCAATGCGTAGCCTGAAAAAGCCAAGGTCACTGATTTAATCTTCATAGGACCAGGTAACTTCAAGAAACTGCACTTATTATCTTGGCTGACAAGTCCACATTTCACATCATTGGTTTCTAGAAAGGAATATGCCCTCCAGCATACTCAGAGGGGATCTGGGTAAAGCATTTCATGAACTGAGAGGGAAGCAAAGCCAGCACAGAGGAAGATCTGGTTGTGGCAGGAAACAGGCCTCCGTCCAGTCATCACGGCACTTTTCCAGGGGAGGCAGGGGTGCCAGGAGCATTCATACCACCCTACATATGGGATGCCCTCAGGCCTTCAAGGACCCTCCTCTGGCCTGACCTTGTGGCACTGTGACCTGACAGTCTCAGCCTACCAGGCAAACTAATATCACTGACAGTCACATCCTTGTGTGAATTCCATGACCAAGCAGTTCAGAACAGCCCCTTTAACGTCAGCTCCTCCTGAAGCAGCAGCACTTGCTTCAAGGAGCAGCAACTCAGTTTTAGCCCAAAGCTACCCTGTTGGGACTTGATGCCATTCCAACTTACCTTCTTTCTCAATGAAATGTGGATCAACTTACCTTCTTTCTCAATGAAATATAATTGCATGCGTTCATGTGGATGTACTCAACTCACCAACTTTAAAGAATAAGATTCATGAAAAGGACAAAAACCTTAAAAGCCACTCCCTTCAAATCACTTTAAAAACCTCCTTTGAGGAGCTGCTCCAGCACAGTCCTAGGGAAATTTTTTTTTTTTTTTTTTTGCGGTACGCGGAACTCTCACTGTTGTGGCCTCTCCCGCTGCAGAGCACAGGCTCCGGACGCGCAGGCTCAGCAGCCATGGCTCACGGGCCCAGCTGCTCCGCAGTATGTGGGATCTTCCCGGACCGGGGCACAAACCCGTGTCCCCTGCATTGGCAGGCGGACTCTCAACCACTGCGCCACAAGGGAAGCCCGGAAATTTTGTTTTAATTGTAGTTACCACTTCTTACTACATGTCACATTGTTTTTAAGAAAAATCAAAACGTATAGAAATACAATAGTTTCCAAATACAAAGGGAACATATTTTTCAGAGTTAATCTATTATGTCCAGATGGCTATTTAAACCATGCTAAAAACCAAAGCCCTCACCTCCCTGGGCTGCTGGAAAGCTGGTAAGTTTCACTGTCTCCAGAGCTTCCTGCAGACATCACTGAGGCTGCTTATGCTCTGGGTGCACCCCCAGTAGGATTTCTTGCCTTATCTTTTCAAAGTTGCAAGGGACTTCCCGAGAATTAGATATGAGCTACCAGGGCGTCCTGTGGCATTTAACACAACACTGGTCACTAAGTCGTCCGTGGCCATCCATTCATTCCAGGCAGCCAGCAGCTTGGCCGTCTATAGCCAGAGGCACTGATTGTCATCTCCACAAATTACAAATGCCTCACATGCACGGTGGGGGAAACCTGTAAACTATGTGAATTCCAGGTTAGGAATGTCTTACTTCTCCCTACTGAGAGTTCCTTCCTCCCCTCTCCTCCCTATAAAGCCAACTCCAACCCCAGTACATCGTAGCCTTGACAGTACATTGCTAAGCAACTTACAAATATGCCTTGAACACCTCAGATTTAAGACATTCATGGTAATATCCTCCACTAAATAAAGGCAACCAAATTTCTGTCCATTTCAACCTTTCTTTTTTAATTAGAATAAGGATTTCTCTGATACCTTTTCAAGTAATATATCCCTACTCTACAGCCTATTTATCAGATCCACAATGGTTTTTTAACCACCCCGTCACATATACATAACCACCATCAAAATTCCTTCCTGTCATTTTTCCAAACTATTTTTATCCTGCTTCATACCTAACTTAGAACATATCATAAATATTATCTTAGCTGTAAACTGACCCATCCTATGGATGTACTACAATTTACTTATCTATTCCCTTCTTGTTAGAAAAGTAACTCACTTTCCATTTTTATTATAAATTTTACTTTAAAGAACATTTTTACACCAAAGATTTTTTTTAATTTCAGACATTCCCTTGAAAATAGATTTCTAGCATTAGAATTACTCCAGGTGTGAGTAATTACCCAAATGTGCAAATAATTTTAAAGTTTTCACTGTCCCACTGGCGAAAGGGGTCTCATTTCTGTGTTGAACCCTGACATTTTACTTTCCCGTATTCAGCAGCCTTTCTCCCCTAAACCACTCTTCTCTGGAGCCTTCTCTCCTGGACTGGCCTCCTCCCTCCCTTAGGCCTCCTTCTCCAGCACTAGTAGAACCCGCCCCAGTTTCTTAGGCTTAAGTGTCTCACTTTTAAGAAGGCAGGGTTTTGTTATGAATTTGCTTTTGCTTCTGTTTCACTCATCCTCCAACCCTGCCACAGCACACTCAAAAGAGTATTCCATTCGCATTAGTTTTAAAATTATGTGGATCACATATTTATCTGACCTGTTTTATAGAAGGTGAAACCTTTAGTGATTAGAAACATTTTTTAAGCATTTAACATCAAAAAACCACAATATAGTCCTATAATCTACTATCTAATTTCCTTTTTGTAAATTTTCCACAAATTCCTTGTTAAATTCAAATTATTTGCACTAGTTTACATGTTCACCCAATATCGGGTTTTCAGTAATTTCTGCTCTCTACTCCTCCATTTACATAAAACAAAAAAGTTTCCCCAAGACAAGCTGGACAACTTTCATGAAATTTAAATCTTTTTTTTCAGAATCCCATTAACTATTTATTTAGTTCCATCACACTGATGTTAGCACAAACATATACATTAAGTCTAAATTGCTCAGAAATGTGAAATTTAATAAGCTGTACAAACACACCGCCAAACGTAATATAAAACCATAAACATATGTATCCATAAAACCAGAAAATATTGATCTATATCTGATTGGCTATTTCTACATTTTCCTATTAACACTTGCTTATTACTTATTCACTTAGCTCAGCACAGCCCCATAAGGAAGCAACAAACACCAAGTGCCAAAGGCTTAAGAAAAATTCATAAAGAAGGGAAGGAGAAAAGGAGGAAGATTTCTGAATTTAAAAATCAAAATCTGGGAATTTCCTTGAAGTCCAGTGGTTAGGACTCTGTGCTTTCACTGCTGAGGGCCTGGGTTCAATCCCTGATTGGGGAACTAAGATCTCACAAGCTGTGCAGCACAGCCAAAACATCAAAATAAATGATAAAATACATAAGAAATAAATTTTTTAAAATTTTAAATCAGAATCACAGACAGTTTACCTAGTACCTTCTGGTTGCAAATTAAGAAAAGATCAGCATCATGTAACTTTAGCAACAAACAAGAGCCCTCGGAATAAGGTAAGGAGCAGAGCTCTAATTCAGGACCATCTCTCACTTTCTTCATTCCATACAGACCTTTTCTTCCTCTGGAACCTGAGGCCAATGCTGTGAAAATGAGACAGAGCAGTCAGTGCCTTCTCAAACCTTCAGATGCCTCAGCATCACCTGTGCATGCATGAAATGCTGACTCTGATCGAGGAGTTTTGGGGTGGGACCGGAGAGTATATCAATACTTTCTAACAAGCTACCAGGAGCTTGTTACTACTGCTAGTCTGAGGACCAAAAAACTGAGTAGCAAATATACAGACTTCAACACCTAAGAACTTTGAAACTACTGGACTTATAACAAAAGTTTCCAGAATACAGCTATAAATGATTGATTGGCTCACTTTGTTTTATTACATAGAAGTTTCTTGAAGAGAGAAAAGCCACCTTATTTTTCCTTAATATTAACACAGGGAGAGCGCATTCTACTGTATATTAAGAAAATAGATCAGAAACTGGTAACCTGGGTTGCCTTGAGGAAGGAACCAGCCAACCTGGAGGAGGGAGAGGAAGGGTTTTCACTGAATATTCTTCTGCAGTTTTTAAATATTGAATCACGTGAGTCAATTACCTATTCAAAAAATAAATTGTATTTTAACATTTTAAAACATTTCATAGGATATACTGGAAGCTGACGAAATGTTAAATCAATCCATTTCCCAGGAAAGTAAGTGGTCGGGCCGGGGAGACCACTACTTTAAGTTAGCATTTTTCTTCACACAGGGAACATGCCTTAGTTTAACCACCTTCTAGGATCACGCCAATATTATATTTTTATTATAATAACATTTTTCAACCCCATTACTCTTCTCCAGCACCAGAAGGACCCAACAGCATGCCTTGATTCATAGAAAATTCGAAAAATCTTCTATGTGCACCCCTAGTGAGTCAGGTTCTCACTGCAGAGAACTTTCCAGTACCTCAATCTCTTGTATTTTTGAAAACTCGGCCACTTGGCACTGAAATTGTTCCTATTAACAGCATTCACACTGGTGTTTTAGATCTACACAGAAGTAACAGCAACTGAAAACAGAAACCAAATGACGGAATGGGTGAGAATGTGCGTGTATGTGTGTGTGCATGGGTGTGTCCTCACACAAGTGACCCTATGGCTGAGCAAATATTAGCTCAACCGTCTGATCTGAACTTAACCCATATGGACCCAGCCCCACCTGTACCCTCACAGGGCCTCCAAGGCAGACACATTCCTCTTTACATAACTTGGTCATGACTCACCTATAAGACTCCTGTGAAAGTGCTTGTCGCGTTTGCAACTTGTGAATTAATATTCATCCCTAAACCCTTAAATGCTTGTTTCAGTTCTGCTTTTTACCACGTTGCCTTAGAGCAGGCCTTACCGTGTTGTCGAGGCTTCTTCAAATCCCCACGTCCGCCCTCCTCCTCCTTTAGCACTGCCTGGTCTGGGCCCCCACCCCCACCCCAGGTCTCCATCCTCTCTGCTACAGCCTATGCTTATAACTGAGTGGATCAGCTGCAGGGACTAAAGGGAAAGGATCAGAGACAGGCAAACCCAGGCTGGAGGGAATCCACGCGTCACAGCCCTGCCCCAAGGACTCTGGCAACCGTCCAGCACGTGTGTCTAAAGAAGCAGCGGCCACCGAGCTAATTCCAGTTTCCTGTCTGTTATCCAAGGAGACACGCAGTGGTGGGGAGATAACCAAAAACATCGCGGTGGGGGAAAAGGAGGCCCCAGCGGCACAGAGCATCTTCCTAACTCTCCACTCAGCACAGAGCCCCAGATAACTACAGATACGGCCCAGAACCAGCACTGACCCCCGGCAACACGGCGGTGGGTTTGGCGGGGTAGGACCAGGTGGAGCCAAGGACCCAGCCAAGAGGCTGCAGTTCAGGCCAGGGTGGCTGTTCCAGAAGGAACGTCGGTGCCAAGCAGGAAACCAAAGGAAAAACGCAGAACTGCAGGCCAAGAAAACATCGTGAGGATTGAGCTGAGGGGGTCGCTCGGCTCACGCGGGTGCTCTCGCCCGGGCCTTGAGCTATATCGCCGGTTTCCTACCTGCCAGGCGATGGATGTGACGCTGCCCAAGTGCCTCTGCCCACGAGAAGCTACAGCCGCACCGGGCTGGAGGAAGCAGGTACAGCTGCCCAACTGCAATTCCCCTCACTCAGAAACTCGCAAGAGCTCCTCCTACATCATCACCACCATCCCCCTCAACAAAACTAGCAGCAACTGGGCAGGCATTGCCTCTAAAGACATCACCTGCTACCATTCTCCTGCCTCTCTTTGATGATCCTAGAACAGACTAGGTAAGTTGCCACCTCAGGGCCTTTGCACTTGCTGTTCCCTCTGCCTAGACGCCTCTTCCCATAGGTACCTTCATAGCTCTTTCTCTCTCCTCCTTCAATATTCACCCAAATGTCTTAATCAGCCTTCTGTGACCACCCTTTTCAATCATAAATCCCCTCCTCCACCACCTCAGCATCCTTTCCTTTTCCTGTATTTCTTCTTCACAGCACTTATCACACTGACATTCCATGTTTTCCTTCTGTATTTGTTTATTGTCCCCTTCTCCAGAAACACATGGGCAGAGAGTCAAGGAAGGGTAAAACAACTTGCTAAAGTGAAAGAAGGTATCAGTATTACAAGGAAAAAAACCAAATGCCCATCATGCCCTTTTCCTTCTTCCCATGACACAGCCATCTGCTTCCCAATATTTTTTTAGAGCAAAATTTGTAACTATTTTTATCTGTATCTTTTTTTAATTGAAGTATATTTAATTTACAATGTTGTGTTAGTTTCAGGTGTACAGCAAAGTGGTTTATTTATACACACACACACACATATACATTCTTTTTCAGATTCTTTTCCATTATAGGTTATACAAGATATTGAATATAGTTCCCTGTGCTATACAGTAGGTCCTGCTGCTTCCCAGCCTTTAAGATCTGGATTGAGAGACCTCTTCCTTAGGGTTCACCTTCACGTCTCTTCTGCTCCCCTCTCTCACCTTTCTCCAAACTGCCACAGCATTGTCTGTTCCATGCGAACTCCACACTAACCAACAGCACCTGCCTAACTGGAGAACACAGCGTGTCAGCTCATGCTTAGGAAAGTACTAGGACCGTGTGGTGCTGTTTGTTAGCCAATAAATCAGAGCCATTATTACTGTTATTTAATATAAGTATCTTGTATCACATATACAAGATACTTAAAGCCTTAAATGAGACTTAAAGTCTCATTTCCACAACTAGATTACAAGCAAATTGAGGGCAAACATCTTACCCTGTTTTTTTGAATTTTCCCCCAGAGTACTTACCACAGATGTTTAATAATTATTTGTCAACTGATTGAAACAAAGGATTTCCACGTTTAAAGATTCATTTGAGACCCCTTAGAACCTCTGTTTAGACAGTGATTCCAATCCTTTACCTCTTCCAGGACTGACCTTGTGTGTAAATACAGCAAATCCCTGGAAATGGCATTTATTATAGAAACTTTGCTAAAGCTTGAACAGCAGAGCCAAAATACTATAAAACAGATCAAACAAATATTGACTCAAAAGAATTTTCCCCCAGGCGACCGTTACAGTCTTAGCTTGAATGTTTGCGCAGTTAGTTAAGTATTGCTATGGACTCAGCAAAATCCCAGGCGGACCCTGCCAGGCCGAGTTTGACATTCCCAGCATCTTATCACTTTTTATAAGTCCCTCTCCTCATACCCCTCACCTAGCACCACTGCTAATGCTGGGTGTGGGATTAAATGATAAGTAAGTCATACACTTTTTATCCGTGGACAAATGATAAAGGAATCCCAGTGCCAAAGATTCCATTTACCTATCCCACAGCAAATATGCTCTGTCTTTACCCTCCCAGAAATCAATCAGGTTGCATCTGTTCATACCTGTTGGCTTCTTGGAAATGTATGAGATAGTAGGACCATGTAGAGAGAGAGGCATTTACAGTGTCACGGGACATGTCTGTACACACCAAATACCGATGAGTGTTTACTTCCTATGGTTACCGACTGGGAAGCCTGCCAGAACAGGGAGCCTCCAGATGCACCTCGAAATCACAGACTGTTCTGTGCAGGGAGTGGGCTAGCTTACACCGGGTTGTCTGAAACGTGGGCGAGGACAATTGTGACAGGTAGAAGCCAACAAGAGTTATTCACAACCTCTGTTCCTTCCCGCCGTCTATCAGCCATTATTTATTGAGCACTTTATATGATGACACCATATTTATATGATGACATCATATTTATATGATGATCCAGACACTGATCTAAGCACCTGAATGCCAGAGGGAAAACACCCTACCATGCCCTCAGGAAGGTTATTCAAGTGACAGAGACACAGAGATCAACAAGAGAAATAAGCAACATGTATGCTGTATTAGGTATTGACAAGTGCTAAGGAGAAGATGGGGGAGGGGAGGCTCCCAAAACAGGGAGGCTGGCTATGAACTGTCCAAAGGCTGAAGGGAGGGGGTGAAATTACAGATGGGTGGCCAATGATGTCCTTGGTGAGACGCTCATATTTGAATCTAAAGGGAGTAAGGGAGCCGGGCTAGCAGATCAATGGAGAAGAGCACTTCCGGCAAAGGTGACACAAATACCAGGTTCTGTGGTAAAGCGTGGTTCTGGGGGGGCAGCACGGAGGCCAGTGTGGCTGGAGCCTAACGTTCACAGGGAGAGATGGAAGAAAGTAAGATCCTAGGGGGGCAGGGAACAGGAGCAAACAGAACCTTGCTTTCAAAACATACGCCTTCTTATCAGTCATAGAAAGACCACCCATCTACCTAATTTTCACTTACTCAAATCTCTCTAGTGGTTATTTTTCCAAGAATTTCTATCTCCATAATTAAAGAGAACAACCTGCCCTCCACAAAAAGAAAAACAATTATACAGCAAGCCAAGATATTTGCATGGGGAAAAATCCTAAGCTTCTATTAATAAAAATAGAACAGTCTGTGGCTTTCAGTGTAAGCTTCTATAACATTGGGACCAGGCGTCACAACAGAGAACACAGCTCAGCACCACGGGTGACTGGACATGCAATGATGCTATAGAAAGATGTCAAGCTGGTTAAAAAGAATAACATGCAGAATTACAGGAGGCTGAAGCGTTGAAATTTACCACAGGGACATTTTTGTAAATGGTGCAATACGTCAAACTCTTTGGCAAATTTCAATGCCAAGCTGGTTAATGCAATATCCAGACCACATGCCCTTCCTGCCCAAACAGCTTCTTGGTAAGATGCTCTCAGCCAAGATCTGCAACAGCAGTGTCTGGGTGTGGGACCTTCGGATCTGCTACCTGCCAATTCTATTCAGTCCTGATCAGCCCAGTTTCATGCATCACATACTCAGTTTTCCAATGAGCAAACGCTCATAACAAATTCTGCACAACTCACTGGAGTGCCTCCACCGTTCCGAAGAACACACAGCGTCACCAAGGCAACAAGCATGGACTACAGGGCACACCTGAAGCCTGTGTAACACACACACCAAAAAAACCCAAGAAGAGCTATTATTAATAACTAAGTAGCCACTATCCCTCCCCATCAGGTTCTGCTGAGGCCACACCCACTGCCCCACCCACAAATTGGACAAATTCCCGTTGCTGGCTTATTTCATGACTCTCCTTGGTTAGAAGTTTTCAAAAGAACTTCTTTCAAAGAAAGGAAGTCAGTGGGGCTAAAGTGATCCATCGAGTGAAGAGCTACAAGGCAAGAAGTGCCTAGAACTTCAAACAGGTGTGGCTCAGAGGAATGAAAATGAGTTTTGAGGAGAGGTGAACCAGAAGTGTGAGGCAGGAGAGAAGGGAGAGAACTTTTAGGGATGTTACTTAGAATTTTTAGAAATATACATTGAATCTCTTTTTAATGTTCTCTGGAAGAGTCAAGTAAAGTTTGAAGTTTGGAAATACTTGTTAATTCAGTTTCTGAACTGTGTTCCTCTGGATGGTAAACTGCATCCACTACTGTTGGAACAACTAGACTTGAGCAAAGAGTCTAGTCCACAGACATAAAAAAATGCAGTGAATTCTTCACTTAACGCAATGCAGTCTGCATTACTGAGGGCAATGACGTATTCCAAAACAAAGCCTGGCAAAGTTGTCACAGGGAAAATCACAACCAGATGTCCCCTACCTGCCTCAAACACTGAAGCCAGTCATTCTACAGATGTTCAAAATCACAGGCTAGATTTCTCTCAAACTACCTAAAAAACCCAGAGATTTGGGCAAAGATTCATTCTCTTGCATTTTTCCAGTCTCAGCCAAGAGCCCAGGTAACAAAAACCTGCTTCCTTGCAGTGGTGTTTTCCAATCATCTGGACGTTTCTAAGCAGTAGACCTAAGAAAAAAGGACTTTCTCTAGGGAGCAGCAATCTAACCTGTCCCTCTTTTCCCCTCCGGAAGACGACCTATCAGGCAAGTGGAGAGAAGTGTTGTCATGCATCCTTCAACAGTGAAGTCTCTTCTACCCTCTGGGAAGTTTCTGGTCAAAGCAGATTCATACATAATATAGAATATGCCCTACTGGTGGGGAGTCAATTAAATTTCTCAACTGCACATAAAAGATAATAAATCCTCCATTCTGACCTCAAAATATTTGAGACACTGATGATTACACCAGAATCTTTTAAAATCGTATCAAATTTAAATAAGAAACAGGGTCTTCAAGTAGTGTAAGAACTAAAAACAAATGTTTTTATCTGAGAGGATCCTCTAAAACCAAAGACTATGAAGCACCACTTTATAACATTAGGTAAAACCCCAGAACCTAAATATACAGGATGGTTTCCATTCTCTGTTTTATGCTTTCTCCTAGTTTCTTGATTTTCTGCAAGAATCATATAGTATTTCTACAATCAGGAAAAAACGTAAAGTTTTTCAAAATTAGGCACAGAAAAGACAGAAAGAAAATGTACACTTAAAATGTTATGAATAAGTATACTTGAGGGGTAAGTTTCTCTTTACTTTTCACTTTTCTGTATTTTCTGAAGCTTTTAGAATGAGAATGTAGTAATTTACAATGAAAAACAACCTTTTAGGGCTTCCCTGGTGGCGCAGTGGTTGAGAGTCCGCCTGCCGATGCAGGCGACACGGGTTCGTGCCCCAGTCCGGGAAGATCCCACATGCCGCGGAGCGGCTGGGCCCATGAGCCATGGCCGCTGAGCCTGCGTGTCCGGAGCCTGTGCTCCGCAACGGGAGAGGCCACAACAGTGAGAGGCCCGCGTACCGCAACAAAAAAGAAAAACAACCTTTTAAAAAGCTGTTTAAATTATTAAAATGTCAAAGGACTAAGTATTTATTAAGGGTCATAAATGTATAAACACAAAATATAATCAGGAAGAAAGCTTTCGCCACTGATCAAGCCGCCTTTCAGAGTCAAGCAACAATTGACACCTTACATACCAGTGCTTCTCAAACTGGAGGAGGTGGAAGAACCACCTGGAGGGTGTGTGACAGCACAGTGATGGGACCTGAGCAGTTCTAACGAGCTCTCAGGTGATACTGATGCTGCCAATCAGTGCACCTCGCTTTGAGTAGCCAGGATGGATGCAAAGGGGAGTGAGTAGAGCCTCGTGAAGCCTGCCAAGCTCCTCTGAGAGAGGACAGAAGAGAAGCTGAACTCCAAATCCCGCCTTCTTTTGAAAGTTCTAAAGCAGAGGCAGATTCCTCTCTCTCCAATCAGCCCTTGGTGACTAAATACTTAGTCATGGCCTTAAAAGGGGGCCAATGAAATTAAGATAACCATGATTCCAGAATCTAATGAGCTTGTTAGAGCATCAGATGGAGCAGCCTTTGATTCCCACTTGGCAGACTGCCTCTGTACTCTCTAGAATTCTCCAAATCAAGTCTCTTGATGGTAGCTTTCAAATACCACCTTGTTTCCTACAATGATTCTGTCAGATGCCTACGAATAGGAGGCAGTCCACCAATTCCATATGTATCACTCAGAAGGAGACCAAAAAAAGTAAACAGACAAACAAAAAAGGCAAGCACGCACTCCACGAGCTGACCAAGTGCTTATCAGGTGACTCTGGACCCTGGAGTTGCTGGGAAGGAGGGTGAACTTGTAAACAGTCAAACAGTTCCTGCCCTTTCACTCCCCCCAGCCACCTCGGGGGCCCATCAGGAGCTAAGTACAGAACCACACTCGAACTCCAAAAAACCTCAGGAAGAGATTGCAATGCCCAAGAAAATACTGAGGCCCACAGCCAATATCCTCCACCTCGCTTGCCCATCAAGGCGCTAGAGGGTGACTGTAGTGGTTCCTTTCATCCTAAGGAATAAGGTACCTGGCTGAGAGGCCTCCAAGTTCTACGCAATGAGAACCTCAGAAAGAAACTAACTTAATTAACGATTCATAAGAGCACAGAGAATTCCCACCAGCCTCTAGGTCCCCAAACGCCACATTTGCCATTTAGCCCCCATGCTGCCATTTCCCGCCTGCAGTGAACTAATTACACACAGTGGGAATTCTGGAGCTGCCAGTTCTAATGTTTCTCTGCTGTTAACTTGTGTGACCTCAAAGACATTTCTCTAGTGCCTTTATTTCCTCTGCTATAAAAGCAAGATACGGGAATGACATGCTTGAAAAAGTGCCCTAACATAACATTACAGTCATCACTACCCTAGAAATGCTCACAGGGATGGTAATTAACGTGTTCCTTTTACTACGACACTTAAAGATAACTGATGACATGTTGTGAAAAGCATGGGCTCTCAAATGATATTTCCTCTTTCGCTAAAACAGGTTTCAGTGGCAAACGCTACCTATAATTGTTGATAAAAATATCGAATGTGCTTCTTTGTAAAGTACAATGTAATGTATTTTTCCATTACCATAATTTTAACAGCAGACCACGGTTTCGTAAGTAGAAGAGACAGTAGAAAAATCACCTTAGATTTCTGTAACCTTCACATCCAGCACTGAAAACTTAGTGAAGTCATATTTAGCTGTATTTCCTTACCTATGAAATACTTTGCAAGCCCTGGAAACTGTGATTTAGAAAACTAATTAGTAATAACAATCTGGGCATGTGAGTAAAGCTGGTTACAAAACATTCTGTGTACAGAACAATCAGTATCATCTGATTTTTTGTAAATCTATGTGGACACAGAAAAATATTCAATAAATGGGAGCGACTGTACTGTATTTTTTACATTCATCTATTAGGGCCCCAGTTCTTTTCTAATACATTTGCATGAGCTATATATTAAAGTTATAACACATATTAATCATTTGTGTCACAAATTTAATGCTATTTTCCCAGGATGCTGTCTCTTCATTTGCATAAAAGTTTTAAATTTTTCATATTATCAAATCTGCTCATTTTTTCTTCACTGGTTGCTTCTCTTGCTTTAAAGTCATGAAAATTGTCATTTCTATGCAGACCTAATAAATATTATGTTTTCTGCTAGTATTTCTATCATTTGATTTGCAATATTCAACTCTCTGGAGTTTATATTTGGGGCATGGTAAGTTTGGTGTGGGTCCAAATTGATATATTATGTCCAAACCATTTATAAATTAATCTATTAAATAATCCTTCCTCATGGCCTTATTTCGAAAATTTAGCACACGTTACATATAGGTATGAAATTATTCCAATTTACTTTTTTAATATAAAGTACAAGAACCTCAAAGTAAAAATCCAAATATACATAATAGTTCTATAAGAAATCTCAGTAAGAGATTATGAGCAAATCAAATCATCATCACGCCATTTCATCCTCAGTGGGGCAGCAGTCAACTGAGCGATAATCCCTGTTCACAAACAGTTCTTCCTATTCAGCAGAAGCCTTTGAGAATGTAATTGTAGGGTATATAAGTGTATAGTAGCTGAGTCACCAACAGTTTGAATTATCTGCTTATTTTATGGGGAGAGACTGCTTCTTAGCTGGCAATGTTATTCTAACCTTGACACACCTGGAAATAACACTCCTTGCCCTGAAAAAAAAAAAAGTCAAAGAATTCACTGTTTAATTTGGTCAAGATTTAGAACCATGATTTTCACTCAATTGAGTTTTTCCTCCAGATCTATTAGAAGCCTACCATAGACAGTATGTACTATGTAAATTTGCCCTCGTTTTTTAGGTTTCTAATGTCTGCATCTTGCCACTCCCATAAAGATATAAGCTCCTGGAAAGCAAAGGCTGCGTCTATTAGAGAAAGAAGGAAGGAGGGACTCATGTACAATCCTTGCAGTGACCTCTTTCTGAGCTTTGCCCACAGTGGTCACTCAGGAAAGGCTGCCAATGGACCAACTATTTTAGCATCTCAGCTGTAAGCGATGCTTAAAGAAAAAAAGAACATATATCACTGAATGCTTTCATCCAAACTCATCTCCCCTACTAAGTAATATGGACAGATTTTTGCCATCAATTCACACCCTGAAGCACAAGACATTATGATCTTTCTTTTCATTTGCATAGCTACGACTCATCATTATCCAGCCCTATTTCTTTGACTCAACAAAATCGTATTGCACCATTAGGATTTCAGCATGTCTATTCTTGGAGTGACTGTTTTCAATTGTCTTTTACAAGCAACCACTTTAAGAAAAAAATTGTAACTTCTAAGGTAT